>NC_051108.1:4458630-5658630 GCF_901709675.1 Syngnathus acus
GGCAAGAATGTTTATTTGACTACTTGCTCTTTATTTTGGGGGACAACAACACATATTACACAACGTAAAACACATAGATTTTTATTTTTCATGGCCCAAAAAATAAAAACAAGGAATAAAACACCAGACAAGTTTTAACATAAATGTTTATTAAATAATAGTACATTTCAAACCAGCAATCTAATGTGAAATTGCAGTAGATATATTGGATAACAATATTTAGGCGTGTATATGCATACACGTTATTTAAAAACTACTGTGTTATAAAATAAAGATTACCCAAAGAGAAGCATAATCTCCACGCTGTTGCATAACGGCGCGTCCTTTCATGCAATAAAGTTAGCCGTTAGCTTGGGAAAAACGTGCATAAAAGAAGTGGTGTTTCAGGGAATGGTTCTTTCCTTCCTTGGCAAATGGTAAATCAACAAGTTCACGCCAGGAGCGAGATGTAACACGTTCACTGACTGATCCGTTGATTCACGGGAAGGGAGGCAGTTCAGCCATTGACTCGTTCCCTCACTGATCCGTTCTCGCGATGAACTGGAAATGCAAATCACTCACTGACTCGTTCACTCACAGATCCGTTAAGGCATTTTCTTCTTCGTTTTGTTTTAGGGCGAGGTGGCACCAGTTTCAATGCGGATTACCGACACCTACTGGTTGAAGTCATATGAACAGAAAAAAGAACACCTGATTCTTTCACTCTTTCACTGAAACAAATCCGTTCTTTTGAACGAATCGTTCACTCACGAGCCAACACTAGTTGTTGCCGAAACTGTCAGAAAAGTTTAAGCTAAGACCTGCTCAATTTGTCTGAACAAAGGAATACAATGGCCTTACAATACCAAATATTTAAAAAAAAAAAAGCTTAACTATACATGTTTTTATTTAAAAAAAAATAGCCTTACATGTTTATTTTTTTTATTTAAAAATGTATATGATCTTTTTAAATTATAAAAGCCATACTATACATGGTATATATATATTTTTTTACAAAAAGTTCTTCCTATCCTATACATTTTTTTTTACTAAAAAAAAGTAGGAGACAGATCAGTCAGACAGATTTGGCACACACACACACACACTCAATTTGTAACAGCCCTCCGCTTTATTGAAATACATCGGAGTCAGGTTAATATGAGTTGTCCACTGAAGTGTGGCAGCCAGTTCCATATATTTTGTTTTGACCTTACACCTTAAATATTTTTGTGCAAAAAGAATCTACATCACCTGTAGTGGGTTATCCTCAGTAAAACACCCAAACTGTTTAAAAAATAAGAGGGGGGGGGAAAGCAAATCCAAAGGAAAACAAACCAAAAACAAATGATTACATCTATTACATGCAAAACTGTACAAATTATTACAAAGCAATCCTAGAAAACAACCAAAGTGTATTATGATATGAAAGAGCAAAATACAGAAGGTATCGTAGATAAGACCTCACTGAAATGCAAAGGCAATTGATTTATTTAAGTTTTTCTCTCCACAGCAGCCCTATAACCATTTTTTAATCCACTCCTCCAATCACCATATTGCTTCCAACCTTTTCCTGAGTTAGTCTCTTTTCTTCGGGATTGTTTTCTTTAATTTGTACAACGGCCAATAAAAGGTCCTCCTCACTCTGGGGTAATACATTCCACATGCCAGGCGCTTGGGAGGTGCTTTCAATCAGAATCAAATCGACTTTTGTTAGTAACGCAACGAAAAGGAAAACACACACGTGTGGAATAGTGTTTCAAAAAAAAAAAAAAGCTGAATGACGAGAAATGATCACGTAAAGTACTGTTTGTTTCCCTGACAACCACACTTAAGAAGTGACAATAGCATATTAGAAGCACACTGTAGTGTTGTGAATATTCACATGGTAGTGTCACATTTGAGGACACTTTGCATCCACCAGTACAAGAAATAAAATAAAATAACAGTCAGCACTATGATAAGCAGATTGGGGTTGTGAGTGGGAGGCAAGTTTATAAACAATGATCTCCCTCAGTGTTGACATTCTTTTTCCTCATAAATGAGTAGATGATCCAAACAAACATTGTTCAATACAAGCATGTTGCCTCTCTTTTTCCCCACTTTTTTTTTTTTTTTGGTTTCACACATGCACACAAACATTTTGCTGCATTAACGTCTCGTCAGTGCGTATGCGGGTTCATCCAGATTTTCACTCAAATGCAAATCAATGTTAGGGGGGGGGGGGGGGGGAACAAAGTGTCATAAAATAAAACAAATTAAATTCAAATAAAAGTTTTAAAATTGTGAATAAAACTCCAAATCATTCCAGAATAAAAGGAAAATAAAAGTGTAGTTCTCTATAGGATTTCCTTATCATATATTACTCTCTACTTTGAACCTATGTACATTATTGTGGTGGTTGGTCGAGGGGGGTCAAAGTGGACCCCTTTTGATGATTGGTCCAACGGACCGAAGATGAGTGATGACGTTTTATTTTGGAAGGGAAACGGATCATAAAGTCACTCACTTAGTGGGAAGTTTAGTGTTAGCAAAGTCTGCAGCTTGGTTGGGAATGAGGGAGGGGGGGCCGGGCGGGGGAGGTGTTCTTCCGGCCGCCATGAGAAACGAATGCTTCTAATCTAAGATTGATAAATAAATTAAAATATTGTCCCCTAAAACCCCAAAAGGCTCCTATGTACAAATACAAATCTTTTTTTTTTTCTGTCTTTGCATCTGAATGAGGCAGAGAGGGGGCGTGTCGGTTGATGCTGAAAAGGAGGGAGATGTTTGATTCATATACCACTTCTCCACCCAAACAGGAAGGGGAGGGGGGGAGGGGTCGAGAGAGGTACAGTTGTGTGGGCCTGGGGGGGTCGTGTGCTGTCGCTGGGCTGCCGGGCTAGTGAGGGCGCGGTGGGTTGGTCAGGCGGGCCGGCTCATGTGTCCCAGCCCGTGCGGTCAGTGCTCTCCAAGGACAACGACTTGGTCTTGTGAGGCGAGGCCGGACTCGGGGGGCTGCTGAAGGTTGAGCTGTTGGAGGCTGTCGAGTGACGAGGGGAGTCAGAATCCTGCAAAAGAAAAAGGAAAAAAATAAATAAAGGGACGCCTTTACGTTGAGCTTTCATTTGGTTGGATTCCCTCTGTTGCCACGGTAACCGTATGCACATGGAGGACGATTATCCTAACACATGATGGCAAGAAATGGAGGATAAAAATCGACAGCAGATCATTCATTCAGATGAGACAAACACTTTTGTTCTTATTCTCGATTTCATTGATGCTGTGCAATAGTTTTTCTTCCCCCATTTAGATTTTTTTGCAAATGTCTTACCACAAACCAAGCATCAAGTCAAACAAGGAATTGTTAGTGAGCCAAGATATCAACCGAGCATTATTCCAAATGTTTCAGAAACGGGAATTTGGGCCTTAACCTGAATATTGACTGCATGTAGCTCTTCACCTAATATTTTGTTGCGCAACCTTTTGAGGCGATCACCACACTCAAAACAGTTTGTGTAACTTTCACTGAGACTTCTGCACCTCTTAGCAAATCTTTTGGCCCACTTTTCATGCACAAGCTGTTCCAGCTGTTTGAAGGGAGTGAGTGTTTCCGCTTCTTCCACGGATGCTCAAGACAGCAGGATTGCGACCAGGGAGCATAGAAAGCCTCTTTTAGTCCAATGTTTTAGACTTTGGTCTGTTTTGGATCATTATCCTGTTGCAAGACATTTATGCTCCGGCACTGAGGCCAAGCTTATGGAGACAGGGCAGTACATTTCTCTCGAGAAAACCTTGGAAGTCTTGAGATTTCATTATCCCTGCACACATTCGAGTCTGGGGAAAGTCCGGAGAGCAGATCCGAAACAAAGTGCACAAGTCAAACATGGTTATGGCGGACAAGAAGTGCACTGTAGCCATTGGCTCGTGTTTAGTCGAAGTGGAAACAAACATGCTGCGTGATTGGCTGAGTGGGCAGTGATCAAAAGGGGAGGTGGAAGGTCAAGCTGAAATGCTCTGGTGAACGATGTGACGAGGCACCATTCCCTCGGAATGTCCAAATGTGGTACGTGGGGGACATTTGTGAACTTGACACACATCCGATCACTGTGAGGATGCATGTACAATAACACACACTAAAACACACACACACGTCTTGTTGGGTGCTCTCGCTTGAGTGTCGGGGTGCAGGTCGTCGCAGTTGTTGACATTACCTTCATCTTACTAAGCAAGGTCCTTAAAGCTCTTTTCAGATCGGGGGTCTTCTCCGACGGCGAAACTGCCTGCCACTGCAGAGGAGAGTTCAAACTCAGCGCCGCACCCACAGACAGCAGGCTGGGGTGGGAGAGGGCCGGCTAGCGGGAGGGGTGAAGGTGTGAGAGAAATGGGGCGGTATGGGAGCGGGGCGGCTTCCGCCGTTTGGCTGCCATGAGGGTGACGGTGGAGAAGGGCAGGGGGGGAGGAGGAATGGGGTGGGGCTTGTTTAGATGGGCGGGTTACCCATGACCAAACAACTACAGCGCTTACTGCACAATGAGGCGTGACATGACAGACTTTCCTTTCACAGAACAGGAAGTGACAATGTAGGCTACAACCCAGCCCGGGGGGGGGGATCAGAAAGCTCCGCCAAAGTGGGTGCTGCTGCTGCAGAACTATGACATCACAGGGTGCCGACCAATCAGGAGGTTGGAACATGAGGTAAAGCGCCTGCCGGGATGTTTGTGGCGGATGGGGGGGGGGGGGGATGCGCAAGAACTATGATCGCATGCAAAGACACAATCTTGTTGTTGGGTCGACTATCTACTGTATGACAAGTTCTCCCTTGAGTTTGTTCACATGACCGCGGTATGCACTGACCTCTCTGTCAAACTGGGAGAGGGGAGCTTCCCCACAGTCAATGCCGCCACCTGAGGACAAGGAGCTCTCGGAGGGCGACGTCATGGCTTGGCGCTTGGAGCTGTAGCTTCCGCCCGATAGCTCCCGACGCAGGGCGCTGCCATTCTGGGAGGACGAGCCTGCGGGCACATGAAGGGAGAAAGAATTCGAAGGGAGATCCCGGGACCGCTTTGAAGCAGGAATGACTCGTCGCTCACGTATGCCAAGTCCACTGCTGGCGCTCATGGAGCGGCCCGGCTCGGCCCTGTTCTTGGTGATGGAAGGGATGCTGACGGAACCGCTGAAGCCTGCACGGCTCTCTTGGATGCGGACGTTCTATTTTAAGCAAACACATTGAAAAAAAATAATGAGGCACAAACAGCAGCATGGAAAAAACAATATGCGTGTAAATGATGTGTTATGCATTATGTTCTGCGCGATTACATGAGTTGAAATACCATTGGCAAGTCTTTGAGAATCTGGATTCCATCCCCAGGTCCCATGTGGGCAACATGGTTAAAGTTTGTAGGGTTGGAGATCAGCTTGTTCCTCATCTCTGGATCCCGCAGCATCTCTCTGCATTCACAAAACCATTTTTTTGTCAGACTAAATAAAATCAACCAAACTAAATTAAAAGTGAGTGTGAATTAAAACAGAACATGAATGTTGGATTTGAAGTACCTCCTCTGCTGAAGTCGTTCTTCTTCTGGCACCCTGAAGGAGAAGCGTCTCTTATTGGTCATGCTGCGTACCATCTGCTTCCTGCTGTTGTCTGACGTCTCCGGGACGACCAGCTCGTCGCCCTCTGAAAAATTACAACATTGTCCCGGCTGTGTTTAGATCGGTGACTACAAAGCACATACACACGGTTGCTAACAACATGATCAGTGTTGCCACAGACACATCTGCTGCTTTCTGATCTCCGTTCCAACACTGAATCAACAGTTCGAATCGAAAATCCAAGATGAACCCAACACAGAATTTGGGATTGGACTACTCACCTGCTGTTTTGTTTCTAAAGTAGATGAGCCGCACTGTTTCCAGCCCCAACAGGTTTAGGGAGCCATCGACGTTCAACGGTCGCACCTGTAGTCGGACAAGGATCCTCATTATTTTTCATTTGATCAAGTGCAAGCGTGTTTTCATTTTCTCCACAAGAGGGAGACAAAGGGCAGACTTTTACTGCCTGCTTCCAATTTGACAAGTAGCAACCAATCTAACCATTTATACTGCAAATGCATTGTCAAATATTTGATACACATTAGAAAAAGTCTGATTAGCTTTCATGCAATTTCCTCTTATGAGACGTATAAAATGTGTTATAGGTGCAGAAAAATCTGTCACTTCAACCCATGTGGTATAAATTCAGCACAAGTAGTTTCAGATCATAACACGGACCTTCTTTAGTGGGATGGTCTGAATCCAGTCCATGGTGTTGACATCAAACACATCAACTGCATTCTCACTGTACACTGACAGATAAGGGGCATTGTAGCCTAAAGGGGGTAAAAAAAAAAAAAAAAAAAGATTTTGTTATTGGTTACCCATTTCGGTCGAGGTCAAATCAACATCCAGTTCAACTTGGAAAATGCTTACAGGCGCCGTTTGGCACAGCAGGCCACATGAGCTCCTGCTGGCGTGACCTGCGACCTTGAGAGTCCACGTACACGCCGATGGCACTGAAGCAGAGTAGCAACTCCTTGCTAGAGATCTCCACGGCACAAAGGGCATCCAGGTTCTGCTGAGGGATAAAAGCCAGGGTGTGGTCCTCGGGATGGAGTAGGCTAACTGGAGACACGTCGCCATGGACACTATGGGAGGAAAGCTTTGAGTCACACTCAACAGAAATGAGGAGGGCAAATTCTCACGGGGTCAGCCGATCAAGTACCTGTAGCGGGTGAAGCCGGACTGGTAGCCCACATACAGCCGCTCATTAAGCAAACCCATCCATTGGACGAGCCCTGGAGCTGCCAGTTCCCGCAGCCGACGGTGGCGGACTTTGCTCTTGTTCACCTAAAGTGCAAGGAGGGCATGTTGGATATAATAATAAAAAAAAAAATGGAACAGCAAGTGTGGTTGGTACAAACCTCGTAGCACATGATTTGCCTCTTCATGGCCACACAGAGACACGTGAGCGAGCCGTTACGGACTGGCCCGGAGACGATGGTTTGACAGCCTTTAGTCTCGCCGAGCTTGTAGGAGTCAATCTCGCGGCCATCCAGGGCCTGCGTGGGGAATAGTCGGACGTGGCGGTTCCGTCCGGAGATGACGGCCAGCAGCTGCTCCTGGGGGATCAGGTCAATGTGGTGCACCTTCTTATTGTCGCCCACTCGAATGATTTCTGAGGAGGGATGCGGAGTTGGAAGAGTTATAGAGAATTATATTAACCGACAATCCGTTTTGTCAAGTAAATTGACAGGTCTTACCATCTTTGGTGACGTGGATGACAAAGAGGCCTTCTTCGTTGCCGAGGGCGACGCGCTCGTGATCTGAAAGCAAAATGGCATATTGTTTGAGAACGCTATCGCTAATCTTGTTGGTTTTCCATGAATGCTACGCCGCTAAGATAAATGACATGACTATATTTTGCACGTTGAATTCTCACCTATAATAGCAGCCGACTGTGTCGTCTTGATGAGCGGCAGCGTGCTGTCGTAAGCCTCCTTGGGGACGTAGACGAAGCGCTCCTTGAGCTTGTTCTTCTTGAGGATACGGTGGAGCTCATTGAGAAGGCCCACCCATTTGTTTCTCTCCTGGTCACTGTCGGCTAGAATCAAGATGGATGGCTTGTGGCTGCTGGAGGGGGAGAGCTGAGACGCCGTTACCTGTGGAACATATTGGAAAATTGTTTCTATTCTTTTATTTTGGTGGTTGATGCTAAAAAAAATCCAAACAGTGAAGACAAATTAAGCAAAATTCTTATCATAATGCTGACAGGATGTATTAGGAAGAAAATGTCTTCATTAAATGAATTCAATTAAATTTGACACGGATAAATACAGATGAGAGGAACCCACTCTGAAGATGCACGGGATGTCTTTGCGGCTAGCGTGAATAACGTCGGAGGCCAAAACAGAGCTGACGGAAAACTCCTCGTCCCTGAATGAAACAAAGGCAAGACGAGGTCAAACGTGCAGCAGTACAACCATTTAAATCATATCTGTAATCCAAATATCAATTTCATCTACTTCAGTTCTGATTCATCTTTCAGGCTTTTAAACAAGACATTTTAGAGAGCAAATTATTTGCGTATTATAAGACACATTAACGGCTTTAACAAGTATTATATCAGCTTGCAAGACATGACCAGCGGTATATATTTTCTTACCTCATATCTATGACCTGGCTCACAACTACACTCGGCTGTGTTGTCTTTCCTTCTCCAATCTCGTAGAGAAAAAGTTTGAAGTCGCACACCACAGCCATGGCCCTCTGCCAACCCTTCTTCACTCCGGTTGGTTTAGGCACCTACAACCCAAATGTTATCGTAAGGTGGACATAAACTAACTTTTACTAGGAGTAATTATTTCCGAGCTCACTTACCCTTACGTGCCCTTCGTATGCAGTCCCAATGCCCCTCTGAGGGTCGATCCCGAGCGGTCCTTTGGTCTGATCCTGTGGAACGGGACATACTGCTGGAGCCTTGTCTGCACATGTTACATGGCAGGAGAAGTTGCACACTGGATGAGGAGAGAGCAAACAGGTTAGATGTTTGTGGAAGCAATTTCACCGTTGTATTCACTGACATTTCTATTCATCGCATGAACTTATAAAGCAATTTGCAAAGCTTTTACCTTCACAGGTGCAACCTTGGCGTATGAGTCCCACCATGAGAGAAGTGCACTGGTTGCATTTAGTGGGCGTGCTGAATGATTTCACCACAAACTGATGTGCTTTGGGCTATAATGAAAGGATAGAGACAGTTAAGATGCAATGCAGTTTTCAACTTGAACGTAACCAACAGAAGAAAAAAAAAAAGGCTAACCTTAGGGGAAGAGCGACCGATACTGCCATATCCTCCTGAGCGCAAACTGGGGTTCTGGACTGCACGAGGAGAATGATCTATCAACTGCAGGATGAAGGACAAGGAAGAAGAGCAATGTGAAGAGTGAATTCTGATTTTGTTTCCCCATATGCATCTAGCAATCATACAAGGGGAACAGTAAAATTCAGTTTTCTTCATATGAATCTATCTCACCTCTATGGGATCCATATCACTGGCCATTGAGGGTGAACGTGAGCGGGACTTGCGGTGAGACTTCTGGTCATCTTCCCGGGATGGAGTGTTGGAGCTTGTGAAATTATCCATTGAGTCCACCTGATGAGAAAGATGAAAGAAAAGAAAAAATGATGAAGCAGAATGACAGAAATACAAGCATACTGGAAGTTCACCAAAATGTGCCCTCTTTAATTTGTAGGGAAAAGATTACCCGTCAGATCATTGAAAGGAAAAATAAAAAAAATAAAAAATCACTCCTGTCACTGATGAGAAAGATTCCATTATGATCCACACTTTTATGGTCTATCTTCTGATTATTAAGAAAAGAAAAATCGAAAGCCCATGCTGATTGGCACCATATTGTACACCAGCTACCTTGCATGGCAATTCCCAAAGCAAACAAAGACCCATATAAGAAAATAGGACAAGTCTAACATGCCTTTTAACACCACACCAACTACAAAAAAAAAAAGAAGCATCATATCCCACCCTTGCCATGCAACTTTAATAGTCCACAGGACACCCACACAAATGAAATCAACGATACAAGCGGCTAAACAAGAGTGGTTGGTAAGTGGCTTACGCGTCTGCCTTTGCTAGCCGTGCCAACGGATGGTGAGCGCTTCGGCGGCAGAAGAGGTGGCAGAGACAGAAGTGAGTGACTATTAAAAACACATCTAAACATTTTCGATGATGTGTAAAGGGGTTGGACTGAGGAACACAATGACGGAAGAGCAGGGAAAGTCTAATCGAGGTCTGCTTTTAGCTAAAAATATAAATGACTAGAAAATGGGGTGTTTGTATCAACTCTTTGGTGGTAAAGTTCAAACCAATCCCCACAACGGGAAAGCCATCGTGGACAGAGTTCACTAACATACACTGACTAACTAGAACCGGGACTGCAACATGTCAATCACTACAAGGGTTTCTACTTGGGAGTTGCATTTCCACTCGACACAAACAAAAAACGTCCATCTAACCAAGGAAACTTACGTCTTCCCAAAACTCAATTAAAGAAGATGAAGAAGAAGAATAAGAGTCCTGATGTATCAAAAAAAACAAAGGACAAATGATGTAACGATGCAAATATGGAAAGATGAAAAAAAAAAAAGAAACCGTTCAATAAAGCCAATTAGAGTTGAGAACAAAATGGTGACCATTTTTGATGATCCTTCACTGTATTTTATACAAGTGAGCTGACAAACACTCACATCGAACTGGTCAAGTGTTGAGGTGGGGGCATTGAGAAAAGCTAAGAAAGAATTCTGGGAATCCTGATGCTTGACACCTAAGGGACACAGAGCAAATAATACAATGTTGGTTATGAAAGGGTGACTTCAACAAAATGAGTTGTTGCTAGCTTCTCACAAGGGCTTTTACGTAATCAAATTTCGATGCCATGTTTTTTCATTCCTAGCACAGAAAACAAATCGATTCAAAATACTGCATTTTTTTAAAAATGTTTTTGTTTGAATGCTTTAACTGCACTTTGATTTTTTTTTTTTTTTTTTTAACTGAATATGACATCATCCGCATCATATTGATCAATGTCTTTGTCATCATGACATCAAACGAACGCTGCTCATTTCCGTGAGAGATTGAACAATCGTATCCAAGCAGTTATGTTGACAAAAGTGTAGCGGGCACCTCTGCGTAACCGCAGCTCCTCGTTCTCTTTCTTCAGCCTGTCGATTTCAGCCACGAGGTCCTGATTTCTACTCTCTATGTCCTGCAGTTTACTGGTGGGAGCGTGGAAAGACAAGCGTCATTTCACAAGTTGTGTATTTCTGAGAATTACTTGAAGAGAAAAAATAAGAATATACCATTCCGTGGAGATGTTGTTAGCCTTGACCTTATTCAGCTCATCCTGAATTCCCTGTTTGGCCCGGATCTCGGCATCTAAGGCAGACTGCAACTCCAGGCGAGCAGACATATCCAACTTGGCAAAGCGACGCATCTTCCAAGGCATGTCCTGCAGCACAAGAGAAGGAGTTCAAAAAAAACATTGGACATGCTTCTAACATGTCAAGTAAGTACGGGTTTTACCGTAGCTCTCGCTCCCAGACTGGTATTTCTCAAGCCCTCCAGCTCTTCCGTCATCTTTGTGGCCAAAGCCTGCAGGTAACCGCGAGCATCTTTCTCATCGCTCACCCTGGGGGGAAAAAAACAACATATTTCATTACTAAAGTGATGATTAAAAGAAATGAACACAAATAAATCGATGCTATACCGAGACATTCCACTAGGGGGCGACCAAAACAAGAGGATACGCAATGAAAATTCCAAACTTGCCCTTTAAATATGTGAGAATGCTAAGACTTTAGGCTTGTCCAACAAAGAGAGGCCAAGCAGCTGGCAAGGTGTCAGCTGCAGAGGGAAGTGATCTGAGTAAGAGGGAGGGTCAAACAGCTCATGATCCTCAGAGGTATGCAAAAAATGTAGCATTAACACGGTGAGGTGGAACCCAATACACCCACCGCACTTTTCGATCTGAAGCCATTTCAAGTTAGATGAAGCAGATCAAAGTGAAGCAGATACAAATTGGAGCTGCAGTCTTTATGCTAATACAGGACGTGAGGTCCCAGCTTGTTAGCTACCAAAGGGGAAATTATATAAGGGTTTCTGCGGTAATAAATGTTTGCCCCAGAATGTAGTGCAGCACTATTTGCCCTGTAATAGAACAGTAGGGGTCCAACAGGTGTCCTATGACACTCTTAGGGTGGTCCCACTTAAGTCTTTCAAGGAATTTTATAAACACAGGTGTCAACAGGAATTGTTTGCTAGTCATTCATTCGTGTGGCGGTCGTGGTGAACGATTTTCTCAGACCATCAGAATCTAATATCGGCCCATGATGAAAAATGATTTCATTTGAATTTTCATTTATCAGTCAATCAGACAGACAAGTGCGGCTGAGGAGAGGAACATCACCGCTGCCTCTGAATGGGACCTATGGTCACAAGCGAATGTTGAGAAATGGGAGTTCACAGAGCACAGACTAGGTAGGTGAATTCATTTTCCCGTAAATGACAGACGGACAGACTCTTTTGTTTGGCTGTCTGGAGGGAACCACATATCCATTGCCAGGTGTTGAGCAATTGGAAAAGTGAATTCCCGCTGAGCTTGGGACTGGGGGGGGGGGGGCTGAAGACAGCAGTTTAAATAATCACTTCGCAAATTGTCTTTTGCTTTTCAACATGAACCAGCTCAATTAAAATTAGGTTCCTCTTGAAAGGACCAGGGTTATTTTAAACTGATTTAAATTGATGTCATGGTGATTGTATAACACATTTGAGAACTAGCTAATTAGAATGACAATGCGTGTTTACGCTTTAAAGATGAAGGACATTTTTTTTGGGTCTGGTTAACCTGTTAGGCGAGTAAAAGAATCATTTCCTGAGTGCAACAATGTGTGTTGCTCACCACTGGATGATTTCTGTGATCTGGGCCTCCCAGTGAGCAACACTCTCCTTTTTGTCAGCCAACTCTCTCATCTCTTCCTCAAGTTGCCGGTTGGAGACATTCAACTTCTCAAACATGCTTGTTATCTGAGGAAATGAACATGTGATGTCAAATGCAGTACAGAGGATTCTTTTAAATATCACATTTTTTTAAAGCTAGGGAATCATAACTGGCACACAGAATAACAGAGGTCATATGTATGAAGCAAACTTCAAATAATGAACATCTGCTAGTGGATCTGACGAATAGGTGCTTGGCCTTGAAATGACTTCCAATTGGACATTTAAGTCCAAGTATTGTTGAAGGTCTTTGAAAATATTTCTGACTGCATTCCCAGTGACACACAAAGCACTCAACACCATTACATTGTTTAAGACGTATCCTGAAATCTTTCATGTCTGTTGTGCAAGAGAATGTAACCATAGAGACGCAACAAATGGCAAACTGTTCCATTGTTTGATCAAATGCCTCACTTACAAAGCACATTTTATTTCTGTCAGGTCTGTGAGATAATGCTCACACTGATACAGTATAACGTCGACAGGCTTTTCCGAGCTCGGGTGAGGCAGTACCGTAAATTTTGGACTATAAGGCGCGGCATTTTTTTTTGTGCAAATTTTGAACCCGGAATCACAAGTTTTAGCTAATGCGGTTTATAGTCCAGTGCGGCTTATAGTCTGAAAATTACAGTACCTGGGGACAGCAAAGGTAACATTTTGAGGGTTTTTTTTAGATTCATTTTAAGGTTCAGAAAGGGATCTGAACCACGACAGTGAAAATTTCAGACACTTTTCTTCCAGGTGTCAAAATGCCTTACACACATAAGGCATTGAAAGTAGGGAGCCTTTTTCAACTTTCAAGAATCTTTTCCTAAATCAACAGAATCCAGATTGTCATTCCACTGCACAGCGGGCTATTGACGAGTGATTTCTTTGGCATCAGGAGCAAGTGGGTGGGGGTGGAATAATGTGATGAAAACATTTAGGCTGATCCAGAAAGGTAACCTGAGGTCAGAGACTTGATTTATTTGAGACAGGTTGAGGAAATGGCTTAAGTGCAAGATAAACTTTCATCTTTTTTATTATTTTGATTATTTCAGAAATATATCTTACCTTATCCAATTCACTGGATAGCTTTTTATTTTCTTCAGTAAGCAGAACTTTTTCCCTTTCATACTTTTGCTTGTAATCCGTCTCCAACTCTTCCCGCTCACATTGACTGTGGAGGAGAAAAAACAGATTGTTAAAGTTGTGACACTGTAAAAACCTTGGAATATTCTGACCCTGTAAAGTTAATTTAGAAATTAGTTTCTGGCCCAGTGACACTTGGACACCCAGCATGAGTCCCCTCTCATTTAAATGAGCAAGTGTAACATAGTTTGTGTTATTTTAATGTTGAAACGTAACAAAGCTGTAACTAGAAGGAAGTATGACCAAATGTCATATACTGTGAACAACATGTGCTGTGTTTTATAAACTGTCAACGTTGCCTGAAGTATCTCTAGGAGAACCTGACAACACCAAGCAAGACTGAAGTGCTGGACGAGGCTTCCGCCGGTACGCGGCGTCCGTTAGCTAGCTGGTGGCTTGCGCCTTCCTGCGGCATGAAAAGCTCTGCCGGAGGTCCTCTCTAACGGTTCAAACATTTGTACTTGTTGACTTAAAAAAGATGTCTGGAAAAAAAAATTCTCCCTAACAGTCTTGTAAAATCAGAAATCAGCAAATTTTGGAATGCCAATATTTAGATCAAAATATGTGAATCTGCTGATGTCAGAGGCACACTATCCTCACTTGTTATTTTTACGCAATATTAACAAATCTATGAACACGAAAAATGTCTGCGAAATGAGAAACGCCGCCTGTGTTTCGTCCTGTCGAAGAAAGCTACGACATAATAAGGTAAGGGATTCATTGGCCCAGAAGCTGCCACATCAAGAAACTGATCAACTGGATATCAACATGGATGAAGTCAATGAAAATTTCACACATGAAAAAAAAATTCAGTTTAAACATCCAATTGAATAGTTGTAAAGGACTTGCAAATCATTGCTTTTTACTTCTGTTTTGCACAACGTTCCAACTTGTTTAGGGTTGTATATGACTGGCACTAAATGTTCGCAATATGAGATGTCAGTTTGTACCACTGCCAAATTAAGGAAATTATGTCTGAATTGTTGACAGTATTTTAGTTGAAAAAAGAAAAAAAAAAAAGGGCCACTCCAAGCCCAAAAGACTCTGAATCTGAGAGCTGTATTTTAAGTTTAACAAATGACAAAAGATTTTAGTAAGGCTTCATAGTGTTATTCCCCTTTAGACCCAAATTAACAATTTGGTTATTCCCTGGGACCCAAACATTAATTATACACAGTAAACAGGATTTATTACAACAGGAATCAATAATCCCCTGTTGTTCCTGGTTGATCAATATTGGCATATGGGGATGCAATTACAAAAAAAAAAAAACATGATACAAAAAAGTGTTAAAAAAAAAAATAAAATAAAATAAATCTCTCCCACAAACAAGATGTGTAAAACTTGTGATCACCTGAGATCAAAATGAGTGGTAGCTACCAGTGAGCTCACCAACTAGATTACATTGCACTCCATGCCGTTTTAAAACCAAATTTGGGATTAGCAGCTCCATTATGAAGTGTTTTAAATGGGAGTGAATGACTCCTAATCCTGATGAATGACTCATTAGAAACCAAAATGAAAACATCTGAGTGATCTTGTGTAATTTCAAAATAAATCTCCATATTTTACTCTCGCATGTGTGTAATTTACCAGACACAGGTTTGAACTATAAAGTATATGTAAAGATCACTTGTATTATTTCTCACAACATAAACAACTTTGCAAAACCAATAAACCTTCACAGCAATGTAAATGTGGACATGTTACAATGTTGTCACTTAAATAGAGGGGTAAATAATCCTACGACAGTGCACATAGAATATACGAAAAATAAGAAAAAAATGAAAGACCTCTCTCTTCGAGTCTTCTCGAGCTTGTCTTTGAGCATCAGCATTTCTTTCTGCATGTTGAGATGCTGGCTTTCGGCGTCACGTAGTTCCTGGCGCAAATCGTTCAACTCGGTGTTGTGTTGGGCCTCTTGACGTGCTAGTTCCTCCTCGTGTATGTGGGTCTGCTTCTCCAGGTCACCCCGCAAACGGCCCATGGCCTGGAATTGGTTGCATGGAGTCGAGACAGTCAAAGAGCCAACTTGTTTTCCCTGGGAAAGAAAAAAAAAAAAAAAAAAAAGATGGAGTTATAATAATGCTCCCCCCAAATAAAAGACTAGTAGAAATTCTTGGACTTTTTTTACACAACTCTGTTTACAGCAAAGTGAGCATCACATCTCAACCCCTCCCTGACAGACTGCTTACCATTTGGATTATGCAATCTAAAATGTCAGATGATGCCATTTCAAGGATGAGAAGATGGGTGATAGGGGATGTTTCGCTCCATTACCTTCAGCCTTTCGAGCTCCCCCTCCAGCTGCCGGGTGTACTGCTCATTACGTTCTTTCACCTTCCTCTCCTTAAGTGTCTCTGCCGTGCGCTCCTCCATTTTAGTCTCCATCTGATTAAACGGTTGAATTTGTGTGACTTTGAAAAGTATTTACAAAAATGTACTCGAGTGAATTATGATGGAAGTACCTCTTTCATGGCCTTCTCGGCCTTGCGCACCTCAAGGCGCAGAGCCTCAATTTTCTGATTTTGGCTCTCCATGACCTCCACTTTGTCACGCAACTGGCGAGACAGTTGCTGCTTTTCCGATCTGTGGATTTGGTCACAGTATTCAGTCAAATTATAAAACCGGAGTGTGACTCAAAAGCTGTAACTGTTTTTAAGTTAAAAGAAACGAGTGTTAGGTCTTGTTTTAACATGAGGCTACTACACCTGAGGTTTGAGAGGTCCTTATTGAGTTCTGAAAACTCATGCACGGCCAGTTTTCTCTGACCCTGAGCTTCTTTCAGATCCTTTGACTGTGACTTCATCTTCTCATTGGATTCCACAAGGTCCTAGCCACAAACAAGAAAGGTAAACAACATAGTATGGCAAGAAAACCATACCCCGGATACCATTGCGGTGAAGTTTTACCTTCAGCAAATCATCTTTCTCCCTTGTGAGACTTTTGATTTGTTTCTCTAACATCTTAATATGTTTGGAGGAGTCCTCTAGTTCTCGACGAGCCATCGACACATCTTCGAGTTGTTTTTCCAATTTGCCCGAGTCTGTCGTACACATACGATGAGCTGATACATCAAACTAACTCAGCTCAAAATACCGTTCTTGTCGTAAAGCATGAAGTCCTACCAGCAATTTGTTTCTTGAGGATGTCAATCTCGTTCTTTAGACTCCTGATCTCCCCCTCTTTGTTGGAACTCAAAACGACTTCAGCGGTTGGGCGCTGATGTGCTTGTACCGTCTTAGACAAATCTGCAATGTCAATAGATCCTTCAACATCTAGATTCTTCAGATCAAATGTCTGGAACAAGTGAACACGGCTTGTTGTTTCCATCTTTAAGTATGATCTCCCGCCTCACCTTGAACTTTGCGGCTCAGCTCCAGTTTCTCCTGTTCCAGACGGTGGATCCTCCTCTCGTAGGCCTCTACGGCTAGGCTGTCCTTAAAGCTACGCTGGATGTCCGCGTCAACCTGTCCCTGACCCGTCTTGCCTGCCTCACCTGACAACTGCCGAAGGCAACCTCGATCGGAGATTGTGCTTAAGAGGAAGAAAAAAAAAAAGAGAGTGGGTTCCAATGAGCATACTGGGTTTTTTTTTTTTTCTTTTAAATACACAAACAAGAGAATGCATGTATATGAAGTGGCTATAAATGTATTTTCTTCCAGAGTGAAAAGATTTACTATCCCTTTTTAAACATAATCTCATAGCCACAAAAAATACGCATCTACTAAGTTATCAGTAACACGGAAATCACAGGGACTAAAACTATTCTCTGTGACTCTCAAGAGTCTGACTTTCTCATGAGAGTCAGAAGGTGTGGCTCCCTGAGATGTGTTAGGGCACTTTTGGCTGGCAAGCGACTGCCGCCCTTCTGCCTCTGCTCAAAAATGACATTCTCTGCCTTGGGTTGGAGAAATGATTGACACATTGAATGCTACAATAATATTTGACTAAACTATGAACCACTATGGCTGCCTAATGCAAAATTTATTTGATTCATATATTTGGAAAGATGAATAAACCAGGTTAACTTGATCCTTACGGGCCAAGTCATGTAAGAAGTTGAAAGTGGAACTGTTGGTTGGTAACGGTGACATTAATGCAAACTGTGAGAGTTGAAAAAGCAAGTGATGGGAGAAGTGGAAGAAGGGAACGAGTGGAAAACACCATTATCGGTGAGACTTGAAGAGATAAGGGTGGCTTTCCCATGGATAGTGAGAATGTGAATATCAGTAAATTAGGAAAGAAGTTTCAAAACAAAAACAAAAAACAACTATTTCACTTGTTGACTTACCATTTACTGGTGTAGGTGAATCCCACAAAGGGCAAGTGGTGGCCAGAAAAGGCAGTGTGAGAGGGAGGGGGCATGGTCTCCTGTAAAAAAAAAAAAAAAAAAGTCACAAAAGATTATTTGGATAGTCGACTGGTCATCGATCATATGTAAATAACAGTTTTGTGACTTCAGCAAACAACTGCAGTCATGGAAAATATGTGTTATTTATTCTAAAAAGCTTGGCACAACTAAAGCTATATTTGTTTGGTGGAACCGGTATTGACCTGTTTTATGATGTTTTTATATATGATTGTGCAAATTAAAATGGCGATACGCAGCCTTTTAATATTTCTACTTGCAACTTTGAAATGGAACACATGATCATCGTGCTGCCATGAAATGCAAGTTCTATTTTGCAAACTCCATTTCCGGCGGTTCGGAATGATACTGTTTTTCCGGTGACATCATGGCTAATTCGTATAACCGCGGCAGCGCTTGTGCGACAGGGACAGAAAGGCAACTGTCGCACAAAAAGGCAGCTTTGAGAGAAAAAATAAAAATAACCGTGTTGATAATTAAATTACCCGCGACCCCCATGGGGACAAGCAGTACAGATATGGATGGAAGGATAATTAAATTGTTGATGATTGTGACAAATGTTGAAAGCACCAGATTACATTTAGGGATCATTTCTTGGCCTTCTGATGACACTTACTGAGTTCTTGAGGGAGTCATCATCCACATCAAAGTTGGAGGTATCTGTGGGACTGCTGACCTCCGGGATGTAAGGTGCCTCACACAAGCGGATATTGTCCCAGTCAATGCCTGTATATTGATTGAGGGGACAGATAACCAATAAACTTCAGAAGCTTCGAAAATGCTGCAATTATTTATTTATTTATATTTTTATTTAATTCAGTAATGGTACTTTCCCAGAAGCTGTAATCTGTTTATGTCTAAACCCGGCAAAATATTATTTGGGTAACATTATTGAGAAATGCTAGCTCTTATTCATGCTTAAATTTAGAAATGAATTGTACCAGCGAAAAATGGATGCTGCTTGAAGTCTTTAATTCCATTCTGTCCTATCCGGTACTCTCGACTGCAAATGAGCCGACGGACGAGATCCTTTGCTTCCTCTGAAACTGAATTTGTTATCTGTTGTGGGAACTGGAATCGCTCCTGGGGAAAAACAAACAAAAAAAAAACATACATGATGTTTGTTTCTGACAAATTCACATTAAAATCCCAAAGTGGTATCCAGTCAAATCAGCTGACCTTGTGGTTCATGATCTTGCCATACGTTTCCACGAGGGACTCAGCATAGAAGGGGGTCTCTCCATACAGCATTTCATACATACAGACGCCCAGGGACCACCAATCACATTCAGGTCCATACTTGCCCTTCCCATCCTCCATAGCCTGGAGGATTTCTGGAGATATATAGTCTGGTGTCCCCACAGCCACAGAGGACTGGACCTGGAATGAGCAAAACAGGTCAATAACCACAAGTCTTACACAAAGGAATAATATTCATTTAAAGAACAACAATTAACAACAGCAGTAGCATCGTGAATGCGTACCGTTCCATCGTCCATGAGTTTGAGGCAGGAGCCAAAGTCAGCCAAGCGGATATGGCCATTCCTATCCAATAGGATGTTGTCGGGCTTTATATCCCTGAAGGAAGATTGAGGAAGCAAATTGTCAAGTAACGAAAAAAAATCAAAAGGTGGAAATGCAATTTAAAAAAAATAAATAAAAAAAAAAACATTGTGCAAGCTTATATAATGAGTTCATTGAGAAAGCAAACTGTCAAAAAAGTAATGAAAAAAAATCAACGGTGGAAATGCAATTAAAAAAGAAAAACAATAACATTGTCCAAGCCAGTAATAAGCATTTATTTGAATAGAAAATTGTGTTAACATTGTTACATAAGTTCTACACACACTTTTTTTCTTACCCTACTACTACAGACAGATTTATAATAATGTTTGTGGATTCTGTCAAAAGGATTAATTGGAATACAGAGTAGAAATTTCCACTACTGCAACCACCTCAATGATTTTTTTTTCTTCACTTTTTTGCATCAACTCAAGTTCCACTTTTCAAAATAGATTTGTGTTTTAACTGGGAATTAGTCAGTTACTTAAAATGAAAAAGATGACTAATAAAAAGCCGCAAGACTACAACTACAAGGAAACAGATTGTTCCTGAGTAAAATGAGTCACAACTACAATCCTGAAATTCTCACAATCTTCAGCGCATGTGTTTTGCACCAGGCCACACAGAGAGACTGAACAAAAAATACTATATTGATCATCAACGTCTGCAAAATTTTGAAAATCAGGTTTGTCTGCATTTACCTCAGTGCATGTCTCATTACCAATAAAGCGTAATCCATCCGGATCTGCAGCTTGGCCACTTCAAGTATATGACTCCCAAGCTAATGTTACTTGAGGGTCTCCAGGCACAATTAGCTATTTTCCATGATGGCTTCTTTCAGTCCGGATTAGTGCAATGCTTTAAAAATTGACATTATCCAGCAGGAACTCACGACTATGAATAGTGCAGTGTTAAATATAGGCCTTGTCAATGTCTGACCATTCCATAGATTTCCTCAGAGAGTAGTGGCGGTCTCTCTGAAGACCTTGAAGCCACATTACATGATTTCCAAATTGCATGCAAGCTTCCAAAAGTGGATCTCGTAAATAAAAGTTTTCTGACTTGAACCGTATACTAAAAGCTCTGGTGCAGCAGGAAGTGAGCAAATTAAATTCAAATAAGATTGACGATCAGCGGTTACATTTTCCACAAAGTTCTGAACGTGTGCTTAAACTGGATGGTGAAGTTTGTATGAGACTGCGCTATTTGCATTCTGAGTTCGGGGGGTTGATTGTTCCATTGGGAGCAAATCTTCCATGCACATTTTTATTCCGCGCCAATTTACAACCCTAGCAATAAAACAAAGTAGTGTTGTGTTTGCGGCACCAAGCTAACACAGCACACCCTAGCTTCCACGCATTGTAATGCTAACAGCAAATGCTAAGCTAATACTAGGCTCGTTAGTCCAGTTAATTGGGCAAGTGTGTCACAGGACTCCTGTGGTCTTAAGAGCAGCATGGAGACTAGAATAGAGGGAGGTAAGCTCTTCTAAGACACACCATCCATCTGGGAGGGCCATCTGGTTGCAGCCTGACAATAAACGTGCACGCGCACGAGCGCACATGCACAGACACAAACTCACAGAGGAAGCTGCACAGACAAGGATGTCTCACATGGATCTAGACAAGCAATTGTTCTGACTGGGTGACCTCTGGTACCGCTCGACACGGTGGGGGAACACTAACACCAGTACTGCATTTGGCAGGGGGGGCAAATCTGACCGTTCCGAACATTTATATAACACAAGTATAAATCTAGAAGAACATTCAGAAGAGGCATGTTGCCAAAAAGCGATTTTAAGTACCGTAATTTTCGGACTATAAGTCGCACCGGAGTATAAGTCGCACCAGCCATAAAATGCTCAAAAAAGTGAAAAAAACCATATATATGTATATAAGTCGCTCCTGAGTATAAGTCGCCCCCCCCACCCAAACTATGAAAAAAAACGCGACTTATAGTCCGAAAATTACGGTACTATTCAGGTTGATATGCACGATCAGTCTTTAGAGCAGTGGTGTCAAACTCATTTTTTTTCACGGGCCGCATTGTAGTCATAGCTTTTTTCGGAGGGCCATTATGACGGTCTACCCAAATAAATGTATGAGCACCTCATATTATATCCAGTAAAAGCTACAAAACAAACTGACAACTCGTTTTCAAGTCAGACGAGTAAAAACTGGTCAAATATTTAAAAAATATATATTATTAGAAGTGAAAACAATTTGCAATTCTAGTAATGACACACGAATTTGATGCACAATTTGTCTTCGCGGGCCACATAAAATGATCTGGCCCCCGGGCCTTGAGTTTGACACCTGTGCTTTAGAGTCATCATTTTAATTGTTTTCTTATTCCCAAGAGAGACTTGAGAAAAAAAAAAACAATACCTATTCATAAAGAAATTCTATCGCAGATCAATGAGCCAGGAAGGGACACGTGGTCCAGATTTGACACACACAAAACTCCACAGTAGTCATAGTTGACTCACAATGGATTACTATCACACAGGACATAGTATATTTCGTGACTAAAGGGCCTGGACTGATAGTCAACATTTGTCATCGGCACAGATCCCCTTCTATCTGTCCACACAGGGAAAGCCCTCGTCAGTACCAACCCCCACATCTCCTCTCATTTTGGCCGAATAGGCCTTTTTGCTTTCAACCACACAAAGCCAAACTAGACAGATGCGGTGCTAGGCAGCGCTAAGCTATGGTGAATTGGGCCACTGAAACATTTGTCGGGCCCCTCTGTGAGGTCACTGAATACACAAGCGTGCACACACTTCCACTCTTTTTGTGCGTCGTTAAAATCAATATCAATCTAATACATTTTATGCCAACTTCCCGACGACAAAAGATAAAAAAAAAAAAAACACTGAGGGGAATTTATTATTGTTTTAATAATGAACATGAAGCCATGACGGTAAATAAATAAATACAAACCTTTGAAATCAATGAATAATCGTGATTGTGATTTCAATTTCATTCAAAATAATAGGGATTTTTTTTTTTTGCCCAAGCTTTAATTCAACATAGCCGCCTGCTAAACAATAAACGGGACCGTTGATGATCCCTGGAGACTGTGACATCACCCACTCCGTGTGTGATTACCCATGGGAACGCCGCCAGAATATCATTGATCTACTTTGGAACCAAAACCTTTCCGAGTGCAAATAGAAACTGAATAAAGTCTGTTTGGTGGCTGAAGACGGGATGTTTTTCTAATTAACGACCACTAAGGGCTTCTAATTTACAGGGTGACTGCGCTATCCTTTTCTTCCGTCATGCGAATAGGAAACAGGCTTAACCTCATATGTAGACGCACCACAACCAAGATGAAAACACCCTCGTTTTCACGTTGCCAAACACACACACACTTTCTCAGATGGGACCAGCCAATAAAACACACCCTGCTCAAGGGATGTGTCTGGTTGACTCCACCCTCTGGGAAAAAAATCGGATTCTCTCATGAGCGCATGGACATAAAATAGAGAAAGGGGGGGAAGAGGTTGACGATGTATCAACACCACACCCACACACACCTCCTAGACCCCATCATTACTGTCCCAAACAGTCCACAAAGGATCTTCAATGGGAACAGTGTCTTCATGATACTTTTCCTTTCACTCTTCCATGTCTGCTACTGTTAGCCGCGAGATAACAACGTACAATTAGCGCCTCCCCACTGAGTTTCATTATTCTCACATTCGTATCGACATTTTAATGTCCGCTTCTTTCCCAACGTCACACCTTCAGACCTACCCGGGATATGATCACATTATTATGATCATATTTTATTCACATCTATAGTTGACATCAAACTAATCCTGTGCCATTTGACAGTCCAGTGGAAGTTAATTTACTAGCGGCCCAATTTAGGCTTTGCTCACTAACAAGTGTGTTTACAAATTTAGCAGACAATTATTGCTTGGGTTCAAGAACCACGTTTCTTACCATCAAAACAGCTTTTTGTGTCGTCTCTCACACAACGTAATTGTCATTGGTAACTTTGTGGGCTTTTTTTTTTTGCTATAAATTACCCGTTCAGTATGGCTCCCAAGGAAGTAAAAAGTTCAAGTACATGTGCATGGCGGGGGAAGAGAGAGAGAGGCGTGATTACACTTCATAAAACGTGCTTGCCTTTGTTTTTGAGGTTTTTGGAACGAATTAATGGAACTCCCATTCATTTCAATGGTGACGATGTATTTGAGATACTAGTCATTTCACTAGTGTGGTAGGTCAAGGCACCACTTTTATCCAAGTAAAGAGGACATGAAAACTGAAACTTTTATAAGGGCCAGGAATAAATGTAGTTAAAGAATATACCCTATCTGCTTCTGGAATAAAAAAATAAAAAAAGACAAGCTGGAGGATTCAGCTGTACTGGAATAACAAACTATGGCAACCCAAAACAACACGATAACACAATCAGCTTCTCATGTAAGCTTCAAATCTGTGAGATGACACGCGTGTCAAATTCCTGATGTGTGGGCACAGATTTGGAAACGGGTGGTGGGCTGGAGCATTCCACTTGGTGTTACTGGGGAACAAGCACTGCGCTAATAGCTGAGTGAAACACTTGAAATTGTCTCATGCCAAATGTCCCATGCAGCTGTCACTCACTATAGGGCAGAGGTACCCAACATGAGCCCGGCGAATGTTAGCCACTTATGTTTCTTATCCGACATGATTTTATGCTAATATTGACAAAGATGCCAGCGAGCATGGTAAGCATACAAAGAATTATTATTATTATTTTATTTTATTTTTTTTTTTTAAAAAGGTCATTGTGTACACTGTGCATTCTGTACTACAGTGGTCTTCCACGCTTTAAGTCTCAAGTCCAATTTTAAGTACAAACTACATTTTTGTAAACTGTGTGCAATTAAATATGTTGTTAAACATGTATATGAAAGTGCGAACTAATATTTCGACATTGGGTGTTGACATACTACGATTGGGTTTATAACTTTCTGGCGGGACAGATGCACGAATCAAATTAAAAAAAAAAAAGGATCACTTTATGAACCTTCACAAATGATAGCCAACATGAGGGGCCGTGCCTCTCCCTTGCTCGAAATTCCGATCACGCCAAAGTAACAACTGCCATTGCAGTACAGGCCGGAATTGTTAGTACTGGACTTGCTGACAAGTTGAAGTTGTAACTTAACCAAGCGGTGAGGGATTTATTACAAAAAAAACTGTTTTTGTTGTTAATTTGAAAATATTTTATTTATTGAGATATTATTTTAGAAATATATCGAGAATGTTTGGTTTATGTAATAAAATTCTATTCCTCTATGGCTTTTGAAAATAGACCGCTTCATTTTTGGAACAAAGTGAAGGCAGCAGCCGGCAGCAATGCATTCCGGCTGTAACATGTTTTATTCTGTCCAATACACACTTTCAAGCCAACTCTTTCCCCCCTTTGGAGAAGTTCAATTTGTCTCTCGGACTTTGATTCCAAATCAAATAATCACTGAGTTGGGTCGTTAAAGTATTGGTGATTACTAATTTGTAGGATTCCAATTTAGAACTGAAAGAAAAGTAAGTGGGTCACCTGTGCAGTAATACACATGCCATATATTTTGACATTGTTTTGGAAATTAAAAGACAATGAAAAGCTTCTAGTATACCTGTGAACGTAGTGAAGCTGGTGGATAGATTCGATAGCAAGCACCATTTCAGCCAGGTAGAATCTGGCCATATCCTCGGGCAGTCGGTCCTCGAATTTACTGAGCAACGTGAGCAGGTCACCACCCACATAGTAGTCCATGACCAGATACTAAAACAACATTAGAGCTTTGTCTTAATTACAGTGACATAGAACTTAGGACAGAAAAAAAAAAATGACAAAATATTCTAAAAACATTATATGGGACAGTATTTTGTTTTTCCCAGAGGCCACTCTAGAGAAACGAGCCCTTCTCGCTAATTACTAGAGAAGGAATCAGAGGAAATGAGAGCTGGAAAATATGCATACAATTTTTTTTTTCTATAATTAGGAAGGGCAGCGATGTCTAGTCGAGAGTCTCGGGGAGTGTCTCGGCTAAAGTATTTGTTGTGAGAATGTGGGAAATGGAATGGCAAGCAGTCCCGGCATTTGAACTTGGGGTCAAGGAGAGAAAGACACAGATGACAGACGCTCTAAATGGCAAATGATGGCTATGGCATCAAAATTCAAAGCTATTACATTCATGCCAATTGGTACTTGCGTCGGCCTGATTTCCTACAATTCTTTGCCATGTTGTGCTTTGCTATAGAAAATAATGGTGCAGGTCACCAGCTGGCAGGTCACCTGACATACTGAAGAGATAAGCATTGTGTTCTAAACATAGATTGCTGAGTGAACCGGTGAAAGTCAGATGGGGCTGCTCAGTGCAATGAGAAAGCAAAACATTATTATACGTGGAACTCCAAATATTTCAAGTTCGTATTGCAGCCTACCAAATTGTTATCATCTTGGAAGGCATAGTGGAGAGTGGTAATCCACTGGGAGTCCCCGTTAACCAACACGTCTCGCTCCTCTCGAAAACATGCCGTCTAAAAACAAAAAAAACAATTTGAAACTGTTAATATCATGACATAGACACAATAAAACGAACGGAGTTTTACCTCTGCTCGCTTCAGCATCTCCCATTTGTTAAGAATCTTCATGGCAAATACTTTGTCCGTATTTCGCACTTTCACGACGGCTACCTGTACACAAAGATCGGTGATGGTGAATACAAAGTTTAGAAGGACCGTACAATTTTTGTATTTAGTATTTAGCACATAAAGTGAACAGATTCAGTAGCGGTATGATTTTGAATTTCGATTTGCGTGGGACATGAAGTGGATCCAACGGTGAAAGTTAAGAGTTGAAATAGGATTACGTTCGTGCCGCTAAAACTAGAAGTCAGCAGCCACTTAATCACTAATTTCTCCTTTCACTAACTGAATTAAGTCGTACAAATATGTGGGAAAGATGACAGCAAGTGTCAGATGGCGGGAAAAGGCTGGCAAAGTTCAGAAAGTGTGGGAGGGAAACAGCTGGATACTTAAATATGATTCATAACTCGAAGGAAAGTCTTGTCCATGGACATGAAACTGCAAACCAATCAATTGAGAATGGGAACATTTTTACAGATGTGATATTTGGATGCAAGTTGCTAACCGCTGTTGACATGCACACAAATGGAAAAAGATAACTTTGTAAAAAAAAAAAAAAAAAAAAATGCACCAACATCTGCAAAATATCTCAACTAGCTTTTCTGGTGCTTTTTTTGAAACTTTTATTTTATTTAGTCACTTTATATGTGTGGGGAACTTTTCACCATGTGACAGAAAAGAACTGAAGAGGAAACAGAAGAATTTGTGACCCATACAAGCATGCACACAGAAAGAAACAGAAGCTCATGCAAGAGAGTCTGTAGTCCATTAAAATGAGCTGGGGAATGTTGCTAATGCAATACAATGATAACATTCCTGCAGTGTTTGGATCCCTCCAAGGAGGCAGAGAGGAAGAAGAGGGGGGGGAGCGCAGATCTTGGCAACGTCTCGCTGTTTTTGTCTTCTCCTGTCACTTTACTAGCTTCTTGTTCTCCACCCCCAGCATTCTCCTCTTCATCTCTTTTCCGTAATTATTCATTCAAAGTACACATTGTGGCACTTTGTTTACTTATTGAACAGAATGATAAGCAAGGAGTCGGCAACTGTGTGTTTTGGTTTTTAAACATGAATGAAAATTTCCTCAGGGATTTTCGGCTCTATGTCTTTGGGAAGAGAACCAATGGGATGTTCATGCAAAGGTCTGACTTTGCTTTGGAAAGAAACAACAACATGGCTGGCTTGACATTCTAGCAACAAAAAAATGAAGCAAAGTCAGCTTCTTGCAGAGAGAGGAGACTTTAAGGCAAATAAAGATCTATTGTATTCTATTCTAACTAGAAATATGAAATCACTCTGAGAAGCAGACAAATGAGCGGAATCACTCTCGGAGACATTCGCAGTCAACTGCACCGATTGCCAAAGACATGCTGCCAATATTTTGCAGAGACTGTCTTGTAGGATTATATGGAATGAATTGATTCAACGATAAGAAAAATCTCAATTGTCAGTTTGGCGCTGCCTTTGGCGCAATATTTTTTTTATGCAAGAGGATTGGCTGAGGGCCATGATAACTGTCCTTACAACATTCCCCTGCTTTGTCATAATCACCTGAAACCTATTAACAAATATCTTCCAACTTCCTTACATGCAAACTAGTGATGTGAAAACAAAGCTTCACATTTCAAAATATTTTTTAACACCTGTAGATGGAACTGGGCTGACTTGCCATTTCTTAAACGCATTTATTGAAACTAACAGTGCCATCTAGAGGAGTCAAAATATATAACAAGTGGTTCACGAAGCAAATTTGAAGCTTCATTTTACCATCACTACATTCCGCGGACAAAATGAACAAAGTGGTATTTGGTGGTGAGTTTCACTGGTACTTTAATCCCGTAAAGTGAGAAATGTGAAAGTCCCTTTTTGCAAGTGGAGTCATGCTCAATCAGCAGTCTCGTACCGCACACTGCAGCAGGAATGCAGAAGAAAGCAGCCCAAATATCAGACGTGGTGATTGTCTGTTATATCTTGGTAATCTCGGTATTACTGTCTTTTACTTCTAAGCATTGTTTTCGGATCACATCGCAAAAAGTAGTGCCTCGAGGAACAAGTTTTATATTTTGACGAGTCTCCTGTCAAAACAGACAAGTAGACAAAAATAAAACCACTGGATTTGATGTGAGCGGGTTTAAATTGACGCATGACACTTGTTCCCTTAAGAAAAGTGAAGGGGGAAACCCAATGGCATGTTACCTCTCCGAAAGCTCCTCGTCCAATCACTTTGAGGATCTCAAAGTCTTCTTTGTGTAGCCGCATCTGCTTCACTTTGGATGTAAAAGGTTTCGCTAGAAGAAAAAAAGAAGAGAGATGGTCAAGTTCATTCCAATATGTCTCAAGTGACTTCCACAAGTAAGCAATTAAAATATACTTTTTAAAAATTAAATCAGTAGCTTGCAAAAACGATCATTTCCTTTTGGGAAAAACAATTTCAAATAATTCCCAGTGTAAATTATTTTAGTAGCTTATTCATAACATGGTGAATGAGGCTAGTATTGATAGATTTATTTGCCAATAGATTTTATCTGTTTATTAGTTTACATACAAGGCACTACATGTCGAAGTCCGCTACACTTGTCCGTGCGTGGGTGTGCGCCATGGTTTTATAGAACCGCAAGTGTTCCGGAAAATGACATTTTCATACTGTAGGGGTGTGGTGGGGGGTTGACGCCCTTTGGTCAAAGTAAACTAACACATAAGGTCAGTGAGTGTTCACTTTTAGTGGAGTCATGAGGGGCTGACATAGTCATACCGCTATGATTGCTGGACACATAACATACAATTGGCTATGTCGTTTAGGGCCTATATGAAAAAATAGTCTTGGTTATGTTCATTACTAGCAATACTGTACCAGTTGTGTAGAATGTGACCACAAATTACATTTTTACAATGCAATCATTATAAAAAAATTTTTAAAAAAAGACACACACTTAGGACCGAATGGACAAACCGAGATTGTAATATTTGCCCCACTGCTGATATGAAAAGTGTGAATTTTTAATATTTGCAAGAAACCTGAGAAGCAGTTTCTCACGTACTACTCCACAAACAAGCAAATAAAAATTTCTTATGGGATGACCGTTTTCCCCATTTCCTTGTGTGAAATTGAAATTTCACAATAATAGATTTATAATCAGAAGACACCTCGAAATACAAAAGTATATTATTTGGCAGTTTTCTCGCCAATCCCGTTTTATTTACTGACATCTGTCATAGCTCCACTTATTTAATTGTAGTAGTAGAATGAATGAAATCCCAGCAAAGTGTAAATAAAGCACATTTCGGCCCCGCTCGAGGCAACCTATATTGGCATCGGTCATTGGGGGCAGCCATATCAATAAATGCTGGAAGACAACATCAATTATTCAGCACTGAGCACATGGGTTATACATGTTAATTGCTTCATTTCCATCATCAGGAAGGTCATGAAGACGCATTTCAGCCCCCAACATTGCTACTGCTCGCTTCTCAAGCTGTCATTCAGATACCTGAGGGTATTTTTACTTCAAAGTATTTAGGAAGACAACTTGGCCATCACATCTGATCTCACCCCCCAGCTTCTTTATCTTAAGTGATTTAATGAGATAGTGCTTGAGCAAATGGGTGGAAAATTCTTCATTCAAATGAATCTTAGGGCACAGAGTTAAAGGTAATGGCGCAAGGAAGAGGAAGACGTGATTAGTAGCTGTCTGCTGAGTCAGGAGTTCCACCACATGAGATGTCTTTCATCTCCGAGCCCACGGGTCCGAGCCACAACAAAGAACTCATGCAAAGTATGTTCACATCCATCCGTGGATATCTATCAAGTTCCCCACATCAAAACTAGATAAATGCTGAGCTGTTGTCTCTCTGGTTTCATAGAAATTCCATGACCTTGAGAATTAAAACAACAAAGACATCATTTGAACAAAGCACACCAAGAACCTCTTTTAGTAGCATGCAATTTATTATTGGAATTTGTCTTACGGGTGAGCGTGTAGGTAAGGTCATACTGCTTGTTTTCAATAAGCAATGAACTACCGTATTTTCCGGACTATAAGGCACACCTAAAAACATTTTCTCAAAAGTCGACAGTGCGCCTTATAATCCGGTGCGCCTTATATATGGACCAAATTCCTAAATTTAAACTGGCCCGAAGCATTGTGTCATGAAATCAATCATAAGTGGCTCGCTGAAGACTATGAATCATGAATCAAAAAGACTATGGATCATTATTTTGTGATTATAAAGTAATTTGTTGGGTCTGAAGTTGAAATAAAATAGATAAAATGGAGAATGATTTGATTTGGATTAAAAATCTGACATGATGCATTAATGGTGTGCCTTATATAAGGATAAAGTTTTAAAATGGGCCATTCATTGAAGGTGCGCCTTATAGTCTGGTGCGCCTTATAGTCCGGAAAATACGGTAACCCACTTTTGCGCGGCAATCAATGCGTCTGCTTGACAGCCACTGAATTGAACACGCCGTGCTTTCTATTTTTTTTTAAAAACAAAACAAGCAAATACCATCCAGTTTTGTCATCCATCTTAACTCACAAGCAAAATACACAGGTAGACCCAACATAGCAACAGTTGCTAAGACAAGGTGTGGCAAGAACCCCTGGCAATGATTGGGAAAGTGTCAATCCAAGCTCTTAGAATGAAGCTCTTTGTTTGCGAGAGCTTTTGCAATGACGACGTAAGCCGGTGAGTCAAGATTGGAAAAAGATGTCAGTTTAATGTATTACACTCTATGTTGGAAAGACGGCTATGAGTATTTAAGGGCGACATTTGCAATCTACACTATGAAAAAAACGTTTGGCTTCAGGAGCCAGTGAAACTGGAAAAACGTGAGTGACGCCAAACTTAGTAGTGCTGTAAACTAAAAATCCAGACCACTTATCTGGCTCATCCATCGGTATCACAACAAGAGGCCATTTTGGTGCAGTTTCAGGAAAGTGTGTTTATTTAGCTCGAATGGCACACTTGTGAGACATTTCAGTACATTTTGTTGGCTTGGTTTAGTTCAAGTTGGCATGTAAGCGTGACTGGTATTTCATTCGTGTACAGCAAAGTCAAAATGAAGCATGCCACAATATATTTTTTATTGCTAAAGTACTCTGTTAGGTTCATACATGGTTTTGTATGCGACTGTTGGGTTGGGCTGGCTCAGTACATCGTTTCAGGAGAAACATCTTAAGTAGCATATGTATTTTATTTTTCTTTGTACTTTTTTTCTTTAGACCTCAAACTGTGTTTACCGTGTTCTCATTTTTTGCAATATTGCTAGAATGTTAGAAAAAAATTACCGTATTTTCCGCACTATAAGGCACACCTAAAAACCTCCAATTTTGTCAAAAGCCAACAGTGCGCCTTATAATCAGGTGCGCCTTATATATGGACCAATACTGAGCCACTACAGCAGGCGTGTTTAAAGTCTGGCCCGCGGGCCAAATGTATATATTTTATATATGGACAAAGTTTTAAAATGGGCCATTCATTGAAGGTGCGCCTTATAATCCGCTGCGCCTTATATATGGACAAAGTTTTAAAATGGGCCATTCATTGAAGGTGCGCCTTATAATCCAGTGCACCTTATACTGCGGAAAATACGGTTTATAATATTCAAAGTAATTTTTCCTAGTGCACAATCACAAATATAATTTGCAATCTTTTTTGTGGGACTATTTTGTATTGGCTAAAAAAAAATGAAAGAAAAAAATTATGTTTTCTAACAAATTTATTGAGCATTGTAAATTTGTGTGTCTATCTTGTGGGCATTGTTTAACACAGACCATCATCAATCCAACAACCACAGCGAATGAAAAAAACAGAAGACAGGGGCGGAATTAGTGGGCTAATGAACTCCACTGGAAGAACTACCATGACGATGATGTCTGCTTCTTGTCTGCGGTTTAAGAACTCTCAAGCGACAACAGAACATGATTGTTGGATAACAACATACGGTAAGATGGGAAGCATAAAAGCACAGTCAGGGCAGTGTGGTACTGGAAAAACAGTCAACTCGGAACACAACGCATTCAGATACCGGGACAGTGCAGATTGTGGCGTGTCGGGCCAGTGAGACTAGTCAGCAGTTGAGCCAGTTAACAATATATATAAGTGTCCAACGCTTACAACCGCACCACACTCCGACCCCATTCCCACTTCCACAGTGGGATGGATGGAGGGACATCTGGAAGCCATCACGGATATTATTTACAACCGCAGTGAGGTAACGACGCAAAAATGCAGTTTTCAAGAGAGACAGGGGAAAAGAGAGATGGAAAGAGAGGGTGACTTTTCAGGATTAGACGAGGAGAGGAAGAAACCTGTGGATGGCCTTCCCCGTCGTCTGACCGTGACGAGACCGCTGGAAGGAATACAGCTCATAAGCTGGTTTTCCTAGACAGAAAAAAAATAGCCTTGTTGGGGAAAAAAAGTTGTGCATCTATCATAAAAAATGACCAAATGAGTTCTCCATAAGGTCATTATTGATACACAGCAATGGTTACAAGATGGATTTCACCGAGAAGCTCGGCTCATTTTTTCTTGTCCACTACGGTCATTTCCAAGAAAAGTTGGAAATTGTAATTTACCGTATTTCCAGCAGAAGCCACTTTGTTTGTTCTCCGCTAACCCAAATGAGCGGTGTCTGCCTCTCTGGTGAATGACAGCTGTGACATCACAGCAGGCAGAGCCTGAAGGTCCAGACAGCAACCCAAGTCCCAGTTTGCAATGCAAAATATTTGTCACAAAATCATTGATGACTACAGGAAATAAGTGAAGGACAAAACGGACATGACTAAAACAGCACACCATGTTGCTCTGAAGCAGTAAACACAATTTGATGCTGAAACCGCACAGCAATGACTCCAGAATTACAAAATGGTGTCAAATTCCCTATCGTCTAGTTTCCACCTACTCCCCATTTTAAATTATATTTCACTGAATTCATTTCAGCAACTTGTTCGGAGAACGTTGGGTGTCAACTTGCAAGCAGTCTGTTTATGCAAGTACACTAAAAAAAAAAAACTGAGTTTCAAGTCAACATGCTCAACCCACACTGCAAACAAGTTGATTTATGCAATTCTGAGTCAATAAGCACTCCCAATATGTGTAGATAAGGTGAGAAGCTTTTCAGGATGTTACCAAGACGCCTTGGATTTGCGTATACTGTAATTTGATAATACAAGAAACACTAATGATACAAAAACCTGCCAAGGGTTTTTAATGCACATGGGATTTGCAAAAAAAATATTCAAATCCAGGTTTTGCTTGCGACTGCGGCGAAACACAAACTGACAGCTGGATGACTCTTCTGTCGAGGGTCTGAAGCCAGAAGAAACATTTTCTCCCGCATTCCCAGGAACAAGTGACTTTATAGCAGCTTCTAAAGCTGGCCCTAAAAGCCAGGAATACCGACCCGTACGACTGTTCTGCATTTTCCAAAGCTCTGCGGTTTTACACAGACAAAAAAAAGTTGGCATATTATGCGTACAAGAATGTAGAACTATTGTGGCACCTTGTTAACTTTGAGAAAGAAGTACTTAATAAATTTTAACACAGGGCAAATTAAAGTGAGCAATTTGTACATCCCATCCATGTTCAAAACAACATCCCGACAGATATTACATCACAAGTTTCCAAAAGCCTTTTCTGGGCACATCATGGTTATTGGTGATGTTGTTACTATGTTACAACACTCTGTTCCTCAAGTGGTACGGCCCAGCAAGGACTTTGCACCATTTAAGGGGTTGTGTCACATCGGGTCCACCCGTTACTATAAATGGATTTCCCCATTTGTATAGGAGCATCCACAAGTCTTTTGTTTATGACCTTTGAGTCAAGAGGGAAGGAGATGCTATGCTAACACTACCAGGTGGTCATTCGTAGTCTGGGGGGGAAAAAGAAACGGGGAATAAAAGAGCTGAAAAAGGGAATGCTCAGTTTGCCACTCCTTTGTTGTTGATTAAAAGTGAGGCATAAAAAAAAACGTAACACTAATAATCAGTCTGATATTGAAATCACATTCAAACCATTTGTTCACTGACTTCAAAAATTTGCATTTATTCAACTACCAAAACTCAACTTTAAATACAACTTAAAATACAAACCAGAAAATAAATCACTAACAAATAAAATATTTTAAAACACTTGTAAATGTAAATCCCTCTCATAAATTATAATGCTAACTTTTGCTAGCAAGTCAATTGGGTTTTCCATTGACTACTAGCATAAGCTAGTGATGTTTCTCAAATTCCATTTAAATGGACGATGTGTGTATTTTTTGCCGTGTTATGTGTTTATGTGCAACGTGTTTGTGTAAACTCCAACTGAGATGGCAATAAACATCTTAAAGCGAGTTAAGGGAGAGACTGAAGAAGATACATCACACGATTGGTACTGCAAACAACAAGGGGGCATTCAGGGGGCTTTTATATATTATATACACACACACTCCTATTTTCTTAAATTATCTTTTTCGGATCGTGGGAAACCAAAACTAAAGATTTAATTTTGACTAATTGCCCAGCCCTTCTCTGACCATAAAATACATCATTAATAAACACTCATGCTAAAATATTTGCACACATACAGCTCCCCCAATGTTGTCACTCGGGATAACAAATCTAAAATGAACAAAGCCGCTTTTTTATTCAACATTTAAAATGAAGTGAATCCACTAAACAGGTGAAATTAACATGATTCACTTCAAGGGTTTAAATAGGAAATAGGAAAATACAAAGCCTGATCAACAAACGAGCACAGTAGCAGGCAGCGGCCGAGATAACAGGTAAGAGACGAGTGACCTCATAGTTAAGTAGATTGCGTGGGTGGGTGGATACAGTGTGACCCCGTTGCCATCGAGGTGAATATGTAGACACCGCCTCTCTTGCGGCATTCTCTCAACGCCGGCGACTACATGCCAAGAAGCTTGCCAACTTTCACCCAACAGGCTAGACTGCCACACCTTTGTCTTCCTTCTCATTTTATAATACAATTGCATTCCTGATAGATGCGTTTTTATAAAGTACTTGTCAAGTACTGTTGTATGATGAGAAAAAGTTCCATGAATCCTTGTAAAAAGGGAAATCGTATCCCTAACGTGTCTTTATTTATATTCTGCAAACGTGGCAGCTATGAAAAACTAGTGGGAGGAGCATCGATTACGCAACACATTAGGATTGTTCTAAGCAAGCATTTCATACGTTTTGCTGCACGTTAGAATGAATCGTCTGATTTCCCACAGCGATGAATTGAATTCTTCAACGATTTTCTACGAAGCTTGCGACAGCTTGCGCAGATCACGGCCGTTCCGCTTCCTCAACGACTCTTTCTGAAAGTATGTGAGGACAGGAATCTTGCTCGAGGGAGAATGCCTGAACAGATTGTCAGGTGGTGCACGGACGTTTCGCTTTATCACGGAGTGCATCCGCACAATGCGAGTGATTCAGTCTCGAGGAGGAAGGATGTGGGTCGATCAGATTAACAGCACGTGAGATTTTACCAAGTCAATGAGCACCATTGAGCTGTACAATGGATGAACGGTGCTGATGCCGATATCAATGGTGCTCTGGGATACCTAACAGCATCGCCGGGGGGGGGACTGATAGAAGCACCAGGCAAGAGGGAGCAGGAGGAGATGTCAAACAGGAAATCGACAAGAGAACAAATCTAAAACATCTGAGCGAGATTGCTTGATGATAACAAATCAGCAAAAACAGAATAGCAAGTATGCAGCATTGAAAGAATGCATCGGTGAATGGAACCCGGTTGACCATCACGGACCAGCACAATGAAATCCACAATGAGAGGGAGAGGCAGACAGACAGAAAGACAGACAGACAGAATGTGAAGGAGGGGTGAGTGGGGAACTGGTGGACAAAGAGGTCGATCGGGCCCCTTCCAAACAGCTGCTGTGCTCCCGTACATTGCACCTCAGCTCCAAATTCCACAAGCAGCCCAGCAATGGGGGCTGCGGACTGAGTCAGCACTATTTTTTTTTTTTTTTTTTTTTAAAAACACACACAACTGAACCCTCCGCTCAAAGCAACGGGGAGATGCGCGGCAAACATAGAAAGATATAAAGCAGCCAGATCCTGCGGTTTGGCCCCTTTGCCTCTTGCTGAACCCTAAAAAATACATAGGGGCAGAGATTCTACACAAAACGTTGATCGTTTTTTTCTTCGATTATCAAATTTTTGTAATCGTGACGAGCCGAAATCAAAACCGCAAATTCCGGCTAATTGATAAGCAATGAGGAAAATGACTGAATGAATGCCATCCTTAACTTGGGAAAACACTTCTCTAGAGCTCTGGTCAACAGATTCGAAATAACAACCACCAGAACTCCAAGTCATAAGACTTCTAAACTGGGAAAAAAAAAAAAAAAAAAGTATTTCTTCACTCATAAGTACATGCCTACAGCTGTGAAGCAGAGACAAGACGATCTCGATCGGATTCCTTGGCGTCCCCCCCCCCCCCCATCCAACCATAACTGGGGGTTTTGTGCCTGTTTCTCTGCCGACAGATAAACATCCTGCAACAGGAAAGAGAAGCCAAGCTGGAGGAGGAGAAAGCAGAGGCCAGAGAAAAATCACGTTATTTATGAACCTGTTGTGTGACAACGCGGTAGAGGGTTCTGGTTTTAAGAGCCTCCACGAGATTTCGTCCTCGGGTCGAGACAGCGGCAGGTCAGCCAGCAGTCATTCCGATCGTGTTAAGGCCACAAAAACACAGAGGACGCGTCGCGAGTTAAATTTTTTTATGTTACCTCTAGAAAGCCATCTCCCATATTAAAGGATTATCTTGACTAAAAAAAAAAAAAGGATTAGTTGGGAGATATAATAGTGTGTGTGTGTGTGTGTGTGTGTGTGTACACATGGTTTAAAATGGATCGACTATAGAAGCCAAATTGCGTCTGTGGCTGAATCCCAAGGAGCCTTTGATTCTGTAATCCGTAGATTTAACAGCGGGTAGAGGAAGTTTGCTCTAAACTTGAAATGTATTACATTCTTTTAATCCTCTTTCCGTATCAATTTTATCGTGGGCATACCATGGGTTCTTACTACAGTTCAGCCCGAATCTCGATTAATTTTGGTGTTACCGATTAAGGGCGCGAAAGCTAAGAACATTTGAGTCGGTTCAAACGGGTTTGTGATTCTATATCGAAAGTTTTAAGAAACTTTGTCAACATCCAGTCTAGTAGAAACTATGGACAAAAAAATTTTTTTGCTGACATTTTTTAAGGCCAGCGCTGACGTCCATTTCCTGGCTTGCACTTCCTCTCCAAGCAAATGGGAAGAGACAAAACTATGTTGAATGTCTTTTACTCTTCGCCAGCCGTCTGCGGATCGCTTTTGATCCCAAATGGATGGACTTGGTCGGCAAGTTTCCCAAAACGTTGCCCGTTAACAAGAGAAACTTTGAAGAAGGCATTTAAGATGTTTTCCAGTCTGCGGCATTGACTTGTTGATGTGTGTCGCTTGTAAGCTAGGCTGGCAGACAAAACGACTTGCTAATTAGCCTTCCGAGCTGAAAAGTCATTTCGAACAGACATTCCTCCTGAATGACAAGTGTTTACATGGAATTAAAAGCGCAACTAAAGCGTTGAGTAATTCAAACTTTTACGATGGTTATGCCCAGTGGGACTTGCGGGAAGACAACTTAATTACATCAATGTCGACACTTTTGGATAATAGTAGTATGACAAATTCAAGCTAATACCTGCAAATCCATTCATGAGAACAGAACTTGTGGTTACAGAGGTTCTTGTATTGGGGGGTGCTGGTTGGCCGCTGATACTTTTTTTTCCCTTTGTCTTTTAGCTTTGATTTGCTTTGATGGCTTTTATCTTGAGCACTTTCTGACTTTCTTTGAGGCGCCGTTGTGTGGCAGCCTTTTGAGAGCTCATGGAGTTGCGCTCATGCCATCTGTGTGTCTTTTGTATCCCCGCTCTGTGGTATGGATACTGCTGGGGCCTGAATTTCCCCACCCCTGGGGATCAATAAATATTCAATCAATCAATGAAGGCGTGTGCTTAATGTCAAACTACGGAAGCCTGCAAGAAATGTGTTCTTTAAACTGCAGGAGGAAGAGAGAGAGACATTTAAATTTGGTGGCTGTCTCGCTGACATCCCAGGGAATAAGCTGGAAAAAAAATAAAACTAATAACCAACAAAGATTCATGATGATGATGCTGTTCAGCAAGGGTCAGCCAAACCCACAAGCCAAGGATGAGGCAGAAAAGGGCAAGAATATTAAAAGCTGGTGGGGAAGAGGAAAGGGGAGGGGTAGATGCCATTTGCGGTCAGGTCCTGGGGGTCCTTTGGGCCTGGCTAATGACCTGTGAGCTGCAGTGGATCCTTTGAGAGTCACAAAAAGGAAGTCAAACCAGCCCCCCCCCCGCCCCCCTTGCCACATTCTAATGAGCCATCATAATTAAAAATAAGCCCGTCTCAGATAGATAGATCGATTTGATGACACACACACACATAAATAAAAAAATACTTCAAACAGTACAACGAATCGGCCATTTTGTGTCCCATTATATCAGCACCGCAAATGACACTTATATGCAAGCTGGATTCACTGGCAAGGAAATGACCCACGTTAATGACTTCAACCGCTTGTCAACATCATCACAATGCTGGACACAAGTGAGCACACAATGACACAATGCGATCCAGCTGTCTCACTTCCTTCAATGACATCATGGTCGACGTTTAGTCCCGACTAGCTCATTGACTTCTTGCGCTTTCTTCCTGTCCACCGTCACCACCGGACAACCAGACAGGAAACTGCCTGAGAGCTTGTGAGGATGTCCTGTTAGGAGACTGCTTCTATAAAACGTTCAAGCCTACTACCAAGATCATCGTAATGCAGACTTAGTCGTCTAAATCCTTCGAAAAAATGTCATTGAGCCCAGTTTTTCCATCTACAAGTATTGAATTGGCTTCATAGTAGTCTTATCACATGCTTACTAGTAATAGGCAGAAAGTAGAAGATGCCAGGGGCACTGAGAGGATAGCCTTGCATACTAGGCTTTTTGTTCTGGGTGAGGTCGAACCGAAGGGGCTTGACGTCGAATTTACAACACCTAATCGTTGGAATTGCCGTAGCGAGAACACTTTAAGAGCTAAAAGTCGAAACAACAAGTGTGCGGCTGTGTATTGTGTAGGAGTGCATACACACAGCAAGATTGTGTGTGTGTGCGTCTGGGGCATGCTGCCAATGAGAGCTCTGGGAAGGCGGAGCACGAATGCACATACATCAGCTGCGGCTAAACAACTGGCCTTTGCAGGCGTCCTCCATGTTGGCTTACTGCAGGTTAGCACGGCAGCCGCAAGATGAGTCAGAGTGAAATAAAAGATGTGAAATGCAAAAGGTAGAAACTGCAAATGGTACGAGATCAATTAGAGAACATCCAGAACATTTTTGTTCGTGCATACATAAAAACTTCAAATAATACAGCGGGAGCAAAGCATTGAAAGCTGTTTTGGCTTAAAGGTTAAAACGGGCACATCATGCATAAATGCAAGTCAATCTGCAGGGTTTGCAAACCGCACTGTGAATGAAGGAAAAGGCGCACGAGCCTGAACTAGAGAAGTCCGCTCGGCACACTGCTGAAGTAAACACGAGCAATGGGGATGCGGCGTACTTTCCCGTGTTCATTCCCCCTGTGGCTTTGGGTCACGCGGAGGGGTCTCCATTTCAGGTGGAATGAGGTCACCAAACAAGAAGACAAGCACACCCAATTTAAATGTTTACCTTGGTCTGTGCCTCATTCACTTTTGGCGGAGTGAAAACAAAACAATTGCATAAAAAAGGTGTACAAGCCCCATGACTGTGGTTTGGGGGGCCTGACTCTGACTTTGCATTCTTAAGTTGGCTGAAGAAATCGCGGCTCCGTCTAATTCTAGGAGCGTTATTGAGTTTCACACGGACCATCTTGAACCGTTTTACAGCATGTAGGATTAAACGGCGTCGATGCCATCAATCAGATGTAGCCTGCGCTTAATACTGTGACATTTGTTTTGTAGGGCCAAAGCAGGAATTGGAGGTTGTGAAACTAATACAGTGCTTGCTGATCATTTTCAGTACAGGTGTTTTGAAGAATGCACTGTCATTAGAAGTATTGGGATCGATGCTCTGTCGTCATACTGGTAAAAGAAATGCACCGATACTCTGACGCCGATACCGCTTAACCAGCCCAGACATCCGTATAGGAGTCAGGTATGTGGCGATAATGTATACATGACAACACGGATGTCAAGACATGGAGAAGAGGAAGAAGAAATACTTCTTGTATTTTCTCGTTCTCACACTAACCAAGCCACCGCGGGCGGTTTTGTACCAGCCCAGAGGGATCGGTTTTTTAGAACAGGCCGACAACAGGTTGTAAAGATGCCGATGGGTGGGGTAGACAAAAGTGAACCATTTAACTACTATCCTGTAATTATCACAGCTATTGTGTTTCTTTTAAAAGAACAGATTACAATTGGGGGCAAAACAGTTGTTACCGAAACTTTGTGGTTTTTTTTTTTTTTTTCCCACTTGATGTTTACTTTCACTGTCTGGCATATCATTAATCCACATTCCCTCCTGTGAGGGCGCATAGTTGTTCCTGCTTCCAGGGCTTTCCCAGACATGCGGGGCAGGGCAGGCATGCTCCGGCAGCTAGCTAAAAAAGGTGAGTTGTTCACATTCCTGCTTCATGCACCAACCAAACTCACACAGGCGCGCACACGTGCATAGCTCTTCTACACTAACCAGTACGTGTGTGTGGTCCCCCAAGCTTCATGTGATGTTTTTTTTTTTTTCTTTGTACGAGGGAGGTGGAAAAGTTACAAAACCGGACAAAACACTTTCCCTGGTTATTAAGTCACAAGAACTTGGCGAAGAGATGCTATGCAACTGTGATTAGCGTGTAAAATAGCTTTGGGACTGCAAACAAAAGTTGGGAAGCTATAATGGACTTGAGATCGTACTGATTACGTCATCAATTGTTCACAATGTGAGGTGGGCAACTAGACTTTTTTTTTTTTTCCTCTGTCACCATCCTCCAGATATTACTGTAGTATCTGCGACATTGCGTGTGTATGGCTTTAAAAGGGGAATTTCGGATACCATGTGCATGATCACATGACTGCATCATTTGTGGTAGCTCATGAATACATGTGAATATTACATGATTTTTTTTATTGTTTGTAATTGTGTTTTGGATCCTTCAAAATAAAACATTTCTTTCAAAATCACAGTTTATCCTCATAATATGACATTCTTATAAAATATTAAATAAATATAAATATTATGGCTGCAACTAATGATTATTGTAAGAATTGATTAATCTGTTGAGTAAGATATTTTTACTTTCCATCGTTTTATTTCGATTCAACACAAACCGGTCCACTCTCAGGGAAGATGAGAAGCTGAAATTCGGTCGATTTAGAAACGATGGATCGATTATCAAAAATAATGATTGCTTAATTTGGTAATTGATGACTTGATGAGCTCCATTACCTTACTATTAATTATATATCTATTAATCAGTGCTCCTCAACAAATACAATTCTTGCATTCACAGATTTCTCAAAGTTAGTCATAAATTTAACAAAAAGGGTAACAGTAGGTATGCTAAGTTGGATTTTTTTCTTTTTTAGGGAGGGCGAGTAATATTAAGGAAAAGAGCAGGCAGGCCACGACTACTATAAAAGGAATGTGATGTGGAAGGGAGCGCCAGTGCACAAGCAACATTATTAGCCTATCGTCTTACCAAAAATGAGGCTGCCTGCACAGGCCAAACAAGGAAAATCAGAAATAAACAACAGTCAAAGATGCTCCCAGTGTCTTACCCCAATCCAAAAACTCCAGAATATTCTTCTCTCTTCGGAGTGGAGAATTATTGCACTCATCGTAGAGACACACCAGGACATCCAGAAGGGTTTCCACACTAAGACATTGGCCACTGGAGTCAGCTGGCCCGTCCAAAATCAGCTTCTCCAGCTTCTTCAAACGCACCTCTCCCGACATGGTTGTACAGTCCAGTTGGGTTCGATGGTGAATGATGATGATGGTGAAAATAAGGTAAAAAAAAAAGAAGTGGGGTCAAACTGGCCACTCGTTATCTCACCTTGAATATGTTTCAAAAATACGGATCAAAAACTTTCGGATGCGGGGAACTCGCTGTATTGCCTATCTACTCGTGATCTTTCCTTCAAGATCCACATTTTGGGGTGTATATGGGGTGCAGCAGCTCCCCATGTTAACATTCCTGATCGCCGCAGGGCACAAGAGAAAAGTCTAGTCGTCCCAATAACATAGCCTAGCTGCCCCAGGCCGGTTGGTTTGGACGCCGTTGTTTGATTGAACAAAAATGGAAAATCAACCCTCTCTGGTTGCGGTTTAACACTTTCCCCTGAGTAGATGTGGCAGACATTTGGGATTCTCCATTCCAGCCGCAATGCTACAAAAACCCCAATGCCCCTCCTCTGCTCCGGGAATGCAAAGGGCGATACAGGCTTAGTTAGCAGTCTGCTACCTTAGCCGAGTAGCTTTCAAGCTAGCGCTGTTATCGTTACTTCGCTTAACTACCAAATGTCATCATTCCAATTTTCTTCAAAGGGTCCTCTTGTCATGTGCTCACCGCGCCTGTCAAACGTAACCCAAGTCGGGCCCTTTCATTCGTAATTTACACCCGCCTCCCCAAATATCCTCTTGTTGTCGCAACACAGTGCTTGCCAGATATGTTCTTTAAATCCCAGTGTCGGTCCTCGAACTAAAACGTCTCCGTTCCAACCCACTTCGACACGACGATTGTTCAAAGAGTTCCAAAGAAGTTAACCGTCAAATGCAGGAGTCTCTCCTCTGTCTCTCTCTTTTTTCTTTTTCTTTTTTTTAAGATTGTACGGGACCCCGTCTCGCGTCAAGGGGAATGCAGAAGTCTGGCGTCGCTGCTCCCAAGCACGGGACGCAGCCTAAAGTCCCTCTTGTCCTCCTCGCCTTTGCTTCGCCTGCTGCCTCCCCCGCCGCTCTGTCGATTCTTTGCTGCCTTTACACAGCGGAGCTACCCGCTACCAGAGACATTAAAACATTGCGATGATACCGGCCTGCTGGTAGCTTTGTGTTGCATTATGGGAAGCGAAGCTCCTTTTGTAAAATACGAACAATGGATTAAAAAGTCAAAACTCAATGTTGGCGCTTAGAAAGCACGTTATATTTTTAACTTAAAGCGACATTAAATGTGAAGCGGAGGCGCTTCCAGAAACAACAGTTAAAGCTGTCGCTCATGCGTGGAATGGGATGACTCCGCCATCTTGGTGTTGATTTGAAACTACTCTCCTCGTTTGATAGCATCTTTGGTTGCTTCTGCAGGCAAAATCCCAGATCACCGTCATGGCGCCCGTCGCAGCATCTGCTGTGCGGAAAAGAGGGAGGGAATGGGGAGGGGAGTGATGCTGGGGGGGCTGTCAAAAAAAAATGTGAATGGAAACTGCGGGCTGTCTGTCAGGCTGCTGGTGGCGTGGTGCATAGCAAGGGGGTTGGGGGGGGGGGGGGGTCAGTCTTTTTACTAGTGCAGTTCCTTTATAAAAATGTCATTTAACAAGATGAAAGACAATTGCAGTCACATGACTCGATTTCCCCTGTAGTATCAATCCAGTAGAACATCACATGCTTTTCTATCTATTTGCACAATACATGTCCATCCTTTGTATGACAGCCAGTCCTGAAACCCGATCATCACAGTCACCTTTACAACCCAAAGGAGGCCAAAATGAATATTTGCTAATCACTTTGAATGGAGTTCAACATAAAACATTTTGTTCTTCATTACGCTGACTTATCACACCGCATGCTTTTTGAAGTGAGGCGCTTATCACAGCTCAAAGTACATCGATTAATGATTAACGGACAACATTGACTAGAGTGTGCTTAATGGTGCAGGCTGGGGGGGTGGAGTGACATCAAGAACGGGGCCTTGTGTTTGTCAATGTGCACAGGTCCAAAATGCACTCATATTTCACACAATTCTGGTTGTCTTACTTTGGACTAGCAAGAGGGCCACACGGTGCTTATGCAATCTCATTCACTTTACATGGGGTAACTATGAATGCAAGATTAACGGTTATTACTCGTGGACATTATTGGTGGGCCTCTGATTACAAGCTACATGGACGCTCGATGTGGGGGGGGAAAAACTGGAGAAATTAAGGATGCCCTCGTATATGTGCAGGGAGATCCAGATGCGCTTTCAGATGTTTATTGAAAGGGGCAACCAGTAAAAACAAATACAAAAGGAGAGGAGTGGCAGAGCACTTTTAAGGAGCTGTTGTTTGACTTAGGTGTGTGCAGAATCTGTCTGCATACACCTGGATTAAATCCTCCAAGATCGTGTTAAACCACCTGCGCCACAATTTAGACCTGGTTTCACCTTGTCGAAAGTTGAGTCAACTTTCCGTCATCAAATTGTCATGTGTACTTAGGCATATAATAAATATACCCTCATTCCACCCGGAATGCCCACTGAAGATGTTTTTACATTTTTTATGTGGCCCTGTCTACGAAATAAGATCGACAAGGCACTTATGTAATTTTCACCTGAGGAAAACAATAAATAACGATGCCACTAGGTGGCTGCAAGTACCTTTATCATACCATGTTTCACAATCTTATCACATTACCCCATTAAATGCCTGATATCTTCTGCAGATGATCGATAAAGTACTATTCGAGGAAATAGGTTTTATTTGTGAACTATCCTTGATTTGTCGGGGAAAAATACAAATATAATCATACGTATACTAATATATACAGGCCTAAACATATTCCGGGTGCATGCATGTGTGTGCATGTAATATTGTATATTTTTCTTTCTTTTTTTTTTAGTATAGTTGCATCCGCCATGTGAATTTCATTGACATAATTGTCAAGATTATATTAAATACAAATTACGGCCTATTATGGTAATTTGATTTTCTATTTTCCAATATATATTTCTGCCAGAGACAATCCAAGTTACAGTATGAGACAACAGCGTCCTCTCGTGGACATTACTGAATATTTCCTTTTTAAATACAATGCTGTATTTTAAGTACTTAATTATGATCTCATACTCCGTTAACTTTACATAGATATTTGTTTCTTTCTTAATATAAAAAAAAACGTGTTCGATCAATTAAAAGTTAATTCAAATATGAATGGTCAGTCCTCCAATCCAATCATGTCTGATCCTATTTGTCTAAATCTACTATGCCGCGTGGAATTAAAGTGGAGCCGTGCTGAAATGCAATTAGTGTACTTGACTGGGTGGTTTGAGCAATAATTGTTCATCGGTCTAGTCTGGTCTGGCGCTTTTCCACTGATCGATGATTATTGAGCAGACTCCGTGGGTGGATTGCCTTGGACGTCTGCTGTCTGTGGGTGGGGCCCCCATTATGGTGCAAAGGAGCGATCCGTCAAATATTTGACGTTCAGATAGATCAGGGAGCATGTGAATAATAATGACCGAATATGCACTGACCACCAAACAACAAGTTCAATATTGACTCTGCGGAACTCCTCCGAGAAGGGGGTGTTTTTGAAATGAGAGTGTTTACATATCATTTGCAAAAGCAAAGCCCGTATATTTCAATCAATGGAAAAGCCACAGTCAGCATTTTTGGTGGCCTTACGAAACGCATCTGGTGTGGCACAAATGGAAGGGAACGACCTATAAACTGGACGCCTTTTGAATGCAAATGTTGCATGTTAATTAACACCTCCATTGTTGATTGTGGGAGTTCAGTGGCCTTTGAAAACAAATGGCACCTAGTAGCATTGAGACGTACGTGGCTTTGAACCAAAAGGTCTCTGACTGACATGGGAAGGGAAAAAAAAGTTGAGAAGCATCAAAGTAAAAGGGATGTCTTCATTTGCCAAATTAGGGCTTGTAATGATTAGAGAGAGAGGATAAATGTATTTTAGTGTATAGGCACTTAGACTGGCTCTTGACTGCACTCAACAATGGAACGTACCAGACAACCTGATTGAGCACTTTGGAGCCACAGGGGGATGAAGGGAGGGGGGACAGTTCATATTTGTCACCCCTGGCTACCATAGAACTGATGTTTATTGGTTCAGTTTTACGTCTATAAATGGATTGGGTCGGGCCCTTGGGGTAAAATTATAGAAAATAAAAAATATCACATCTTAGCACCAAAAGAGGCCGGCCCACTTTGTGCCAGATGGTCAGTGCAGTTCCTGGGCATAATTTAAATGGGCTTTTAGCAACCAAACATTCCGACTGTTTGGAGGGCACACCCTTGCTACGGCGGAATGTCCAGCGTGGCACAAAGTAGTCTGGCAGATTGGCAAACAGCTGCAGAATCAATTTCCCATAGTATTGTGCATTTGATAGATTTGAATTGCATTCATACATGTTTTATACAAGGTAAATAATCACACAATGAACATCAAATCAGTTATGAATAGCTATTCGTCAATAAAGTGTTGCACAATTTAATACTATAGTGTCATAATATTATTTTCTTCGTACATACTGTAATTATTACAGTTCATATTTTAAAAAGGGGATTAAATAAAGATTTATATAAAAAAAATAAAAAAGAATATAAGTGCACTGTTAAGAAAAGGTAACATTTGATTGACTGAATTTTCAACAACTCCTGTCTCTTTTTTTTTTTTTTCAAATTCCAGGTAGGGTATCTTTTCAGACATAAAGAACTGATCAAATATTACAATACTACTTAATTAACTATACCTTACGTTGTCATTAGACACTTTTGCAAATACAGTAAATATAAAATGCTAGTAAGCTAGTGTTCATACACTCTAAAATTATTTCATGAATTAACCCATAAACTGATGGGTGAAAAAATGTATATACAGGCTTGCTAATTGGGTCTATTTGACCCATGCAACTTTCTGGGTCGATTTGTTGGATCAAATCGACCAACCTGCTGGTCCACCAAAAAAAAGACGATCCGCTGCAGGCCTGGCAGTCATCTGTCATTTGCTCTTCCTGTGTGCTTCTTCAGTCTGTCTGACATCTCTAAGCAAACAGAGGCCAATACACAATCACAGGCAGGGCCTAGCCAGTGAGAGCTGCCCTCTTGTAATGTTTGTGTGACAAAAAAGGCAAGGCAAATCCTCGCAATGGAATCAGATAATCACCAACCTGTGAAGAGCCTGCCCCAATCCACATCCTTTACCGGCCCCCCCGGCTCTCGGATTAACTGTCTGTTTGGCTAATAATTTTAATCTGCCAGGGAGAGGACCAAGAATGGGCGACAAGGCTCGGAATAAACATCTAATCCTAAACCGCTCCCCTCCCACGCTGGTTTGCATTTCCTCCTGTGGGGGAAAACCTCAATTGAACGCTGCGTTGCTGGGCGTGGACCCGATCTTCATCCGCTTGCTTAATGCTGGGCAAAACAACAGCTCTCCAGACAGCTAGAAATTAGCTTGCTGAGTGACAGACTGCTGCCAGACTGTCTGACATCGTCCGGTGGAATGTACACATCAGAGTTTGGGGTGTTATGGTGAAAAGGGCACTCCGGGTTCACAGGGTCAAAGGATGTCTGTTCTGGGACACAATAAGAACAAGCGAGTCCATTCCGTGACACTTATTCTGCAGTAGCCGATTTTGGGGGGAGAAAAAAGGCAGACTACACTTTGGAGTGCTCGCCAGTCAATTACGAGGCACATACTGCAGGGCTAGACAATCATTCACACTCAATTAGAGGTGTGGATATCGGCAATAAAATGCGACTGCGTGTCTCGATACTTGGGGGGAGATAGAATTCGAGTATTGTTTCTTTTAAAGTGGAACAATTCGTTTCAATTCAGCGGGATTACCATTCGAAGGTCAAGGAGGTCTGATGAAATTTGTCATTTACAATATACATAAGGCTACGATATATAAGTGGAACTATTTGATTCTATTTAATTGGATTTTTTTGATTTGACTTTATTAATTCATGCTTGCAGTGGAGCCCAAAAAAAAAAAAGGCCCGACTGAAGAACTTTACAATAACAACAAACAGTAAAATATTGAATATTTAAAAACATGTTTTTCAAGGCAGCGGAGTTCTGGGCATGGAAAAAGCACTCACATTAAATCAAAAACTGATTTTCCAATAAATTCTTTCTATTCATATATGAATATATTTATAAATGTTTACCCTGTGACTTCAAACTAGTCTCCTGAAGACTTGACATGAAATACAACAGAGAGAAATTACACTCACTCCAGTGATGGCTAATTGTTGCTGTTTGAAGTACGGCCACTTAGATATCCTGTTTAGGATATGGCCTTGCATTGTCGCACCTTTGTTCTGATAAGGTTCCCTCCCTGCCCCCCCTAGACAAAGTGCAAACGACTGGGAGGGTCGCGACAATATAAAGGGGGCCGCAGTCCATCGCTGGGCTGACTCGTGCTACTGTGCGTCTGCTTATCTTCTTCCAAGATCTTCCTCATGGATTTCCTCCGCGCTTGGGTCTTGTGCGCCGTCTTCCTCGGGTTGACTAAGGCTTTTACGCATGAGGATATGAAGGACACGCTCCTGCGCAAACTGGGTTTGGATGAGGTTCCAAAGATCCATAAGAGGGATTTGGAGAATTTGGTTGTCCCGGCTCATGTCAGAAACAAATACTTGTCAATGCTGAAGATGCACCACAGCAGGAGACGGCGATCTTTGCCGAGCTTGGTCGGCATTTTGAGAGGAATTCCTGGCAATGCTGGTAAGAATTTGTATTTTATGATTCATTTTTAATAATTAAATAATTTGATTTTAGACCCTCATTTTAAGTGCGTAATTGGAGTGCGTAATTTACGCACGAATCTCAATTATGGCAATTATATTTTTATATTTTATGGTTTTTGGTAGACATTCCTGGCGAATATGTATATTCGGACACGACCCGGCATCGAATGGTGTTCGACATGGAGTCAATAATCCCAGAAAACAGCGAGGTGACCATGGCCGAGCTCAAACTGTACCAAAGAGCGTCGCACAACAAGCGCCTCGCGGTAGAGAGGAAGAACCACAGACCGGTCAGCAACGCCCGAGTCAGCATCTACTGGATCGAGGAGTTGCCAAACGGATCCAACCGAACCTCACTCGCGGACTCACGGTAATATGTTAAATCCAGTCTGCGCTTTTGTCCGAGCCCTAATTAAATGTCAAATGGGATCAGGAAATCTAATTAACGACCGTTCCGGGTTCACAGGTTGATCCCCATTCACGAAACCGGCTGGAAGAGCTTTGATGTGACCCAGGCCGTGCATTATTGGTCCAAGACTCAGCAGCAGAGGACGCCAATGCACCTGGAGGTGTGGATCGAGGGCGAGAGACCTGGCAGCTACGCGGCGGAGGTGGCGAAAAGTGTGCGCTTTACCACCCAGGAGCAGACGGACAACACCTTGGGCAAACCCGAGCTCGTCCTCTACACACTCAACCTCGAAGAGTACGGGTAAGGGCGCCTGCTTTTGATATACAGGATATTGAGACGATGTGACAATTAGCTCTCGACCCCCACCCCCCCTTTTTTTTTTTTTTTTTTTTGTAGAGGGGGGGTTACCTGTCACCTTTTGCACCCCATGCATACAAGGGGTCCCACTGATACGCATGTTCAAGTAGAATTTGTATAAAACAACAAGAAATGGACACTGAATATGACGTCAGGCGTAATTATACCGTTAAATTGTTTTCTATTTCTGGGCATTCATCGGAGTACTTTTCATTCGAGTACGCGATTTACGGTAATTGTGATTTTTTTTCCGGCTTATATTAAACGCGCAATGAATTATTTTGCGCAAGGGCGTAAGAATACGTCGTCACGCAGCAAAAACAATTGCTCTTACCGCATTTTCCGAAGTACAGTGATCCCTCGCTACTTCGCGTTTCGTTTATCGCGGCTTCACTACATCGCGGATTTTTTTCTCCCCAAATTAAAAAAACATTTAAAAGTCAAAATAAAACTTCTAAATTGAGTCTAACCTTTAGGACAATGTAGTATTGCTCCAAATGTTCGTTTACATTCCTTTAGAAGTCCTTTTACACGTGTTAGCATGATCGCGAATTAGCATCTTTAGTACTTCTTGTTGGTGACCGTACTTAACGGATTTCACTTATCGCGGGTGGTTTTTGGAACCAATTATCCGCGATAAACGAGGGATTAGTGTACTTCTTAATAATAACGGACTTGAATTTATAGTGATAGACTATGGTGCTTTCTGACTTGCAAACAAAAAGTTCCTACTGACCAATTTGAGGCACCAAAATTCAAGTTCATCAAACGGAGCATCAAACTAACCTGCCTCTTACCTTTGTTTTGCAGCTCTCGCGGTGACTGTGACGTGAACCAGAGCAAGGGCACCTGTTGCAGGGAGGAGTACTTTGTCGACTTCCGCGCCCTGACGTGGACCCAGTACTGGATCATCGAACCGGCCGGGTATCAGGCCTTCAGGTGCACCGGAAGTTGCAGGCAGCCCAAGCGTAACTATGGCTACGGGGAGAGGAGGTGCACGGTGTCGGAGAGCGCCCCCTTGCCCATTATGTACCTGGTGAAGAAGGGCGACTACACGGAGATCGAAGTGGCAGAGTTTCCCAACATGATCGTGGAGAGGTGCGCGTGCACCATGGACAATGTCTCCATAGTGTGAAGTCAACATCATGGAAACATCGTCTCTGAAAATGATGCTGTTTTATGGTATATTTAAAGGGTTATAAAAAAGTACTTCCTATTTAAATGGACAATCACATGGGAGTTACTGCACACTCCTCTCAAGAGCACTTTTTAAAAAATATATATATATTGTACAGTTCGAAATCATTTTCTATTTTGAATTTGTATGCAGTCATTCAAATTCTGGCTCACGTGTTGTACATATATATGAATGGATTTATGTTTGGTAAAATAAACTATTTTGTTTCACTAAAACTGACCACACCATCCTTGAATCCTCAATTCATTAAGATTTTGGGGAGAAAATCCAAGATCCTGCACTCAAGAACTCCACACATGAACGAAGGCAGCAGCAGGAATTGAAATCCAGAACACCTTCGAATGCTGAGGCTGACATGCTAATGGGCGATTTAAATGATGAAGGGGAAAGAATTTATCATCAGCATTACTTAGAATCACACACTCCTATGACCAGATGTACATTGACAAAAACACTATTGTAAATATAAATAAAATACGGGCCTGACATCACTAGCGAAATCTGTGAACAATTGACAGCAATGCATTTGAGAAAATTCCCCCAGAAAAATATCTTTAAAAACATTGATATTTTATATATATATTCATATTAATGAAAAAAAATAATACACAAATATATATATATATATTAATGGGAAAAATATATATATATATTTATTTTTTCTATTTTTTTCATTAAAAAAAACAGGGGTTGGCTTTCGCCCCCAAAAAAACCCACACAAAACAAAAATTAAGAACTGCAAAAATGCAGGGGTCCAAGTTTGCATGGCAAAATTGTTCAGGGGCCATTCAGACTTGCAGCCCCGCAAGTTTCCCATGCTAACAACTCGCGCACTGTGCTACAACCTTCTTGATTCATATTCATGTTGACATTCACATGGAGATACACAGTCGCCCAGACAACGCCGTGGGGTACACGGCCACATAGGGAGAAACACACAGGCAATTCTCATGAACCAAGAGTGGTGGTCCTCGTGAGTTGACGTCAGGCTTAAACAGTTCCAAACATACCTAATACATTGTTTGCCGTCTGAGTAGGGGGTCTTGTCATTCCCTAATATGCTGCTGGTGGAGGTAAACAAAGCCAGCAGGCCATCTACTGAAGATGAGGAGCGGTCTGTCTGCAAGGGAAGTGGATTCAAAGTCAAACGATAGAAAACAGGTGGTGCTATGATTGTCATTGGAACATTTCAATATGAATATATTCACCGAGTAAAAATATGGTGATGAATTAGGCACAGTGACAAACATTAAATTTTACAACCTTATTTTAATACAGTTGAGACTTTAAAAAAAATGTTAGGATACAAAAGACAAGCTGCAGCATGATTGGTTTGATACGAGACCTGATATACAACCTGCAACATAATGCAATAAAAATATAGTGTCTTTTGAAACCTAAACTCTGCTAAATAATCAAAAACTAAAAAAAAAGTGGAATATACAGCAGTACTGGGGCAAACTAACACTTTATCACAACACAATATTTTTTGAGTATTTACATGCTCGTTTCAACATCCCTTTTGGTCAAAGAAAAAAACATTTTGTCAGGTAATCTGAAATGAGGAAGGAAAAAAGGGCGGAAATATTAGCTGGGGTAAATAATAGTCGGCTCATGGTGCAAGTTTGAAACGCACGTTGTGTAGCCCTTGTTTGCTGGTGAAAAATGTGCTACCTGATCTGCACTCAGCTACTTCCTCTGCTCTACCATCAACATGGACATACAGTCAAAATTCTACTTTGGCTACATGATCAATTGTACTGCAATCAGCTTGATAGCCAAATTACAAGTGTGGTCATGTTTGCAGCGCAGGAGTACGAGCCAGCCGTGAAATTCTTCCAATAAATTCTCAGAGGGAGTTATAAAAGGCACACCCAAAACAATGTAGTTAACATTGTTCATCCAAAGAGCTAAACTATTCCGTGCACATTACACTCAGCAAGAACACCAACACGGACGGGCCTGATGTAAATCTCTCCAAACAGGCCATTCAAAGGTCCTTTTACACCTTTGAATAGAAATTATAAGCCAGGAGAAAAAAACAAGTAAATTTGTGTTTATTGGAGGTCGACGAAGTTGCTTTACAGTTTTGGAAGCGGAAACAGAGACTGAAATTTAACTGCGGCTTTGCATAAACTGCACAGTGGACACGCAATATTCTTCAAAAGCCATGACGAGATTGAATGTTTAAACTACTCAAAACAAGTATTTACAATTAAGAATAATAAAAATTAATGAAAAAGAAAACCAAACCTGGAAAAGAACAAAACAATTGTGATTCTTAGTATTACAATTTTTTTTTTTTTTAAAAGCACATCTTTTAAAAGTGGTGCAAAGCAAATGAAATATACAGCAAAAGATAAGAAAAAAAAAATCATGTTTTACACATCTCTTGTTCTTCCAAGAATTTCACCCATCTGATGTCTGCTGATCTCCCTCTGGAGTGGAATGTTGACCACGTTACTCAAAAAAGCAGGTTATATGAAAAATGGCGTCGTTGACGGAGGAGGGGGATGATGATCCGTGGCTAGAGTGGTTTTCAGTGTGGCCACCAGTCCATTCGAACAAGTGTCTCAGTAATAGTTGTGCTGATACTGCTGGTTCCATGGCTTCTGATTCCAGAACTGCACAGAGAATTTTATTTTATTTTTTTAATCCACAAGCTGTACAGATGCTTGAACAGCTGAGTAAAAGAGAAAGCACTAACCCCTTGTTGCCAGCTTTGGTTGAAGGCCTGGGCCTTGTCCATGCCGTTCCTGTTGCCAAAACCGCCGCTATTCCTGTTGAAATTGCTGTTCTTGTTGCCAAAGTTGCCGCGGCCGCCGCCTCTTTGCTGAAACTGCAAAGCAACGTGATGAAAAAAGAAAAAAAATCCACGAGACTAAGCTAACAGGCAGCCACATACCTGGTTGTGATGTCCTCTATTTCCGCCGCGACCCATGCCGCCGCCGCCGCCACCTCCTCCTCCTCTGCTCATGTTCCCTCTGTTCATCGGACCGCCTCTATTCATGTGTCCACCTCCTCTGGGGCCCATGTTGCCCCTCATCGGTCCGCCTCTGGGGGAGCCGCCCATGCTGGGCATGTGACTGCCGCTGCGGTTGTAGCTGCCGCGGCTGGGGTAGCCGCCTCTGTAAGCCGGGGGTGGCATGTAGCCACGAGGGGGGCGGGCGAATCCACCGCGGGGGTTTGGGGCTACCAACAAAGAAAATGTCAGCCTCGAGACGTTTTATCAACAACCTCCGGTGACAAACACGCTTCCCACCTCCTCTGAAGTTGCCTCGATTCTGGAAGCCCTGGCGATTGCCGCCGCCGCCTCTTTGTGCCGGCCCACTGTTGCGGCCAAACTGGTTCTTGCCTCCACGACCGCCCCCGCGGGACCCACCGCCTCGCTTGGGTGTGGAGCTTCCCTGGTTGGGCTTTTTTTCAGCAGGCAGAGCGCTCTTGCTTTCTTCTTTGTACGTTTCCAGAACTTTGGCAGAGTCGTCCCGCGGCAGCTCAGCAAAGAGCACCTCGTTGAAGCTCTCGCCCTCCACAGGCAGAGAATAGAAGCCTGTGACGGTTGAACACGGCAACATGCTTAGCAGCAATTACTAACAGATACGAGGGACTAGAGTACTTAATCAGCTGGCCAATATTAGCCATTTTAATTTCGCTAGCTAACACTTCACCTTTCATCTTGAGAAGAGCATGTTCAGGCACTTCTTTGCCGTCAATCATGACCTTCTTCTGAACTCTCTGCTTGTAGTCATCATCGGAGGGGAATACCACCACAGCTTTGCGCTGGAAGCCGGCAAACAAACACATCTTCCTCTTCTGGCCAGGGGCGGACAAGTTGGTCTGGAGAAGGACAACAATCCGAGAGTTAAACCTGCCATTGGATATCCCGCACGCAACAATGTTAGGGTGACTAACATGATCCAGGATGTAGTTCCTTTTCTTGCGCGCGGCAATCTCAATGAACTTTCCCAGGAAAAGAGGAGCACGCTGGGAAATGGCAAGCAGTTTGTTGTGTTCTTTGGGTTGCCGATTCGGGGTGTTGATCTGTATGTCAAGATCGATGAAAGAACCCCAAAAACATTTAGCATGTGCAGTGATACTAAAACGGCGAGAGAGCGTTAGGGTGTTTAACAACAGACCATCATCTTTTCCACGATGGTATCACTTCCCAGGATGTAGTACTTCCCAGGGTTCTCCTGGACATGGTTCTTCACCCATGTGGTCTTGCCCGCACCCGGGAGGCCCACCATCACAATGATCTAACAGTGGAGAAAAGCCATTAGCGCGCACACAGCAATGAGAACGACATACATATATAACGTTGAGCAGCTTACCTCACAGTCGGCCTTGGTCTGCGGCCCGCAAGGCCCGCGGACGCGGTCGTCGACGGCAACGTCCTGCATGAAGGTGTACTCGGAGGGAGCGGGGAAGTACGGGGTCTCCATCTGGCCGAAGTTGAACTCCACGGCGCAATTGTGGCACATGACATGAGGGAAAAGAGGCTGGTCGTTCAGCTCGTCTTTGCTCACACGGAAGGCTTCGGCTGGCTCCCCGCCATTCTTAGAGTAGGACAGTACCGCCTCGTCTCCCTCAAAATCCTGAATAAAGCAGTAGACAACATCTAAGAACAGGCTGTAGATTTTACGACCATTTAATTACACTGATACAGAATTTAAAAATAAATAAAAAATCTCTTACAGCGAGACAGCAGACGACATCATTCTCATCAAAGGTTTCCCCAAAGTCCTCCATCACACCGTTCGCAATTTTCTTCCCCTTCCCAGAGTACGCAAATGAAAGACTGCCGTCACCTAAATCAGAACAGGAGAGTGCACGCCTTAAAAGGGTCAAACATGGCCGCGTGAACAAGTCAATGGGATTCAATGTGAACAGATGGATTTGAAATAACTACGGTTTTGCATGCAGACAAATAACCCATTAGCCTTATCTAGGTGCAACACATCATGGTGGCTCGGGCTAAACTCGCGCGAGAGAACCTACCGAGTAGCAGTGATGAAGCAGTCGACGACCAGCCGACTTGCACATCATGGATCTCCATGTTCTTACTGGAAATGTGTTTCACTGGAATCTTTTCTGTGATCTGCCAGGCAGAGAGGAACACGTTGGTTACAAAACTATTTTTGGGAGCAAGCGGGATTTTAGGTTTGCTCATTGCTCATACCTTCACTTCAAAGCAGACTTTGCCTTTGTTTACACCATGAGTGGCCTTGCCCCCAGACCAGAGGTAAGCAAAACTTTCCATTGTGAGCGACGAGGCACTGAAGCGGTCTCGTGACACCTTAAAATGCAGGTCGCAGTTGTCTACAGGGGACAAAAAAAAAAACAACCTTCAACTCCTCTGGAAAAGTTGGCTCGTTCCTTAACAGTATAATTTTGTAATAGGGTGGATTGATTCTGGTACAGATTTCCATTGACAGTTTTTAGTTGTCAACTCCTTATATTAACACCGCCTAAGGTATTCCATCGATTAATCAAATAGTCGGATACAATTACTCTTAAATTAGTTTTATTCAGTGGTTTAAAAAAAAAAAAAAAAAACAATTAAGAAAGACAACACAAGAAAAATCAATGGTATCCAAAGTAAAGGCAGATGATTGCAAATGTCTTATTTTGATTAAACAAAGGGATAAATCAGTCTTCTTGGACAAAGGAGTAGAAAAAAACAATTATTTTGAGAGTCTGAAATCAGAAGCTTTGAACAATCTGCAGTTAAAGAATGTCTTGAAACAATTAATCGATGATTAAAACACGCGCTGATTAATTTGATGATCGATTAATCGAATCATTTTGACCCTTCTAGGCTACAGTAAAATATCAACTGGGTACCATTAACTGTTGTGATGATTAGCTTGTCCACAGATTGCGTCAGACAAAAGTACAACGGTAAAGGTCATTTAATTCATATTAATAAATAACTCACAGTTGTCCAGGCAGACTTTGGTGTCATCAAACTCTTCATCCTCTTCCTCCAAAGGGGGCACGGGCGACTTAAAAGAGGCCCTGGAGGGAGGGGGGGGGGGAAAAAAAGACCAGACACATTCAATTGGATGATGAAGGTCATTGAATCACACTTGCTGAAACGAAGTTGGGGGGGGGGGTCATACATTAGCAAGTCTCCAACCTGTTGTGAGCAGTGGTGTGTATAGTGCTCCTGGACAGACTTACCTTGTCGAATCCAGTGAAATCTAAATATAAGACAAAAAAAACAACAACAGCACCTCCAGAAGCCTTAGAAGTAGATCGAGATGCAAGGACTTGAATGACTTTTCTATTTAGTTGCATTCTGTCGGGGGGCATGGCTTAACAAGATGGATTACACGTCGAATGGCCCGGAAACAATTTCCAACGTTTTCGGCATCGACATTCAATCACATGGAGCGTGGAATCACAGGACTTCCATTGAATGAGGATTGATAAACACCTCAAGTAGTTTGCAATGATGATATTAGACATTAGCATCTAAAAGATAGTTTCTCCACACTGTCAAATACAAGCAATTCATCAATGACATAAAATCTTGACCAAGTATAGTGTTAAACACCTGTACAAACTTTTTCTTGTTTCTTTCCGACTAGCGCCTATCTTCCATCTTTATGATGTCTCTCAAGGAGTTTTTACTTCTTTACATTTGTAATGTACATCAAATGGAAAACTAATATGAGCCATGGAATTTTTTATCTCAGTAATAAAGTCATATACTGAAAATATGTCGAAGCAAGGCTGGATCTATCTAATCATATTGCGGGCAGTGTAGGAGAAAAAAAAAAAAAGGACTAAAAGTCTACCAGATGCTAATGATGTAATTGTTACGTAAATATATAACTCTATGTGATGTTCCATTAAAGGTTAACGCAATGACAACACGGATCAACCAGAATGTATGTGTACAGACCATGCAGGACATCACCAGCACGGAGAAAAACAAAAACACAACCTTGTAACACACCGCATCTCTCTAGCGCACACACACGCACACGACATGATCGATGAGACAGAAACACAGAAATAGCATCTTGACATCATACAAAGAGTGGGGAGACAATGAAAAGTACTTAAAATTGCGAGGCAAACGATGGACGATCAAGAGCGAGAGTTCCTTCTGGACGTTTAGACTTTTACAATGTGCCTGCCCTCCTCCCACATTTCTCAGCTACCACCCCAGTCAGTCCCTCCCTTCCTCTGAATGAACTGTGTACATCTGCTTATATTCCTTCGGGGGTTCTTTGTGAGAAGCCTTGAATCACCTTGAGGACACAACTGACTTAGCAAAACATTTAAGTGTGAAGAGGAGCAGGTTTAAAGCTGACTTTAGAGATGTCACTCCTGCCACAAAATGGTAGTGCATTTTTTTCAAACAATGTATCAAAAGATAAATAATGGTAAGGCTCTTTGAGCAGTCAGGGATGTGACAATGTGGTTATATAGATTTTTAAAAAGTTCTTGAAAGGCTAGCTAGGTATATGTGCATCGGCACTTAAAGCCAATACATAACAAAGCTAGGATGGCACTTCAGGGATGCTGAAGGCCATTTTGCTCTGTCCCATCCTTACCAGCTGTATTTGTTCTCTTCAATAAATTCAAAGTAGCCCCTTCCATGTTCCTCCCGGCGTCTCTTAACACCCTTCTTATTCTTCTGATCAGCATTCGTGTCTTTGTCCGCATCCCCTTTGAAAATAGAACAAAGATATATAATGAGGTGCTCCTTTGAGAGAGAGGTCGGACTGGCAGTGGGGGTCTGGCCCACAAAGCCCGGGGGTCAGTCAGTTACATAGAGTCGACCATCATAAGCTAAAGAAGTGGAAACACCTCATATTAGTACACAATAGTACAATCATGAGAATACAACTGTAATGACCAGAGTCGAATTTACAATGCAAGCTGGTCCATAATATGCACATTTAAGAGCAGAGGTGGTGGGGCTGGGAAAACAATTTGGTGTATTCAAATGAGAACAATAATCCTACAGATGGTATCAAATAAATTAGTGTGGGACAAGTACACTGTATTTCTGAGGTAATTGCACCATGCAAGGAAATGTGAGCCTGCTAACTGCACTGACAACCCTCATTCCCTCCAAAGCTATGCAGAATTAAAATGGCGGCTAAGAGCTGTAAAAATACCAATTTTAACGGGCTAATTCATCAAAACCGCAAATAACCTAACCACGCGTTGACTAAACCAACTAGAACGCTTCTACATTTCACATTTTAAGGTTAGGTAGTTTTAACAGCTTCGGACTTTTATACAATTTTCATACATTCGGAAAGCGTTGACAGACACGAAAGTGCTAATGTGCTATTATTGCAAAAGTGACGCAAAAAAGTCAGAATGTATATAGTATGCTTTCAACTTTCATAGCAGAAACAAATGAAGGCGGCTAACAAGCGCTCCCAGACAAAGAAAATGACGCTAACGAGCGAGCTAACGAGCTAACTCATCAACCAGATCGCCTATTCAACGAATTACTGGACGCATTTTACGCAGTTGTCGGCTATAAATTACACTTTAAACGCACGGTGGAAACTTAACGGCACGGAATAGTGCTGATGTTTGCGCCCATTAAGCTAACGTCTGTATTAGCAGAACTGCGTCACTATGAAGCTAGCGTTTAGCTTTGTTGAGGTCACGCCGTCGAGATTAACATAAATGCTTCGTGTAGTTCCAACCAGCTCTCCGCCGCGATACGTTCAAGTAGGAAAGAAGAAAAAAAAAAAAAAAGTCTCCACGAGATCAATTCAGGCGACTCACCCTCAGCTGCCTGTTCCTCAGGCTCACCGTCGTCTTCATCTATTTTCTCCATGTCGTCCACGTCTGCTTTGAGCATGGGATCCATCTCGTCGTCCTCTTCCCCGTCTCCCATCTCTTCGTCCTCGGCGGAAGAAGCAGCGGCGACGGTAGAAGGCTTCGCGACAGCAGAAGCCTCCACCGCAGCGACACCACCATCGTCGTCGTCGTTTGCCCCGTTCTGTTCTACCTCGGCTTCCTGCTCGTTAGCCTCCATGCTTTCAACTACCGGACCCTCTCCCTCGCCCTCTTCGTCTTCCCCCATGCATTCTGGTTCGGCGGCCTGTTCTAACTCCTCATCCTCTGCAGCCTCTTCTTCGTAGGCCGCGGCCTCCTCGTCCAAGGCGGCCTGCAGGCGGTCCATCAAGTCAGCCTTCAGTCCCTTGTCGGAGAGATGACGCTTTTTCAGCTCGTCCTTCAGTTCGTTTACTTTCAGCTTTTTGACGTTGATTGAACTCATTGTGAACACCTATCGCAAATATAATACACGCGAAATTAAGAAATAAATAAACGAACGACGCTTGATTAGCTCGATGCGAAACTGCGCCTACTGCTGCCGACTGGTAAGTAGCGCTTAGCGTGTCGGTGGAGGCCGGAGGGAGTGGAGTCGGTGACGTCATCACCGTAATGCCAAGAATGCGGCGCAGCTTCATTTATAGCGCCATCTTGTTTCCGTCACACGTAAATTTATACACTCAGTATCCAGCTACATTGGCTTTATTGGTACAGCCCAACGAAATTAAATAATATAGTTTTGGGGAAAAAAACATAACAAAGGGAACATACCGGAATGACAATTGCAAAGAATTAACAGTGTTTGTATCAATTTTAATTATAAACATTGTGCCGTTCATTCTGGTCTGCGCCCCTTGGCCACGCGGTGGCACTACAACACAAATATACAGATATAACGTGGAGAATCCTATCTTTCTCTATCTATCGACCTATTTATTGATCTATTCTGGGTATGGCGTATCCAATATTTGGGCTGTGCTAGGTTTTGTCTCGGTGAAATTTATACCATTAAAACTGAATTTAATTAAAAATTAAAATTTGATTTAAAATTGAAGCAACAGAGCACAATTTAAAATTGCGATCAATTTGACCCAACTCTGACAACCCAGGAAGTTCTTGGGTTGGTCCAATTTTCAACCTAAATTGGGTTGTTTTTGTCCCGGCAGTATTTTTATCGTACAATTCTGGATATTATTATTATTTACACATGACTACAACATTCAATTAAATATTCTTAACAAAAATAATAAGTAATCATTCAGATGTCACACATGAAAATAAATCAACAAGCCTATGATGCACCTCCTCATCAGTGCTGTTACTTGGATTTCCGAATAGATGGCTCTTTGGCGCCGCCCTGAGGAGTTTTTGAATAGTGACACGGCGTGGAAATCCACGAGTGTTTCGCGGTGCGCTCATTCCATCTCCGACACTGTCGCCGTCATCCTTGCGACTCTGGCAGCGTCCTTACAATTACTCCATCTCACTCTCCATCAAAGGCACTATGGGAGGAAGATTCTCGCTTTTCACGAATGGAATTGTGGAAAAATCACGTGAAAGTGCATCAAGCCTTTGTTCAGATATCTTTTTAAATATTAACAAGTTATCATGTCATATCTGACAGGAGGGAGAGAAAGATTTACTGCCTCTACCAGAGGAACGCTTTTGGTAAGTCCGCTTTTCTTACAAAACAAATTATTTTATGCATTTTCCTCAAAATAATAATGCTTCATTTGTAGCTGTAAATGTTTCTCTGTTAGAAAACATTTGGGTGTGGTTGCAGTTGTCTACATCGATTGCTATCTAATTTGCGGCAGCTAAAGCCCACATACATCCTTCTCATAATTGTTTTATTTCTCAGGACGTTAAAGTGCAGCATCACTGCGAGTCCTCCCGAGTTTGCGCAAGTATTAAAGGCAACGATTGCGTCTCCCGTCCTAACGAGCGCCCCACTCCAGAGGGTGCGGGGCTCAGGAGCGACTTGCATTGGAACATGTATCACCCGAGAGAAGAGGCGCTCCCGTCTTATAGGACTCTCCCTGGTTCCGTGGGAGAGCGCATCATGTCCTTGAGCCAAACCCTGCGCAGAAATCCTGGACTTGGGAGGCCTGAGAAGAAAGATGCGTGCTGTGAAAGATGTTCAGCCACCCTTGTTGCTCTCAAGAAACAAGCTCTCAGCCTGTCGGTGCACCATCACTTCTCCTGTAAGGTTAGTAGAGCAACAAGAACAACAACAAAAACCCACATGACACTCAAAAAGGGACCCGAGAACTATCTAAACCTGCAGATGGCGCTGTGGCAACTGTACAGTGGAACCCACATACTTGCGGTTTATGATGTAATTGCAATTTTTTGTCCTCATAAAAAAAGTTTTTTCAAATTAATTGGTTCCAGTTTGCATAGAATCAACATAAACCAATCCACATTCTCAGGTCACACCTCCACCAGCATCTATCATCCACACTTCAATTGACAAAGTAGACAAGTGCCATTCCTGTGCAAGTAGCTTCAAACGGGCATTAATATTTCATCTCAACATCCCTGTGTCATGTCCTCAAGTCTCCCCTTGGAGGAAAGGCGATTTATTTTTGTTTTCCTCGGTGGAATGGAACGGGTTTTTAGACCGAGACCACACACTTTAGAGGCAGTGGGCTGAGGTCACGTGAAATAATCAGATAAGCCAGATACAGCTTTATTGATTCGAGTATTCTTGCTCTATAGCATCAGTGAGTTACATCATCCTTTTATAGAAATGCAATCTGGCTAAAGTGAACCATCCTCACAAGGTTTGCACTCGTTGCACTCTTTCTCGACACAGCAGCGAGAATTCAATACATGAAGTATATTGCTGATATGTTAAGGTGGATTTTTTTTTATAATGGTGTGAAACACTGTTCATTTGCATTATATTTAGTCTCTAATGGCGGCCTTAAAAAAAAGCTTTGAGCACCGTCTGTTGTCCACTGAGGGAATTTGGGCCAATGTCAAAGTGAACTTGCAGGCGCAGGATGGGTTGGACAGTTGACAAAGGGCAGGATGGATGAGAAATGATGAATGTGTGTGTGTGTGTGTGTGTGTGTGTGTGTGTGTGTGTGTGTGTGTGTGTGTGTGTGTGTGTGTGGGTGGGTGTTTGTCTGTGTGTGGTCAAGGGCAGAGCAGACGACACTAGTACATTTGATACATTAGATTGATTGACGTAGACACAGTCAGGGTTCAGCTCTAGAACTCTTTTTTTTTTTTTGTATTTATATGATATGATTACATGACCATGTCAAGGTCTTCTGAAGTGGATTGCATCATTCGCTCCATTTCGATACACAACTGTACAAATCCCAATTTCAATGAAGTTGGAATGTAAAATATGAATAAAAGTAGAATATAATGATTTGCAAATTATTTTCAATAGACGGTATACAATAAGTGAAATCCGCGAACTACGGTCACCAACAAGACTGGGCAGGCTAAGGAGTTAGCGGAAAGATGCTCATTCGCGATCGTGCTAACACGCGAAAACGGACTTCTAAAGGAATGTAAACGAACATTTGGAGCAATACTACATTGTCCTAAAGGTTAGACACAAGTTTCCTCAATCTAGAAGTTTTATTTTAACTTTTAAACGTTTTTTTAATTTGGAAAAAAAAAATCCGCGATGTAGTGAAGCCGCGATAAACGAAACGCGAAGTAGCGAGGGATCACTGTATATTGAATTTTACAACCTAGAAAAAATTAACTTCACTTTGAAAGTTTTAAATGACGACTCCAAATAAGACTATGAATGAATAACAATCCACTGTTACCTATTTGGTCAATTCCAATAGGACAAGAGTGACCTGTGTGCATTTCTTCAAGACAACCTACGTGTCCACAGCAGGTCCACCACAGAGTCCAGGGACAGAGGCAGGGAGCTGGGTGAATGCACCACATGTGGCACCAAGCTCAACCAGCTCAAACATGAGGCGGTGCACTTGGCTCTGAACAGAGGTCACCAGTTACCCAGCACCAGGAATGCTACGCTGCTGGGGCAGAGTAACACAAAACTCGGGGACAGATCTGCCTCACAACCTCATAGCCTGAATCACTGCCCTCAAAGCCCCAGGACACCTCGAAGTCCCAGAACGCCTCAGAGAACCCCGCAGACCCTCAGGAGGAGACTAGGCAAGGATATGGACCGCTGGGTTGAGGACCAGCACCGAGTGTCTCCTGACGGTGTCACTTTTTATCCTCACAATCAGGTACCCCGTTTAACACAAAATCAAACACCCCCTTCCTCTTAATGGGCTTCAGGGATAATGTACATCTTTATGAGTGCACGTCAGCAGAGCGATGATTTATTGGCCTTATTTCGATGGTATGGCTGCAAATGTTGCCATAAGTACTTCTGCTAATGGAATGGAATTGGGTCATGATTTAACCTTGTTGTAAAATGGAGCCAGTCAAAAAAGCTCTTGTGATGAGGAGTAGAGGTTGTTCTATTTAAAAGGGCAAACAGTGAAATATAAATATTCATTAGCTTGATGGAAGTCGCACTTGATTCAAGGTCCAAATCGTACCATGTCCCATAAAAAAAAACAAAAAAATATTATGACTGTCCACATTTTATTGCAATCAACACATTTCTCTCAAATAACACTCCCGAATTGAATTGCGCAACAATAATATTCTATCAGTGAGCACATTTCCTGAAAAAAAAAAGTTGGAGCAGTTCAATAGAATTTATTATTGATGGAAAGGAGATTTGAAAAGAGAGGAGTTATAGAGTGTAGCGATTGGATGGCAGCAAGAAAATGGAATTGCAGCAAAAAAAAAAAAAAAAAAAGAGGGGAAACTAATGATTGAAAAGCACTTACTGGCCACAACATTAGGAACACCCACAATAATGTTTCCAGCACTTATCTTCAAACATTTCATGATTAAAAAAAAAAATCATGGTAATCACTTGGCAGGGCCTTTAAAACTAAGTACTGTTCAGGCATGTGTGCCAACTTCCAAGGAAACGTAATGGTGAATAAGTAAGAAGTAATTATCTTCAATTAAGACTGCACTGCAATATTGATAGGAAGTGCTAATGTATGCTCATAGTGCATAAATCTTCACGCATATGTAAGCATTTGAATAGATAAAAGCTTCTTCTTAAATAAATACCTCCTTCAAATAACTCCTTGGTGCTCTGAGCAGTCAAGTGAATGTGAAGATTTAACAGTAGCCATGTACCGTGTTTTCCGGACTATAAGGCGCACCTAAAAACCTCAAATTTTCTCAAAAGCCGACAGTGCGCCTTATAGTCCGGTGCGCCTTATATACGGACCAAATTCCTAAATTTAAACTGGCCCGAAGCATTGTGTCATGAAATCAATCATAAGTGGCCCGCTGAGGACTATGAATCATGAATCAAAAAGACTATGGATCATTATTATGTGATTATAAAGTCATTTGTTGCGTCTGAAGTTGAAATAAAATAGATAAAATGGAGAATGATTTGATTTGGATTAAAAATCTGACATGATGCATTAATGGTGTGCCTTATAGTCCGGTGCGCCTTATATAAGGACAACGTTTTAAAATGGGCCATTCATTGAAGGTGCACCTTATAGTCCGGTGCGCCTTATAGTCCGGAAAATACGGTGGCTATTTTTTCTGTTCCTCTTACTGCCTCATTTTATCTTCTGAGTCACGCTTTAATTCCATCACAAATGCTTCCTAGCACTCCGTAGCTGTCATGTGACGAATGGTATACGTTTAACCCAGTGTGCCCCACTTAGACTAACACGTCATGATAGTAGTACCATTAAGAGTGGGGTGCTTGAGTGCAATTACATGTTTGGATTTGAACATACTCTTCTCTGTGGCAGGCTTCAGACAATGCCGTGTTAAGATGTACTGATATTGTACACGCCAGCAGCTCCAAGATTCCTCACCTCTCCAGGGTGGTAAACATTGCCAACACTGCTGCCATGTCCTTTTTTGCCAGGTATTAAAATAATAATAATACAAAATTAGGACTTTGACTACAAATGTCCAAAAAATGTTGTGACATTCCGACAGGGCAGCAGAAAAGCTCAATCTGACGTCGAGGAGAAAAGGCCAGGCTTCCGACGCAGCTCCTGATCATCTCTCCAACAGCTTCAGGGATGTCATCCAGAAAAACCCTCCTCCTGTCCCCTCCTGCCTGCTCCAAGCTGCTATCAGAACCAAAGACTCGCCAAATGTTGGCAAGGTAATTTATATCCTTATTTAGGTTATTCGGTAACAGTTTCTTCGATTTAGAGCTATCAATTAGCTAGCTATTAGCTCGCTATCTATTTAATGATAACATGGTTTCTGCCCAAAACATTAGCATCCCCTTGGACCCAATCAATCAGCGTCAGATGGGCCCACCCAGTGTGTGTGTGGCCAAAACAACATCTATTTTTGGTTTTTGTTCTTGGCAGCAGAAGCGTGGAATAAAAATCAGTACCCTGCCCGTAAGCGCATGTTTGGTGTTTGACCTTTTTGACCTTCTTGTTTCAACGATGGCTATCAACCACTATCTACTAATTAATGTCAAATTACCTCTTGTAAATGAAACTAAAGTAAATGGTATGGTTTTTCTTTTTACATTAGCGCCAACTACAGGACTGGAGTGTTACTGTTGCCTGTACTTTTTTTTCAACCAAATAAGTGGACTGAATATTTTTAGAATTGTTCAACAATTTGACCAAAAATGAAGGTTTGGCAAATATTTTGACTGCATTATATTACTTATTACTATTATTTTTGTTTTAATATAATTGAAGGTTGTGATTTTGATTGATTGATTCCTTTCCATATTGGAGTTGGGGTTCTGCACATTATAATTGTTGGTTGTGCTTTCTATGTAAAAGGTAATGTATAGAGACAAATAGCAATCGTGGTGCATTTTTACAGGCGCCATTCCAAACCACAAACGTCTTAGCATTATTACCAGCCATATTGAATTGTAAAGACATCACAGTCAATTTGGAGGGGATCCGGTATCACCCCCCCTCCTCCTTTCTTCATGATGCAATGGTAGGTGGCGCTAATGCCTCCATCTTATTCTCTTGTTCCTCATCCTTCTTGACCACTGGGAAAAGTTGGCCGGATCAATACGACGGCCTGCTCTTCATAGACTTGGCTTGAGTCTAGAATTACATTTAAGGGCTCAGATGGAGCCTGCCCCCAGCTGCCCGAGCACTCAGCTCCATCGTGCTTCTGCGTGCTAGATTTTATGCGTGTGAGAGAGAAGAAAAAAAAAACATTTCTGAGTTGTTAAAGCGTCTCTTGAATAATTGACGTCTCATAAATATGGTTCGACACAGGTTCAATATTGTTCGGTGGACACTTACTGCATACATTATGGAAATTATGAGGAGAGGAAAAAAAGAAATATCATGCGGCAGCATGGATTTCAAATTGTCAATGATTGATGATGTCATTCGGGCATTATGCCGACTTCTGCACTTGACTGAATGTCCTACATAGATCATTGTCCTTTGTTTCTCTTGCCCGACAGTCATTGTAGCCTGTGAGCCATGTTAAGTGGCTGTCAGTCAGGATCGAAGCAAATTTAAGACCTTCCCGGAGACCACTGCATTAAGTAATTGATGTCACGACATGTAGAAAAAACAGTGGGCCAGTTTGCATCGGCTCGTGCAGCTGTGAGTGAATGCATAGATCCTTTATCTGTGCTAATGAAATTAGCTCTTGCAGCCTGAAAGCTGAACTTTGCACTCATTTTCTTTTTGTTTGTGGATGTGTGTTTACATCTTAATAGTACAGTAATCCCTCGTTTATCACGGATAATTGGTTCCAAAAACCAAATCCGCGAAGTATGGTCACCAACAAGAAGTAATGGGCAGGCTAAGGAGTTAGCGGAAAGATGCTAATTCGCGATCGTGCTAACACGCGAAAACGGACTTCTAACAGAATGTAAACGAAAATTTGGAGCAATACTACATTGTCCTATAGGTTAGACACATGTTTCCTCAATTTAGAAGTTTTATTTTGACTTTTAAATGTTTTTTTAATTTGGAAAAAAAATTCCGCGATGTAGTGAAGCCGCGATAAACGAAACGCGAAGTAGCGAGGGATCACTGTACTTTTGAAACAGTATTCTTTTTATATGTAATCTCCACTTCATGGTTAGAACAAGAACATGTGGAATGAGTCTATCATGAATTTTTAATGGTTGTAAATTTAATATGAAGATATTTTCAAAGAGCATTGCACCGAAGCACAGTGTGATCGCATCAGCAGTTTTGAAAGGCTGTGATGTCATTTTCAGAAGGAGCTTAAACATGTATGTTGCAGATTAAATTCAAGTGAATGCTTTGAGGTATTTTGATGTGTTCAGTGTGAAATGTGGAATTATTATAACCATATGTTCTCCATGTATTTTATTTTTATCCCCATATGAGTGACGATACTCACCCATCCCAATTTCTATCTTTTTGTTTCCAGCTCAAAGTTGTGTTGCGAATGAACCCAACAATGAACGACGGCCAATCTCCAGTTCTCCACATCGACCCCATCAAGAAAAGAGCCATTTTATTAGAACCTGCGTGCCAAAGTCCACCGCGCGCTAAGAAGACCTCCAGCAGGGATGGCAAAGATCTTCTGAAGGCTTTCCATTATGACGCTGTCTATCCTCAAGACTCCAGTCAGGTTTGGTGCCTCATATTTTAAAATGGATTTTTTTTTCTCATTCAGCCGTCATTAAATATTTTCTGTCTGACCAGACTGAGGTGTGTGCTGGCGTCTTGGCTGATGTCATCCGCTGCGTGATGAGCGGCAGCGACGGATGTGTGCTAGGTTTGGGGTGCGCTGATGTGGGTGAGTAATCGCTCACTGCGAGGGGCCACAGGTTCAAATTTTGAAATGAGAGTGGGATGCTTTTATCTAGACTCAAGGGCCATTCATCCATCCCCCTCCCTCTTACACCTTTATTGTCATCCATCCTTCCCTTATCACTTCAACCCCCTCTCCATTTTTTGTCCCACCTATCTCGTGATCTCTTTGCAAAATGTTGGATTTTTTTTTTTTTACAATAATTACAGAAAAGTGCTTCATCTTAAACTCCTCTTCAACAAAACCATTCATCTCTCATGAATGATATCACACCAAAAAATCCACCAGTCAATCTTTTTTTTGGCTGAAGAGTCCCATAAACCAGAGGTCCCCAACCACCGGGCTGCGGACCGGTACCGGTCCGTGGGTCACTTGGTACTGGGCCGCCAGTTTTTTTTTATCGACGATCAATTAATTCAGGTCAAGACGCTCGACTGCGGTGTCGCGTGACCGACACGAGCGTCTTGACCTGAACCGACGGATGTAATTGGGAGAGAATCGCCAATTTTTTTATATTTTTCTATATAAATTCTTACTCATTTTTGCTAGCTTTGCCTGTCACGTGACCGGGACGAGCGTCTTGACCTGAATTAATTGATCGGCAATAAAAAAACAATATATATTTTTTCCTGTGCGGCTTGGCGGCCCGGCACCAATTGACCCAGTACCAGTACCGGTCCGCGGACCGGGGGTTGGGGACCCCAGCCATAAACGATAGCCACTCAAGCATAAAGAACACACAAACTCACCTTTTATTGTATTTCAGGGATGCTTTGAGTGTAGAGGGGATTGTAAAGAAAATGGACTGTAAAATGTTGCTATTAAAGATATGGAGCCTTGCACTTAGCCTCGCTGAGCGTTAGATACTGTAGAACACACACACTCACACACACACAGGGGTAAGGGGAGGGTCTCCTTGGAGCTTGCCTTTTCACATGAAGCCACTCTCCCTAAATGAGTTAGCCGGCCGATGCAGACTACTCGCGGCCCGCAGACGAGGGATATCAATCTCCTCCACAGAATCGTCTTTTGTCTGAATAACAGACAGTAGCCGGCAGTTCGACCTCTAATTGGAATAAACCAATTCTTTTATCCTCATTCAATTAATGTCTGGATGAGACAAACGGGTAAAACAGGCCTGTGTATTTAATGGGATCCCGGGGAAAAGTGCAGGATAAGGTGCGGCTGGGCATGAGTCCAGAAAATACATGTTTTGTTTATATTATAATTTACATATGGCTTGTATGCAAACAGAGCTCAGTAGTGCTTGCCCACCCATCAAGTGTGAAATCAAACAACCAAGTAAAATTTTAAACATTTTATCTGCCAATTTCTGAGTGAGCCGTTCCACTACATTGCAAGTTTCCCACTTGCAGTTTGCTGGTCTATGATATAAATTGTTTTTATTTTTTTTAATCTGAATTAAGATTTGAAATGGGATATAATTAATGAAGGAAGACAAATGGTGGAGATGAACTAAATTATAGCATTTTACCAGTTGTTAACATTCACTACCATTGATGGTTATTCTATTCTATATTTATTATGGTTGTACTAGGTTCATCTTGTTTTTTCTTTTTCAATTACTTCACTGGTTCTTCTATATCAAACAATTTTCTTAGGTTCATTTACCTGACATGTTTCGGCGGGTTCTTTCGCCTTCATCAGAGTCACATATATTTATTATGTTTATAAGCTTTATTAGTATATTATTTACATCTATTATATTTATTTTTATTTTTTATGTTTATTATATTTCTTATTATATCTACCATTTCCTTCATATGAGTAATGCTGGTTTTAAGTTGATGACACAAATTTGTAAAATATAATATGTCATTTTGTGGCATTACGCCTTGGTGTGGTATAAATTATAATACATCCACAATCCCTGTCAACCCTTGTCTCCCTCAGGCTCCTGGTCCAGCATGGTGGGGAATACTGAGAGCATCCACAAGCTCGGGCTGATTCCATGCGCCATCTCCTGGCTGTTCAGTGCCATCGAGAAGCGGCGGGAGAAGACGTGGACAGATCTTACTGTGTCTGTATCTGCTGTGGAACTCTGCAGTGGAGAGGAGGATACACTGAGAGATCTATTGGGGGAGGTTGTCCCTTCTTTAGGCAACATACAGGACAGGCCGAGAGCTCACATTCGGCTCCAAGAGGACCCCATTCATGGGATACAGGTAGTAAGACAAATATGTCATTTCTAGCTGACTATAACTAGAAAACAAATTGAAAAAAATATATATATAAAAATTTTGAGACGCTAAAATTTTTTTCGCGGTCCGCATTGTAGTCATAGCTTATGACTGTCAACCCAAATAAATGTATGAGCACCTCATATTATATCCAGTAAAAACTACCAAACAAACTGACAAATAACTCGTTTTCAAATCAGACGAGTAAAAACTGGTCAAATATTTAAAAAAAAGAGATTATTAAAAGTGAAGATAATTTGCAATTCTAGTCATGACACACGAATTTGATGCACAATTTGTCTTCACGGGAAACATAAAATGATGTGGCGGGCCGTATCTGGCCCCCCGGGCCTTGAGTTTGACACCTGTGGTGTATGGGTTTGACAATATAGTTTTTCTTTTGACTTATTTTCCAGCTCCGGAACCACAATCGGGTCAAAGCTCCAACTGCTGAGCGAGCTGCCTCCCTTCTGGATGTTGCCATTGCAGCACGCCGGCATAATGACTTCACCACGTTCTTGTCCCACAGCTCCATCATGTTTTTTACTCTGCACGTCCAGCCCCCTCGCACACAAGAAAGCAGCACCATCGGGAAAGGTTGTCATAAAATATTTAGCTAGCATATGAGCATAGGCAAATTAGATAGCTCTGTATTAAGTATTTTCTAGCTAACCCCAAATTTCAGTTAATAAAGATCTCATGATTTACATTTTATGAATTTTTGCTTTAGGTTCACGCAGCTCAACCAAGTTGACCATGATTGATGTCTGTAGTGGTATGAGGGGCGGGGTTGGATATCTCCGAAATAAACCTCCGCATTCCGACCTGGGCCCTGTTGTTTTGTCGCTACTAAGTGGACATAAAACCATCCCCAAAAAGTAAGTAATTAAAAAAAAAAAATTACAGTATAACTGTCAAAGAGAAAATATCAATGGATTTTTTTTCATGTGGCTGAAGTAATATTATATTAGTAATATTTAGTTGTTTGTGTCTGCGCAGGGGAAGTAAGTTAACCATGCTTCTTCGGGAGTCCTTGAGTCATGCTAACTGCCACACCACAGTCATTGCTCAGGTTGCTAATTCATTGGCGCAGCTACATGAAACCACCTGCATCATCCAGCTGGCTTCACGCATCCGCAGGACACAGAAGAGGACAAAGGTACTATTTGTTATAAATTAATTAACTCAGTTTGAGGTGCTGTTTTTGCTCATTTTGATGGTCGTTTGTATAGTATCAAAAAAAAATATATATACCGTATTTTCCGGACTATAAGACACACCGGACTATAAGGCGCACCTTCAATGAATGGCCCATTTTAAAACTTTGTCCTTATATAAGGCGCACCGGACTATAAGGCGCACCATTAATGCATCATGTCAGATTTTGAATCCAAATCAAATCATTCTCCATTTGATCTTTTTTATTTCAACTTCAGACGCAACAAATGACTTTATAATCACAAAATAATGATCCATCGTATTTTTGATTCATGTTTCATAGTCTTCAGCGGGCCACTTATGATTGATTTCATGACACAATACTTCGGGCCAGTTTAAATTTAGGAATTTGGTCCATATATAAAGCGCACCGGACTATAAGGCGCACTGTCGGCTTTTGAGAAAATGTTAGGTTTTTAGGTGCGCCTTATAGTCCGGAAAATACGGTATATATATTTAATGGAGTCCAATCCAATACTAAAATTAAACAAAATCTTTACTCCACAGCAATCCAATTCATGCTCACCTAGCGGCAGGAGTTTGACAAGACAAAAGAGAGGCCCACCATCTTTTTCCCTGCGAGCTTTCCACTCCACAGACGAGGTTGATGTTGACGTGCAACATTTTCGTCTCCGCGGAGAGCTCGATGAACGTTCCAGTAGTGACCAATCCTGTGATACAGTCATCCAAATAGACTCTGATGGATTGATTCAGCCTAGAGTTACCCCAAGGTTAGCAAAACCCGAGTTTGTGCCCATCATACCTTCCTTACATCCAAACAAGGCTGATATGGAAGATCCGGAGTTTACCGCTTTGCTGCAAGAGCTGCTGAAAATTCCGAAACTTCACGGAGAGAGCAAGAAAGATGACACGCAAGGGCAGACTGAAATTCTGAAAGCAGAAATGAAGAAGCCGGAGAGGGACTGTCTTAAATGCGACACGTTCGCCGAGCTTCAGGAGCGCTTGGGCTGCATCGACGGAGAGGAAACGATGGATTTGCTCAAGTCCTCGTCAAAACTCCCTCCTGTTAACAACATCACACCAAAACCACAATCCCAGAAAGAGAAAGAAACACCACAAATGTTGAAACAGGGGCAAGGCTGCAGTCAGACGTTGGGTCGGGAAAAACAAACGGATGCTGCCTTCAACGGGGATAATTTCCAGAGAGAGGACTCTGGTCTTTACGATTGCGAGGAGTGCAGCGCAACCAGTTCCGGCGAGGAGCCGTTGAATCAAACTCTCAATCGAAACATAACTTGTCGCTATCAGTTACCAAAAACTGGCGCTCCTCAGCCTGCTGAAACACAAGCGTCTCAATTTGTAGATACCAAACCTCAACCTACTAACAATTCCCTTCAACCTACACAGAGACAAGAAAGTCATGGAGCAGCTGACTGGTTCAAATCCGACAAAAGAACTTCACCAGTTGGAAAGAGTCTACCTGCATCTCCTCCTTCCCCTCCCTGCACCTCTTCAAAACCTTTACCGAGCAGTTCTCAACTTAAGGACATCCCGTCTAACGAGCCCAAAAAGGACGCGAAGGAAATGACGGCAACTATCACCGTAACCGTTCAACAACCGCTGGATTTAAAAGGTCAAGATGAACTTGTCTTCTCTATGGTGGAGGAGGTGACCATTAGCGGCACGCTGGACAGCGGTAGGACGGGAGGGAACATCATTTGTATTAAAGATGCTGCCCAGTCAACATCACGCATTCAAGGTTCTGCAGGCTCCCATCCGATCCAGATTATAAGCAACATAACAGAAGATTCCGCAGGAGCAAGTCAGACGAATGTCACTTTTGTTCATCCGGGAGGTCCGGCGACTGATTTTGAAAAATTACGGTATCCTTCAAGAGAAAGATCTCTACCTTCATTTATAAACCCCATGCTGATAAATGCTGATTCAGATGATGTAAAAGAAACACAAAGAACTGAATCTACAATAAAATGCCCAGAATCTGCTTCAGAGATTCACATAATAAATTCAAACAAGATAAGTAACCCAAGTCAGATCCAATCTCACACAATGATCTTGGAAAACGCATCTTCTCATAACAACATAGAGGAAAACAAAATTTGTGGCGACAGGATCAAAAATACAGACAAAAGCTACCATGGAGACTGGGAGCATGTTTACTCCACGAATCCTCCAAAGACCTTCTCGGGGGATGAACCAGCTCACCGACGTTTTGGGAATACTCGGCTAATTGGTGTTTCCTTAGGTTGCTTAGAAACGCGTGGCGAGTCCTTCAATACGGGTAGTCTGCCTCGAAGCTGGCTAAATGCCAACCACCAGCAAAGCCCCCATCATATGGCAGACGCTTGTAGAGACCCAAGGGGGTTGACATCATCCACTCCGTGTAGCCCGGGGGTGACCCTAGAGAGGAGGCGTGGCAAGCAGTCTTCCCCGGTGAACCTCCACAAAGCCTCCTCGCTGAAATATGAAACAGACTACAAGCAAGAGGCGAGGAGACCTCTCAGAAAGGGATCATTATTTGAGACCTCAAAAGTAGGTATGAAACATGATCATGTGTCTGGGAGGATGATGTCACCCTTGGAGGAGAGTGGCAGACTTTTTAGTGCCAAACTGGATCAGTTGGCGGGTAAATCCCAGGGGAAGAGCACATGTGACTTTGAAAGGGGAAAGGCGATCTCCAAGAAAAGTTCTGACGGGTCCGGCAAAGGTGCTCATAAAGGAAAGAACATTGCTGGTTCTACAATACCAAGAGCAAGCAGAAGCTCCAGAAAGACTCGCCAAACTAGTCAGAGTAATAATACTTCTGAAACTGCAAACCAATCCAAGCCAACACATTCAAAGCTGTCTGCCGTCGGGAAACTGAAAATGGTTTGTCCCAAAGTGCGACGCCTGTCAGCCCCCAGCATCAAGAACCTCAGTCTGCCTCGTAAAGGCCCGCAGCAGTCCATCAACCGGAGCGCTAGTCTTTCCCCGGACAGCAAAACCTTTGAGAGGACTTCGTCATTTCGCTCCTCTTCTCCTTCACCCGCCATCAGCCGGACGCCCAGTCAAAGCTCCACATGCTCATCCACAAAATCTGCCATCCAGGGCCTCACCAACGGACGCATTTCGGACTTCTTCAAGGAACGACCCGCCAGTCCCGCTTCATCGGGATTGGACCCAATGGGGTCATTTCCTTCTCCTTACAACCAAGTCACCTCTCCTCGGACACCTCCTCACATGAGTGGACATGCCAGCGACACCACAAGTGTGCTCAGTGGCGATTTGCCGCCAGCTATGGGGAAAACGTCGCTGTATTTCTCAAACAGGAACAGTGCCATGAGCAGTGGTTATGATAGTTTGGTGAGGGACAGTGAAGCCACAGCCAGCAGCATATCGAACAGAGATTCTGTGAGCGACAGGAGCGGGTCCCTCCTCGGAGAGACTCACAGTAGCAGATCATCTCGGCGGAGAGGCAACACAGGTACAACTAATGGATTAGAAACGATGCAGTCAACATACAAAAGTATTGGGACACCTGGGAATGGACAGTGGCAGGGAGAAAGAAGGGAGCAATATACGGAAATTCAAAATGTTCCAAAAATGTATCAAATTTATATTTATTTAAAATTTATAGAACAAATTATTTGGGGTAAAGGTGATTATTGTTTTTCAAAATAAACCTAGACTACTGTTAAAGAGAAAGATTTCATTTGTCAAATTACCGTATTTTACGGACTATAAGGCGCACCTTCAATGAATGGCCCATTTTAAAACGTTGTCCTTATATAAGGCGCACCGGACTATAAGGCGCACCGTTAATGCATCATGTCAGATTTTTAATCCAAATCAAATCATTCTCCATTTTACCTTTTTTATTTCAACTTCAGATGCAACAAATTACTTTATAATCACAAAATAATAATCCATAGTCTTTTTGATTCATGATTCATAGTCTTCAGAGGGCCACTTATGATTGATTTCATGACACAATGCTTCGGGCCAGTTTAAATTTAGGAATTTGGTCCATATATAAGGCGCACCGGACTATAAGGCGCACTGTCGGCTTTTGAGAAAATTTGAGGTTTTTAGGCGCGCCTTATAGTCCGGAAAATACGGTACAGGATATTTTTCAACCAATGCCAAATTCTAGCTTCATCTGAAAGTCAAGGATGTATAATTTTAAAATAACAATTGCTTTACACCTAATTTTCTGTTGCCTATTGTTGTCTATAGGACAAAAAAACTGGATGGAAAATTTGACAAATATGGCCTAACTGTTAAATGTGGTTAAAGAAAACTCATGAAAGTTTCATAGAAATTATCCTAAAAGACATTTTTAATGAATAGCGGTGATGTGAATTGGAGATGACATGTCTATGGAATGCCGTCAGATCATGTACACTTAGTGGTGAGGAAAGCCTTACAGTGCCAGAAGTCATATTATTAATACATGAAGCCAACCGTTCATTCAGCATTGGAAATTAAATGCAAAAACAGGTTGGTTCAGAAAATAATAAAGGGTTATTCCATTCCACCAGGTTTCCAAAATTGACAGGAAAAGTCAATGAAAACACTTAAGCATCTTTCTCATATTGGATTTATTTCTGTTTATAGGCACTCACTTTCATCATCTTTCCAATGACGCAACCCCAGCCGCAAGACAATCATCTAATAGCCTGCAATCTCGCTGGGCGGATCATGGAATCCCTGAAAACTACAAAGTATACGAGATTGACAAAGTGCAACGGATGCAGAAAAGAGGTATACGCTATAAAATGCTAAATGAAATGTATTGTTCATATTCTATGTGATATATTTGTAGCTGATGGTTATTTGGGATTTACCATTTTGTTTACACTAAAACAAACAAACACTAACATCCTAAGGAAACTATTTAGAAACTAAATAAATAAATAAATATATATATATATATAATATGAATATGTAGTATGAAAAACTGCTTGACAGATAATTTCATTCTCAGAAAATCCCATTTGCAGTTCCCCTAAAAAAAAAAAGCCCAACTAGCCATGCATAAGTAAATATTAAATAAAAGATGGCCACCTTGCATCGCGAGTCGAAATGTGCTCCGAAGCACAATCTGCTGCATATGGTGACGTTATGTCCCCATGACGAGCCGTCTGGCCCCCATGAGACCCCTCCGTGCCTCTACCACACTCAAACGTTGCTTCTTGATGCAATTTTAATGACCGCATTGGGGGCTGGGAAGGGGGAATTGGGTCAATGTGCGGCAAAAGAACAAAGAATTAAACTCAACATGTTGGGGGGGAAGAGTTGTAATTTAATTTTGTACTGTATATTGTATTTGCTTAAAAAAAAAGGAATACTCGTGTTGTACATAATCATAACAAGCATCATTTGATTTTGTGGCTTAGAGACATTAGGGGTTGTGTTTCGGCTCCCGGTGGACCTCATCTGCTGTCTTTAGTGGGCAGAGTGGGGGGGGGGGGGGGGGGTAGTCTTGTTCTCAAGTGTAAAGTGTGTGTGTGTGTTTGGGTGGGTCGGACTTGCTGACCTACTTACACACAGACACAGTTCTTAAGGGTCTTGGGGCTAATGATGGAATCAGGGTTATGTCAAGGTGAGGTTAATATTGTGAATTGTTTGCAAAAGCCTACCAGAAAAAAATATCTTAATGAAATATGCAACTGTTTGCATTTTCAGGGACTCACATGCTCCAGCGGCAAGCGGCGGTGTTCGGAGCTCTTACAGTAGATGATCACAGACGTCGGAGCCCAGTCCCGCAAATTGATCAGAGATCTGGAACAGGTCGGGCAGAATCTCGCGTTGGAGCACACCATACAGAACCAAGACTGTGAGTGATTGGATTTTAATTTACTCTGGAAAGTCACAATGTATGGAGAAGCAGTTTAGGAAATGAATGGTTGATCATACCGTACCCACTTCTGCAGCCGACCTTTGCCAGAGTTTCAAGGTGGGCTCCGTGGAGCCCCTGGAGGACCTTGAAGAGATGACACGATGGTTGGTGAAGAGGGAGAAGATGGCGGCCTCTTTGGATGGCAGCTCACATGATAGGAACCGGAAACTACATGTATGATAACTACACTTTTTTTTTTTTGCAGATTATCACTTATCGATGAAACACATGTCACCTTAAGATTTGTTTTTGTTTGGTCGGAAATTGTAATATTGTATATGCCTGTAAATGGAAGCAAAAAATAAGGGACTTCTATGCTCTTACAATGGAGGAACTTTCTTCTTTTTTTTAAAAACTTTTCAGCAGTTCTTTATTTCTTGGGCTGAGATACTGTATATATGATGTATATATGGTTTATCATGAACTGTATATTTTAAAAGTTGTTGGTGTAGTTGGTCATTTCGTGTTCTAATTTAAGCGTATTTGTGAATTTGCATTTTTATTCCGATATCACTTTTGCTTTTCTTCACCACTGAATGTACATTGTGTGTTGTTTCTTTCTGCCTGTCTACCAATTTGCCTTATTTAGAGAGACAAAACCACTAAAACACACTGGAACTGTAGCTGAAATCAATTTGTGTCCTAGTCTGATGAAAAAAATGTGTTCAGTTTTTAAAACGTTTTCCTTTCGTCAATAATAGGTTTGCGCTTTTCTGTGACTCTCCTGTTTACTGTTTAAAGGAAAATTCCCAATAACTTGTACTGTATATACATTTTGGAGCTGAACAACATTGAAATAAAATTGGTAGTCTTTCGAAACTAAGATAGAAAAGTGTTTAAGTCCTACGTACACCGAGGAAGCCTGAGAGGACTCAATAGTATCGAATAATATTAGCATTTTATTGTAATAATGAATTATAGGTACATGTCAATGACCTTGCTGTCATTTTTATGATATTGCAAATTTTGTTCATGTTTTATTGTGCTTATATCATATCAATTGATTTTATTTTGAAGGATTTTGAAAACGGAAATTGTCGTAAATCGGTAAAAACTGACCTAAGCAATTGACGTTCAAAAGTAGCGCAAAGCCTTTAGGCCACAGGTGTCAAACTCAAGGCCCGGGGGCCAGATACGGCCCGCCACATCTTTTTATGTGGCCCGGGAAGACAAACTGTGCATCAAATTCGTGTGTCATTACTAGAATTGCAAATTGTCTTCACTTTTAATAATCTTTTTTTTTTTTTAATATTTCACCAGTTTTGACTCGTCTGATTTGAAAACGAGTTATTTGTCAGTTTGTTTTGTAGCTTTGACTGTATATAATATGAGGTGCTCATACATTTATTTGGGTTGACAGTCATAATGGCCCTCCGAAAGAAGCTATGACTACAATGCGGCCCGCAAAAATATAAAAATTTGACACCCATGCTTTAGGTGGTACAGATTTTTATTCCCTCATGTAGAACATGAATGAATGGATAATACAAGTCAAGTTAACAAAATGCAGAATGGAGACAAAACACAAGTGGTATCTCGTTATTGTGCAAGACTCCTGGTAATCTGACGCACACTACACCGGATTAAGTCATCATATGACTCTTTTACGTAACCTCTGACACACAGCACGACTCCACTTCTCTGCCAGAAGATGGCAGCCTCGGCCACATGTGTGATTTAAAAGAAATACATTTCAATCGCATGAAGGGAATCCAGTAATGAGACGAGGTTGCAAATTCCCCGGATGGAAGGGTAAACAAGATGATCGTGGAGGACAGTCGACAAGGCTGATGTGCACCTGCATCCATAAAAACAAGCGCCCGAGACGTGCGTTTCCTTTCGGGGGAGAAGAAGATGTGCAAGCACACTTATAAACATCATGCAGCGGTGAGTAGTCTGTCTTCATCCTACCCAGATGTGTCATTAAAGTTATATAAGATCGCGTACATTTGGGTTGGAGGGATGTCATGCTACATAAGGAAACGACGGAGAGTCTGTAATTTTGCACCTATTTGACTAGAAATCGCATTTTATAGATAATTTAAGCGTGGAAACTATTGAGCGGCGAAATTTTAAACTTGTTTTTTTGGCCACGGCACAATTTATGGAGCTAAATCACATGACAGGCTCCAATTAAAAAAAAAAAAAAAAAAAATGTGTACAGCATTAGGGCATACCAAATAGTCATCAAGTAGATTTTCCGGAAACGTCAAAGATATAAATTTACAATGCGTGGTAAAATCTGTATTGTGCAAGGTTTTATTTTTTTTTTCGACTGAATGTCTGCTGTACGCACAATTGCACTATTTCAGCCAAGTTGCTCTTATTTATTCATTGTATGTGCCTTCTTATTTTTACTTTTTGTATTGTTTACTTGAATGTTTTGTTTGTCTGTGGACCAATTGGGTGTAATATGTCTTGGGATAGTGGGAAACGCAATTTCGATCTCTTTGTATGTCTTGACATGTGAAGAAATTGACAATAAAGCAGACTTTGACTTTATAGATAAAAATAAAAAAAAGTCAAAATATCTGCAGTGCTTGGAAAAAAAAATCCTAAAGATAGTTTCTAAATCAACATCAAAAATATGTTTGAGCCATCAATATGTGAATGCAAAACCGCTGCCTCATTTTGTCATTTCAACTCTCCGATCCTTCTGATGTATTGCAACAATTTAGTGATGCTTTTGACAGTGGCATTCATACGCTTAAGTGAAAAAGATGAACAATTTTAATGTTAAAAAAAAGGAAGTTTGAAGACATCAAAATCAAAGTAAGCTTTATTGTCAATTTCTTCACATGTCAAGACATACAAAGAGATCAAAATTGCATTTCCTACTATCCCACGGTGACACCCAATTGGTCCAAAGACAAACAAAACATTCAAGTAAACAATACAAAATGTCTGTTTTCATGGGGAAAGGCATATTAAGCCAAGACCTTTAGTAACAAAGCCCGGGGTGTACAAAGTATGGACCGGGGTCTACATAAGGCCCGCTCCGTCTTTAATCCGGACCACAGAGCATTTGCATTGTCAAGAATTTAACTGTTTCTCCCTTAAATATGGTATAATTAAGCAATTGTCCCTTAAATTGGTGAATCTTATACTGTTTTATCTCATTAAATAATTGATACATTTATTGTTAGGTGGGAATAGAATTGTGAATGGATGTGTAAACACGAATGGTTGAACGACCTGACGTGCATGTTTTTATAATGCGGTAGGATATTTGTTTTGCTCCTTGAATCTCCATGTATTATGAGTCATTCCTTGCTCCCAGCGTTCCTATCTCTTTCCATGTTGTAAAATTTACAGTGTCCCAATGTTGAATAAATATTGTGAGAACATTGTCGCACAAGCACAAAAGATCATTTGCGATACATGTAATTAATTTGCCCCATGTCAGCTCCGACCTATTCATTCTCCACTAATGCTAAGAGACAGGAAGTTGACGTTGGTGTTGACAAGCTTTTAGCATTTCAAATGGCAGCAGGCCTTGTGATTTCCTTCCTCCCTAACAGATGGGTGCAGGTGATTAGCTGGGATGAGCAAAAAACAATGGATGCTGTAAGTTATATAATGAGTTATCTTTTTCCACTTTCTGCAAAATTTGGTCAGAATAATTCTGTGACCTGGTTTAATTTAACTTTGACATTTATGCAGTTTGTGGATTAGAAGCAATAGCCAACAATGATTGGAAATCAGCTGATGTAAATTTGCTTTCAAGGTAAAAAAAGTTATAATATTCATATTTGTTGTCTCTTTGAATCCAGATTGGAGAAAGCCAGCGAATGAATCTGCTTTTACAATCCAAGCTCTGCGTAATAAAGACGTTGCCCATCTCCCCCCTGCTTGGCCATCGAAGTACTGAGACCTTTTCTGTTCTCGTCAAAACGAGACCAAGGAAGGACAAACTAATACAGAGAGGATTACTGAAGAAAAGTACATGAAAGAAAAACTGGCTGAGGTGATGGGTAATAACAACAGTGAGCCGCCTATGGTCCAGACATTGCAGCTCATCAGGATGATGATGACATCAGCAGTGTCACAGGTACTATACTTATTATATAACTTTTTGTTGTTTTGATTCAAATAGTCCACAAGGAGGGCCTCAACACCTGACTCTTATGTAATAGTTAATCTTTTGTGGTCTTTAATACCATAAATTATATCATACACGCAAATAAATTAACTTCCCAGATTTTGGGGTGGGGAAATCTCACCTCAAAGCATGATCTAATATAAACATAGGGCTTTGGCGCTGTCTTCTGGCATCTTGAGTTGAAGAGTTTTATTAGTTGTAAATTTCCACCATTTTTTTGCCAAACAAGAGACAATTGTAAAACATTTTAGGGTGGTGTCGCAAGGGATTATATTCCTAACCCATCACATTTACTTACCCGATAATTGTTATAAATTGTCAAAATTAGTGCTAGATACATGAATTAATTATTATGGCTGATATCTTGGACAGTAAAATCAATGCTTATTCACAAAATGGCCCCCCAGAGACTTGTTTCTCATTTATGAACCAACTCAAGTGAAACATATTTGATAGACAAAGTGAAACACGTCATTCTGCAAAGACCTGCTGGTTAGAAGCATCATCATCATCATCCTCATGCTTCCTCCTCTGAGCGTGCTCCAGGCAACCAGAGCATTAAGATGAGCAGGATGATAGTAAGCCCCGGAAAAATACTTTTTGTGTTCAGTATGTCTGTAATAGCATGCAACCTTTTTTTTTTTTGTTACATGAATCCATCTCGCATGCAATTAAAAACAACATACCCCAAAAGGTCATTGAATATTTCACGCTGTCGTTAAATCAAGCATTCTAATCTCACCTCCCAGCTAAAGTTCAGCATTCATCATTGTGACTCATACTTTAATATGAGCGCATCATCACGTTGTGACACTTTCCACGAGGGGCATATTTGCTTAAGCGCACCTTCATCATACTGACATCACGGATGACATCACCGGGTTTATTTTCCTGCAGTTGACATTGCTTCCGTCGGGAAACATGCAAGGCTTCACGTAATTAATCGGACATGAGAAACAGCAGGTGAGTTTCCTAGGTGTTTTGTTTGTTTTCTGGTATGTTTCCAGGAAGCGTCTCCAGATATGGAGCGTCGAGCCTCAGCCCAGAGCTGCTGGCCTCTCTGCAGTCTCTTGGAGAAAATACTGACTACACACTACTGCCACACTCGCTACACCAGGTGGGTGTTTGTGTGGAAAGAGGGTATTTTTTTTTCCTCCTCTAATCCTTTGGGGGAATATCCTTTTACGAAGGGAGACCAAACACGCATCTGGTGACACGAGCACTTCCCCCCACTTCATTCAGTCCACCAAAGTTCACAAAAACCGCATCCTGCATGCTAGCGATTTACTGATTGTGCAGATTCAGTTGTTTTCTGCCTGTAGTTGTGATCAATGTAGATACGATGATGTGTAATATTGATATTTTTTGGGGAAAATGTTGATTTGGCATCTTTAGAATTTTTGCCATTCAGTTTGCACTTGTGTTTTGGACAATGTTTAAAAAGATTATGGATGGGCGAGTACCGATACCAACGTCTCAGTACCGATACTAGCCGTATTTCAGGATATCAATTGTCGCAATGGTGGTTGATACCAGTATTGGCCAGTTTTACGAATTAGAAATTAATAGAAAATTGCTATTCGTGGAGTTTTAAGAAAAATTGCTGTATTGGAATATATAAGTCTTTAATTGTTTTTTTTTGGGGGTGGTTATGTATCAAAAGTATTAATGGTATCGGCATTCGGTATCGGTTTACTGCTCAGGATTGAGTTCTCACACTGGTATTGAACATTCCTAAAAAATAATATGCTGTGTTTTTAATGTTGTTTTATTGAAAATGTTTGATTTCTATCCAAATGAATTATAATTTAATGACTGGTAATTTGGGTCCTAATGGTGAGACCAGTTGAGAATCCCTGCTCCAGTTGACATGAATTAGAATAAAAAAAAAATGAAATTGAATGTGTGCGATATAAGTAGTTGCACGTGACTTTCAATTTCACATGCTCTGTCTCACTACCGTCATCTCTGAAAGAATGGAGTGCTTTTCACATCAAATCATCTTCTCTTGGCTGAGCAGCTTAATTTGACAAGCTCCGCTGTGCTCACTCAGGAGGATTTAAAGTTTTTTGACTCGAGGGTATACACCTTTACTGTACGTTAAACATGTTTTTCGTCACAGATCGCAGAAGCCTGCTCACTCCAAGAGGACTGTATCCTTTTTAGAGAAAACAGTACAGTGCTTTATGCGATGCATGGAAGAGTCAAAACAAAATAATTTCACTATCATAATTAGTCAACTCTTAAATAATCTGTAGAAATCTGGTTTCTTTCGTCGACCCCTTTTTTCGTGTGTCTCTGTTAATGCTTTAAGTCGGATTGAACGTCCTTAACCGCTGATGTCACCAGACCAGTTGGCCATCCAGCTTCTCCAGCTAGAGAAGCTCTACCATGAGCGTGTGCTTTTTAACCTCACTGTCCTGCAGGAGAACTGGGGTATTGCAACTCATTTTCTACTTTTCTACTTATTGGTTGAGAATATAGATGATTTTTTTTTTTTTTTTTGTACTTGCAGAGAGCCAATGCAAAGAGAAGGATGCTGACAAGTGCTTGCCTCCTGAAACAGACAACATTGGTCAGAAACACATTGAGACGCTGAGACACATCTGTGGGACACACCTCAAGTGAGTCATCACTGGATCGCTCATAGAAACACTTGCAAATGGACCTATTTGCAAAATTTATTGGGAACCTTTCTGTTATTAGTCACCGATTGTTTTGTGGCATAGGTGTCAAACTCAAGGCCCGGGGGCCAAATACGGCCCGCACACATCATTTTATGTGGCCCGCGAAGACAAATTTTGCAATCAACTTTGTGTCCTTACTAAAATTACAAATTGTCTTTTTAAAAATTGAGATTTTGCTAGCAATTTTAATTACCATTTATCTTTTTAAACTATTTGAACAATTTTTACTCGTCTCTGATTTCAAAACTAGTTATTCATCAGTTTGTTGTATAGCCTATAGAAGACGTTGACAGTCATAATGGCCCTCCAAGGAAAACTATGACTACAATGCGACAAAAATGAATTTCACACCCCTGCCCGAAGATGGCACATGATACTGTCCAAGCAGGACTGGCCATATGATGCCAGATGGGCCATGTCTTTTCGGCCCACAATCAAGAGGGCATGGGCTTCTTATCTTACTAGGGTTCTACATTTATTATTAATGACATAATAGGTGGCCACCCAACCACTAGTGTATGCAGGCTCTCTCAGGTAGTACACAAAATAATCACTGCCCATACTGTTCAGTTGTGTTTAACTTTTTAGTCCAATACATTTGCAATAAGAACTTTTTTTTTTCCTAAACTGACTGATAAAGACATCACTAATGCCACAGGTCTGTATGCCAGACATAGTTGTTTACCGCGCCACTCTGGTATGTGACTCTAACTCACAGCCTTTGGGTGCAGGTGGAAAGCTTTGAAAGCTCACAATCTTATTGCTTTTCTTCATATTATGGTGATGTCAGCTCATGTTGTTTTTTCATGCCTGTCTTTCATGGTTTCATCTCTTTGTTTGGACAAAAGACCATCCCTTGGTGAGGATAGAATGCTAATCGACGTAACAAGACAAAGCAAGAAAGAGGCGCCCCATCAGGGAAAAGGTAAATGCAACTATTTCGGTTGTTGTTGACAAGACACAAACTAAAGGCCATTATTGTCGAAAAAATGTGTTGAGCTATTTTATAATAATAATGATAATAAAATTATATTTATAACGCACGTTATATTCGGAGGAATCTCCAAAGTGCTACATAGCAAGTAAAAACAAGAAAACAAAGCAAGGACAAGTATAAAACAACAACATTTTATATATATTTCGTGAACATTACAGAGCTGATAAAAATGTGGTGGACCTTTTATAAATCAGGATGTTTTTGTTTGTTTGGGTCATATGTGGTAAATGGAGTGCACTTACATGGCGCTTTATCAAGATGACCAAAATAAAAATCAAATTAAAGATATCATTCATCAAATAAAAATTAGCTTGACCTTTAAATATGGAGTAGGCATAAATAACTATTTGTAAAGACCTCGAGCAAAAAAGAATGCAAGGCACTGTATCATTAGAATACTTTTTAGTTGTAAGGATTTTTTTTTCCTTAGGGAGGCCGTGGGCGTGCCAGAAATATCACACGGAGTCTGTAAAACGACAGAAAAATTCTTTACAAATTCCCCAAATTCTTCAAAAAATGATAATGAAGATTCTGAAAGTCAATTATCTGGCCTGGCACCTTATTTCAGAAGGGGCCAGTGCCCCCGTGGCCCCCCTTCTAGCTCTGCCTGTGATTATAATTAGTTTGTAAAAAATTGTTCTTATAATGGATCTCATTCAATTTTATAAGTGCAGCTAGTGAAGTTAACTATTATAAATCAGCCTTAACATATATTCTCTAATGTCTGTTGGCAGCAAGCAACCCTGAAATAACAAATGAAGATGACAAAGAAGCGGGAAAAATGATCTCCAAGTCAAGTCATCCGAACCATCAAAAACCTGGAATATGCGAAGAGACGCTTGAGGAAATGAAGGAAGAGGATGAGGAAGAGCAGGACGTGAAGGTGGAGTGGCCAGCAGGAGTTCCGCAGGCGTCAGACACAGACCTGGCAAAACTTTGCTATGTAGATGGGGTAGGGAAGATCACCTTCTGTCTGTTCTTCTCGCCATTCCTTTACTCGTGCATGGAATTATTCCTGCACATCACAGCCTGCAGCAGTAAAGCGTTTGCTGGGGACACTCCCTTTGTGACATCATACTCGATTCAATTTCTCGAGGAAATCGGCTCTTTCGAATGAGCACTTGCACTTCAGGCTGAACACGGTGTTGTTTATATAACCCACTGGAGCTTGGCTGGGTGGAGCCATGCACTCTCTCAAAGAACCACATTCTAAAACAGGTTCTTTGCTGTGGGATAAATGATCCGCTTTATTCTGAAATATTTCACCCTAACTAAAAGTTTTTATGAGTTGATCCTTTGTATGAGGAGTATAATTGGCTTTTGGTTAAGGTCAGCGGATAATGCAGGTATATAGTGTGTGCTGTAGACACGGTTTTTTTTTGTCGGTGTTGAGTATCAAAGCCCTCCTGAAAGTCACTTTTACTGCCCCCTAATGACAAAAAGTCTAACTACATGTACACGATGATGATTATGAAATTAATCATTTGAATATGTAGCTTAGAAAATTGGAAGTGTAGTTAAACCACAAAAAAAATGTAAGTAAATGGAGTGCAGTCAGTGCGTTCATTTAATCTTTAAGAACAGTTTGTTTTTTAAACTTTTGTTTGGGAATAAATTCATATTTTATTTTTTATTTGATAGGTTAGCTGCTGCAGCCGATGTTTGAATGTAAACAAACAAGTGCAAGAAAACATTTCCAGTTATGCTGCAATGCAAAATTCATTTGATTATCTTTTTTTATGTTTCAAATTTAGAGTCTGTCCTCCGATGGTCTGGTTTCTATTCTGAAGAGGAGGAGAGCATCCCTGGATGGACTGCCACCCCCTGGCAACATAGACAACAAGATGAACTCCAAACGCAAAGTTCGCTTTATTGAGCCGCAAGATGGCATGGACCAAGGTTGGATTCTGAAACGCATCAAGTTAAATCAAATAGTAGACTTTTTTAATTTCAGCGGAAGAAGTAGAATGTTATGTTACGGCCAAGTCAGTCACCTGCCCTTAATCCGATTGCATTTCAAAATATTTTTTATAAAGAAATGGTTTTGGGTGACTGTAACAGATGAATTGAAATTAATTTGAATGGATACTAGCAATATTGAATTTATTTACAGTACAAGTTGAATTACAATTAATCGAATGAATTCATGTCATTTGGACAACATCTTGCTTTACATCTGCTTTACATGTCTTCACTGCAGATGAAAGTGGGTGCAGGACTCCTGCTTGATCCTGCTTCTGCTGTGTCTAGTTACCGTGGTGATCAGCGTAGGTGGGACGGCGCTCTACTGCTCCTTGGTGGACAAGTCGTCCACATTTGCACCGACTTCACTCTGAACACGGACTTCTACGTGACCAACGTGTGGAGTTTCTTCCAATGGTTTCCGACATTGGCTGCCTCACGGAACATAAGAGCCATCGTGTGAAGTCCTGAAATAGTTCTCGGTCAAGTCACAGACTGGTGACATTTGTGGATTTCAGCATGACTTGGAAATGGAGTTTTAATCTCCAAGAAAGACCAAAATATAAAATGTTTTAAGTCAGAAGATGATAGTCAACGTTTGCTTGTGTGGATCGTTTATCCTAGACAAAATCTTTACCTCAGAAGGGTTCTTGCTACTTTCACTTGTGTCCATATTTTAACATAAATACTCGTTACCCTCATTTGTATCACTTTGTGGCTTTCTTTTAGTCTGATGTTCCAATTATTCCTGACTTTCCATTATGATTGCAGCTGCATTGATACATGGAATTTATCATTTGTACGCTTGCATGTGTTTGTGTTTTTTTAAACAATCGGTAATATTGTTTAGAAGCCATTTCTTTTAATCTATCCATCCACACATTCACCAAAACCGCTAAGCTGGAGGTTAAGTGGCGGCTTCAACAGGGAAGCCCAGTCTTCCCAGTCCCCAGTCAATTCTTCCTACTGTTCCGGAGGGATCCCAAGGCGAGAGACTGTCATGTCCTAGGTCGTCCCCAGGGCCTCCTTCCTTTTGGACATGCAAGCATCCTAATAAAATGCACGAGCCACACCCATCTGGCTCCGCTCAATATGGAGGAGCAATGGCTCAACTCTGAATCCTTTGTGGGTGACCCAACTTCTCACCCTATCCCTGAAGGAGAGCCCAGGCACCCTGCAGAGGAAACTAATTTCTGCCCCTTGTATTCGGGATGTTCTTTCGGTCACTAGTTGTGGTAGGTGAGGGAACGTAGATAAATATACCCCATTACGGTCTTATTAAATACGGAAAAGTGGAAAGTCGCTTGACATGCCCCAACTGTTTTACATTCAAAATCAGATCTAATAGAAAATAGAGTTGGTATCCTTGGTATCTCAACATTTGCAGTAGCATGGTTGGGAAAAAGATTGGAATAATGTTAACTATTCATACTCCTTTTATATTGAAACAGATTTTTTGGGGGTATTGGTAAAATTAATATGAGCTAAAAATATGTAAAACTGAGGTTCAATATTATAATATTGATAAAAAATGGGAGTAAATAAATCATCAGCTCATTAACTATCTTTCTATGTGTTTGTGTGAATGGGTGATTGAGAGAATTTGAACTTTGTGCACTTGTTCTGTTTCCAGCTTCAGTCCATTGACACATCCAATATGGCGGACGTGATAACGTTAAGCAGAAAGTAACCAAGAAAGTATTTGGTGAATGAAATGCTTTGAATGCATTATATTTATTTATTTTTATAAGTTAAAGAAATTATGAAGAAGGTTTTCTGGAGGTCAAAATGTGTTGTGATAAACGAAATAACGAAACCACAATTATATATCGGTATAAACTGTCTTCATTCTAGGCCGGAAATGGGAAAATCCGTGTGGGCTAATTCCAACGTCCGACCTTCCTCGAATGGAGCATATCCATGTTTGACGTCTCAGACTGCAACGGCATGGTGAAGTTAGTTACTATAATTTGTAAAATATTTTTTAGCACATTTATTTCACTATTATGTGGTGTTTTCACCATAGTTATTAATAAATCATGGCCGGAAGTAACATTATCCGGACTGACTTTGCACACGCACACAATGGAGGCGGTGACATCTAGCAGACCTTACCACATCGTAGTTTTTGGTGCTTCGGGCTTCACTGGCAAGTTTGTAGTTGAAGAAGTAGCTCGCTACGCCGCCGACAGCACCCCAGACAACCGTCTAAAATGGGCCGTGGCCGGCAGAAGCGGAGAGCGTCTCAAGGGGATGCTCGAGCAGGTCGCCAACAGGCTAGGTGAGTATACACACAGAGGTTCGTAACCAAAATAATCAAAACTCAAATAAAAGTACTCTTACTTTACTCTAATATGACTCAAGTAAAAGTAGAAAGCTGTCTTTTAAATCATTTTTAGAGTAAAAGTATGCAGTGACAATCTATTCATGTAAATTTCCATCAAAAATATGTAAGCAGATTTCAGTGCAGAAGGAAATTCGATAACAATGCTCATGTTTATCTCTACAATAAATATATCTTCATTTTCAGCCATGCCCGAGTTGAGCACAGACGTTGACATCATCGTAGCAGATGTGTCCAGCAAAGAATCTCTGGCCGTCATGTGCCAACAGGCTCTGGTTATTCTCAACTGTGTGGGCCCGGTAAGTATTAAAAACTGCTGTTGTTGAGAAATGAATCAAAACAAACTGTTGAAATTTGGATTGATGCACTAATGTTGTCTGTGTCATTGTTTCAGTACAGGTTTTATGGCGAGCCGGTGGTCGCTGCATGCGTGGAGAATGGAGCTCACTACATTGACATCTGTGGAGAGCCTCAGGTAAACGGAACATTTATTTGTCTAATTATGTGAACACAGAGAGGCCAACACTCACACAAAAAACTAAAAAAATTGTCTCTGTAGTTTCTGGAGCGCATGCAGTTGGAGTACCACAGTAAGGCCTTGGACAAAGGGGTGTATGTAATTGGTAGCTGCGGCTTTGACTCCATACCAGCAGACTTGGGAATTCTCTATACTCAGAGCCACTTTAAAGGTTAGAATGTTTTTTATGACATGTTTGGTACAGTGGACCCACAGAAGTCCCATAAGTGCAAAAATAATGACCGTATTTTCCGGACTATAAGGCGCACCTTCAATGAATGGCCCATTTTAAAACTTTGTCCTTATATAAGGCGCACCGGACTATAAGGCACACCATTAATGCATCATGTCAGATTTTTAATCCAAATCAAATCATTCTCCATTTTATCTTTTTTATTTTAACTTCAGACGCAACAAATGACTTTATAATCACAAAATAATGATCCATAGTCTTTTTGATTCATGATTCATAGTCTTCAGCGGGCCACTTATGATTGATTTCATGACACAATGCTTCGGGCCTGTTTAAATTTAGGAATTTGGCCCATATATAAGGCGCACTGTCAGCTTTTGAGAAAATTTTAGGTTTTTAGGTGCGCCTCGTAGTCCGGAAAATACGGTAATACAAGTAACTCTTTTTAAACAAACTTATTTGGCAAGATTGATGATGCAAAATTAGTTATTATTGTTTATTGAATTATTGTTTACTGTCTTGATTTAAGGGACGCTGACAGCAGTGGAGAGCTTCCTAACAATAAGCAGTGGGCCTGAGGTAATCTTCATTAAATTGTCCTCAATAGTCAAGTAAAAAATGCATTTGCTTGAAGTATAGTGGAATGGCTTTGCCTAGCATCTTTAAGCAGTGAATAAAAGGTCAAAACTTTTTCAAATTTCAAAGCACCAATATAGAGCAATAAATCTGTCAATTAAATCTTTGAGGATATTTTTGGAAGGAAATGTCCAAATAGAAAAAGAGCAGCTCACTACAGTGCCGTTTACCTTTTCAGGGCTCATGCGGTCATGATGCCACTTGGCAGTCGGCTGTGCACGGCTTTGCGGATAGTAGCTCCCTTCGCCGGGTGAGGAGGAAGTTTGGCCACAAGCCGCTTCCTGTCGTAGGAACCAAAGTTCGCCAGAGGTAAGTGATAAGCTTAAGCGTGTTTATGAAAGGACTGACGTGTTTACTTCAAGGTTTCATGTAAAACACCAGACATGTTTGCTGTACGACATTATGTGTTTAGGAATGAGTACACTAATCCTGTGTGTGTGTGTGTCTGTGTGTGTATAGAGGTTTTGTGTTTTATAGCAAAGAGATAACGCAGTACGCCATCCCTTTTATGGGTTCGGACCCGTCTGTAGTGAAGAGAACACAGCGTTTCCTTTACCAGGAGGAATGTCGGTCACCTGTAAGTATTCTCATCCATGATTTTTGATGGCTAGAATTTGCAAACCTAGAATATGTGAGCAAGAGTGATCATGATTGAGGAAAAGAAATACAGTAGGTATTTGCACTCCACATAAATTGTGCAATATTGTGATTGTATCCAATGATATCCCTTTTCTGAGACTATTTGCCAAATGTTGTCATTACCCCAACCGCCCTTGGAATGTTTCTCATCATATTGTTGATTATGCGCGCTAACCCAGAGGGTCGGAAATGACATTTCCTTCGAATCAATAATTTGGCGTGCCTTACATGAGGCAGCAAATAAGCGACATGTTATGAAGAAGCTTGCGCTTGAACGTGCCTTGGGTATTGCTGCATTTTCCAGCATCAGCGTTGATATGATGGAAAAAGAATAAATAAAGAATACTCACTTTTTTATATTCATGTGAACACTGAAGACATTAAAACTTTAGAAAAACTGTATTTAGGGCTGCAAAAGATATTTATTTGATAATTGAGTAATCTGTCACTTACTTTTTTGATGAACGGGGTTCAAGAAACGTTTTTAATTTGCATCGTTTGATTAAAAACAGAACATTATTTCAAACTGATGTGCAGAAAATGCACAAACTGGTCAGTAATATCTTGGATTTTTAGTAGGTATTGGTAATGTGACTGCCTTTCATTATTTAACTGATTTTACTTGAGAGGGAGCCCAGGATTTTTGTTTTTACTGTTACTGGATTATTTTGGTTTATCATCTACCATGCTGGAAATATGATATAAGTCACCCGGGGTGAGTCATCATCACTCTGTAGAGTGCCATGCAATCTCACAAAGAAAGTGAGTCACTGGATGGTTCGTCGAATCATTAGTGTGTATAGCGTTGGAGATAAATCTGGACCACCCGGGAGAAAACCAGAATCCCAACCGCTTGACCAAATGGCTTGACCAATCGCCCTTTTATATTTCTTCTTCCTTCCAATCCCTCACCATCCTCCCCCGACAGATCCAATATTGTGCATATGTCGGGATAGGTGGTTTCTGCTCAGTTGCCAAGCTCCTTTGCGGCGGACTGCTCTTCTGGGTCATGGTGAAATTCCGCCTGGGCAGGAAACTTCTCACCATGGTACAGACATCATTGCGTCATTACGTTATCACCCAGCAGGACAATTTGTGGACGGTACTTTATGTTGATGTTTGGTGTCTTGCCTTTTTTCCAAAGTTTCCAAGTTTTTTTTCCTTTGGAATGTTCAGTAAGGCCGGTCCAACAATTAAACAGGTAAGACTTGAATTTATCAATGCTCCAATTAAATTAATTTATTGATATGTATGTTAGTTAATATAGTTGTGCGTCCAAACGCACCGATTGAAGAAAACGCTAGTGTTAAGATCATAGTCGGTAGTTCGGTTTGAAAATATTTATATAATATTTGTAATATCGATTTTAAATCCGGTTGTGCAATGTAAATTGATCGAGTTGAGTCGCTTGTATTTCGTCTCATGTTGGACTCTCACCTACCAGATTGAAGACACCTGCTTCAACATGACGTTTTTCGGAGAGGGATACTCCGAGGGTACAGACCCTTCCCAGGGACCACCCAACGCCAAGATTTGCACTGAGATCATGGGAGCAGGTAGGCCTGCAGCACTCGTGTTCCTCCATTACCGGCAGGTTGTGGGTGATATCACAAAATGGCGGAATCTTTGGTGGCGGGTTTGAATCTCACTCGTTATTTGATGATTCAAAACCATTTTTGTTTGCACTTGCGTCTGATTGTTTCAGCATTCATTGATTTCTTTTTTTTATTAGAACCTGGTTATGTGGCCACAGTGATTGCTATGGTACAGGCAGCAGTAACAGTGCTGAAAGAAAAATACTCCCTTCCCAGAAGGTCAGTTATAGCTCCTCCACACTATGTTATCTCATCTTCTGAAAAATACCACTCTGATGTCTTCTCCGCAATTTTTGTCTCCGACTCAACAGGGGAGGAGTGTACACACCAGGAAGTGCCTTCCACAAAACCAGTCTCATTGACCGCCTTCATAATCATGGTTTCAAGTTCTCTGTGAGACACTACGAAGAAGCCACGAAAGCTTAAGCCCCTTCGTTGTTTGTGAGTGTTCCACTTGATCTGTTGCGGAGTGCATTGGAGCTGTAAATGATAATCTCGGAAGTGACATAAATGCACTCAAAGGGACTACTGGAGACAGGTGTGCCTTTGCAGGGTTTTTTTTCCAATCACTTTAGGTTGAACTATAAAACTGGCAATTAAAAACAAGATTTCAATCAAAGGGGAAAAATGGAGAAGGAAAAACCCAACTGAGATCAGCAACCAGGTTCTAAATTGCTTTGCTGTAGGGATTTCTCTATTGTTGTTTTGAGATAGTTTAGTTAATTGTGGAACATTTTGCAATTACGCTGTAAAAGAGTAAATAATAATTTAATCAACAAATATATACGTACCATTGTTATGCATGACTGAAAATATCTATGAATCATAATGTTGTAATTTCAACAAGGGAAAAGCATTTGGAGATTAGAATAAAAAACAAATGTATATTACAAGTTTATTTATTTATTTGCAGAATTTAAAATGGCTTACTCTCTTTAACCATGTTTTAGTCAAAAGGAAGTTAAAAAAAATCAGCATTTTGGATTATAGTGTAAATAAATTAATATTGATATAAATGTACATTATATAATCGTTTGCCTTGGAAAATATCACAATATCCACATTTGTGTTTATTTTTGAAGTGGAAAATGCTTTTGGTTGTAGTTCACCTTCACTGCCAGGAAGTGTCAGCATTTCACCATCTTCCCCCAATGATGGAACAATGACCCTTCACATCCTGTCTTGACAGTAGAGGTCATTTCATGCCTCTGAGGATGCAGAAGCGGTATGTAGAGTGACAGCCGCTCACCTCGGAATCCCTCTTGAGATTTTCACTTAAATTCGGCTGAGGCCGCAATCATTAGGAGGAAACACTTGCAAGTCACCCTGTGAGCCATTTCCCCGTCACATCTGCTTCCCATCCCCCCAAGTGTCACCACCACTCCAATAAACAATCCAAACTCGGGTTGTGAAAACAGAACATGTCAGTAGTGTAGTTCCTGCGTCACATCGCTTGTGCGATAAGCAGCTGCGGTGTTGGTGCGAGGGTGAGAAATTGCCGTGGTTCCCCCAGGGCAGCCCCACCCTTACCGCCTTGCCTACAGTCCGCCATTGCGGCCGTGCTGCTTTTTGTGTGATCTCACTTTGGAAAGCTCACGAGCTTCCCTCATTTGCCGACCAGCACTCTTGCAATCGCTTTTTAAGTGCGGTGTTTTGGAGAATATAAAACTCCAGCACCTCCCGATTAGAAGACAGTAAGCACTTAATAGGCCATTAAGAAAGAAATATTTGACAATCCTTATTTTCAGTTGATTCAAGATAAACATCAAGTTTTCCTGATTGAGTCATGCTTACCAGCACCGCTAAGTTATCCGAAGAAGCTCCTTATGATGCTAATTTTAGAATATTTTCTCCCTGGAAATTTATAAATCTTGTATATTCCCATATTTGTCTATTCAGATATTGAACATTGGAGTGTGTTTGCTTGTGCCTTATTACAGGCTTTATACGAGCATTCTTGAATCTTCTATTGTGCTGCTTTTTCATCGTCTGACTTTTTTTTTTTTTTTTTTGTCTATGCTTGTCCTCCCTCCAGTGGAATGAGGTGTTATTTTCACTCTCACACTTCATCCTCGCGCAAACAGTGCGATGACCTACTTGAAATCATCTTTTAGTCTCACGTCCGTAATATATATATTTTTTAAATCAGAAAAAACATTTATGTAGTCGTACTGATTTTAAGAACTGAATAGAGATAGTATCATTTAAAAGCAATAAAGACAAAGACAGGTACAAGCAGGGTTGATTACTTTTAATCAATTCAGCTAGCTACAAAATGTCCACCACTTTACACACTGACAAGATACAGAGAGGGAGTTTTTTTTTTTTTAATATAACATGCGTTGAGGACATCAATCTCACAGTTGAATCTATTGTGTCATTCAGGTTTGGGTATTTTATCACCTTACTCTAAGGGACATTTCAGAGATTTGGTATGCATAGCTCTAAAAGTACAGAAGCAACAAAAACCCTTTGTTTTCTTATTTTGATTCAGTGTATAGTTATCATGAACATTGTTATTTTTTTTTTTTTTACCAATAACAAACCACACGGGAGAATAAACTTACAGGTACAGTCTTTTTATAAAAGTAAGGTCTCTCAGAAATATGCGCCTTTGCTTTACATTGCAAACGTTTATTGTTTTTTTTTTTTCAGAGCATCCAAAACCTATGTTACAGTACACAACCAGTCCTCCTCTTTCAGCACTTTATCAACATCCTCACCACGAAACTGCATAATCGTTTAGAAAACAGGTCTTTTTATTTTTTTGCAATACGACCACAGATCTTTGTTTTGTCATCCTCGTCTCACTTTTTTGTTCCCTTATGCATTATTTTACAACAAGATGGTCACAGTCGGTAAATATATCAAGACAGAAAAAAGTGGCACTATTGCAAACTTGCAGGGAAGAATGGAACGATCAACTGTGTCCTAATACTGAGCATGCGTTTTTGTCAAGTCGCTACTGCCGTGTTATCATTTTTTATAGATATTTTTTTTCAGACAGGTTTTATTTAGAAGACTAAAATCTACCATTTTGTCATGCAGAGAACGCACAATTCACATCACTTGGAATGCAAATGCCTAATACAGCTACAGAGAATCTAGTTGCACATTGTCTAAACAGTAAACTCAGTATGATTGCAATGATGGACAATGGACCAGCGACTTCCTTTTATGATTGTTAAGAGTTGTTTGCAATCTTCTTCAACTCAGTTAATCATGACTTGCCATCGGTCTCCCTTTTACTGTGTGACAAAACACGAAAATAAGGAGCATCACAATAGCCTTCATGAAACCGCTTCACTTCGACAATACTGACATACTGAAAAAAAAAAGGAAGAATCAGAACAAACAGCTTGCATCGCATTCTTTATATATATATATATATATGTATATATTTAGATATATATATATATGTATATATATATATGTGTCTAGAGAATAAAAACTTCACAGGTGAGCCAGAGCGCCATTAACTCAGCACTATATACAACCTTTGGAAAGAATGATGTACGGAGTATAAGAAATGATCATTTTACGAGGACAATCATCTTGAAAAAGCTCGACAAACAACACCAGAACGACATTTACAACGGGACGGGGAGGTGATATGTGCATGTGTGCAAACCGAGAAGGTCAATATCATATTGAAAGCATGTCCGGCGTCTGATGACGTGCGGCGCCGTACACCGGGGACGGGTCATGCTGGGTGGGGGGGTGGGACAGGGTGTTTGCCCAGCATCTTTGTGGCCCTCTGGTTGGCCTCATCGATCCTGGTCTTGTTGGAATCAGCCTGGGTGAGTGTAAAGAGCACAGTGCGCGAATCAAGATCCATAAAGGTAGGCTTGTGAGTTACCGTATTTTTCAGACCATAAGGTGCACCGGGTTATAAGGTATACTCTTATAATTATATTTACTTATATATAACATATATATTTATAAACACTATACTTTTATATTTTTATATTATATTATATTATCATGTGTACTTTTATTATATGTATTATAAGTTTATTTTCTGAAATTTCTCGATATGGGGTGCATTACTGCACATTCAGGGGGGCAAACCAGTACAGCAAATCAGTCAAACTTTATATAACTTCAATTCAACCTCCATACATAAGAAACACCTGATTATTAGTAGCTCTGTTGATTTTTGAGAAAAGTCAAGAATTTTAAGTATGCCTCATAGTCTGAAAAATACGGGAATGATATTGGAGGTAATGGCTAAGATTAGGAAATGTATAGAAACAGATTTCATTATTATGGATCATATTTGATGATATTCAAATAATTGGGATAAACGTGTTTTCCTCCAGTGTGTTCTCTTTACCTTATCCATGATCCTGTCGATCTGGCGGTTCTGAGTGTCGATCTCGTTGCCCATGTCCACAGCCATGTGGCGCAAGTTTCCAATGATACCACCCACCTGCTCCAGGTTCTCGTCCATCTCGTTTTCCCGGGCATCATCTGTTACCCTGAAAACAAAAAAATGGACATATATGTGATCTGAAATTTTGGTACCCTACTTCTCTTCAAGCTTAAGATCACCTCGTTATCAAATACATGCTATAAATATTCATCTAGTAAATGCGAACTATGTTCTGGAATGTTTACCTGCGAATGAAGCCTCCACTGATGGCCATCTGTTCGCGCTCATCCACAACCCGGGCTGGCTGACTGGCCACCACCCCATCCTGGTTGTTCCCCCAGGCCTTGCTGGCACCGCTCTTCATCCTGGCCACCAAAGGCAATGAAGAAGAACAGTTACCGAACATTCTACTAAACCGCGCCATCAACTCCCTCAACCAGGCCGGCTTCCCATTTGTTAATTCAACCAACATAGAGAGCCGTGACTTTGAGGGTGGTTTTATATATCAGTCAATATCAAATTACTTGATTTCATGCAATAGTGGAGACTAGACTAAGTCAAGCAAAGCATAGCAAGCATGGATTGGTAGGGTTTGGAAGGTGCAAGCTTCTGTTTACACAATAGCAATGTGAGTGATACTATCTAGCAAGTGTCGTCTGCAGTGGTAGTGTAGGGTTTGGATGCACTTCTGTTTACACAATAGCAATGTGAGTTACTTCTAGCAAGTGTCGTCTGCAGTTTGGTATTTTACGGCATGCATTTAACAGCGCAACCTTTTTCTAATTGCACCTCCATGTTGTTGCACTTAAAAAAAAAACAAAAAAACAATCCCTCCCTTCAGTCCCACAGTTCATTGTCCCAATGTGACAGATAACAGAGGAGACGAGCTCCTGGGAGACAAACAACATAGAGCGTCACATCATTAGAGGAGGGACGACAGTTATGTGGAGAACAGACTAGAAAGTAAAAACAAGAAACAAATAAATTGAAGGTCAACATAGTAACACGTGACATTCCGTGTACTATTCGTGGAACTCACACCCCCCCTCGACACAATCCGACCTCGGTTTTCTGTTCTATCGCCTTTGGAAAAGCTGTGCTGAATTACCAGTGAGGGGTGCGATAACGATATCAATGCTCACCGAAAAGGAAGTGTGTACCCGACAAATAGAGCTGTGCTAACAAGATGCGACATCAGAGTGTCAGTGGGAAATTTGTTGTTACTCTTCAATAGATAAAAGGTCATCACAATAATACTAGCTCTTATCATCATTTTTTAATGAAAATAAAAAAATTGCGATGTCTGTAAAGATTTTCTGCCAGAATAAAAAAACAAATATAGTTAGCAAAAAACAATAGGCACTCTGTATTTGCTTCAAATGATGTGGTGGCCAAGTACTGCGCATATTAATTATTTTAGCCTCAGTGCCCTGGTTATCTTCGACTAAAAGTATTGTTTCAGTAAGCGGGAGGGAGAATGCTCAGCCTCCTACTTGACTTTTATTAATAGAACTGGACTGAGTCAAGGCTTCGCTTAGCTGCCAATCCCTGCTGACACACTCTTTCTTTTTGTACTTGTTGTTCCCCATCTGTCTGCTTTTCTTCATCTTCTCCTTTTATTCCGAGATGCACCGGCTTCTTCTCCGCTGTCAAATGGATGCCCTTAACGGGCGTTTATAAATCTGATTCACGGCAATTGAGCTGAGCTGATTGGATTAGCACTGTGGCAAAATAAAACTCCAGCTATTAAAATGAGCTGTCCACCAATCACAATTTTATCACCGTTGGCATGTAGACAATCAGAATCTGAGTGTATTATTAAAACAACCCCGGATCAGGTAACTTTTCCAGAACAAATACAGATCTATAAATGCCGGTGTCGCTTTTAGTGTCTGGTAACTGTTTTTACTTTATGTCTCATTTGCCTCCTTATGGTGTGTTCAATGTATTTTAGTTATTTTTTTTTTTCTTGTAATATTATTGACCATGATAAACATTTCTCCATTTTATAAACTAAAGTACTGTGACCTGTCTCATAATTAGTTAATTAATTACTCAACCGGGAGTGGTCCCATTAGAATTTCAGTTCTTACTTGCACATCTCAGGAAGTTCTGGAAACAGTTTGAGGAAGAACCTTATTTTTGTTGTTCCAGTATGCATGTGCACCAGTGCACAAAGCAAGCTCTATAAAGTCATGGTTGGATGAGTTTGGAATGAATGAACTTTTGAACCTTCACTTCAACCCCAACAAACACCTTTAAGCCCATCAGAAGAGCTAGGTCCTCTTGACCAAAATCTCTAATGTCACAAACATTATTTTGGTTGGATGAACAATCATTTCCCAAAGACAATCTCCTGTAAACTCTTTCCGGTAGAGTGGAGGCAATTATAGCTCTCAAGGTTCTGTCTGTGTAATAGTCAGGCATTATGATATTTTTCTTCATATAGTGGATTTTTTCCCTCTACATTTTCATCTTTCCCTTGTTGAGAACAAGTCATGAACCTTTAGCAGTATTTTTGGAAGAATATAATTGTTTGGGGGGTATATTACGGACACCCTGAGATAGCTTTAGCCCCCCCAGGACCCCCCAAGAACAAAAACCCTAGCGCCGCCAGTGATCCTCTTTCAAACTAATTACCTCCCCAAGCTCTGTATCACTTTTTATATTCTATATAAACCACAAATTTACTTAGTTGTTATGTTTGTATTATTGCCAATGTTTATGTGATATATTTTCTCTTGTATTATTCATGTGATTTTTTGTGTGTATTGCGCGGGGAAAGTGTTTGTGGAAGCGCTATAAAAATAAAGGTGTATCGTATAAATGTACATCATCATCAATGTCATGATCGGCATCATAATCTTAGCATCATCACGTGCAGCAATGCTAGTGTGAGTTGCATGCATGAGCATTCCAAGGGTCATGCTCGCAAGTCATTCCATGTTATTGCAGTAGTAGTAGTGGGGCGGGTTGTTAACAGGGGGTCAAAAATGTTTTTTTTTTGCCTGCAAAAAAGGTGAGCATCTAGTGAATGTTGAGTGGTGTGGTAGTGGTAAAGATCATGCATATAAGGAGAAGCGTCACAGTCAAGCGCTGTCCTCTGCATTTCGATACCAACGTCACTGAGTTGAAATGTCCATGGGGGACTCTGACTCTGGTTTAGCAGTTACCAAAAAAAAATTCTTGCTTTTTGGGTTTTGATTCTGAAAAGCAGCTAACGTGCTCATCTGATAAATGGCTCCTCACAGGTACGGTAATTTTCGGACTATAAGCCGCACTGGACTATAAGCCGCACCAGATCAAATTTGTAATTCAGGGTTTAAAATTTGAGTATAAAGTAGCGGCTTATAGTCCGAAATTTACGGTATATACATATGCGTGTTGAATTATGTTGAATTATGTTGAATTATCTTGAGTTTTGATTGACACTCTAAGAGTGATATTAAATCAACTGCATATATGAATGTGTCTGGGACGGTTTTCGAAATTGGCCTCCTGTGTGTATGAATATGGAAGCCACTGATGCCTTTTTGCAGCTGGAGCAGAGCAGGCCGTAATTCATGCCAGCGGTTTCAGTGTTTCTTATGAAGGAATTGATCATTTTGTAAAGGCAGGCAGGCAAGGCAGGCAGGCAAGCAGCACCTACTTGTTACATGGACAGGAGCAAAGACCACAGAATTTCCCTAGATCGTTCAAATTCTTTTCTGCATCCTTCATGTCCTTATTGATTTGGTCCATTCCCTCCTCGATGCGCTCCAGTTGTTCTGATTAAACGCAAGTCATTTATCCCCCACACAATGAAGCACGAGGAGATAGGGAGAGAGAGCGAGAGAGAGAGAGAAGACAAAGGAGAGAGACAATAACTTCAGACACTCACTGTGACGAAAGAAACTAGGAACAAAAATTCAAAATTAAAAAAATTAAAAAAAAAAAAAAGAGGAAAAACTGGACGCCACCACATATGCGACAACCTTTGAGGCACGTTGTCAGTACCTACTTGTTACATGGACATATGAAAAGCCACAGCATTTCCCTAAATCTTTTAATTTTTCTCGGCTTCCTTCATGTCTTGGTTGATATGGTTCATAGCCATCTTCAACACGATCGAGTTGCTCTGGTCAGGACAAAGGGATGACAGTAGTGGAATGATGTCATTGGCTGATTGGCACAAATATGATTTATGATGAGCAGCAACTGATATGGGGCTATCATAGGGGAGGGGCACCGAATGTATTGATGGGTCTGAATGGCATTTTGGGATGTGCTTTCTTGATTAGAGTTAGAGGATCCTCACTTTAATTACAAAGGAAGCATATTGCTCCTAAAGTAATCTAACGGCCATTTTTAAATCTACAGAAATTGATAGGGGGGGGGGGACAGCACAGGCAGACGGATTCTGAGCTCCGCGTGGATGTTCGAGGAGTTTCATTCATAATTCTAACAACAGGTAAGGAACATCTTAACTTGACTTCATCTCATTAAGCTCTCTGCATTAATGGAAAATAGTTCCCATAGACCCTCCAAAATCTTGCAGCAAGTTTTTCCTTTAGAATAAACGGCAAAGAGGAAACCAAAATTAATTTAGTCTGTATTGTGAAGAGCTGTCAAAATGAATCGATTAATCAACAAGTAATCGATTAGCAAATAATAATCGACAACCATTTTATAATCGAGTAATCGTTCCGAGACCATTTTTTACTTCAATTTGGCCAAATCCTCTCATGACAGCCTCTCAACAGTATTTATTAATAATTGTTGTCATCATTCATGACAGATTATATGTTGTGTTTAATCAAAACAAGACGCCTGCTTTTACGTCGGGAAAACAATAATCGCACCAGTAATCTGTTTGGTGGTTTTTATCACTAAACAATACATAATAAACATCAGTAGATAGGGGAATGATTTTGTAATCCACTTTTAATTCAAATCAAATTTAATATATTATAGTAACTCCATTAGATGATAGTATTCGATTAATCGGTAGAATAATCGATTCTAAAAACATTCAATAGTGACATCCCTAATATAGGTGTCCATGTAGCTATTCTGTAATATACTTAATTTTCCTATTATGATGGATAATTTAGGGGACCCTTCATCAAAAATCCAATGCTGCCTTCGTTTATTTTTTAATTTTTTATGCATACTGTATATTGAGCATTTATGGATTTCAAGGGCTTGCTCATGCTGATGTGGATGGCGGTTTGGAGACTATTCATAGCAAAGACTTTCCAGCCTGGCTAGTGATTAAAGACATCTTATGAATTATGGCGCATAGTCATCAATTAACTATATTCAGATTTGTAAAATCCCCAGTTGGTACGCAGACATATGGTATGCAGTACAATCCGTGCATCCGTTTTCTTTACGGCTTGTCCTCATTAAGGTCACGAATGTGCTAGGAGCCTATCCCGGTTAGCGTTGTTAAATGATTCAGTGTTTTGATTTGTAACAGCACAGAGCATGTGATGCTCGTTAAAGAGCGTTACAGGCAGTGTAAATGAAAGCCGTTCTGTCGGCCGCTATAAAGGTTTTGCAGACTGCTGACACAAACGGAGGGTCAGAGGACCAAAATACAATTCATGGTCTTTCTCGGGACACATAAAATGTTGCCTTTCAGGTCCTTCTGCATGCCAGAGCTGAGACATACTTTCACATTCCTTCAAAAAAAAAAATCACCAGAGGTTGCTTTCTAGAATTATACTAGATGCCCTGAAGTAATATATTGTAACCAGGGATTTCACAAAGCAGTGAATGGATTGACTGAGAGTGGCGGAATATTTTGTCATTACCAGCTAAATCGATCGTATCTTTTCAATCGTTCTTTTTTCAATTGTGGAATGTCAATGAACCAAAACCACGAAGAACTTGAAACAAATTCATCTGATATCCCCGTTTAAAGTCACCCTGACACCAAATCAAGTTAAGACACAGGTTTTCGTCACTGTGGTGGTTGGCTCGTATAAACGTGTTTGGCACTTTCAAGATATCAGCTGCTGTCGGTGTGGGCAAATGGAAATAAGCAAAAAGCTCCTGCAAATAGCAACAAAAACATTAAAACAGAATTGCTAAAAGGAAACAAAGGGTTGAAAGAAGCTGGAAATTACAATTCCTTAATGCAAAGAAATGTCAAACAAACCATTCAAAACAAAACCCCTTAGAAATATCATGTCAAATATGGAGAAATTTAATTAGTTTGGATTTGTATTCATACAAAAGCATGGAGCTGCCAATTGGGAGTAAATTATTTTCGACTGGCAAGTACGTTTGAACAAACGAATTAGCAAATAATGCTAAAAACTAGCATTCTTTTACCCATAATGCCACGGGGTATTGACTTGAGTAAAATACTTATTTCATTTTAAGTATTTGACCTACATTACAACATGTTTCAAAATTAACTGAGTAAAATGATTTATTTGTGTGGTTTTTTTTGTTTTATTGTGGCTGTAGTGCATAATTTCTGTTCGTCATTTTTTCCCATAGTACGTTCAAACATATTTGCCAGTCAAAAATGTTTTTTTACTCCATTTTGGCAGCTTCAAGCTTCCGTACATTTAAACAAATCAAGCCATCATGTATTAAACAGTAAATCTTTGGCACAAGTAAACTATTTTCTTGCACATGAATAACAATATTACCTGATGTGACTACAGTTACATAATTTTACCATGTTTGTGTCTACATGACCTCACATTTCATCACCGTTTTTCATCTCCATACTTACCTCCTTGTTCGTCCAACATGACCAAAGTCCTAATGCCGGCATCTTTGCTCTAGTCCCCAGAAGCAGGTAGGCAGCATGATTTGGAAAGGAGGGAAAAAAATAAATGGAGTAGAGATAAGTAATGAGGCTATATCGAGTCGGAAAGTTAATGGGAACTGAAAGATTTTTGCTGCCATAAGCGATTCCCACATTCTATTTTCACCTCACTGCTTCTCACCATTTTTCTTTGCCATTTTTTAGTGCAAGCTAGGAAATTGCCAATTTTGTACGACGGCTATTTCTCCCTAGGAAGCTCTTTCAAAGTACAGAACCTGCTCGCCATTTAGTCTTAAAATGAACAATTTTGACATGCTTTTACTTGGGCGACTGGGGAGTAAGAATGACTGTTGATTGACAGCTTGTAAGCGTTACCATGGTAACCAGAGTCAAAAGTCTACCGTATTTTCCGGACTATAAGGCGGCGGCGCACCTAAAAACCTCAAATGTTCTCAAAAGCCGACAGTGCGCCTTATAGTCCGGTGCGCCTTATATATGGACCAAATTCCTAAATTTAAACTGGCCCGAAGCATTGTGTCAGGAAATCAATCATGAGTGGCCCGCTGAAGACAATGAATCATGAATCAAAAAGACTATGGATCATTATTTTGTGATTATAAAGTAATTTGTTGCGTCTGAAGTCTAAATAAAAAAGATAAAATGGAGAATGATTTGATTTGGATGAAAAATCTGATATGATGCATTAATGGTGCACCTTATAGTCCGGTGCGCCTTATATAAGGACAACGTTTTAAAATGGGCCATTCATTGAAGGTGCGCCTTATAGTCCGGTGCGTCTTATAGTCTGGAAAATACGGTACTTGTAATCAACTGTCGAGCATATGATTATAGTGAAACCTGATGTTGTCGTTATTATTATATATTATATTTCATCATCACATTCCATCAGTATGTTATGCTCGATATGCTATATAAATATTAGTGACTGATGGGTTGGGCTTGCTTAGTAGGTGCTGGAAGAGAGGATACTGAAACCCAATTGTCCGCAAACCTGCTTTCTGCCGGCTTCTTAGAAATCCCGCAACACCGTACCGGTACGCGGCACCTGGCTCGGCCCGATAGGCATAAATGCGATTATACTGTGTCGGTGTTTCTACACACAAATGATCTAACATGCATGAACGCAACCCCCTCCAGCTGCATCCTCAGCAATTTGGGACGAAAGCCACATTGACGTTTGAGAGGCGAGAAGGGAGCAATAAGAAAGGCTGGCGTATAAATTATTCTGTAATTCAGTCTGTCTACAGCCAGGAGAAATCCCAAGGTAGTTGAAATATGTCTCTCGGGGAACACCCGAAATGAGAAGTAATCATGATCCCAAGCAGGCAAAGAAATGGCTGTAATATTCTTGCACATTCTAAGATCTGGTGCGGAGATTAGCATTTCGTTGCGCTGCAACTTAATGACCCCTTGCCTCCAATGTTAGTCATTTTAACATCCAGCTCTGGAAAGCTACCAATTTATTATCCTGCTGTAGAATCCAATAAAACGTTATGATTAGTGTTAGGTTGCATTTCCTGAACAAGTAAATAGTGATGGGCAAGGTTTTTCCCCATAAATCAATAATGTCATAACTGTTCTTACACTTACAAAAAAAAACCTGAATCAGCACTTTGTAAACAAAGCATACTTGTCTTCCTGGCAGTGACTGAGCTAGATCAAAGCTATCTCAAGGGGTCCGCAAAACAGGACAAAAAATGTTTTAAAAACCCAAATAATTCCTCGGAAAACACCGATAAAGATCCACTATATGGTCTCCACGGAAAACAGACAAGAATGTGGAGATAAAATCCTGTAAAAATCAGAAAATACCCAACTTGCATATTTCAGATGGGGCTCAATTGACAAGATGATAAAAAGAACAAAATGTGTGATTTGTTTTGAATTCTTGCTGGTCATAATTAGACCGACGATCAATATGACCTTGACATCCACATTGGCAACTTGTCAGATCTTCCCTTCTGTTTATGATGCTCTTTATGCCTCCTCATTTTTATTCATCCATCTGCCTTAGGTAACTCCTTGTCCTTTCCTCCTAATTTGCCACAGTGTCATTTACCGACCATGAATGTTGCATAAGCCCTTAACTCTACGCACGTATGCTTATTTTTCCTAACGAGAAAACAATTAAAAGACAGTTTATGGATTTACTGCCTCAAGCTGTTAACTCAAGCATAAACACTGGGAACAAAAAGATCGTTGTTACCTCTTCCACCAGCTGCAACATACGACGAGTGCTCTCCAGTGACTGTGGGACGAGAAAACAAAATTATTTTAATTGAATGTATCACTCGGTATGCTGCAATACTGTTCTCCACCATTGCATCAACAAAAAAATGGACTGACGTAGGCTGGTATTTGAAAATAGATGTTTTCTCAGACTATGCGAAAGCTGAAACTAGTTATCGTGATGATTCTACCATTTTGTCCGTGCCCGATTCTTGGGAATATTCAATATTCTGCCCATGTTTGTCAGTGTGAGTCATATGTGAATGTGGGGGGAGCGGTGACCTGCTCCAGGCTTTCTCTGAGGCCTTTCTTGTTAGGATGAAACAAACACCCACATTTAGACACTCACAAGGTCAAGCGCATACATGAATATCTGACCTGTGAAACAATCTCACAGCTCAGTCTTTCATGGCAAAATAGAAATTCTGTCCAGTCGTGTCATATAATCAAGAACATTTGGTGAGAGAAACATGATATAGCATTGCCTTGGCAACGCTGGATGACCTACTTAGGTTGATGACATTGGTGGACGTTTGCTTGTGTTTTACAATCAGGTCGCTCTGATCTCAAATTTTGGCTCGTATCTCAAAGCAGAACGTCGTCTCCCAACTTTGTATGTTGGTGCCTCATAATAAATGCTTGGTCTCACCTCATCGGCGAGCTGGTCAGCACGTTGTTGCATGTCTGACAGCTCATTGCGCATGTCCGCATCATCTGCCATGGCTGTTGGGTGTGGGGGGTGGAGAGGGTCTCCAACAGGGAAGAATAGATCCTAGAGGGAATCCGGGACAAGCTGAAAGAAAGACAAAATTGTTTTTGTAAGCAGCTGACTCTACAGATGTGAGATCAAACAGATGATGGCTGTTCAAAAAATTGACATATGTGACTTAACCCAGATATGAATATTCATCAGCTACATTTACATGAATGCACATTTGGTCAATCTGCTCATGTCAATGTGATTTATTCAGATCAAAAGTGTGACGCATGAGCATTTGAACCTAATCATCTAAATATTTCTAGTGTCCATAAAAACAGTGGATTTGATCCTACTTTAAATCCGAACTCGAACACTTAGACCTACTACGCTACTATTTCTAAATGTTGGTCATCATTTATTTTAATATATTTATTTATTTAATTTAAATAATTTACTCGGAGAGCCAAATCATTTTTGCAATGATAAAAAGTTTGACGATCATTTATATTTACCCTGATGAGGGTCAAAACATGACCTTATAGTTGCAGTTAAGTAGGCTAATCTTACTGCACTTATTAAATTCAAAGTCAGATCATCATCAAGTGCATCCAGTCTCTATGCTTGGTTGCCACAGTTCCCAATGCTCAGATGTACTGAGGTTAACCAGAAATGGAAGGACTAGCCACAATGAGCACTCACATCACAGACATGTGTGCAATTGCTAATTGCCCAATGATATGCATCATGTTTGATTTGTTGCTCTTTTCTTGCACAAAGTACGTTTACTGTATATGCAGATGAAAGGAAGCTTACTGGTTTTCATTTGATTCATCCACATTTAATTTAATGCATAGGTGTCAAACTCAAGGCTCGGGGCCCAGATACGGCCCGCCACATCATTTTATGCGACCCTCAAATTTTGCATCGACTCTGTGTCATTACTAAAATTACAAATTGTCTTCACTTTTTAAAAAAAAACAGAGATTTTGTTTGCAATTTTTATTACCATTCGTCTTTTCAAAGTCAAAGTCTGCTTTATTGTCAATTTCTTCACACGTCAAGACACGCAAAGAGATCGAATTTGCGTTTCCTACTATCCCACGGTGACAAGACATATTACATATTATATCATATATTATGTTATATTATTCTCAAAATATTTGAACAGTTTTTCCTAGTCTCTGATTTCAAAACTAGTTATTCATCAGTTTATTTTGTAGCTTATACTGTATATAGACGACGTTGAGAATCATAATGGCCCTCCGAGGGAAACTATGACTACGATGCGGCCCACGACAAAAATGAGTGACACCCCTGATGTAATATTTACTACTTTGTTAGCAAATGTTGGTGACAGACTTGCAAACTCGTATTACGCTGTCGACATAGAAACGAGGACGCACCTACGCTCCTCTTTCCATTCCATTTTGAATCCGGAGATGCTTCCATTTCACAAGCACATATACGATCATGTGTACAGTCACCGATATCACAACATAGCAGAGTGTGATTCATTAAAGCCCCCATCTCACAAAATCCATCCATTAGTGTTGCATTTGAGTCACATTTCATGATGGGACATCCGAGCCTCCTTTAAATCACAGATAAATCCATCAACCCGTAGATGGTTTGTATGTGCAACTATTTAGGATATTTCAGCTCTCCCCTTGCCCTAATTTCTTTCCCTCGTTCTCGCCTTTCCTCTCGCACTGCTGCGTCGCTCGCCAACAGCAGCCATGTTGGCTTACATAAACCTCAAAAGTGGACAACGCAGTGCTTGGCATCTAAATCGAGGATGATTTACAGCAGACTTCGGAGTCACTTGCCGCGGGGAGACGGATTATCACCTCCCTCCTGCTTTATGTAAGCGAATTCCAGCAATTAATTTTTAACAGTCCACATTGACCTTTTACTTTATTGGCTCAATTACAAGCGTCACATTTTGCACTGTAGCCTTCCTCAGCAGTTCTTTCCGAGCACTGGAACTTTTTTGTCTTTATTTATCTTTTGAAAATTTGACATGAAAATAATCAAATCAATTTATTTCAGTTCATCTGTTCTCGCCCCCCAAAACATCATACATGCTGTCAGCTAATGCTAATCTGCGCGTTTAACAAAAATCTTTGCACAAAATCAACATTTGCTTCTTTTATGTCTCCCAAAATATTCAAAAATCTGTGATGAATTGACTTCAACGAGGCTTTTATTACTTGAGCATGTACAAAAAACAAAAATTAGTCATTCAACCTCATAGAATGAAATAAATAGAAACCCGATAAATGATATGAATATTATTGACCCTTTTGAACACGTCACTAAAAATCTGTCAAGTGCACTACTGTGTGTGCGCCTGTGTGCCCCATAACAAAAGGTGACGCACTGTTCTCCCCTTGAGTCATCACCTGGCTTCACAAAGCACAGATTACGCAGATTCACGGCAATGAATGGTAACCAAGGTGACCCCGAGTCAACAGCGAGGCAATAAAGCGCGAGACACTTCTAGGGAAAAAAACATGCTCACTTTTATTAAAATACATAACCTGAGTTGTAAGCACACAAAGCTATTGGTGCATGTTGTGTGTGCATGCGTATGTGTGTGTGCACCCACATCATTAGTGCCATGTTGCCTCAACGAGGATGTCGGGGTGTGGTTTGCTGATTAGCGGCGGGATTTAATTTACGACACCGACGAAGGGCCTGTAAAAGTGATTTATTGCATGTGCGGTGAGGACCTGACGCTTTAAGGCAATTATTGGATTAAGGCTGAGCACTGCAGGGTTTTAAATAATCACTTCAGCAATACTACCTACAGCCAATAAAAAAAGCAGAAAAAAAAGTGGAACAAAACAACATCTAAGGTTTACAGGCACATCCGTTTATCCATCCATCGAGTGTTTTTATGACGTCTGGAGTCGCATGGTCACCATGGGAACAATAATTTTACATATGAATATGCCTTTAATTCCACCCGTGGTACCAGCCTGTCTAATTACATTCAACTTGTACAATACTGGCTTTATCATTTACCTCCCTGTTGTACTCTGTTATTATTTCATAATCAGATACCCGTAAGCCAGACTGCATTGTAAATCGGACTCCTTTTCAGACACCAATTAATATCACCCGAATCTCAAAGTGATTAAACACAAAGTATAAAACCCGAGAGCAAAATACTCAAATGTGGTTGCGTTACAATCGTATAAAACCCGAGAGCAAAATACTCAAATGTGGTTGCGTTACAATCGTGTTATATATTATATCTATAATTCATATCTATTGAATATTTTGGGTGCTTACATAATCAGTAACAGCACTCACTTAAGTGCTTTGTGTCAAAAGCATTTTGTTACTGCGCATTATGTCAACATATAATATTAACGCAATGCTATATTTATTTACAAGCCTGACTAATCACCGTGATGTGATATGACACAATACACCTCAGTGTCACTTCAGCTAGAGCTTTCTCTCTCCAGAGAGGCGCTAGCTTGAAGTGCTGTGGCGGCATCCCAGAGGGCTCCTAGACAGAGACTGCCATGCATTATTGACCCAAGAGCCCCTGAACCCCCATCTCATATTCATCACAGGCGCAGATGACGATTGGTACATGAGAATAGAGAGAAGTATCAATAGGTGACATTTTGTGATCAATTTAAACCTGTTTCGGTAATATTCTGGGCCAATGTACAAATTTCATCATTACAAAATAAATATTATTACAATTTTAACATCTTGGAAGAGAGAGCCATATGCTAAAAAAACAACTCAGACTCACTGCATCATTCACCTCTTTAGAGGTTCATGCTGAGGCACATATATCACCGTGAAGTATTTAAATTGACATTTATGGTACTAAAAAGGTCTAAGCCAGGAGTGTCAAAGTCATTTTTGTCACGGGCTGCATTTTACTCATAGTTTCCGTCGGAGGGCCATTATTGTATACAGTATAGACTACACAACAAACAAATAATGAACGATGAGCTTTGAAATCGGACACTAGTAAAAACTGTTCAAATATGCATGGTATTAAAAATTGCGATTGTAGGTTTTAAAGTTAAGACAATTTGCAATTTTAGTATTAACACATGAAGTCAATGCACCACATAAAATGATGTGGTGGGCTGTATTTAGCCCCCCCCGGGCCTTGGGTTTGACACCTATGGTCTAAGAGAATGACAAGTAGAATGTGCCTGGGAGGTGATGTGCACAGTTGCTTCAATCCTTCAAATGTCGGGAAGGTGGCCCAGATTAGCACATGTTCAAAAACCACTTGAGCAATTTCGGTTCATGTCTGCAACCTGTTCTGAATCGAGCACGACTGCTCTTGTTTTTCAATGCCGTGAAAGTCCGAGGAGAGACATGCAAAATGTTCCTCATACGGTATCTTTTGACCCATCTGTAAATAGAAAACGTTCCAAGCGATGCCTCGGCGCTCGTCAGATTTCCTGATGTTTTAGCAAAGCCTTAGCAAAAAAATCAATCCGTAATGCCTCAATCGATATTGATGACTTCCATTACTCCTCTGAAGCAGCTGGGGAAGATGATAAAACACAAATTATTTTGACGTGAGCAAAAAAAAAAAAAAAAGCAAGAAATAATCCACAATCACGCGATTTATATCACAACTCAACTGGACGATTTAATTCCCAACCTTCAAGTAGCCAGGCCCCTTTAGAGCCTGTTAAATATTTGAGAAGTCATAAAAACAGACATTAAAAAGCAATTAGGTTTGTTCAGAGGACACCATACCCTACATACACACTTAAAAATATCAAATTACACCTCGACTGTCTTTTTTTAAACGCTTCTAACAGGGGTAAGTTGCAATACTTTAAATTCAATCAAGCAAAAAATACCGTAATTTTCTGACTATAAGCCGCACCGGACTATAAGCCGCACCAGCTAAAATTCGCGATTCAGGGTTCAAAATTTGAGAAAAAAGTAGCGGCATATCGTCCGAAATTTACAGTACGATTTTTTTTTTTTGGGGGGGGCTGTGAATTCTATTTCAAATATAATCAATAACCAGACTCAATCATAATAATTAAATAATGATAACGTTTCTTTGTTACTGTTGAATTTTAACATTTGGCAGTTTGTTGGAATAATATTCCTAAGCAAAGCTGGAGAAAGGACGCTGATGACATCACATTGGATCGGCCTCAAACGGGTGCGTTGGGAAGCCCCCCAGGCAAAGCCAGTCATGGGATTGAAAAGATTTTGAATATTAAGTCAAAATGAATGAGTTGGAATATTACTCATCATTTAATATTTGAATATAGTTCACCACTTGATGATGTGACTGACAGTCACAGCAGCTCTTTTGCTACCGGCGAGAGCGAATGGATCTTGCTGTCGTCTGTGAATTAGAAAAATAATTCTAGACAAGTAGATGTGTTCCTCTCTTCACACCACTGCAGTTCCGGTGCCTTGGGAGCAGCCATTTTGTTTCTCTGTATTTGTTTACATGCCGAAAGTGTCTGCTAGAGAGCGAGAGTCTGTCCTCGGAGGGCTGACTGGACATAGGAAAAAAAAAAAGTCTTTCATCCCATCTGGACATTTTTGCAGCTTCTCAGCGTTTAGGCTCTTGAAAATGTCTTCAAAGAGAGAAATAATTTGTAGTTTCTAAACTGAACCGCAACACTTTAGAAAAGTGGCCAGTGGTCAAGTTCTTTACTCAAGGGGACTTAAAATTATTTTAAATTGATTTTCATCTCTAGCATCAATATTGCCATACACCTATTTGCTGCTTTCCGTGCGTCAGGAGTAAAAATAAAATATTGTATTGATTGTGTAAAAAGAAAAACAATAGCCCTTTTGGTCTCGCCAGTGGAATGCAAAAGAATCAATGACAAGTAACTCTTACAATTAATAATTTACTTACTCTGCATATCTAATGCAATTTAATAGCGGTATGGAAACTGCTTTTACAGCAATAGACTGGATGAAACGCTGACCTCTGCCTAGGTTTGAAAGCAAGTCTTTTTTCTCTCTCGACAGACAGCATGGTGCGCTCGTGTTTGCTGCATCTGCCTCGTAGTTCTGAGATTCAGTGCTCGAATCTCAGTTTCGATCCTCCTGTGTTGGAGTTTACATGTCCAGGATACTCAATTTAGATATACAGTAACCTCAGTGAGTGGAAGTAGTATAGAACAGCGTTTCCCCAAACTTTAGTGCGCCAAAGCACGCACTTTACAAAAGAAAAATCTCACGGCACGTTGGCAAAAAGAAAACCAAGCTGAAATGATGATCTGAGCCAGTTTAATTGAACACTCAACTGATCTATTTCCAGGAAGCCATGAGTCATCCTAGTATGACTAACAACAACAGGAATGTGCGCAGATATTTTTCAGGCAGGTGCTCAAGCCTCCAAAATGACATGAATCACAAAAATTCCGACTAAAAGTTCTGGTGGTATCATGGAATTCTGGTTGGGAATAGATTCTATTGCAAATGTCTTTCAGTCATTTTAGTTGATTAATTTCATGATCGGTTACTTGCCGATTAATCGATCGATTGGGAACCACCCAACTTTTATTCAAATCTGCGGAATATATTTTTGTTATCTGCTAGCTAACAACAGCCAACCTGAGTAGAGGTAACAGTGAAATATTTATCAACATCTCTTATATTGTATTTTATTAAATTGTACAGCAGTACCTAATATTGTGACCTTTTTAATAGAACAACATGCCTATCACCATTTTTTTACAATATTAATATTCTTATCTTACAACCACACATTTTAAAATGATTATCCACTCGTTTTACTATTTATATTTGTCGTTAATCTACATTTTAAAGCAACCCATCTGCCCTGGCATCCACCCACAACAGGAAACATAATTGTATTGCATGTCATAAAATATTCACCAGCCTGCACCAAAAAGGCTCAGCTCGTATTGACCACCATCCATCATTTTGTTTATACGGGCTTCATTTCAGCGGCAGTACAGTAAGCGTGTAACAGTACCAGAGTGTTTTCTGAGAAGCGAACCCGCGGCGATGATATCAGTGAGTCACCATTCATCTGGCAAGCAGCCCCTTTCTCAATGTGCTCAATAGGCCCACACTCCTCCCATCACCCCTCCCACCCTACTCTTGCTCTCCCTGCAGTTTAAACGCTGCATATCGCAGTCATGACAACCACAGCATCACCCCCCCCCTCTCCCCTCCTCCCCCGGGTGAGGGCGTCCACTTAGGGACATGTTTGGATGCTACTGTTGAATGCTAAGCAAGTGCGACATCAACACACTGTTTTAACCCCACAGCCACAGACCACATGAACCACGACAGTGTCAAACGTTCAATCAGCCAGTCACGACATCTGCTTACCCAATGGACAACACCGCCTCTCACTTACATAATCAATACAGTAGGAGCCCAACCAAAAATGCCTTTCTTATTCACATTATATGATTTGATGCGCTAAATTATTGCTATTCGTTGCTAATATCTCTATCTGATTCAGACTATTTATCCGTCCCCACCATCAAGACTCACATAAGAATAAGCAAAATAAAACAGCATCTATCTATCTATCTATCTATCCATCTATCTATCTATCTATCTATCTATCTATCTATCTATCTATCTATCTATCTATCTATCTATCTATCTATCTATCTATCTATCTATCTATCTATCTATGTGGTATCTAGGTATAACTCTATCTATCTATCTATCTATCTATCTATCTATCTATCTATCTATCTATCTATCTATCTATCTATCTATCCATCCATCCATCCATCCATCCATCCATCCATCCATCCATCCATCCATCCATCCATCCATCCATCCATCCATCCATCCATCCATCCATCCATCCATCCATCCATCCATCCATCCATCCATCCATCCATCCATCCATCCATCCATCCATCCATCCATCCATCCATCCATCCATCCATTCTGCAGGGGCGCACCCTGATCAACACCTATTGCGCACCCTGTAATGCAACAGTGGCCCACGGGTGACCCATAACTTAAGAGATGTGACGTACATGCAGCGATTCTTCTTTTTTTTCCCTGCGTGCCTCACGCACCTCAAGCGCAGAGCCGCGTTAATTGACGATGGTACCCCCCCCCCCCCCTCCCCGCTCGTGATTGACGGAACACGCGTCGCGGTCCCATTGATGGCGACAAGCGTCAAGGGTGTCACGGCGCACACGCATTCGGAGCTCCTCCACCCACCCTTGCCCCCTCTTTTCTGTTTATACGGGGTACCCTTCTCCCATCAACTTCATCATGGCGCACTTTACTATTGCACCTTCACCGCAATCACCTTGTGTGCGCCATGTAGTCTCCCCATCTCGCTGTTCTTTTCTCATTAAAAAAATAAAAACGCACCATCTTGATGCGATTAGTTGTCTACCTGCTGCGGATTCCTGTGTAGACAACCGCAGGAATGATGTGTAGCTCACCAAAAACATCTGGTCAGCATATGGACACTTAAAATATTTGTCACACATTTGCGGCGTGCCTCCTCCCCGGTTTGCAATCATGCGTCGCTATCCAAGGTGCTGAAAGAGCGAAAACGCCCACATTGCATCGACGCATTATTGCGCACCGCATCCATTCAACTCATTGCGCGTTTGCACTCGGGAGGTTACGCACTGTTTGTTCTTCACACGCTCAAATAAAAATAAATCGACCATAAATACGTCTTAGTTCCGCCGTCAATCACTGCCGTTCAATCCCGAGCGGATAATTACCAAGTGACATCCAATGCGCAAACTGTTTGGCGAAGAAAAGAGAAAACCGGAGCAGACTTACCCGAGCTTGTTGTCGTCGGCCTGCAGTCAGCTCTGGAGGAAATGCGTTCCCTTTTTTTTTTTGGACCAGCAGCCCCCCCCCGCTCTGTCTGTGCGCGCGTGTGTGTGCGTGTACGCGTGTGTTTGTGTGTTCACGCTGTGACGGCGATGCTGCAAAGGCGCTGCGCCGAGTCTTCCTCACTTCTTCAATGAGGGGAAGCGGTGCAGTTCTCGTCAAAGATGGCGGAGCTTCTGACGTCAGCAGCAGTAGCGTTTAAACGGAAAAAAGAGTTGTTTTAATTTATTTTTTAAATATATTTTTATCTTTGGGGGTAGATGCACGGAGCACACTTAATATAGACATATGCGACATGTCATTAAGTACCTCCATACTCAACCAGTCACACAAATATGTTGTTGCTGTACTTAAGTTCAGATATAACTTACTTGAGAACCTTAATTTATGAGTTAATTAATTCCATAATCCATCACTCAATTTACTCATACATCAAATCAACTTTCCCCATTGAAATAAATGGAGATACTAACAATTCATTCCAAAACGTCATAAAAACACCACTACAGTGATCCCTCGCTACTTCGCGTTTCGTTTATCGCGGCTTCACTACATCGTGGATTTTTACAAAAGAAAAAAAAAAATAAAAGTCAAAATAAAACTTCTAAATTGAGGAAACGTGTCAAACTTTTAGGACAATGTAGTATTGCTCCAAATGTTCGTTTACATTCCGTTTTTGCGTGTTAGCAAGATCGCGAATTAGCATCTTTCCGCTAACTCGTTAGCCTGCCCAGTACTTCTTGTTGGTGACCGTACTTCGCGGATTTCACTTATCGCGGGTGCTTTTTGGAACCAATTATCCGCGATAAACGAGGGATTACTGTATTAGCTATTTGTTACTTTGTATTTATTTCTAATAAAATAGGATATACAATACAATATACTATATTGTAAAATACAAATATAACTAGCTAATTTAGTTTTTTTTTACTTAGTTGACAACTTTAGTGAAATTATGGGAATATATCTTGATAGCATAAAAGTTGAGCCAGCTCTTGGTTTTATCCAAGAAGTTCAGTTGACTTTTATTCTGCCGATACAGTTTCGCTTCGTTGTAGTGTCTGCCTCAGTCAGCTCCATTTTGTCACGCCACACATCAGGGCTGGAAGGAAAGGTCATCCCCATTGAGGGATAAAGACTTCTGTGGGGTGACAACATAAAAACATGGCTCTGCTCTCATACCTGCTAATAAAAACAACGTCCAAGAATGAATTATAAAAGCACACAGAATTGCATCGACAATCTTTTTTTTTTGTGCACAGTTCATCAACACTATATTGATTTTTGAATGTGGACTTAACAGCGAGGCAGTGTCCTGCTCCCCTCTTGGCTTCTCCAGTTGCTGTCACTGCTTGGCACCATAACAAATGTGTCTTCAATTGCTCTGAAGTGAGCCTGTCTTTTTAAATTAATGCTTATGATAACACAGCATGAAAAATCCATTTGGAAAGGGGAACTAGAAGAGAAGAAATGAGAGGTGGCTCTGTGTGTGCGTGTCTCAGTGTGTTGGTTGGGGTGAGTGTGTGGAGAATGGATCTCCAGGATCTACCATTGCTCACTCTCCTTATTACAGTTGGGACCACTATACCATATAACGGACAAATTGTTCATTATGCTTCACAGGAGACACAAAAAATGTGCGGAATTACATTAAAGTTAATTGTTTAGTGTTGCTGTAAACCCAAAATATTAGGGTGTGACATCAAATTATGAATGTCAACTGCAATCAGAGATGACTGATTTAACATTTTTGTCTTCATGTCAGTTTTACATATTAAATGCATGTATTATTGTTTTTAATTTTGACTTTTTTTTTGTCTGTTCCACATTTCAGACTGCCATCTTTGTCAAGCAATCTCAAGTCAATTGTTAAAGCAGCATTGCAGATCCAAGGTCAGTAAAGATTTTACACCCACACGTGCTTTAAACACATTATTATAATCCTTGTTCTTACACTCGTTCGCCCAGTTTGCCAAATAAGATAACACTTTTGTAAAACTGACCCGTAAAACAAAACCAAATTAAACCTTGTATGTTTACCCAATTGTTCAGCCAACATAATTAAAGCAAATGAGTCATTTGAATTTTTTAAAGAAAATATTCAAACAGCTGCCATTTTGACACCAACATAATTGAAGCAAATGAGTCATTTTAATTTCTTTTTTTTATTTCATTTATTTTTTTAAATATTCAAACAGCTGCCATTATGATATACATGGAACAGCACAACATACAAACAGAACAGAGCTTACAATGATAAATGGAGCTTAGTTGGGGATCTTCTCTGCCTCTGGTGCTGCGGCACAACAAGCGACTAAACAATGCAACTCTAAAATCAGACTGGTCTGCACGCTATTAAAACCCCAATAAAAAACTTCCAAATTTGAGCTACAGTAGGGGCGTGAACGATGAACCGCACCACACTTTAGATATCATTATTTAAGAGTTATTACCGTTTATAACTAACAAAGCGGTGAATCCACAGAGATAAATCCAGGCTCATTATTCAGCGAGGAGTAGCTCACTCTGCTTATTTAAAAATGTGTATAAGATTTTACAAGGTGTGTATAAAAAAGAATTAACTAATTTCTAAACCATTAATAAAAACAATTTCACCAGGGTAGTGAAGGATAGTAAAAAATATAAAGGCTAAAAGGGACACCAAAAACACACATAGAGGCTTAAGGATGAACGCAAGGATGTAAAAAGAGAAAAGAATGGAGAGATAGAGCCAAGCTGCGTGACTTCTTGCGGGGGAGGGTGCTGCAGAAGGAACAGCCTTGCAGTGACTCAGCACGAAAATCTCTCTCTCTCTCTGTCTGTCTCTCTCTCTCTCTCTGTCTGTCTCTCTCTCTTTCTCTGAACAACAAAACCGAATTAAAAAAATATATAATGTACAGTATATACAAAATTGATTAATTAAGGTGACACTATTCTTGTTTATTATCAGCCAATGTACCATCAAAAAAAAAAAGATTAGCCAATTCTGTGGTTTTAAGATGTCCAAGGACAGAAATGGTTGTAAAGCGTTAATTGGGTTTGCTAAAATGAGGCTATTTAAAAACATTTTTGCAACATGGTGGACACTAAAATGCTAAGTAGAAAAATATTTTCGTTCTTTTTGCACTTTTTTAATTGTAATTTAAGATGCTGCTTTCACAATAAAAAAATCATACTAATAGAACATTAAATTATGTTGTTAGTTAAAAATCTAACAAATAGAAATAGTAGACTTTTGATTTTTTTACTTTGTTTTTCAATATCTTAAAATCATTTTTTTTAATACGTCTTAAATTATTTGTCCTTTAAATATGCGTTTTGTGTCTTGCTGTTAAATGTTTTGTTTTGTCCGTAAAAAAAAATATTATTATAGCATAGGACCTGCATTTTCGTGCCGAAACAGTTTGTCTTCATCCCTCCTGTCACAATCGTGCACGTCACCGTCCATTCACCTGCAGGCCAATTGTGTTGTTTCGTCTTCTCAAGCTGAAATGTAAGCCAATGAATTTGAAGAAAAACATGCGTGAAAAATAACTTTGAATAATCCAATAATTGCCGTATTGAAAGATTCAGAATGAGTGACGACGTCGATAAGTGTGCCAATGACGCTTTGGAGTGATGAGAGAAGGAACATTACCGTAATTTTCGGACTAGAAGCCGCACTGGACTATAAGCCCCACCAGCTAAAACTTGTGATTCCGGGTTCAAAATTTGCAAAAAAAGTCGTGGCTTATAGGCCGAAATTTACGGTACTCCAAATCGACCTGCAGCGCAATGCCTCAAATTCCTCCATTTGTCTCTCCTCTCCTCTCTTGTCCATTCTAATTTCCTCCTTTTCTGCTCATTTGCACACATTCCCATCTTTGCTTTCATTCCTACGTTTGGTTCACTCATAAACCTGTTGGCTGATTAGCAACTCACAAGTAACACCTCATGTAACAGCGAGGAGGAGCTAAAGAGAATTTGTAACGGTGCACTGGCCCAGAATCTAACATCCCTCCTGGCCAGCGCACATTACTGCTGACTGAACTCAAAATGTGCTTACTCTCCAGCTCCCATATGTGCACACAGGCGTGTTTAAAATTGTTCATAAACATGTGTCTGTTTGAATGTTTGAGCAGCTGAGATTTGCCTGCCGCATGACTAGAATAAAGCCTCTTCAGAATAAACACAAAGAAATTGAGTGAAGTTAATTTTATCGCTCAGAGGGGTACAGAAGAGTTGAATGCACTCAAATATAAAAATATACGAATGAATAGACTTGATAAAGAAACACCATAATGGAATCGGGATCGCTATTACTGGCGTTCAATGACGTTTAAAGCTTATAAAAAACCTTTCCGGCTTTTCTTCTCCATTTTTTTGTCGTTCTCCTCCCCACAACTTTTTTCTGACCTTGTCGTCTTTCATCTCCTCCATCATAGATCACACCCCAGGTTGTCCTCCAACTCCCCTTCCCCACTTCTCCTGTCCACCTCTTCCTCCTTTTTATCACCCAAGCTTTTTTCTTTCCATGATACATTTCATCAGATTGTACGTCCTCCATATATCACATCCCTTGCTTTTGGATGTGTGCGCACGCCGCGCCGCCATGTGCATGTAAATGCCTCACCTCCGCAAATCCAAAGCAAGAGCGACTCCCAATGCACCTGCCTGTTGCTATGGAAACTGGGGATCCTCTGTGCGTCACCTGTGCCCATGTTTGGGTCGGTTTCCGGCCGCCGTCTATCAAGCTCGCTACACAGTCACTTAATATCATCTCCTGACTATGCATAGTGAATTAATGAGCATTTCTATATGTCAACACTAAACCGCATGATTCGTTTTGCACACACAACATTTACATTAACATGAATCACCAGACTGACCTTATTCCAAATAAACCATATTTGTATGACATGATTACATGAGTTCATCGGGGGAATGTTATATTACACTTCATGTTACATAATATGCTGTATACTCGTTTCTGGACTTACGCCCATTTACAGAGCGCCATAACATCAATTTCTCTTCAAATATGGATGAGCACAACTTGCATTTGCTTCCTCAGTCACCTTGCCTTGGACATGTATCATAAATCTTGTTGCGAAACACGTTTAAACACAAATACAAAGGACGAAGGTCAAACTTCTTTTTGAGATTGTTAAGGGGTTTTATCACCCAACTAAATCACTCCTAGGTAAAAATGTAACTGTATTCATATTTGTCTTTTTGGGGATATTCTTTGACTTCTGATTTCAAATAATGTTTTTTCTATAAATCTGTACAGTATTTATATAAAATACTATTTTAAATAGAATATCACACAACTTTGTGTAACGATGAGTCAACACTAAGTAATTTGTGAGCCCCCACTTCAAAAAAAAAAAAATCAAAATGATTGTTTTTGAGAAGTGATAAACTGTGCATCTCTGTTCCAAGTACAACCTGGCTAAACATTGAACTGAACTTTCCTCATCAGGACATAAAATGCATGCTCTATTGGGTTAAAGTCTGGTTATTGACTTAGTCCAGTTTAAATTGATTTAATCATGTCAATTCCAATATTTTTGTTCACTTGAATACAGGATGACTTCACACAAAAGGTGCTCTGGTCTAGATGTAAATAGTACAGCATGACCATACGTCATATTCCTCTTTTGATCCAAAATCCAAATGCATACATTGGCGCTAAATGTATTCATGACAAACAAATTCTAAAACCCAGCATTTCTAAAAAAAAAAAAAATTGCAGACAGTTGTAATGTATCCAGCACAATATTTATTGCCTCTGTTTTTGGACGCAGGAATTGGTCTGCTCATCTGAGCCAAGAGCTAGCCGCCTGTGTTTACCACCCAACGTTATTGGTCTCGCTATGAAATTCAAATCGATATCCTCATAATAAAAGTCTCAGACCTGCAGCAAATTGGAATCTGTGGCACGGTGAGCTAAAGAAATCTATGAAGGTGCCATGGCTGCTCTAATGAATGATGAATCGCCGCAGCAAACAAACACACACAGGGGGATGCACATTTCGGAACGTCCCCCTGAAACTTTAAGATTCTGAAAGTGTTCATACATTTTTAATTCATAAATAATAAATCTTTTGCTGTGGGTGGGGGGGGAGAGGTTTAATATGATTGTTGATAGGTAGGATTATATGGCCCTGTATTTACTCATGTAGCAGTTGATGTGTTGTTCACATGAACAAATAAAGCCCTCGCTTTAATTAAATTCCTTTTCTTCCCCCTCTGGAAAATTACAGGGTAGCTGTAATTAACTTTTCATCAAGTGATTTGGTTGGCGTTTCCATTATGGTGCATTGGCGGGGACACTGATAACTGCGTGAGTTTACAAAATAGTGTGACGTTGCAGCAGCAGGACAGCAAGGAACTCACTTGTTTGCAAACTTGTTATTTAAGTCAGGCTTAAAAAAAAATACAGAGAAAAATGTAGGCAAATTTATAAAACATTTTTATCTTCTCATATGAAAATATTATTTCCAATACCCCGACTAGTAGCCTGGTTGCTGTGTGAGAGCTAACGGTATATAAAACCAATATAATGCAACAAAACATCAATATTGTAAACAGCATAAAACACACACACATATACACACGAGGTGTGTTCACAAGATCCAGTGAGCAGTTTTTGGATGGAATGCTGAGTAAGCGGCGCAGGGTGAGTGCTGGGAGACTGCAGTGCTTTTAGCAGCAACACACACTGATACTCAGAAGAGGGGGGAGGAGGGGGGGGGAGACGAGGGAGGAGAAGAAGATGCGGTTTCATTTTTAACACATGAGCGCCCACTCATCCAGATAAACATGACAGTCACGTCATCTTTTCGCCAAATGAGGCAGGCCTACATTTGGTGTTGACAGGGAAAAAAACAAGACACATCAGGATATATGGACAAGTAGACACACACACACACACACACTGCATGACTGTGTCAATCCAAGGCCACGCCCTGACAGACACACTGCGTCACGGCCAGCCACAGGGCCCAGTAGTCTCGCTCTGACCTGTGCGCTACAAAAGCCCTCACGCTCTCCACCCACCCACCTCTCCATCCCCACCATTTCCTCTGAGTCACCCTCCGATGCTTCATCATCGCCCCCCCCCCCCCATCCATCTCCTCCTCTCTGTTCACTCCTTGTCGTTTCTCACTCCCTAAATTTCCCTACCTGTCATCAATGATATTGTGAGGATGTATTTTTAAAAAGCCAAGGGCTTGTATCACAAAACCAAACAACCCCCCCCCCCCCCCCCACTCTAGATTTGATTATATAACTGCGTCCCCATGGACCTTGAGGACACTGCAATCTAATTTTATCTGGCGATAGTGATGATAGGAGTAGATCGAAAAAAGAAATATCCGATTATCTCTGATGCTTTCCGATAGGGACATGGGCGACTAAAATGTCCTCATAAAATGTATCAGTCGCACTCACACAATTCATTAAAAAGAATTGATGATCATTTCATATATTAGCATGCTAATTCAAAGTTTACTGTCAATATTATTATTAATATTATTATTCCTAATTATTATTGCTTGGTCATTTTTGCCTTTCTGTGCCAGAGAAACACCAGCAAACCCCTCCAAGTTTTTTAGCTGAATAACTGAATCGCAATTGCACGTTCGTCCAACAGCGCCATCCGTTGGTTGAAAAGGGGTACTGCTGCTCCTGTTCTGCCTTGCAAAGTTGGTGCAGTCATATGTGCTTCATTAAGTCAGATATAATTCAAATGCTTACAGAATATATGAATTGCGTTTTTTTTTTTTTGGCACTTAACCATGAATCGTTTTAGTCTGTCTAAATATATAATCCATCACATCAGGAAATGACAAAACGAAATGATTGTGTCCTGTTAGGCCGCAAAATAAATCATGTGGTTTATAGGGAATCATCAGTAAAGAATTGAGTCTCAAAAATAATAAAGCTTTTAGGCTTTTTTTCTGGTCCCTTAGAGAACTGACATGATGATTTGCTATAAAAATGTATCTTTATTTTCATTAAAAACAAATTCTGAAGGAAATATATTGCGCAACACACAGCTAGCCATGACCCAAGACGAAGAAAGAAAGGGAAACCACGGGTACAGAATGCGTTCCAAGACTGGCAGATGGAGAGTTATTTCTGTCACACAAACAGAAAACAGAAAATGATTTCAAACTTTGTCACTTCAGACATCAGGTTAGGGCAAGGGTGTCAAACTCGTTTTTTTCGCGGGCCACATTGTAGTCATAGCTTCTTTGGGAGGGCCATTATGACTGTCAATCCAAATAAATGTATGAGCACTTCATATGATAGACAGTAAAAGCTACAAAACAAACTGACAAATAACTCGTTTTCAAATCAGACGAGTCAAATATTTAAAAAAAAAGCTGTTATTAAAAGTGAAGACAATTTGCAATTCTAGTAATGACTAGGGGTGTAAATCGCGGGTTTTGTCACGATACGATATCATATCGATACAAAGAACCACGATACGATATTTGCCGATATCTTAAAGCCTGCTGTGATTCATTCACGATACATCACGATATAGTGCTCTGCGATCGATATAGAACAATATCCTGATTTATAACAATTCATACGCAAAATCAACAAGGTACTGCAAACTCTTTATTTCGGAAATTACAAGAGTACTGTAGTATACAAAGTGCTTATTTTAACACTGAACTTTATCAAATTCCTATATTTTTTCTCATATAAGTAAGTAAAGAAAAATGAATATTCTTTCTTTTTTTGTAATACCATTAACTTTAAAGTGCATTTCTGAACTATTTAATTACAATAATTTTAATTGTCCGTTGAGCCATCTTTTCTTTGGAATCCAAAGTGCTTCCAAACGAATGACTTGAAGCCCAAAGGGGAGCGAATTTCCTCGTCTTCTTGGGCACTAGCCATAGCACCAGCCCAGGAGCCGCGTAGTTGTCGGCTCCCCTTTCACGTGCCTGCTCTGCTCACAACACAACACGCCGCGCACTGCTCCCGGAAAGAGGAAGCAAGCAACAATGAACTGGATTTCAAAATAAAGTCGCGTCTAATGTCCGAGGTCAAAAACGGGCGATATAGATCGATGTTTACGTTTAGCATCGATGCCAACAAATCGTAGAGCATTATATCGATTAATCGATGTGTATCGATGAATCGTTACACCCCTAGTAATGACACGAATTTGATGCTCAATTTGTCTTCGCGGGCCACGTAAAATGATGTGGCGGGCCGTATCTGGCCCCCGGGCCTTGAGTTTGACACCTGTGGGTTAGGGGCTCAACAGTGTTACACGGGTACCTTTCTTTTGGGCTTTGTTTTGTCCTTTCCTTTTTTGGGCTTAGGCGCAGCTTCATACTGTTCTTTGACAAACGTATATACGTCACCGTCACCAAACGCCGTAGCTACGTCAAGACAGTGTTGTTCTAGAAGGGAACGAAAAACAACCTCTTATTTAATACTTTTTTGTTTTTTTTATCTAAATCTAAACAATTCTGAAATCCAACCCGACCTGAAAACACAATTTATAATTGTGATTTCTATTACAAGTGAGAGTCACACCTTGCTTGTTCTCCAATAAGATATCGGCACCAGCCGTAAAGAAGAACTCAACACAAGGGAGATGAAAGTTCTGGATAGCCACCATAAGGGGTGTGGTCCCAGTTATGGTCTGAGCGTTTATGTCGGCGCCGGCGTCAACCAGGAGTTTCAGTATTTCCACAATGCCAGATTGAGCAGCATGGTGAAGAGGCGTCCACAAGAACTGGTCACATATATCCACAGCCGCCCTGTTTGAAATACAACCATGATTTCATTGTAGGAAAAAAACAATATATATATATATATTAGGGTCTTCAATTATCGGTTATGAGTGATAGAGGATGAATGATCCTCACCTCTTTTTGATAAGGTACTGAGCCACCTCGTAGCTTCCGACTGAGCAGGCCACCATCAGCGGGGTCTTGTAATACGGATCTTGAATATCGACAGGAATCCTTTGACCGAAAGCCAGTTCCAAAGCCTCGATGTCACTATTCTTCACAAGGTAGTTGATATTGACGTATATCTTGTCAGGTTTCTCCGTGTACCATGAAGTGTCATCAAGTACGGGATGTTCCGGTGGAAGATTTTGGTCCAGTTGTCGGGTGTCTTCGGTATTGTAGGTCTCCATCATGTATTCTGGTGGGCCTCCATCTTCTCGCCGGAGCCTGAACTCCGGTGGGAGGGTACAAATAGGTATAGGGAGGACAAATTTTGGCTTCTTCTTCCCTTTACCTCGCTTCCTATCCTTTTTCTTCTTGGGGATATAGGAGAGGAGGAGGTACGGTTTCTTTATGTACTTGATACCTTTGATGAAGTCATTAATGCTTATTGTAGGACCTCTCCCGCCCCCATGTAATGTAATGATTAACTGGAGTTGCTCTTCGGTGACTGGAGCACCTAATGATGTTAAAACTAAGGCGAATTTTTCCGCGGGAACCTTCGCAGAACCTTCAAAGGCTTGCAGTAGTTCACGTTCATATTCGTTCGACCAGTCATGGAGGGTCAGAGCCCATAAGTCTGTCAGGACAGTCGCACCAGCGGCATCTTTGGCCTTCACTTTCTCAGCTTTCCTCAGCTCCCTGACAGCTGCTTTGTGACCAGCATCTTTGGCAATCTGTCGTGGAAGTAAACCGTTCAGGTTCTTTATTTTGCCGATGCAACCTGAACATAAAACATAGCAATATAGGTTTTTTTTGTATCATTATTGTGAAATACCTCAGACAATTAGTCTATTTTTTTTTTCTTGTCTTTATTTCGAACATACCGTATTTTCCGGACTATAAGGCGCACCGGACTATAAGGCGCACCTTCAATGAATGGCCCATTTTAAAACTTTGTCCTTATATAAGGCGCACCGGACGATAAGGCGCACCATTAATGCATCATGTCAGATTTTGAATCCAAATCAAATCATTCTCCATTTTATCTTTTTTATTTCAACTTCAGACGCAACAAATTACTTTGTAATCACAAAATAATGATCCATAGTCTTTTTGATTCACGATTCATAGTCTTCAGCGGGCCACTTAATGATTGATTTCATGACACAATGCTTCGGGCCAGTTTAAATTTAGGAATTTGGTCCATATATAAGGCGCACCAGACTATAAGGCGCACTGTCGGCTTTTGAAAAAAATGTAGGTTTTTAGGTGCGCCTTATAGTCCGGAAAATACGGTATTTAAAACATAAAAGGAGGAAGAAAAAAATAAATAAAATAAAATACAATAAATACTTACTACGAGTGCCATATTTAAGTCACAAAAAATAAACAAACAAACTGATTAATTATTGAATTCATTAATATCGGCATTGCAATATAGAACAAAAAAATGATCAAATGTGTGACGTGTGTCTCTATACCTCTCTGAAACAGGAACCTGCAGCAATTGACGTTGCCCGTTGCAGCGGCAAGGTGGAGGGCCGTGCACTCATCCACATTAATCACACCCATGTCTGCTGAGAATGCAGACAGCAGCACAATCACCTAGAAGACACACAACACCACACACAAACAAAAGACAGCTGATGATTTAAGTTAGAATCTTACTTATCATTTCATACAACAGTAGAAGTTCGACATTCACCTCAAAAAAGCCTCCCATGGCAGCATAGTGCACCGCTGTCATGCGTTTCAGGTCCAAGGCGTTGGGGTTTGCCCCCCTTTTTAGAATTTCCCTGACAAGCTCCAAGGATCCAGCTTTGGAAGCCTCCATCAATGCTGTCACGCCAGTTATCTAAGGATAGGAGACTATTAATGCAAGCACGCTAAATCTCCCTAAATCTATATTGCAGATTTTTAAGCAAGTTTGGAGTTAAGTCTTTCTTTCACTGTCGCATATTTGGTGGAGTTTTCACATGGCTCAATAAAAATTGGGAAATACTGGTTTTAAAGTTAATTTTTGCCGGAACATCTATGCTAATTTATTTGCCCCTCTATGCTGTTTTGCATTATGTTAGCATTAAGCTAGCATACTTTTTTGTTTAGACAAATGGCTTGGTTGAACAATTTGGTTTTAAAAAATACGCTTTTACCTTTTTTGTGTCAATTCTACGAGAAAACTTGTAAAAGTGACACAACAAGCATGTTTCATCTCTTATTTAAACATTTGATATGTTTTAGTGTGTTCTAAGAAGTTCAGCATGTCGGACGTGTATATTAAAACATGTTTTCTATATTGCAGATTTCAGCTATTGTTTGATTGTCTGGAACATATTCCCGAGCTAAACAAGAGAACATGGTGCCGTCAGCAATTAATGGTGAGTGCAAAAAAATTTTTGTTCTGAATCCCTCAACTCCATCTAAATACGAACCTCATCTGACGCGTTGGGGTTGGCCCCTTTCTCCAACATCATTTGACACATGTGAGCGCAGTCTTCGGCATGTTGACACATCAGCTGAAAAACGTGATTTCCCTGCGAGGACACATTGTTGACGTCTGCTTGATACTCGAGCACCGTCTGCAGGCAACGTGTGTGCCGCTTTGTTGGGTAGATGCAGTAGAACAGAACCCCTAAAGTAGAGGGCGAACAACAAACAGGTTCAGAAATGGACTTTTCAGCTTTGGTAGAGTGTCACTCCCAAATCATTCACTGCCATTGACAGCTATAGACGTCAATAATTCATTTGAACCGAGATGGCAGTGGATGAGTTAATGTTCAACTATTAAAGTTCCGCTATAAATGTTCATGTAGTCTCAGTGAAAACCGTACCGTATTTTCCGGACTATAAGGCGCACCGGACTATAAGGCGCACCTTCAATGAATGGCCCATTTTAAAACCTTGTCCTTATATAAGGCGCAGCATTAATGCATCATGTCAGATTTTTAATCCAAATCAAATCATTCTCCATTTGATCTTTTTTATTTCGACTTCAGACGCAACAAATTACTTGATAATCACAAAATAATGATCCATAGTCTTTTTGATTCATGATTCATAGTCCTCAGCGGGCCACTTATGATTGATTTCATGACACAATGCTTCGGGCCAGTTTAAATTTAGGAATTTGGTCCATATATAAGGCGCACGGACTATAAGGCGCACTGTCGGCTTTTGAGAAAATGTTAGGTTTTTAGGTGCGCCTTATAGTCCGGAAAATACGGTAGTCTCAGTGAAAACTGTAATACAATGCAGACAAATAGAGGACTCAAGCATTCATCTTGGAGGAGAACAGGCATAGCGATCAGGTTACTCTATGAGGTTGATCTGTAATTACATCTACCCATACACTTTCTCTGGATTTAATTCTGTTGTTCATCAGACACTTCAATGAAGTGCAATTTTCAGTCGTCATTAATAACACCAATGCTCTTTTGATTCATCAGTGTGACAGATTATAAATGGTCCCAAAGACGAGCTTTAGGCTCTCTTACTGAAACCGTCTGGGTTGCCGCAGCCTCATCAATATCTAAAGAGACTCGGCATGCATTTTGATGAGCTGGACGACCGGGAAGGCCCTTCAAATTAACCTATTGATCTCACAAGATGGAAAATGCATCCATTTAGGAAACTGATCCTTTGTGATCAACCTCGAATTTAAACGCGGTGGCGTAACCCCAAGGTAATCTATTAAGTTTTGGTGTTAAAGACGAGCATTACAGGTATTCAAAATGTATACCACTTCCAAAGAAAAATAATTTAAATCAACGAACTCATTGGAAGATCATTTTTATTAGTTTAAAAAACACGTTTTGACTCTCCGGTCTGCATAGCAAAAAAAGTAAGGCTTCTACACACCACCTCCCTTCTATTATTCCAACACAACCGTTTCCATTACAAAGTCGAAAATAATCTGTCATTTGTTAAATTTGCCATATTAATACTCGGGTTGTGCATAAACTGAACAGGTACTTTTGAATGGACAGTCACCCATGCTAACATGCATTGACATTGATTGGAAAGTCGCCCCTGCCAACATGGCCACCAAATAGGCATGTACTTAGCTAGCTCTCGGCTACTCTAGCGTAGCTTACTCGCCAATTGCAACCAATTGTGGAATCAACAGACTTTGAAAGGTACTGTACAAATAAGCGTTTTGAGTGGACTGGACAATTTTATATTTTTCAAATCTGGAGTCCATTTGTTGAGGTCCGTTACATTGAAATAGTACAATTTGTGTACATGACTCACCTTGGCCTTCATCATCTTGGAGGCTCATATCAGCATCGTGGTCTGCCAACATTTTCACGATGCCATCATTGCCCAGCTGCGTTGCTAACATGACCGGCGTGTGGCCCTTCTTATTCTGGATGTCAGGGTGCGCTCTCAGGGAGAGAAGAAACCTGGTTAGATCTGAGGAAATATAGATTTGTCATGTGACATTTTGCAATGAACTATGGATTTCGTTCAGATTGCTCCAAAGTCAGCTGAGATGAAAAGAAAGCGTTACAGAATAACCCAAAGGTGTTAAAAGTGGTATCGTGAAATGCCAAGGTTGTAATGTGACAGAGCAAGAAATCATCACCTTGATTGTTCGATGAGACCGCCATGTGAAGCGCCCCTGTTCCATTCTGTGGCTCTGTGAGATTAATGAGGTTCTCCACCCCAAGGCTGACCATCTCCTCAATTTGTGCCTCATCATTTTCATAGATGTATTGCAACAAGCGGTAGATCTGCAGCACCTGCAGGCGGTTGTCTACCTCACTTCCAGTCATGCTTGCGTTGAACACAAACAACCAGAAATGACAAGAGCCTCAAAACCTGTTGACCAGATACAGAAAAATAATTTGTTATTATCAAGCCATAATAATCAAGATAAGGAAAAACATTGTGATGCATTGTGGGGGTTTTAGGTTGCACTACTACTACTACTACTACTACTACTACTACTACTACTACTACTATGTTGCCTCTAATAAGTCTGTCTTGGTACTACAACAGAAATCTGGTTTGGTGCAAAAGAATCGTGACTCGTACGTCGAGAAATATCGAAGTGATTCTCAAAGATTGGGTACCAATACCGCTATTGGTACCAGGCGCCCTCTGGTGGTAAACAAAAGAATGAACTGCTCAATTTGCGTAGTTCTAGTCGCTTCAATTTTTACTTTATATCTTGTACAGTATATTTTAAGTACACCGCAGTCATATTTAACTTTTTACTTAGGTACAAATTGTATTATAGTCATCCAAAATTATTTTTTAGGATTCAAATTTCTCCTTTATTTTTGACTAATGCTAACTAAGCTACTGTATTTTAATGTTGGCCATTGTGGTTAGTATTTTTAGTTTTGATTTATTAGGTGTAAAAAAAAAAAAGGTTTGGAACTACTGAATTATTATTATGTGCTGATAATGTACTCAAAATAAATTTTTAGGAATGCAAATATGATCAGGTCATATAAAAAAAAAAAGCATTACACACGTCTAATGCACATAGTATAACTCAACTTTGACCTGCTGAAGTGGCAGTGATCAACTTGTTTAGAGGTGAAAGGGTCATTTAATCTTTTTTTGCTCCATATTGAGTGTATTTCATTGTTGCGGTATGAGGATCATTTCGAATGGTGGAATTTAGACTGGAAATATTTACTGGCCGAATTTCTGCACAACTGTTGTAAGGAGAAATCGAGTCCGTGATACATTAGAAGGTGACGTCACTTCATAAAACTCTATAACACAACTTTACTCCGCCGTAAATAACAGCGTGACGTCACCAACACGAGGCGAAGAAAATCCAGAGCAGCAGTCTTGTCATTTTAAAATCTAGCGTCAATACTAATCAACGACTGAATGGGGCACATGCATCTTTTCAAATGGAACACATTAACGAATAAAACAAAACAAATATTGACGTGCAATTTTAATAAGAAGAACAGGTAAGCCTCAATCACGACTGCACTCACCAGCACTATGACCGCGCGAGTCCACACGACATAACCGACCACTCTCGGACATTCCCTTAAAATCCTTAAGAACATATTGTATATCAACCACTGAGCTTTCTTTATGTTTCAAACCGCCGTCTCTTTGTTTTCACGGGTGGAGAGGCGTAACTTGGCTCCATGGCAACGAAACGCGGCAAATCCAACAGTGCAATGTGGGACGTACTTTTGGGAGGTTGGGCAAAAGGCCATATTAAGTTGCAAAAGTGCACACACCCTGAGAAGCACTTGTGTAAAAAAAAAAAAAAAAAAAGACAATCGTAAAATTAAAAATGGATTCAACTCTATAATAAAAGAATCTGCACGCTAAAAACCTTCTATTAACATATGTATTGTTTGGTTCTAAAAGTTTCAACATAGTGCTTGTAGAGAAATACCCCTTCTCATGATGTGTCTCACCTTACATGGTCAAGCAATTTAGGTAGGATTACAGGTTGGTCGCAATGTGATCACTTTACCCGCTCAAGATGTGACTTGTTTCCACTACAATGCCGGCTAGAGACGGATCTGTCATTTATTATTAAAAGAGTTAAGTACTCCTTTACCCCAATACAATACATTGTCCCGAAAGACCTCTGTGTAATAAGTGCAGTATGTTCATTTGATTCACAATGGAGCAGACAAACCTGTACTTCTGTTTTTGACCACAGGGTGTCACTGTTGTGTGGAGAAAGACACGCCACATTGTAACCCCGCTGATACGACTCCTAGGTAGGATAGGACAGACTGAAAGTCACTATTGAATTCATTTTAACTTACTTTTGAGCCCCTTCGAGGTTATAAATATAGAAAATGAAGTAGCTTGAGAAGTTTGATGACATACAGTAATCCCTCATTTCTCGCGGATAATTGGTTCCCAAAACCACCCGCGATAAGTGAAATCCGCGAAGTACGGGGTCACCAACAAGAAGTACTGGGCAGGCTAACGAGTTAGCGGAAAGATGCTAATTCGCGATCGTGCTAACACGCTTCTAAAGGAATGTAAACGAACATTTGGAGCAATACTACATTGTCCGAAAGGTTAGACACACGTTTCTTCAATTTAGAAGTTTTATTTTGACTTTTAAATAGTTTTTTAATTTGTAATTGTGCAATCAAAGTGGCAAAATCTGAATAAAACCATACTGTCAGAGCCCCTGTGTAGTTTGTATCTTGTATTTGGCACACATAGTACAAAACATACAAAAACATACAGTACCTTGCAAGGTGAAGTGGTAGCGCATAAAAATATTCCATGATAAATTGTTTTCAAAAATATTTACATTCCTTCAAGAGTGCACAATTCTTTGGAAAAAGATGCCATTCAATGACAATGACAAGGGGATATTTCTATTAAATCATTCATTGGTAACAGAATAATGCATTAATTGAAATGAATATTTGTACAACATCTTACCCAACTTATTTATGAAAAACAAATTACGAAGACATTGCTGATAGTTCTCAATAGAACACAAACTCTTTCCTGCAATCTCCAACACATGAACTGTGGACGACATTACTTTTGCTTTTCCTGCAAAGAATAGTGGTCTTCATCTGTCACACTCCCACTTATTTCCCTCTGCATTTTTTCAGGACAGTTGGCTTCCTGCATCGTGGTTCTCGGAATCGACTTGTGGTCAAATCGAAAACGTCAGCACAAAAACAATAGCGATCATTAGAGAGAAAAATGTCTGAACATGGCAGAAACCTGCATACATTTTATTCTGGGGATGGATAACACAGACATAAAGAACCACCATGTGGTTATTGATTCTCCTCCCGCCCTTTCATTAATAAGGCACCTAAGGGCTGTAATATCACAAATTAAAAGTTTTGGCAAGAAATATGAATGTCAGATAACCAAGAAGCTACTTAATTGATAACAAGATCTCAATTGAAAAAAAAAAGTGTCTCAAAGCTGTGAAGCAGGAATAATTGGTTCAAAAGTGAAAGCATTTTTATTTATGTCTGATGACTCAAGTTCAAATAATGCAATTCCCTGAAAGAACCTTTGTATGCTCTCAAGAGACCCTCTCGGATTTCCGTAACTGCCTGGTTGTGTTGTCTTTACACAAACAAACAAAAAAAGAGTCCATGCTCTAAAAATGTCACCAGTGTTCATCCAATCAGATGTTCTCATAGAGTAACATCCCACTGAAGATGGTCAAAGGTTCTGATGAGTATGCCAGCTTGCCGGTGACCAGGTCGATACAGACCGTATCCCCGGCCTCCATAGGCAGGATGATGTTAAAAACTGCCAGAGCTCCAGGGATGTGTTTTGCTTCCGCCATGGGCTTTTCAAGGCCTTCAGGCTGATATCCTGCTGAGTCTACTCGAGCCACACCAGTGTTGGATTTGGACAATACTGCCTCAATCTTCACATTCTTATGGCCGGTTAGGATTCCACTGAAAAAGTACCTCCCTCTCACTGGAGCTGTGAAATAACCTGCGGGACAAAACAAAAATGATATCCAAAACAATTTCATTTTGTTATTTGGGTTGACTTTAGATGTTCCACTGTAGTGGAGTCACCTTCAAAATGAAACGATTCAAACCTGTTCTGGGGTTATAGACGTTCTTTTCATTGACAAATACTTCGTTGAACACGATGGTTCCGACACCTCTCATCGGCCTGGTGAGCGCCGCGGAGAACGAAAGTCGTGGCACGTGGGCATCAGACCCTGCAAGACCTGATGTTGGGCAAAGAGACAGGAAGCTGGAGTTAAAACAGATGAAACAGAAATGGGAGCTTTCATGTGATGTTTACTTAGAACGACACGGACCCTGTTCACCTCTGAGGCCTGGAAAATGAGATGAAAAACAAAAACAGTGAGTTACTATTTCAGGTTCCTATTAAGTCAAACGATTTAACTTGCAAATCAGCATAGTCTACTGCACGAAGAATTTACTTATCTACCTGGGGGTCCAGCTGGTCCTTGTTTGCCCTGTTCACCCAGAGACCCCACCTTTCCTTGGGGTCCCACAACTCCCTGGGGTCCAGGCTGCCCTCGCTCACCTTTGGGGCCCGGTAGACCAGGTGGACCTAGGGCGGAGGAGCAAGTAGGCTGTAAGACTCACCATTGGTGTTGATGGTCACCATGGAGAACCTTCAAATTGCTAACATTTCGTGTAATAATCAGTAATCATCCCTTGCAAATAACGATTGCTACCAACATAGCAATTCATGCTACCAATGTAGCAACTGTGGCTAACATCTACACTTCTATTGCTAGCTTAATATTGCTAGCGCTGCTTATTTGTTGAAGCAGGATATGCATTCTGGGGGGGACCTTATCACGAATATGCACTTTCGCATACCATTATGAATCGCCCGTTAGTCAGGCGCCTCTTTGGCCAGAGAATCAAGGCGGGGAGGAAATAGTGATGTGAGGCTACGTTCAAATCTTGCTAGCAGTTTTAAGATCACAAACACCCACTTGAAGTGAAAGAAGACAAACCCTCCTCTGAGCATCTTTACTGATAAACGATGGCTCCAGGGAGATTTTTGAAACTTCTGTATGTAAAGAAAACTGAGCTTTGACCTGATGGGCTTAAGTAGTTCACCCTGATGTTTACTAAACTCCTATTTAACACACGTCAGACTTTATTAAAGATTAAAGATTAAAGATTAAAGTCCCAATGATCGTCACACACACACCTGGGTGTGGTGAAATTTGTCCTCTGCATTTAACCCATCCCCGTGTGATTTTAATCCATCCCCTGGGGGAGAGGGGAGCAGTGAGCAGCAGCGGTGCCGCGCTCGGGAATCAGTTGGTGATCTAACCCCCCAATTCCAACCCTTAATGCTGAGTGCCAAGCAGGGAGGCAATGGGTCCCATTTTTATAGTCTTTGGTATGACCCGGCCGGGGTTTGAACCCACAACCTTCCAGTCTCAGGGCGGACACTCTACCACTAGGCCACTGAGCTTTATAGCCTCTTAAGTAAATGCTTGACAGGCCAGATTCTTTCTTTGGTCTATTTTTCTTTTACATTCTCTGACTGCCTCCCATTAACCAGGCTTTATATCTTATCCAAATGTCAGATCCCATTCTCCGCATCTTTCAAGTCTTACCCATGAAATCCTGTCGTATGAAATCATGAAACTCCTTTGCCAAATCTAGCAGAGATGAGTTCAGCCTGTGGATTTTGGAGTGGACTTTCTCGAGCTGGACATTCTGGATATTGTCAATTACATGTCCTTGAGATGTGACTGTTACATTGAGTCCATTGACACAGCTCCACAATCCAGACACATGTTGGTTCAAGCCCTCTTTGATCCTCCGCAAACTGTCCGAAAAAGAATCGAAGCGTCCGCACAGTCCTTCGAGTTTGGCAAGACGGCGTTCTAGGCCATCGCTTGCCCGTCGACACTCCCCGACTTCCGTCACATAGTTACTCCTGATCACTTCGATGTCTTTTCCAAAGATGCTGAATCGACTGCTTGAGTCATCCTCATGCTCGGCCAGATCATTCTTCAAATTGTCCACCTTTAACAGAGAACAGACATACTAAGAGTGTTGCTTCTGGACGATACATAGTCCATTATTTGATGATGCCTTCGAGACGATTATCAAAGCCAAAACAACTGTTACAGTCCATAAAGAAAAGGCATGTTTCAGTCCATACTCTTCAATTAAATAACACATAAAACATCCTAGCAGCACTGACACTTTAGCCATAAATGGTAGCCGTGTGGTCCATTCTCAAAGGCTATTTAAAGTTGAATAAAACAGTGGTTCATCACGAGAATGATTTAAGTTTTACGGTACAAATTCTGACTCAGCAATACTTTGCCAGTCCGTAAGTTTTAGTCCAAACTTACCGTATTTTCCGCACTATAAAGCGCACTTAAAAACCTCCAATTTTCTCAAAAGCCGACAGTGCGCCTTATAATCAGGTGCGCCTTATATATGGACCAATATTGCGCCACTACAGCAGGCGTGTCCAAAGTCCGGCCCATGGGCCAAATGTATATATCTTATACATGGACAAAGTTTTAAAATGGGCCATTCATTGAAGATGTACCTTATAATCCGGTGCGCCTTATACATGGACAAAGTTTTAAAATGGGCCATTCATTGAAGGTGCGCCTTATAATACTTATCGTGAGGAAAATACGGTAAGTAACGACAGATTCTTTTAATGCTTTGAATTGGTCCTTGGCATTAACTTAAATTATATTTTGATGCTGTAATAAGAGGCAAGTATAGTCAAACTGTCAGTTTATTACCAATTCATACCTCTGAATCGATCCTGTCGTTAGTGTCCGTCAGATCATCTAGTGTGTACCCATGCATCCGTATGCTCGTATCCATGTTCTTCAGGGTGTCATTAATGGAGTGGAATGTGTCCATGACCTTAGATAGCTCTCCTTGGATGGACTTCAGATCCCCTCCTAATCTTCCATTGTGGTCAGTGTGACCGTCCAAGCGATTCCTCACATCATTGATGTTGATTTGACACTGTTCACTGCTCTTCTCCACTTTGTCTCTGAGTCGCCCTACTTCTTCTTGGAGGTCTGAGCACACCTGAGAGCACATTGTTTCTCCCGAATCCACTTTCCTGCGTAGATTGTTCAGTTCTGTCTGACACGTGTTGAGGCCCGTTGTGGTGGTGTTGGCCAGCAAACGTAAATCTTCTTCCACGCTGCTGCAAACAAAACAGTCTTCCCAATCCTGGCTGAGTGTTTCAACTTGCGTGACTATCTTGTTAAAGTTAGCACCATCCTTGCCTGTCACGGCAATAATCTTTTTGACATCATCTGTTAGATTAATAATCCTGTCTGCCAGTGAGTCACCTGACACAGACAAATCATTTAATCTTGTGTTGAATTTCTGGATTTCCCCTTGGTTAGCCACAACTCTCCATTCTAAAGTTTTTACAGTGTCTTCAGTTTTATGATCTTTTCCGTTGCGCCCGCAAGTGTCATTGCACATTTTTTTCGTTTCTGTTAAACTTCTGTCCAGGAATATTGTGACATTCTCCATCTGGCTTAAACGCCGACTGTGGTCAGTTACGGTGTCTCCAAGAACGGCCACATCAAGCTCTAGTTTTCCGATTTTGAAGCTATGATCATCCAGCTGAGTTAGGACCATGTTCCGGAGCTGCGTGACATCTCTTTGGACACTGTCCTTTAGATTGTTGTTGGTGTTAGTACACCTTTGTTCTGTTTTTCTCACGGTGTTGTTCACCCTCTTCTCTAACTCTCTCAGTCTGACATTCATCTTGTCTTCTGTCACCCTTCCCTTTCCTCCTACACTTCCAGACAACTCCTTATCCAGTCGCCCTTTAATGGTGTCGCACTTGCTGGAAGTGGAGGTGACGTGGACATCTAGATCTGTCAATCTCTTCTCCAGCTGAGTGACCGCGTTGCAGCACGTCTGGGACTGTTCAGCCTCACTTTTAACGATTTGAAGGTTCTGTCGGAAATGTTGGTCCATGGAATTGATCAACTTCTCCAGGGATCGAATTCTTTCTCTGTCTTGTTCTTGCTGCTTTCTCAGATCTTCTACGCCAGCCTGAATACAAGAAAATAAGATGACCTGTTATTTCTGTTGTCACTGTTTTGACTTTCATCTTTTCACCTCTTTAGGGAATTCTGCTTCATGTCACACTGTACAATATATAAAAAGAGTTACAGTCAGGGCAAGCTAACTGGTCTCACCAACATGGTTGACACAAGCCACCAAGCAGACAGCGGAACTATTCCAAAAATAGCTCACGAGTGATAAGGACATTGTGGTTTCCTAGGAATGTTGTAGGAGGGATTATTTGAACATTTATATTCTGTACTTGCAAAGATTTATCCAAATAAAGTGTTGATGACTCTGCCAGAATAAAGAATGGCCAACAGTGATTTATGTCACACATATGGTCTGTATAGTTTTCCACAGGAAACGGAATAATAGTAAGTAGAACTGTGCCAAGTTGAGTTGTTACAATGCATACATTGACATTATTCACTAAATTCTCTTACTTTTTTTGGGTCAAATTGATTTCATTACCCCTAAAATTTGCGAGTGGCACTCACAGGCAGTTAACAGGCCTTTCAGTGAAGAACCATGAAAGGTGAATGAGGGCAAAAGTGACTCAATGTTTATGGAAAGGAAAATTATGGCTTTAAATGGGTTTTTGCAGTCATCCTCACCCTCTGGGGAAAATGATTGCAGATCTTGATAACACTTCGAAACATTACTTAACCAGAACAAGTACTAATGCTGCAGCAGAGAGGCACCTGGATCAATAAGCAGATTCTAAAAATAACATCTGATGTTAATCTGATCCTGGCATTTATTTATGGGGAGTACATCAGGCTTCACCTGGCAGGCAGAGCAGGACAGAGTCACCCTTCTCTCCAGCTCTGTCAGGATTTGTTCCTTGAGTGTGTTCAGCTGGTTCCCCCGAAGTCCTCCTCCTACGGCAGTTCCGTCCAGGTCATTTCCCCCTCCATTCTCTAAGTGGTTGTTGATGTTAAGCAGGGTCTGATCATGGACCTGACCGAACAAATCACCAAGTTTATGCTTGCATTAAATATTAAGTGTCCTCTGCTCCCCCCCCCCCCAAAAAAAAAGCTTTGACACAATTTCAGACAACTTGACAATGACATCTATAAAGCTGAAGTATATGGTGGAGTTTAAAGGCAGTTCAATTTTCCTTTTTTTTTTTTTTTTTTTTACCTGTGTCCTATTATACAGATGGTCCAGCTTTGTGTTGATGTTGTTGATCGTTTCCTTCATGTGTGGTTGGGCAGAATCGGCTGGCACAATCGCTCCGTTTAGAACTGAACTATACAGGACAAAAGTTGACGTTACTTCCCTTTACACCAGGGGTGTGAAATTCTTTTTTATTCGTGGGTCGCACTTCTTTCGGAGGGCCATTATGACTGTCAACCCAAATAAATGTAGGAGCACCTCATATTATAAACAGTAAAAGCTACAAAACAAACTGACAAATAACTCGTTTTCAAATCAGATGAGTAAAAACTGGTCAAATATTAAAAAAAAAAAAGATATTAAAAGTGAAGACAATTTGCAATTCTGATAATGACACGAATTTGATGCACAATTTGTCTTCGCGGGCCAAATAAAATGATGTGGCGGGCCGTATCTGGCCCCCGGGCCTTGAGTTTGACACATGTGCTTTACACGAATAAAATGGATTTAAAAAAAACACATTCGCATACAATTTCTTGTTTAGATCATGAATGGAGGTCTGTAGGTTGTGAAGGTCTCTGCTAAGGCCATTGATTGTTCCTTCCAGCTGTTTGACTTTTTCACTGTCACCTGCGTACAAAGAAAAAAATAAACCAGATATTTGTAGTCTGATTACATCTTACGCAAAACAAAGTTTGTAACATCATGCTGGGCCAGGACGTAATTTTGAACTTGAGATTGTGTGGTTTTGGCTGCGTATAAATGTTGTTTGGCTATGTGTGATGGTTTCCAGTGGTTTTGATAATAGGCCAGAGGAAATGGAAAGTATTTCATCATGTCTATGCAAAACAAAGGGGTACGTCATAAACCACAGCATTAAATTCACAATTATAGTACTTGATTACTGATTATTATAGGACAGTGAACCCTTGCTATCCATCCATCCCTTCCTATCCAAATCATTGTATATTTTTGCCGTGATTTGTTCCGATGACTGATTTTGCACAAGTGTGACATCATGCAGCTCATTACCATTTCCACTCTGTCCGCCGCCTTGTGTGTGGCCTGTCTGTGTGACATGAGGTCGGCCGCCGTTGCCTGGCCCCTCGTGACAGTCCTCCCCCGAGTATCCATGGCAACATTTCCACTCCATTTCTGTCACCATTTTATAAGCCACCTTGTACCTTGGCCTCCTGTATGTCCGGTACCTGAGGAAAAAAAATGGTGAAACTTTAATATTGTTGCAAATGTGCTTTAAAGGGAGAGAGGAAAAATAGATTCTATGTTCCACCTGGAGTTAAGCCATGGTATTCTGATTAATATTAGATTTGTGGAGTAAGATTTGACATTGAATAATGTGGCGGGCCGTATTTGGCCCCCGGGCCTTAAGTTTGACACCTATGCATTAGAGGGATTGGACATTAAAGGAAAAAACATCAGCAATCCATTTGGAACTTTAAAAGGATGACATCACTTTTAACGATGAAATCATCCTCTTGCTCACCTTTTTGTGTTTCCCGATCCCTTTTTAGGGGAACCGATAAGTGTTTGGGTTGAGCTCACTCCACCCATATGAGCTACACATTGCGTTTGAATAAGTCGAACTATGACTACTGTTCCACATCATTAAACCAGACTGAATAATAAAAATAGCCACGGTTATTTGGGCGCAGAACAGTTCTGCGTTCTCCATAAAGATAACAGGTGGCACTGTTCCGAGTTGTAAACATTGCCTGCTATTCCTGTTCTACTCTCCAAAAAAATCCGCTATATTTAGCCACTACTAAAACTCAACGTCTTGAGTAAGTCGAATGCTTATCTTGGCAAGTTCTCCCCCTCATTAATGTGTCGTTCCAATTTGTGATTGAGGGTCATACATGTTTAAATAACCAGAGGCCATAATGAGCCCAGATTTGGACAGAAGTCACAAAAAAGATTGATGGCACATTAACAATCCTTCACTTTAATTGTTTAGCAGGTTGCTCCCTTTTTAAACCTCTTCATAGGCGGCACTCAATGCATAGCACTTTGGAAAAGATCTTCATCTTCCAACTCTCTGCACCAAGAGCGTGAGAAAAAGGCAGACGCTGTGCTCTCAGAGGAAATATAAAAAAAAAAGCTCGAAAGGTGGCGGGTGGAAGAACAATTACAAAACGAATAAGTTAGCAAGATTGTTTTCCAGTGTGCTAGACGAGATGGTGATGGCCGAATGGATGAAGCTCCTGTCTGCTCCATTCTTGTTATAGCTCAGGGTTAGGCAGATGATTTAGGCAGGCACAAAGATCAACTTACGAAGCCAGTCTCCATAGCAACGTGGTTATTACTTTAATAGAACAAAAACATCAGGAGAGTTTGCCGAATGTTGTCTCAATGCCTAACATCCGTATTTGGAGAATATCATCAAATCCATCCCATCTATAGTCAATTTGTTCCTCGACTGAGGTCACCGGATATTCCCTGGTCAACACAGTAATGCATGTGTGGCTTTTGAATACAGCACTTCATCAGTGAAATCAAACCCTTGTGGGATGAGCATGCACATTTTGGCAACATACCAGGATAACCACAAGCGAGCACCTCTCTAACCAGACGTTCTTGAAAGATGGCTCGGGAATAAAACAACGCTGAGTGAAATGAGTATCCTCAGACAGGAAGGGAGATGGAGCCAATAGACAAAATACAAGCCAGTGCAATAAAATCCAGGAAGTTAATGAGGAGATAGATAGTTGTTTGAGTGTGCGGAGAATACAGCGGAACACCCTTAAAGTCACACAAGTCGGAATTTTCAGGAAAAATGAGACTCTAAAGCAAACATTCCATTCACGCCTAAAGGTGAATGTCAAAAATTCCCCCATTAAAGCTCAAAATCAGGACATTTTTTTTCAAAGTTTACTTATCAGACAACTGAACAAGATATTTCTTATTTTCTATGTGTTCAAATCCTACTTTTAACAATTTTGCCCCTGGAAAAGACAATTTCTTCGTCTTACTATAAATTCCAATGGGAAGAAATTGTAGTCATAGTTTCTCTCGGACGGCCATTATGACTGTCAACGCCTTATATTATTTACAGTATAGGCTACACGGCAAATTGATGAATAACTAGTTTTGAAATCAGAGACTACTAGTCCAAACTGTTCAAATTGTTTAAAAAGATGAATAGTACCGTATTTTCCGGACTATAAGGCGCACCTAAAAACCTACAATTTTCTCAAAAGCCTTATAGTCCGGTGCGCCTTATATATGGACCAAATTCCTAAATTTAAACTGGCCCGAAGCATTGTGTCATGAAATCAAGCATACGTGGCCAGCTGAAGACTATGAATCATAAATCAAAAAGACTATGGATCATTATTTTGTGATTATAAAGTAATTTGTTGCATCTGAAGTTGAAAGAAAAAAGATAAAATAGAGAATGATTTGATTTGGATTAGAAATCTGACATGATGCATTAATGGTGCGCCTTACAGTCCGGTGCGCCTTATATAAGGACAAAGTTTTAAAATGGGCCATTCATTGAAGGTGCACCTTATAGTCCGGTGTGCCTTATAAAATATGGTCATAAAAATTGCTAGCAATATTTCTACTTTCAAAAAGTGAAGACTGTTTATAATTTTATTAATGACACAAAGTCGATTCAAAATTTGTCTTCGCGGGCCACATAAAATGATGTGGCGGGCCGTATCTGGCCCCCGGGCCTTGCGTTTGACTCCTATGCTGTAATGGATGACTTGTTTGACTTTAAAGGTACCACTGTGTGTGCATGAGTGCGTTTGTGTGTATGAGTAATGGGTACTCACGCCACTCGAGGACACTGGCCCCAGGTACAGCGTTGGTAGTCTGGTTTGATATATGTCTCCACGCCGTCCTCCATCACACAGCTAACAGTGCGGGTCACCACATAAGCACACCAGTTCCTGTGATGTCACACACACAAACACACACACACAAACACACAAGCTGAAGGAAATGACAAATGATGAGTGGCCCTAGTTACCGTAAACGCAGTCAGACCCGATGACAAGGCAAATGGTTGTTTTCTAACAAAACAAGAATAAATTGAGATCAAATCTCAACCGTGATTATAATTTTGTACATTCAAGTCGACAACTAGTGAAAATAGCCGATCATATCACGATAACATCACTAATTTAACAATGGATTCCATTCTTCAGCAGACACAGGCGCAGAAGGGAACTTTGAGCATATTTTGGCTTCAGATGTGACTGGATTGGTTACATTCATTTCGCAACTCACTGAAACGCTATTAAATTCTTAGAACTACAGTCTGGCTTTGACCAACTTGCAAATCCATGCATACTGATTTTGTAATATGAAGAGAAATATTGGGACACCTTGCCATAGCCAAACTATTCAAATCCTATTTTGAATTTGATTCAAGTAGTGCACTTGGTGTCACTTACTATTTATTCTCTGTTGTATCAAATTTTCATTACACTCTCCTCCAGCTACGGCGTTCTGAGCCAGCAATCTGCCACCTTGATTCTGGAATAATCAACCTATGTCGCCCACCTCAAACACAGCTGCCGCTCAACATGTTCTGTGGTTGGATTCTCGGTGTGTTTTTTGGACTTTCTTAGAGAGGGGGAAATTTCTCCATCAGGAGTTGAAATGGAACACAGATGAATGGAATAGGGAACATCTCAAATAAGACAGCTGTAATAAATCTCAAGTCTGGTCCCTCTGTAGTTCCACTGTGTTTTGGTCGTTGTGATTCAGTGAGCTGCCTCTGGCAATGTATTATCCCGTATTACGGGCGCAGAAGCTCAGAGGCAGAAGATAAGCAGCAAATTTGCACCGTTAGCCTGCTCGATGGAGAACAGACACTGACGTTCATATAAATAATCATCTTTCCTTTCTTATTTTACATGTCCATATATATATGTATGTATATATATATATATATATATAAACAGTCATGCAACTTTCTCCATCTTTGGAGCGTTGCACTGTTTTCTGCTGACATTTATTTTTCCATCCTTCCATCAAGGCCCTTTAGAGCAACCAAATTCATAAGAGGAGCGTTTATTTGTAGGACGGTGATGAGTGAATGCATTAAACTAGTGTGTCTGGCTTTGTGTATGTGTGTGTGTTTGTGTAGTTTGTGTCATAGAAGGAAAGTTTGTTTACGTGCACCCATGCAACTGTACTTAACACCTTTGGCCTTATTCTCACTCTTAGTAGAGTGAGGTCAAGCATTCCGTACTGTAATCCACTAAAGCAACATTAATGCAAAAAGCTGGGAAGGAAAATCTGTCTGATGAAAGTCCTTGTAAAAATCTTGGCGTCTATTCCATAAGTGTAAAAAAAGGAAAGTGGAAAGGCGGTGAGGACCAGCAAGGTCAATTCTGCTGGCTTAAAGTATTACAAGCACTGCCAGGCTACATTTGCAGGTAAAACTTAAAAGTTTTGCATCTGCTCCATAAAATTGACATGATTTATTTCAAACAATCAATTGTCTTTATTTTGTAACATTACTCTTGGCTGTCAAAATTAATCGATTAATCGACAACAAATCGATTATCAAATTAATCGCCTTGTATTTTAATAATCAAGTCATGGTTTACCATTTCTTAACTAAAGATTGTCAGGCTCTCTAAACTAATTATTTTATTTCTCTAGTCCTTCATGAAAGCAGAATGATTTATCGTTTGTATTAATCAAAATAAGACACTTGCAATAATCTGCTTTTAATTTGGAAAACAATGACCATCAAATCCTTCCTGTGTGATATTGCTTAGCTGTTGTTCAGTTGTTTTGTTAATGATGAAATATTACCCAATACTCAAAAATAATTGGTTAATAAACAGTAATTGGGAAAAAATGCAAATAAAATTGTAACCGATTAATGGACAGACGAATCAATTCTGAAAATATTTAATAGTGACAGCCCAAGTTTTGTAACAATAATTGTTAATTTAGACCAACAAAACTCACAGTCTGAAGATACATTCTTTTAATTGGACAGTGAGAATATTTATACCTTTCATTAAAAAGTCTTGTCTCCTTTTATGCATTCAAACAGCTCAATTGTGATCTGCGAAATGTCTCTCAGGCAGACATCTTTTTTATATTCACAGGGTCATAATTCAGCATGCGTCGAACAATTGCACCTGTCTGAGTCTGAGTATCTATAAAATCCACCTAGCTTGTTAAACAGCAGCCCGGCACTTTGACTGAGCACACCATGGCACAGTCACAGTCTGACAAATCAACCCAGTCTCTCTTTTGCATGAAGAATTGTGAATAAAACCGAAATATTTAGCGACAACAGAAACACTGAAGGCAAGTGGGAGCGTAAATGAAATGGGGGAAAAAAAAAAAAAAAAAAACGGGAATGAGGCTTAATACTTAAACAAAGAAACCCCTAAGCGGTCCCTTTTGTTGTGAGATCTTTCATTTGCCTTCAAGGAACGGCTTTGGAAAGCAACTTCAATGAGCTCCTTGGGACCCTTGTGCCTCTATGGTTGAACTCTGACCTCAGGTCAAGCATCCTTCCAGCGTCGTAAAGGTATATCCCTAGACACACAGACATATACTCTTGAATGGACTCACTCATGCTTGAGCGATTGCATACGGGCAAACATAAAGGCAGAACACACATTCTTCCGATGTGACTGCGGTTCAAGAGTGCACAAACACACACACACGCACCATTCTCTGTTTGGACTTGTTCCAAAGTGTAGGGACAGCGTGACTGAGTAAACTTTTCTTCGATTGTTTAGCCTGGCGGTCACGAAGATATACAGAGACGATCTATGATACCGTCATTTGCTTTAGCATTGTCCGCACACGTATTGGGACATCTGTGACTTTAACTTTTAACCATTTATGGAAAAACATGCTTATAAATGCTACTTTTGTTTGGGATGGTTCACTTTTTTGCAGAGGTAGGGGACACAAGTCGTATGACTTGGACTCGAGTCAACTGGAGTCACTGATTTGATGACTTCTGACTATTTGGTAAGGTAGTTTGCGCTTGTAGAAATGAACATTGGCGGGGCCAATAGTCAGGTTGTCAAGTTTGTGAATTTAGCAGATGAACTATGCCTAACAGTTGTATTAATAAGTAGATTAGATTTTAGATGTAAAAAAACAGGCCAAATTTATGGTGGTGTAATGTGACTTTGGTAAAGTAACTTGGCATTTGCTTGAGGCTTGAAGGTTATGACTTGAGACTTTTGCGACTTACTTTCATGCAACGTAAAGATAATCCAAACAACAACCCATATTGGAGTGATTGCTGGAAGCTTCGCTAATTCATTTACAATAGATGGAGCTGTAATGGATGCTTTTCCCACATTCTTACTCTCATACATAAGTGGATTTAGTGAACTGACTTAATTTGCACAAAATCAAAGAGACTAAATTTGGATACTTTCCAAAGTTTGGCCAAGAACAGGAAAATCCTATTACACTAAATTGCCTGGTAACATTGCGGTGCCTCCTGGTATGCTGTCCCTCTTGTCCAGTGGTTCAGTAAAATAGCACAAAACATTACACCGCGGTATTTATAGGTTCCGATTCCAGGGCAAAATGTTCGACACCTCTAGAATCAATCCGCATCCAGTTCGAGAACTGTGTCAAATTGTCAATCAGCATGCAAAATCTATACAGATTGTTGCTGTTGATTATTGTCAGCTCCTTACTGGCCTCTAGTGGTACTCTAGTCTACAAATCAACCAGCTCCACCCACACACTTCATCAGCGTGACACTGACAAGAAGATGTCCTGTGTCGGACGCCTGCTGGACGTCTTCACTTGATTCAAGCACCTACTAGACACATCTGTCCAAACACATCTTTTGAGTTCAAACAGATGTCAGCGGGTCAAACCTACATTGCATTCTTCTCTCTCATCTAAGTGTGTATTTTGTTCATAGTGACTCAGCCATGGAGATCCCCCTCATGGCCTACTGGTTTCATGAAGAGGGGGCTGGCTCGTCTTTTCTGTGTCTCCTCCTTTCTTTTAGAACTTTATTAACGTCATGCCTACTTGTCTTCTACTAAATATTTTCCCAGACATTCTCCTCGTTTTTTTCCAGTCGTCCTTTGGTCCTATCATCTCGCCCCCCTCCCCCCTGGTTCTGCTTGGACTTCTGTATTCTGACTCACTCCGAATCAATGTTTATTTCGGCTCTGCTCATCTCTCAGGCGTCTATTTTAGAGCTTTAGTTCCTTGGCCCGTATGCTAAACACAAACCGCAGAAATGTCGTCTTTTCCAGATCTGATTTGGTTGATTTGAACTTTTCCTCCTGAAATACGATAACAGTTCAGATATTTTGCATCGTGACCGCAATTGGAATTCATCACAAAAGTATCTCCAATGCATATGTTTTTACAATCATAAAATTAGAATTGGGCACTTGTCAACATTTTCTTGTCTTGCATGATTGATTGTGGAAAAGGAATCACAGTGTTGGTTTTTTTACTCTCTGGGAGCTAATGTGTCCTATGATATATTTATCCTAACTGCTATTCTTTAAATGCCACTGTCACCCAAAGAAGAATAATGCTGTCCAATGTTAAGACTCACAGTGTGAGCTTAGTGGCACTGGTGTCAGCTTCCCTTTCCATACTCCAGGGGTGTCAAACTCGTTTTTTTCACGGGCCGCATTGTAGACCTAGCTTCTTTCGGAGGGCCATTATGACTGTCAACCCAAATAAATGTATGAGCACCTCATATTATATCCAGTAAAAGCTACAAAACAAACTCGTTTTCAAATCAGACGAGTAAAAACTGGTCAAATATTTAAAAAAAAAAAAAAAGATATTATTAAAAGTGAAGACAATTTGCAATTCTAGTAATGACACACGAATTTGATGCACAATTTGTCTTCGCGGTCCACATAAAATGATGTAGCGGGCCGTATCTGGCCCCCGGGCCTTGAGTTTGACACCTGTGGCATACTCCATCTCCATTTTTTTCTCATTACATCACAAACATTTTACTCACCCTTTTTAGATGAGTCCACACAGATGACTGCGGACACTCAAAATCAACACCAATGCAAATTCGAGTCACATCGCCTGACATACATATTTTGAAATTATGAAAGGAACCTCGAAGAGACCAGAAAGCAGACTAGCATCACTCAATGAGTCAAAACAGAAGCAGTTGACTCCTGTGATGTTGAGAAAAAAACCTAATAGAAGCTCATATTGCACACACATGCACACACGCTAAGTGCAAACATATGGAAAGCATGAACACAGCTGTATGCCACATGTAACTCTGTAAACTGTCATTCTTTTCGTTGTGGTTCATATATACATTTTGTATGCACGCATACATACTTGCGTGCAGCACAATCCTTGATTGCTTCCGCTAAAACCAATCAAGCCATTCATTTCATTTGCAGACAAACACACAACAGGCTCACGTCAGTCCCAAAACTTTACGTCCTCACACAGAGCTAATAACTTACGACTGGGCAAAAAGCATATGAGAGAGCTTAATGACATGCAACAAGCGGGGGATGTGGTAGCCATTAGAAAATTGTAATGATTCTTGTGAAATTTAAATTGGAACTGTTGAGCTGAGCTGTTAGAAATCCAAATTCTATTTGTGAACCCCAAATGTTAGCAAACAGAAACAAACCCCAACAGTTCCCACTCACCCATACTAGTCGGTTTCTGTGGTGGGACTTTCCAAATATACAAAGTCGGTTCAACACGCGTGAAATATAAGCTAACCACAGTTAACTGTCAGGACTCTATTTTCATGATCAGCATGAATCCAAGCAGCACGCAACATAAATCTGCAGAGGCGCTAGAGCGGGTGTTGGCAATTTTGTAGATGCATGCAAGTTCAACTAGTATTTCTTTTTTTTTTTTTAAAGGGTGGTTTGCGCCTTTGTGGGTGTAAACATTGGGTGGAAATCTAAGTGGCTTTTTTCATTCTGTTTCCACGCACTCACATCTTACATCCATCCGTTCATCCATCCGTTCATCCATCCGTTCATCCATCCGTCCATCCGTCCATCCATCCATCCATCCATCCATCCATCCATCCATCCATCCATCCACTGCACACTCCAGCTCATATAATCCATGTTTGAATTTCACCTTTCACCTCTTTTGTGGCGTTTCATGTGCTTGGTACTCAATCAAAAAAAGTACATACATCAATTTGAAGGCTACTCTCCAGACCCCTGTCACATCAACAGGATAAGCGGTATAGAAAATTGATGATGTATTCATCAGCCCTGAGGATGAGTGATATAGTGATCCGTCTCGCTTTTTACCTTAAGTCAGCAGGGTCAGACTCCAGCTTGCCCATAGTCCTGAACAGGATAAGCAACATTCACAATGGAGGGCAGATGGATGAATGGATGAATATTTCCTGAGAAACTCACCCAATCTGGTGAGTTTTAAGTCTGTGAACTCATTTATACTCTACACAACTTTATATCTAGAGCACAATCGCAGCTATAACAAACAATAATAATAAAAATAATAGTGATGATCGATATACAAAAACTCATAGGCAGCAGGGTGGGTGACGTGTTAACACATCTGCCCCAGTACAGCAGCAGTAGGTTCAAATCCGGTCTGGATTTTGCATGTTCTTCCCGTGCCGGTGCAGGTGTTCTCTGGGAACTCCCACATTCCAAAAAACATGCATGATAGGCAAATTGAAGACTCAAAATTGTCCTTAGGTGTGAATGTAAGTGCGAATAGATTTTTCTCTACCGTATTTTCCGCACTATAAGGCGCACCTTAAAACCTCCAATTTTCTCAAAAGTGCGCCTTATATCCGGTGCGCTTTATATATGGACCAATATGGATTTGTGGATGAGGACTAATTTATTAAAGTAAGCTTTACGTGTTTATTTTGTGTGTTGTGTGACATTAACGTTTGAGCAACATTGAGTTATTGATATATTGTTTTCACTATTTCAAGTGATACTATATTGTGATTGCATTAACGTTTGAGCAGCGTTATTTATTCTATGCGCCTTATAATCCGGTGCGTCTTATATATGGACAAAGTTTTAAAATGGGCCATTCATTGAAGGTGCGCCTTATAATCCGGTGCGCCTTATGGTGCGGAAAATACGGTAATTGAGATATATAAGCGCTCTGTTGTTATTGTCATTTAGCATTCAAGAGTTTTAGCTTCTCAAGTGGCACACATCGTGTGAAGCTGATGAGAGAGGAGCAAGCTTGAAATCTCCAATGACAATATGAGGGCGCCAGTATGGCTGGGAAATTGAAATTGTAATCTCACAATCGCAGCGTGAATAATGACACTCAAGTTTACTGCAAGCCAAGTATGAAAGTAAACAAGCGAGGCAACCGTAGTTTTCTAACAGCTGATCGTTTATGCAGTTAACAAAGGGGTCACTAATGTGACGCTGGCGGTCCCACAAAAAACAAATAAGTAGCCCACGTGCCTGTTCTAAAATTAGCACACCAGTAATAAGATGGATCATTTAATAATTAAGGTTTTATTAGCACAGTCAGAAAGATAAATTGAATAATATTTGTGTTACTATATTTTAAATAGCGCACTGATTCCCAACCACAATGCCACAGCTATGTCATGGGAAGTTTTACTTCATTGGTTCGAGAATAATTATTAATCTATTATTTAAGAAAAAATCTTCCTTGACAGTGACTTATAGTGAAAAAGAATTAAATGCTCTTCCACAAGATGGTAGAATAAAGAATTATCCTAGAGCCACCTGTTGCTGTTGTAAAACAGAATAGCTGTGTAAGTTCAACTAAACAGGCTGCAATTCAACACTAAGTAAATGTGTAATAAATTGAGACGAGATCATCATTATTTCTGTCATTTTGTATACAAACTTTTCGTGAAACTTTTGTTTGGTAGTATGCTGTGCCTGAGATTTTTCAAATGTAAAATAGGGGCGCCTTAATTGGCTCATTGATGAATATTGATACAGCTTCAAATTAGACAAATGATTAGAAACATATCTAAAATAAATGCCAATACAAAACTACATCAACATTTTAGTCATAATTTTATGATAATCTCGATTAGAAATTTCTCATGATGATGATGATGATGACGCTGGCGATGATGATGCACGAAATAGCGCAACTTCTTGCAGGTAACCGTCCAGCCACGCACATGCAATCGCTCTCAAACTATTTTAGGGTACACACACATTTTGCATGAATCTGATCCTACCTGTGTCTACTAGCCGCCCTCTGGCCACTAAGGACCCCGGGCTCCGCGTATCCAAGACCCCAAGACGTCCGTGCCAAAGCGAGCGCGATCATGTAAAACAACGTCTCCATCCTTGAGTCCAGTGAAGCAGCCTGTCAGTCTCTCTTCCTTGTAAAGTTAATCCAAAAAATATATATATATAAAATCTCTGCTGTTATCCACAGCGGAATAACGTGATCAAATCAGAAGCGCTTCTGAAAACAGTGAAGTGCATTTTTTAAACTTCTAACTGCTGCTCAATAGGTAGGATTGTTAAAGTGTGGCGACTACTGCTCAGGCGCAGGGAAGCAAGAGGAAACTTTCGTGCGTCACTCTCTCGCTCTCTCACTCACTCACTCTCTCTCTCTCTCTCTCTCTCTCTCTCTCTCTCTCTCTCTCTCTCTCTCTCTCTCTCTCTCTCTCTCTCTCCGTGGTCACGTGGGGTGTTTCACTGCAATCAGATTCTTATAGCAACATCACTTTCTATAAAATGGTGCCAAAACAACCCCCTCCCTCCATCAACAGAAAAATAATTTATGTTAAAAGCAAACACCAGGAGCACTGTACATGCAGTTCTACAAAATATTTGGCTAAGTTTTAAACCCCTTGCATGTTCCTTGCCAGCTACTCCAAGTCATTAAGCCTCACTCATTCACCACAACTGTTTTTACTGCAATTTATTTTCGTATACTTCGATGATTTCGACTTTGGAGTGTTTTTCTTCCCACTACATTACGAACGAAAGAAATTCATTCAGTTGTAAATTTTTACAAGAGATGAATTACATGGAGTTTATTTGCCTATACGTTTCAGTACATTGATATCGGGAAGTAGAACTAGACCGTAAGAGACGATAGTGTATTTTTTTTATATTTCAAAATACCGCAGATAATATGGTATATGTCACATTTGTTTTATAGAAGCAATAAAAGTTTACAGCAGATTATTTCATTTAAAACACATAGGTTGCTATTAAACAGTTTTACCATCACAATACTCAATCACAGCCCAAATTATTTGGCCTATGTGTACATTTACTGCTATAAGAAGCTTATGCTGACTCGGAGTAAGTGTCCAACTGAGGACTCTTAAAATGTGGCAATTGTGGCCTATGGTAAACTAATAAAATTCAATAAATAAATTAAATAAATTAATAAAATAAACCATTAAAATTGAAGAGATTCATTGCCAACCAGGCCCAGACAGGACAAATTGTCATTAAAACCCCTTTTGGTGTTACCATTGTTTTTATCATTTACAAAATGTATTTTTTTTCTTGTTAAAAACTGATATCAAGCCCATCACTACATAATATTCATAAATAATATTTTTGTCATTGAAAAATCTTTCTGTGATATTTTATGTGATCATTTTTTTAGTTTGTTCTGCTCACTTTCATTGCTTATCTCAAATCTATTACTCATAAAAACAGTTTCTCTGCCTTTTGCACCGCATTTCAATCTAAAAAAAGGAGGATGACACATGCACACATACACACATGCACGTAGTAGCACCTTCTTATCTTGCGGATAAGGAAGCTGTCTTCCGAGTGTGATTGATGCAGTTGTCCTTGCTGAAGCCGTGAGAGAGTTTGACTATGCCGTGGTTAACTCTTCATTTTATTCCACTGTCCACCTCCTTAATTTCATTATCAGAGTCTAAATTTAATACATATTCTCGAAACAACTTCCTCAGTTCCCGTCATAAAATAAACCACATGGGACCATGTCCCACTGCTGTTTCCCATTCATCTACCACGATCCAATTCACTAGATGAATTACACGACCCTCACACTTACCGTATTTTCCTGACTATAAGGCGCACCTAAAAACCAAAGATTTTCTCACCGGATGCGCCTTATAATCCGGTGCGCCTTATATATGGACCAAATTCCTAAATTTAAACTGGCCCGAAGCATTGTGTCATGAAATCAATCATAAGTGGCCCGCTGAAGACTATGAATCATGAATCAAGAAGACTATGGCTCATTATTTTGTGATTATAAAGTAATTTGTTGCGTCTGAAGTTGAAATAAAAAAGATCAAATGGAGAATGATTTGATTTGGATTAAAAATCTGACATGATGGATTAATGGTGCGCCTTATAGTCCGGTGCGCCTTATATAAGGACAACGTTTTAAAATGGGCCATTCATTGAAGGTGCGCCTTATGGTCCGGTGCGCCTTATAGTCCGGAAAATACGGTAGTTCGTTTCCCTGAGAACTTTATCTTCGACTCAGGACGTTCTGCTTTCCTTTGCTTTGTCAGTAATCCATGTTTAGTACATTTCTTCATAACTATCTGTTGTTTACTCTGAGTACAGTCGTGTAACCCATTGCAAACCTTCTGCGATTAAGGAGGAACGACCTGCTCAACCGTCCTCCCCGTCGACCCGCTAATGAGATCAGCTACTCTGTCACAGACATGGTGACTCCCCTCTCGGAGTTTCGCCAGGCTCACTGAGGAGATTGAGGCCTTTTTACACAAACATGTAGCAGGTAGCCTGGGTGATGTAAAGCAGAACCAGTTAAAACTCAAGTCGGTTCTATAAATTGAACGGTGCGGAGATGTCAAACTCACCCGTCCGTTTGTCAGGTTGTTCTGTTCTATGCGAATAGAATCGAACTGGCGGCGGAAAACAAAACCTGCATTTCAACGGCTCACATAAAATGGTGCTTTAGTATTCAGTCAATCCTGCCAGATATGAAATTGTCCAACCCAACTGAGATAATTCACCCAAGTTCAGAGTTAAAAAAATGGTTTGTTGTTCTTTTAAGAAAAATATACACAGATCGAGATAAAAAAAAATATGACTCGTGTACAGATATGAACTTTAAGGCCTGCTAAGTCAAACATCATAAATTTGGTTAACAATATTTTTAGAGCCTTCAAAACTGACGCTAGCAAAGCACTGACAAGAAAAATGGCAATTCGACCTCACTTGTTTGACAATCTTTGGTCACACGTTTACTAAAAGCTTTCGGACTGTCATAGAAGAATAATTCCTGAAGGTTTGAAGAACATTGTTTGACATTTATGACCTCTCGAGCACTTGCAAGAAAACTCTTGGAACCTGGGGCTGAATTCTATCTTGTATAAATAAAACCTCAATTCCAATGAAGTTGTGACATTGTGTAATATATAAAAACAGAATACAATGATGTGCATATAAGAGTTTCCAATGTTAATTCATATAAAAAATAAAATAAAAAATGATTTCACAAATAGATTCCCCGCTACTCACTGCACTCAGTAGTTAAACATTTTTTTTTGCACAACTTGTCTAATCTGTTGGATGCTGGTGGCGCCAAAGTTCATTTGAAGTAACAAAAAAAAGAACTCGGATAAGGGCAGACAAAACAACAAAAACCTGAGACTCGGGAGGTGTCGGGGATTTTTGAAGATGAAGAGCAAAATCAGATGATCCAACAAGATTGTGCAGAAGACTAAATACTGTATATTTAAGAGACTAGTTAATACGGGGGCAATATCAAGTACACAAAAACAGGTGAAACTCCTAATCAGACATTCCCAAAAGAGTTTTGCAAAATAAAACCTAATGCAAAGTCATATAACATGTCTGTGCCATGCTAGCATCAAAATACCTAATGGTAAAAATTATTGGCACACTTACACTCGCATTTACTTGTTTGGCTGAACTTAGTCTAAGACAGCCAACTGTGATAACTAGTGCAATGTTGTCTGATTCGTAGCCTCGTCTTATTGTGTTTCAATTTCCTCGAATCTCGCTGCACTCTGATTTTACACACATGGGCAATATTTACTTAAGAATGACATTTTTTCCGATAAGCAGTTTGTGCTTTTGGACTTGTCAACTACATAACATTCATTGGCTTGTGTTTCTGGACTCTTGACCAAAGCCCCTTGGGAAGATTAGCATTCCTCTGGGAGGGGACCACTGTATCTGTGTGCTTATAAATAGGCGGATTATGCGATACACAATCAAACAGCAAGTCGCCATGCTGTCGCTACATAATATTTGTTGTTGACGGCTTTATTTATCTTTCCTCTTGAATTTTATCATACGACTATTGTTCCCATTGTACCCCATTCCTTTTTCAATCCACTCCCACCGTTTCCGCTGCAACCTTTATCTCGACCTTTTGTGTCTTGAGTGTCGTGTTTGAGCGGCGCATGTTTCCGATGCTTTGCATCTGCCATGTTGACATTCTTGTGAGGCCTGGCCCGCATTTCACATTTGCACAGGTCAGGCCGTTTTGTTTGCGTTAACTATTATGGGAGACCCCCAGTTGTTATTTCGCACTTTGGAGGAACTTTCAAAATGCCTATGCTAGTGTGGTATGCTGTGTTGTTCAAAAAAAAAAAAAAGACTGCAAGCTCATGGGAGGTATCTTTGGTGTGTAGTTAAGCCAAGCTTCTGTCACGTTTTTGGACTCATTTGACTGGTTCTTCTGAAGCTCGGCATACTTAGAAGACATTCATTAGTCTTGGTACAATGTGTGTAAACATACAGTAGTGTTAAACAAACACAGACATCTTGTGTTTTCCTAGACTTAACACACACAGGAGTCACTTATTGTGAAACTTATCTTGAAATCATCAAACGGAAAAAAAAAATGTCTGGCATAGAACAAACCCGAAGTAAAATGAGACGGTTTTATCGGAACCAGTGTTAATCGGCATGGGTCATAAAGTGGTTGTGTTAATTAACAAACTGGGAGTACAACATTCTCAAAAGGGTCATATAAAGTCATTCTTGCTGTGACCCTCCTACTGAGTTCAATATCTTCGGTTATGAGAAACCATTATCTTTGAGCTTCAGCAATTTGCCTGTCTTGTCACTGGATATATTCGTGAAGCAGAAGGAATGTACAAAGCCCAAATACAGAAGTAAAAATGCACTCAAGCAAATGACGAAATGATGCCAGTGGGGACTAGTTAGCCCCAATGACAACATGAGTAGCCCATGACTCTTACAATACTCACCAGTGATGGGACACTATGACTTACTAAGAAGAATTAACACAATATGCACAGTATTTATTTATTTATTTATTTATTTATTTATTTATATTAAGTTATACTACACGCGATACACATTTCTTCTGTACTAAATATTCTATATTTAGTTTACAAATAAATTACAGCAGCAGGGGTGTCAAACTCATTTTATTCACGGGCCGCATTGTAGTCATAGCTTCTTTCGGAGGGCCATTATGACTGTCTACCCCTAATAAATGTATGAGCACCTCATATTATATCCAGTAAAAGCTACAAAACAAACTGACAAATAACTCATTTTCAAATCAGACGAGTAAAAACTGGTCACATATTAAAAATATATATATTATTAAAGGTGAAGACAATTTGCAATTCTAATAATGACACGAATTTGATGCACAATTTGTCTTCGCGGGCCACATAAAATGATGTGGCGGGCCGTATCTGGCCCCCGGGCCTTGAGTTTGACACCTGTGGCATATTGGGTTCAATGAGGAATATCCATCCATCCATTTTCTGAACCGCTTAGTCCCCACGGGGGTCGCGGGAGTGCTGGAGCCTATCCCAGCCGTCATCGGGCAGTAGGCGGGGGACACCCTGAACCGGTTGCCAGCCAATCGCAGGGCACACAGAGACAAACAACCATTTGCACTCGCACCCACACCTAGGGACAATTTGGAGTCTTCAATCGGCCTACCAAGCATGTCTTTGGGATGTGGGAGGAAACCGGAGTGCCCGGAGAAAACCCACGCGGGCCCGGGGAGAACATGCAAACTCCACACAGGGAGGGCCGGAGGTGGAATCGAACCCGCACCCTCCTAACTGTGAGGCGGACGTGCTACCCAGTGCGCCACCGAGCCGCCTCAATGAGGAATATATTTTTATTAAACCCATTTCAAAAGTCATTTTAATTAGTAAAGTTACTCACTCACTCACTCACTCACTCACTCACTCACTCACTCACTCACTCACTCACTCACTCACTCACTAAAAGTTAGCAAAAACTTTAGTAGGAGAAGCTCCTTTGGGTACATTATGTCAGTATGGTTCTGATAATGCAATATAGATTTTTACACATTATTACGATCTGAATAATTGAATGTGAAAAGCTCCAAAGGGCCCAACGGCTTGGAGCTAACCTTTCACTGCTGAGCAGGTATTGAGCTGCCTGCTGCTTCAACACTTCTTAAGACATTATTGGCCGTCACCCAGAACAGTAAAGTTGCAGGCAATGAAAAGGAAAGAATGGGCGAATAAAACACGAAAGCACTGCGGGAAATGTCAGAGATAATTTCTGTGCATCCATTACAAACAAGACCGCACATAAATATGAAACCAAAGCTACATTTTAGAGTTGGTTCTTTTACAGCTGAGGAGTCGAATAGAAGTTTGGCTACAAACTTGAAAGTATGCATGATCTGATAGCCTCAAAAACTAACATAGGCACACTTGTGTTTATTTCCCCAAGATAATATACCCCCTCCCTATCACACATGGAAATAAATAGACTGGCTCTTGCTATCTATTCTGCTTTCGTGAGGCTGATGTCCCAGTGATGCGGGCGGGGCACAGGACAAAACAATTTCTCTATCATTATAGTCATTATCCTTATCACCATACATTTTTTTTCCAAGAAATCCTCCATTAGTACACTCCATTTTGTGTTTTGTGTTTCTCCATGAATGATTTGGGACACCATGGAATGATTTTGCGTGCAAGGCACCGTCACATGCCAAGTTGAAAGCAATAAGCATTCTTCTCATTTTTTATTGTCGCTCCTTCCTGAACCCTCTTTTGTTAATTGGACTTAGTGGCACTTAGTTTACAGTGAAAGATGTAAAACTGCTGTCGTCATCCAAGATGAAACCCGCCTCATGTGTGGGCTTTGTTTGAAGAGCTTGCGCCATATAAAGAAACCACGCAGGACTGGCAGCAGGAAGTTTATGGGGCAATGCACAAGCTTTCGCCACACAGAGATGTGCAGTAAAAGTGGAAAGCTATGCCCAGCAAGACCCGTGGCACCACTAAAACACGGTCACTAAAACTCTGTGTTATAATGACTCTGCATGAGACAGTGACAGTCAGTATTTTTTCTTTTTTTCTTTCAATGAGGCATGTACAATATGTAGTAAATGAACCCGTACAGTGAGGAAAAGCGATACAGAAAATTAATGAACTGTATGTTGTGAGAAAAATTCAGCTATAATATAATTTTTCATCAAAGCTGAGGTTGAGTCCTCAATTTTTTTATGATTTTAATGTCTTTTTTATTATACCTCATTATGACTTCATTCTATTCACTCATTGTTATTAATTGTGTGCATTGTGCAACTCATCATTAAAAGTAGACATGGAATTTTTCACAATTTAAAATAGTTCCCAGGTGTCCTCGTTGGTCCAAATAGACAAAAATTAACAGATTACAGCATCCTTATTATCACTTTTAATAAATAAAGCTGCATAATTTAGTGGGGGGTGGCTTTCGTTTCCATGACGACCGAGTTATTGAAGAAACGTTTGGATTCTCTCCTAATTATGGTGCGTCGATTTTTAGGCCATTATCAACTGCTTTTGAAGAACCAGTGACCTTGTTGCCTGAGGTCAAAGCAAGCAAAGCTGAAAAGTGTTTGTTTTTACTATCGTCAAAAACATGCTTTAAGCTACAGCATTTTTATTTTGCTTATAATACATCGACAGCGGCCTGCTCATGTGTTGCCGCCTGATAATACAAATCTGCAGTTCCAATACCCATTTTGGTGGAAAAACATTGACACAGTTGTATCCAAATGTAATGTCAGGTAGGTCCATCTCCCCACAGGAAGTCATATGTTTCATGTTCCCAGCAGCAACAACAGTAGCCTGGACTGGATTACTGCTTTTATTATGGCTACCACTGCCAAAAAAAGTTTAAAAAAAAGAAATTAAAAAAGAGTGAGATTCATTGTCACTAAATTGAGTTAATCCAGTAATCCCACTTTTATAAGCGATCCCAAAATTGACCTTTTTCCCTAAAAGGGAATGTCCAGAATTGAAAATTCAAAGTTTTCTTGTGCTTGACTGAATTCTGCTCAAGCTTGCCAATCACCAGCCTCCCCTCTTGCTGCCGTATAATCCTGGCAGGAGGGAGCAGCTTTAATGAGAGTTAAAAAAGCAAGAGCGAAGAAAGACCTCCTTTGTGTGTGTGTTCTGCTTCTAATAAAAAAAAAAAAAGAGGCAAAGACACAGAAGTATATTTGAATGTGCTGGGTGGAGGGAGGAAAGGACCGTCCCGGAAACCGCCAGCGGTGCCGCCCCGTGCTTGTAACCGGACCATGATAGTGAAACTCCATCCAAAGGCAACACCGGCCTACCTAGAATCCCATGAGAAGCTACTGTAGACACGTCAGCGTCCTCCGACAGGTTCTTGGATATGACAAAACTTTACAGTGGAATTGTTAGGAATTCCATGTGTTTTGAAGCACGTTCTTTCCTTTACCGTTGATGGCGTCCCACACATGGCAGTGCACAAAGCCCAGCATTCATCTTTAGGTTCTTAACGCCCACTGCCCTGACTGCATGGAGAGCAGCAGCCAACATGACGGAGCACGACATAGGGCTGATATTTCATGGAATGGAAACACAAGTCCTGAATGAACAGTGCTACCAACACACCTAGACAGTTTTTTAGCATCTGAAAGGTTAGTATTTGCAGACAACATGCCAGTGTTCGCAATTTGTCCCTCTCAATGGGTCTACAGAAGCAAAATGAGCAATACAGTGACCCTCCGTGAGGGCATAATACAAGCGACAAACGTGTATGCACTGAGAAGAAAAACGGAAAAAGACGAAATAAGTTTTGGCTTGATGCACTTCCTGATATATTTTTTTAATAACAACTATTCTTAATTGTCACAAAAGTATGGAATCTTATTGTAGGATGATCTATTTCAGTTCTATCACTTTTATTTGCATGCAGCTTTAAATCTATATTTCACAGTTTTCTTGGTGATAGTATTCAAGACTTAGAGAATATTTTATTTTAAAAAGTGTTGTAAATTATGCAAATTATTATACCATTCCAATTCTTTTCTACAGGTGGCAGTGCTGTGTTTTACAAACTGATTAACAGTCAAATAACTGATGAAGAATAAACAGCCATGTTATTTGCATAATATATGTATGTATATGTATATGTATATATATATAAAATAATCTAAAATTATATATATAAAATTATATATATATATATATATATATATATATATATCATTTTTTTTTTATTAAAAAACTTGACCAAGTATAGTAAGGCTTTTTACAATAAAAAAAAGAAATGACCATGTATAGGAGCAAACAAAAAAAACGATTTCTACTGTTATTCTAACTCTTGCTCTCACAGGCAAAATAAGATTTTTATTGAGTCATGATGATGATGATGATGGGATTTTCCATGAGTGAACGTGCCGGGAACATTGGCGAATGGTGAGCTCGGTGGACGCCAACTGTGTGGGAAGAGCAGTCATCATTGACCAGATCAAAAGAATCTGATAAAATGGGTGTTCTTTCTTTTATCCCTGAGAACTGGTGAACAAAGCTGTCAGAGTTATCACGGGCAGCGCTCATTCGATGACATCACCTCCTTCGAATGATCAAACGCCAGTTCAAATAAATCTCCCGGCACGAGCGAATTTATCAGTGCTTCATTAGAATTGTCTAAATGAAATGTTGACTTTTCCCTTTTAAGTCACTCTATACATCATTCAATTATCTTTATTTCACTTCCTGCTTCACCGATTTTGTAAAATGATCCCAATACATCATTTAGCTCTTGTTAAAAAGGTCAAACATAATTTTAAAACACATTTGATACTATCGAGCTCTGTATTGTGGGTAGACCACCAAGTGTGGGTGGATGATAAAAACAACAACAACATTGTGGAAGGTTTTGGAGTATCAGACACACATTTTCCTCTCCTCAGCAAAGGCCTGATTATCGACACAAAACGTCTTGGATTTACATTTTCAGTTAGGCGTGTCTATCCATGAATGCATTTGAAGTTAAGATACCAGCAGGCACCTCGAGCAAGCCAGACATCACTTGGATCACCAAATGCTCTTCTCATTCACTGTTATGTCTTCCTCATGCTTTTTAATAAATGCAGCAGCTGTGCAAAGTTTTTAAGATCTCCCGATTCCGACTTGCTTTCATTCGTTCGCTTCCTTTCAGATTGCGTTTGATTCTTCTCACTTTGTTGTGTTGTCTGAGTACTGCAGTTGTGACTTCAACTTTATCTTTAGAAAATTCCTCTGCTCCAAAATTGGTACTTTACAGAAAAAGCTGACTGCTTGTTCTATCAAGTCTCTAAAGCAGCATCGTAGTCATAGTTTCCCTCGGAGGGCCATTATGATTGTCAATATTTTCTATATACAGTATAAGCTACAAAACAAACTGATGAATAACTATTTTTGAAATCAGAGACTGTTCAAATATTTTAAAAAGACAAATGGTAATAAAAATTGTAAGCAAAGTGGAGACAATTTGTAATTTTAGTAATACCACTAAGTCGATGCAAAATTTGTCTTCGCAGGCCACATAAAATGATGTGACAAGCCGTAATTGGCCCCCGGGCCATGAGTTTGACACCCATTATCAAAGAGTACCGTATTTTCCGGACTATAAGGCGCACCTTCAATGAATGGCCCATTTTAAAACTTTGTCCTTATATAAGGCGCACCATTAATCCATCATGTCAGATTTTGAATCCAAATCAAATCATTCTCCATTTTATCTTTTTTTATTTCAACTTCAGACGCAACAAATTACTTTATAATCACAAAATAATGATCCATAGTCTTTTTGATTCATGATTCATAGTCTTCAGCGGGCCACTTATGATTAATTTCATGACACAATGCTTCGGGCCAGTTTAAATTTAGGAATTTGGTCCATATATAAGGCGCACCGGACTATAAGGCGCACTGTCGGCTTTTGAGAGAATGTTAGGTTTTTAGGTGCGCCTTATAGTCCGGAAAATACGGTAGCTGAATAAACAAATGTTAGAAATAGCGGTAAAAATGAACCAATTGAATGACTTGCAAAATGTTACTCATCAAGAGTACACGATTACGGGCTCGGGTTGCTCAGGGTTACCCGCAATCGTAGCTCACAGTGTGAGACTCGGCGAGTTAACAATTGACTTGATGACATGGAGCGACAACTGAGCAGGACCTCTTCACGTTGCCCATTAAAACTTTGTGAGCGCGACCTCGCCAGCTTCCCCTGCTGTGCATAGGAGAGGAACCCTGCTGGTTTGAGAACAGAGTGCTTAGAGCTGCCACTGCAATGTTATCGTGTATGTTTAGCTGGATACCCGACACTAAATAAATACAGACAGAAATTAAGTTACCAAACATGTCAGTGTTTATATCAGGATGGTCTACCCTGACCTTTCCAAAATGGTTGATGTCCACATCATGCAATACAATCATGCTACACTTCCTCAATGCTGCTCTTGTGACGTTTTGACAAACAGTCACAAGGTATTTTTTATGAGTTCTGTGAAGTGAAAACCTGGAATCTTCCATAATAAATATTTCAAGACATTTATTTGCTACCATGTAACATGAGATCATGGAAAAAAATGAAAGAGGTCATTATTCATATGATTTAGGGCACCTGTGTCAAAGTCAAGGCCCGGGGGCCAGATATGGCCCGCCACATCATTTTATGTGGCCCACGAAGACAAATTGTTCATTGAATTCATGTCAATACTACAATAACACATTGTTTTCACTCTTAAAAAAATAGAGATATTGCGAGCAATTTTTATTACCATTCATATTTTTTAAATATTTTGAAAACTATCAGTTTGTTGTGTAGGCGATACTATAAAAAATATGAGACGTTCATATTTGGGTTGACAATTTGAATGGCCCTCCGAAGGAAACTATGACTACGATGCGGCCCGCGACAAAAATAAGTTTGACACCCCTGATTTAGGGGGTACAGCTTTCGTGCCTCCATTCATATTTAGACGTTTGCAATTGTAACAAATTGATAGTGTTTAAAAATTGACTTCTAAAATATAAATATTGGGGTACATATGCTTGATTCTTGATTTTAATATAGGTTATTTCACAAGCAAGAAACCTACTTATATATAATATAATAATATATAATATTATAATATAATATATTTATTTATTTAAAATATCATTAATTATAAAAAAATATAAAATATAAAATATTATTTAATTATAATATAATAATGTCCCCCATAACAGCGAATGATACCAACCTTGGTGTTTTTTACTGGACTGAAAGTAGTTGTGCCACTACAACTCTTCTGTATTCTCATCCGCGACGTGACCTTTTTGCCCACATAAATCAGACAGACTTAATATGTCTGGAAATATATTTCATGCTACACATTGTTTGGCAATGTGGAAAATGTGTAGCGTTCACTTTTGCCCTTTTCCTCCTTGCACGTGACTGAGTCTGTCTTCGGGGGTGGATGTTTGGTAAAGGCTATACTGTATGTCTCCACAACATGCATCAATCAGTTTATCTGTGGAGTAGTTTTGACACTTATGCAATATTTCATGTCCCCCTACTGCACCCCTGCAGATCCAACTGCTGTGATGTCGAGCCAGAGGAGAAGGAGGCAGAGAGGGGAACAAGGCCTCAATCCTTCCTGCCTTTAAATGGGAAACCACCATGAAGCTGGAAAGGTAAAATCTAAGATACAAAGGGAAAAAGTTTTTTTAGGGTGTTTCCACTGTTCATGGTTATTATTTTTCACTAATATTTTTGTATTTAAATCTGCATTAGAGTGACAAACACTGAAAAGCTGGAAGAGTGACAGACTGACAAAAAGGTTATCATAAAGTAGCTCACTGACGCTTTTGAAACACAATGTTTGTGTTTAGGGGCCTACAACTTTATTGTTTGAGTTTTAAGATGCTGTTTGACCTAAAAGCAATAAAAAGTCTAAAATGTGTTACCTGCTGAGCTTAAAACTTCAGAAGGACAAATTTAGCAACTTCTGTGACTGGATGTCTTTGTAGAAAATAAAAACCTTCTGATTTATGTGAGAGGACATCAACGGTTTGATAAAAACAAAAAAAACTAAACATGTATGGTGGATATTCAATCATTCAACATCCAAAGTGATATTTGTTTTATGCATTTAAGTTTATCAATATTAATTTTTTTAAATGTATTTTGAAAAATCACTTTAAAAAATAATCAAATAATTAATTAATTATACCTTAAGAGGACGGAAATATTTCAAAGAAATGTGTAACACCTAGATTAAATAAATAGTAGTAATTCAATTATGTAATAATAAATTCAAAGCACTTAAAATACCTCCGAAAATATCTTTTGTAAGTAATGATCACAATTTTCCAGCTTTAACATATTAGTTCCAATACATGTCCCAAATTTATATGGCACATGTGAGGAATGTAGCGCATCAGCTGAACCACCGAGCGTCTCTTTAAAGCCATGATTCATGGGACGCACTCGTTCAAGGTGTAAGATGATCAAAGGTGTGCAAGAGGTCTGCTTTTGTTTTACGAGTGTGTGTGCACCCGTGTGTGTTGGTCGATTGGCATGTTCCGATAGTGGGATTCTATTTTCCACAATCTCACATCTGTGTTTGTTAATGGCCCGAACCCATGCAAATTTATGCTTTACCCAATATACGTGGAACAGAGAGAATAATGTCGCTATCAGTGACGTATGTAATTACTTTCACGACGGTCAAATGATTTTATTGCTGTTCTATTCAGTATAAATATGCCAAAATGTTATATGTACCTGGCTTGATGCCCCGGGGCAATGAAACCTGTTCTTATTTTCGAAGCTCAGTTTCACAACAATTGAATTTGTAGCTGTATTTATTTAGTTGTCCTTTTAGGATACAAGCACATGTTTTAGTTTTTTGTTGTTGTTGCCAGAAGCTTTACTAATAGAAGAAACATTTTGTTAAATGGACCATAACGGTGCCACCAAAAAATGTTGATCGGTGGGGAAACAAAAAAGGAAGCCCTTTTCCATTCCCTGGAGAAAATATTCACCTTTTCTGCCACAGGGGTCAAAGGTCAGTTCATTGCTACCAAGGTTCCTGTTTGTTCAGCAGGTCACCACCTGGATCTGTTTTTAATGCTGAGGTTGACGTCACTTGTCAAAGATATTTGTCAAAGATATTTCTACATTCGTCATTTCGAAATTGGTTTTGTTTTTTTCATTTCTTTATTTTAATGTTGACGCTACATAAAAGAATTTTCATTATTGGTCCCTTGTTGCATTGATATTAATGGTGGGTAATCTGAATCCAATAATACCTAATGTGTTTTTCAAAATGCTCCTGAGAAGTTCAAGTAGCACTTTTTTTGGTATTACGCCAAATACACTCTTGACTCATGGTCATAAACAGTAACTGAATAGTCGTCACCTTTCGGCAAAGTCTGCAGCTGACTCAGACATCTGCTATGAATTGATCCCTCTGTATTTCCTACTTTGCACTTGGATGAGGATATGCGTTCCTGAAAATGAAACAAAGTGCAGTCTGGCCGCTTTGGAACACAATTTGATCAAACAAGCGCTCGCTAGTCATAGCTTAGTTGACAGTGGCTGCTGAAACTGCAGAACATTGAAAGGAACCAAAAAAGTGTCAAGGGCACATTTGTATTCTGAACATCAGAGGGTGACTGAGCAAAAAAATTAACAACAGAATAAAATATAAATTAAAATATATATAATAATAATAATAATAATATATTATTATTATATTATATTAATATATATATAATATATTAATTATATATATGTATTAGTGGCTAAATAATCACAGATTTTTATGTACAACCAAAACACTAAGGATGTGTACATTTACTCTGTCTCTCCACATAACAGCATTGAAGACAATCAATCCAACCCCCAGTGGGGGTCCCGAGCAATACTTTGTCATGTAGGGAGGAAACCATATATATGTCTTTAAAGAATGCCTCGTCCTCGCTGACCTGTACATCCTGCTCTTGGCACCGGGAGACTCGTAACTGTCCTAACGTCACCGCAAAAGACCTCTGACACCTGCTGCAAACACTTTTGTGTGGTGGCATCTGTACCACATTAGGATTCACGTTTTTAAATAGCACCACAAAGATCATGGAAAAGTTATAAAGTACAAAAATAAATTGATAGTTATGATCCATCATTGGTGCGTGTTTTAAATTCAACCAATCAGAGGAATATAAACATGGCCGAACCAATCAGAGGATGAAAAAAAGTTTACTTGATTAGAAGTTGGTGTCTAACCCTTGACACGAGAACTTGATGCTCCAAATCAATTCCGGTAAAAGCCTTTCAGTTTCAATTAGATCACACCAGTTTCTGACCAATAATCTGATTTGACTTCAATGCTAGCCTTTGTATAAACTCTCGCTAGCACCAGATTTATTATACTATTTTAAGGAGTCATAACCTTAACATGACTCTTGTGTACACGTTTGTTAAAATTAACTCAAGCGGATTCACACGGTGTACTGCACAAAAAAACAAGCACACACTTTCTGGGCACGGACTGATGTAACGCCTGGGATGATCTCATCCTGAGAGATGATGTCAGACTTCAGATTAAGACTTTCGCTACTGTAACTGTGTTTGCTAATTTAAAAGCCAGGAGGGCTTTCAGTGCGTGTGGGTCGATATCCAGTTAGATTTTTCTTGCGTCAGCTCACAAAATCATTCAAGCAAATCTATGCAGAAAGTGACATTTCTCTTTTCAATGATGTTTATTTCAAAATAATTGCTTTTTTCAAACAGCACTTTGCTCCTTAAGGCTTTGTTTTTTCTTTATCATTTCAAAATTCATCTCCTTGCATTTTCTGTAAAGTGTGATGATTTTTATTCTGCAAGTCTGGGGCTTTTTTGGGTGGGAGCGGGGAGGGGTTATTCCCCCGAGAATCTTTTGTCTCCTGGGTGTTCCCTGACTAGCTTGCCTGCTTCACTGGGTCTTCCCCTCCTTTCGCTTTCATCTCAGCTCACTCCGAATCACTGAGACGATCATTTTGATCTTACTTCCTCCTCACCCCCCCACCTCCATCCTATTCTCTCCTCTCACTCAGTATTCACTCTGTCATTGGCGGTGTGAGCTCATTTCCAGGACATGCACACATGCACTTCCCATCAGTGACAGCGACGAGGGGGAGAGAAGGGAGGCGGCGACGGGACACACCCTTATGTGACCTGGTGCCTCTCTCTCGCTCTCTCACTTGCTCTCTCTGCCCCCCCCTCCCCTCACTCTTTTACTTGCAGCTCTTTCATCGTGTGTGTCAGTGCACGGTGTGGTGACATCATTTAGCTTGTGAGCGGAATACAGCATCAAAGGGTGTGACCTGCTTTCCTTTCCTGCACATGCATTTTATTTGTTTGCAATTTTATATTTGCACTTCAGGGCTAGTTATTCCATATGAATTTTTGCATGACCTATATTTGTAGTAGTGCCATTTAGTGGTCGTTGCATCATTATTGGAGGTTCAAATTGGTGTACTGCAGATGTGATACACAGATGTGATCAGTCCAACAATGATAATGAAATAATAAGAGAGAAAAAAATAATTGCTTGTTGAGTGAAAAAGATATTTTAATAGGTCCTTTATCTATTGTGCATTTGAAACAAGATTAATACAGTGAATTCTCCTTCAGGTGCCTTTTTCACACTGCACTTAGTTTTTTTGCTGTTCACAATGATGCCCTTTGGTAAGCTAACCCATATGTGGAAGTAGTTGCTAAAGGGTCCATTAGGACGTAGAATTGTGCAATACCTCCGCGACCTGCAAAACTTTAATAGTTGCATCTTTGCACGCTGCAGTACATGCATATTTTTTTTGTAGACTTTAGTACTGCCCAACCTGAAAAGAAAAATCTTTTATAAGTATTCTGAGGTCGCCATGGTAATGACAGATGCTATTTTCTTCCTTTTAAAAATTGCTCTCAAAAGTATTTCAAAGTTGTAATTTTGAAGCCAAACACTTTTAATGTTAATGTAGCAAAGTTTTGTTGCAAGAATATGTTTAGGAGAATTATCCAACAGTAGCATGTGTTTCTCTCCATAAACGCCTCCAACTTACTTCAGTGTTTACAGTTAGGAGTTAAATAATTGAGCATCCTGTGTGCATCTTCCTTACTGACACACGTCCATGTTTGACCATTTCCCGACATGCCGCCGCCACCCATCCCCTGCATCCCCTGAAAATGCACACACCCCTGCGCTAGATGATAAAACACCGATTGTGCCACCCACCCTTCAATGACGACACAAAGAGCCGAGGGCCCTCCCTCCTGCATCCGTATTCTCCTCTCTGATTGGACGAGAACCCTGGATGCTGGCAGAGTCTCTGACCAATAAGACTTCTCCAAGGTGATGTCATGGAGGCAGCAGTGATGCTGTTGCCCGGTGCCTGAATCTGTGCTGCCAGACCGGGGGAAACCAAAGTCGCCAGTCCAGCATCAGCAAAGACTCTGCCAGCAGGGGGGTGAGTCTCAAATCTTATATCATAAATGATTACATTTCTATTTTCATTAAGGATTTTTATTGAAGATTTTTGGATATAATGACTAAAATATGCAATTTCATTCATCAGTGCCATTGAATCGGGGTGTGGGTGATGGGGAGAATGATGAGAGCTCGATGTGCCCACATTGTGTGTGTCATTTATTATTGATAATCCAAATGTGGCTTTGTGTCTGATTTGGGGGAGTAAAGGTAGAATGAGGGCGAACAACAGGAATGTCTGTGATGTATGTGTATGCAGCAAAATGGGTGTGTGTCTGTGGTCATGGTGGTTAAAAGGTCACTCATTTGATATTTAATCTTGCTTTTAAATGATGTAATCGTCAGTGATGGGTGTATATTTAATGAGAAAGGAGACATTTTTGTGAAATGAAATAAAAAAAAAAGGCCGCACTCGAAATTGTCCCACTTTATGAGTGTCATGGGTTGTTTCTTCATAAAGGTTCATAATGGCTGGACTATGTGCACTTGGGATTAAAACATGATTTTTTTTTACACCTATTAAATATAATATTTTTGAAAAGATAGTAGGCTTTCCGTGTATAATAAATGTATCCTTTCTTTTTGATTGTGGAAGGTTGAGCAAAATATTCAATTTCACAATTTTGTAATATTCATGAATAATTAGTTCTGAAGGAACTATACGTGGAAGTGCTAAAAAGTAAAATATTGATTTATTTAACAGGGGACAATGAACAAACTTTTAGTATAAGCAACTCATATACTGCATACATCGCTAAGATTCACTCAAGGAATATTTTATAACAGGAGCCAACTGTTATTGAAAAGGGAATTTTAAAAAGTCGCTGACGATGTAGTGCTTCACTTGCCTGACTTCCATGCAGTCAGCTAGGTTCATTTCTCACACAGTGAATATTAATGATATATAACAGCCACAATAACACAATACTGATTCCCGCTTTGTCAGTACCAGACATCGCGAGAGTGCTGCGTCCTAAATCTTCCCCTTTACATGTTTTCGATTCGATTATCAAGGGTGTACCCCGCCTTTTGCCTTAAATCCGCTGGGTATAAGAAATGAATGGGTGATTATTATGGCTAGATTACATTGTCAAGGCGTACCTAATGAAGTGCCTTTTGTATTTATTGACAAACAAAAGATGAATGGTTTCCTTCTTGTCCACCAGGAAGCGAGGCATTGATTTGAAACCTTGGATCGTACATCAGAGAGAAGCGGCTGTGTGATTCATGTCGACATGCAATAAAAAAATAAATGTAATTTTAGTTATTACGGAAAATTACAGTCGCTTTGTTGTTTTACTGAAGATTTGAGATATTGAAACAGTAAATCACAAGTAATAATAGGAATCAAATTATAATAAAACTGGTCACTATAGTAGGTGTGTTGATCATGATCCAACAATTTTTGTTTTTCAAATTAGAGTACATTATTTATTGTTATGATTGAGTATTGCGAGCAGGTTGTATATCATCTTCCTTATAAATGATTTACTTAAAGTGATGGATAGTTATAGCGATGTTACCTGCTTTAAAAAGTCTCATCATTGATTAAATTGAACTACTCCTGTGATGTCTGAACCACTTTCATCTTAGCCTTGCCTATGGTCAAAAGTAATATTTAGTATTTCTGTATGAGTCACTGCTGGATATGAATATCTAAATTCTCATCATTTCTCCAGGAAGTTCCCGGATAATGATTATTCAACATTTCTCCTAAAAACTCTCCTGCCAATAATTAGGAGTGGGTGTGTGAGTAAGTGGGTGTCTGTGTGTGTAAATGCAATTCATTATTCATTCTCACTTTCTCGGTTGGCTTCTCTCTGTCTTTAATAGGGGTGTAAATCGCGGGTTTTGTAACGATACGATATCATATCGATACAAAGAATCACGATACGATATTTGCCGATATCTTAAAGCCTGCTGTGATTCATTCACGATACATCACGATATAGTGCTCTACGATCGAACAATATCCTGATTTATAACAATTCATACGCCAAATCAACAAGGTACTGCAAACTCTTTATTTAGGAAATTACAAAGTGCTTCCAAACAAATGACTTGAAGCCCAAAGGGGAGCGAATTTCCTCGTCTTCTTGGACAGACACTAGCCATAGCACCAGCCCAGGAGCCGCGTAGTTGTCGTCTCCCCTTTCACGTGCCTGCTCTGCTCACAACACAACACGCCGCGCACTGCTCCCGGAAAGAGGAAGCAAGCAACAATGAACTGGATTTCAAAATAAAGTCGCGTCTAATGTCCGAGGTCAAAAACGGGCGATATAGATTGATGTTTACGTTTAGCATCGATGCCAACAAATCGTAGAGCATTATATCGATTAATCGATGTGTATCGATGAATCGTTACACCCCTAGTTTCAAACTACTTTCAGGGTTTCTAAGAATAGGGTTTCTAACTAGGCTTTCAAAACTAGGGTTAGGGTTTCCGACCAGGGTTTCCAAGGAGTTTTGCCATTGCTAATTAGGGTTTCAAACTAGGGTTAGGGTTTCCGACTAGGGTTTTAAACCAAGGTTAGGGTTACAAACTAGGTTTTAAAGCTAGGCTTAAGGTTTCCAACGAGGCTTTCAAACTACTTTTAGGGTTTCTAAGATTAGGGTTTCTAACTAGGCTTTCAAAACTAGGGTTAGGGTTTTCGACTAGGGTTTCCAAAGTTAGGGTTAGGATTGGGGTTGGGGTTAGGGTTTCTAACTAGGCTTTCAAAACTAGGGTTAGAGTTAGAGTTAGGGTTAGGGTTAGAGTTAGAGTTAGAGTTAGAGTTAGAGTTAGGGTTAGGGTTAGAGTTAGGGTTAGGGTTAGGGTTAGGGTTACTAACTAGGCTTTCAAAACTAGAGTTAGGGTTAGGGTTAGGGTTTCTAACTAGGCTTTCAAAACTAGGGTTAGGGTTTCCGACTAGGGTTTCCAAGGAGTTTTGCCATCGCTAATTAGGGTTTCAAACTAGGCTCAGGGTTTCCGACTAGGGTTTTAAACCAAGGTTAGGGTTTCAAACTAGGTTTTAAAGCTAGGGTTAGGGTTTCCAACGAGGGTTTCAAACTACTTTTAGGGTTTCTAAGATTGGGGTTTCTAACTAGGCTTTCAAAACTAGGGTTAGGGTTTTCGACTAGGGTTTCCAAAGTTAGGGTTAGGATTAGGGTTGGGGTTGGGGTTGGGGTTAGGGTTTCTAACTAGGCTTTCAAAACTAGGGTTAGGGTTAGAGTTAGAGTTAGAGTTAGAGTTAGAGTTAGAGTTAGAGTTAGGGTTAGGGTTAGGGTTAGGGTTAGGGTTAGAGTTAGAGTTAGGGTTAGGGTTAGGGTTAGAGTTAGGGTTAGGGTTACTAACTAGGCTTTCAAAACTAGGGTTAGGGTTAGGGTTTCTAACTAGGCTTTCAAAACTAGGGTTAGGGTTTCCGACTAGGGTTTCCAAGGAGTTTTGCCATCGCTAATTAGGGTTTCAAACTAGGCTCAGGGTTTCCGACTAGGGTTTTAAACCAAGGTTAGGGTTTCAAACTAGGTTTTAAAGCTAGGGTTAGGGTTTCCAACGAGGGTTTCAAACTACTTTTAGGGTTTCTAAGATTGGGGTTTCTAACTAGGCTTTCAAAACTAGGGTTAGGGTTTTCGACTAGGGTTTCCAAAGTTAGGGTTAGGGTTAGGGTTAGGGTTAGGATTAGGGTTGGGGTTGGGGTTGGGGTTAGGGTTTCTAACTAGGCTTTCAAAACTAGGGTTAGGGTTAGAGTTAGAGTTAGAGTTAGGGTTAGGGTTAGGGTTAGGGTTAGGGTTAGAGTTAGAGTTAGGGTTAGGGTTAGGGTTAGAGTTAGGGTTAGGGTTACTAACTAGGCTTTCAAAACTAGGGTTAGGGTTAGGGTTTCTAACTAGGCTTTCAAAACTAGGGTTAGGGTTTCCGACTAGGGTTTCCAAGGAGTTTTGCCATCGCTAATTAGGGTTTCAAACTAGGCTCAGGGTTTCCGACTAGGGTTTTAAACCAAGGTTAGGGTTTCAAACTAGGTTTTAAAGCTAGGGTTAGGGTTTCCAACGAGGGTTTCAAACTACTTTTAGGGTTTCTAAGATTGGGGTTTCTAACTAGGCTTTCAAAACTAGGGTTAGGGTTTTCGACTAGGGTTTCCAAAGTTAGGGTTAGGGTTAGGATTAGGGTTGGGGTTGGGGTTAGGGTTTCTAACTAGGCTTTCAAAACTAGGGTTAGGGTTAGAGTTAGAGTTAGAGTTAGAGTTAGAGTTAGGGTTAGGGTTAGGGTTAGGGTTAGAGTTAGGGTTAGGGTTAGGGTTACTAACTAGGCTTTCAAAACTAGGGTTAGGGTTAGGGTTTCTAACTAGGCTTTCAAAACTAGGGTTAGGGTTTCCGACTATGGTTTCCAAGGAGTTTTGCCATCGCTAATTAGGGTTTCAAACTAGGCTCAGGGTTTCCGACTAGGGTTTTAAACCAAGGTTAGGGTTTCAAACTAGGTTTTAAAGCTAGGGTTAGGGTTTCCAACGAGGGTTTCAAACTACTTTTAGGGTTTCTAAGATTGGGGTTTCTAACTAGGCTTTCAAAACTAGGGTTAGGGTTTTCGACTAGGGTTTCCAAAGTTAGGGTTAGGGTTAGGGTTAGGATTAGGATTAGGGTTGGGGTTGGGGTTGGGGTTAGGGTTTCTAACTAGGCTTTCAAAACTAGGGTTAGGGTTAGAGTTAGAGTTAGAGTTAGAGTTAGGGTTAGGGTTAGGGTTAGAGTTAGAGTTAGAGTTAGAGTTAGGATTAGGGTTAGGGTTAGGGTTACTAACTAGGCTTTCAAAACTAGGGTTAGGGTTAGGGTTTCTAACTAGGCTTTCAAAACTAGGGTTAGGGTTTCCGACTAGGGTTTCCAAGGAGTTTTGCCATCGCTAATTAGGGTTTCAAACTAGGCTCAGGGTTTCCGACTAGGGTTTTAAACCAAGGTTAGGGTTTCAAACTAGGTTTTAAAGCTAGGGTTAGGGTTTCCAACGAGGGTTTCAAACTACTTTTAGGGTTTCTAAGATTGGGGTTTCTAACTAGGCTTTCAAAACTAGGGTTAGGGTTTTCGACTAGGGTTTCCAAAGTTAGGGTTAGGGTTGGGGTTGGGGTTGGGGTTAGGGTTTCTAACTAGGCTTTCAAAACTAGGGTTAGGGTTAGAGTTAGAGTTAGGGTTAGGGTTAGAGTTAGAGTTAGGGTTAGGGTTAGAGTTAGGGTTAGGGCTACTAACTAGGCTTTCAAAACTAGGGTTAGGGTTAGGGTTTCTAACTAGGCTTTCAAAACTAGGGTTAGGGTTTCCGACTAGGGTTTCCAAGGAGTTTTGCCATCGCTAATTAGGGTTTCAAACTAGGCTCAGGGTTTCCGACTAGGGTTTTAAACCAAGGTTAGGGTTTCAAACTAGGTTTTAAAGCTAGGGTTAGGGTTTCCAACGAGGGTTTCAAACTACTTTTAGGGTTTCTAAGATTGGGGTTTCTAACTAGGCTTTCAAAACTAGGGTTAGGGTTTTCGACTAGGGTTTCCAAAGTTAGGGTTAGGGTTAGGATTAGGGTTGGGGTTGGGGTTGGGGTTAGGGTTTCTAACTAGGCTTTCAAAACTAGGGTTAGGGTTAGAGTTAGAGTTAGAGTTAGAGTTAGAGTTAGAGTTAGAGTTAGGGTTAGGGTTAGAGTTAGAGTTAGAGTTAGGGTTAGGGTTAGGGTTAGGGTTACTAACTAGGCTTTCAAAACTAGGGTTAGGGTTAGGGTTTCTAACTAGGCTTTCAAAACTAGGGTTAGGGTTTCCGACTAGGGTTTCCAAGGAGTTTTGCCATCGCTAATTAGGGTTTCAAACTAGGCTCAGGGTTTCCGACTAGGGTTTTAAACCAAGGTTAGGGTTTCAAACTAGGTTTTAAACCTAGGGTTAGGGTTTCCAACGAGGGTTTCAAACTACTTTTAGGGTTTCTAAGATTGGGGTTTCTAACTAGGCTTTCAAAACTAGGGTTAGGGTTTTCGACTAGGGTTTCCAAAGTTAGGGTTAGGGTTAGGGTTAGGATTAGGGTTGGGGTTGGGGTTAGGGTTTCTAACTAGGCTTTCAAAACTAGGGTTAGGGTTAGAGTTAGAGTTAGAGTTAGAGTTAGAGTTAGAGTTAGGGTTAGGGTTAGGGTTAGAGTTAGAGTTAGGGTTAGGGTTAGGGTTAGGGTTAGGGTTACTAACTAGGCTTTCAAAACTAGGGTTAGGGTTAGGGTTTCTAACTAGGCTTTCAAAACTAGGGTTAGGGTTTCCGACTAGGGTTTCCAAGGAGTTTTGCCATCGCTAATTAGGGTTTCAAACTAGGCTCAGGGTTTCCGACTAGGGTTTTAAACCAAGGTTAGGGTTTCAAACTAGGTTTTAAAGCTAGGGTTAGGGTTTCCAACGAGGGTTTCAAACTACTTTTAGGGTTTCTAAGATTGGGGTTTCTAACTAGGCTTTCAAAACTAGGGTTAGGGTTTTCGACTAGGGTTTCCAAAGTTAGGGTTAGGGTTAGGGTTAGGATTAGGGTTGGGGTTGGGGTTGGGGTTGGGGTTAGGGTTTCTAACTAGGCTTTCAAAACTAGGGTTAGGGTTAGAGTTAGAGTTAGAGTTAGAGTTAGAGTTAGGGTTAGGGTTAGGGTTAGGGTTAGAGTTAGAGTTAGGATTAGGGTTAGGGTTAGGGTTACTAACTAGGCTTTCAAAACTAGGGTTAGGGTTAGGGTTTCTAACTAGGCTTTCAAAACTAGGGTTAGGGTTTCCGACTAGGGTTTCCAAGGAGTTTTGCCATCGCTAATTAGGGTTTCAAACTAGGCTCAGGGTTTCCGACTAGGGTTTTAAACCAAGGTTAGGGTTTCAAACTAGGTTTTAAAGCTAGGGTTAGGGTTTCCAACGAGGGTTTCAAACTACTTTTAGGGTTTCTAAGATTGGGGTTTCTAACTAGGCTTTCAAAACTAGGGTTAGGGTTTTCGACTAGGGTTTCCAAAGTTAGGGTTAGGGTTGGGGTTGGGGTTGGGGTTAGGGTTTCTAACTAGGCTTTCAAAACTAGGGTTAGGGTTAGAGTTAGAGTTAGAGTTAGGGTTAGGGTTAGGGTTAGAGTTAGAGTTAGGGTTAGGGTTAGAGTTAGGGTTAGGGTTACTAACTAGGCTTTCAAAACTAGGGTTAGGGTTAGGGTTTCTAACTAGGCTTTCAAAACTAGGGTTAGGGTTTCCGACTAGGGTTTCCAAGGAGTTTTGCCATCGCTAATTAGGGTTTCAAACTAGGCTCAGGGTTTCCGACTAGGGTTTTAAACCAAGGTTAGGGTTTCAAACTAGGTTTTAAAGCTAGGGTTAGGGTTTCCAACGAGGGTTTCAAACTACTTTTAGGGTTTCTAAGATTGGGGTTTCTAACTAGGCTTTCAAAACTAGGGTTAGGGTTTTCGACTAGGGTTTCCAAAGTTAGGGTTAGGATTAGGGTTGGGGTTGGGGTTAGGGTTTCTAACTAGGCTTTCAAAACTAGGGTTAGGGTTAGAGTTAGAGTTAGAGTTAGAGTTAGGGTTAGGGTTAGAGTTAGAGTTAGAGTTAGAGTTAGAGTTAGGGTTAGGGTTAGGGTTAGGGTTACTAACTAGGCTTTCAAAACTAGGGTTAGGGTTAGGGTTTCTAACTAGGCTTTCAAAACTAGGGTTAGGGTTTCCGACTAGGGTTTCCAAGGAGTTTTGCCATCGCTAATTAGGGTTTCAAACTAGGCTCAGGGTTTCCGACTAGGGTTTTAAACCAAGGTTAGGGTTTCAAACTAGGTTTTAAACCTAGGGTTAGGGTTTCCAACGAGGGTTTCAAACTACTTTTAGGGTTTCTAAGATTGGGGTTTCTAACTAGGCTTTCAAAACTAGGGTTAGGGTTTTCGACTAGGGTTTCCAAAGTTAGGGTTAGGGTTAGGGTTAGGATTAGGGTTGGGGTTGGGGTTAGGGTTTCTAACTAGGCTTTCAAAACTAGGGTTAGGGTTAGAGTTAGAGTTAGAGTTAGGGTTAGGGTTAGGGTTAGGGTTAGAGTTAGAGTTAGGGTTAGGGTTAGGGTTAGGGTTACTAACTAGGCTTTCAAAACTAGGGTTAGGGTTAGGGTTTCTAACTAGGCTTTCAAAACTAGGGTTAGGGTTTCCGACTAGGGTTTCCAAGGAGTTTTGCCATCGCTAATTAGGGTTTCAAACTAGGCTCAGGGTTTCCGACTAGGGTTTTAAACCAAGGTTAGGGTTTCAAACTAGGTTTTAAAGCTAGGGTTAGGGTTTCCAACGAGGGTTTCAAACTACTTTTAGGGTTTCTAAGATTAGGGTTTCTAACTAGGCTTTCAAAACGAGGGTTAGGGTTTCCGACCAGGGTTTCCAAGGAGTTTTGCCATTGCTATTTAGGGTTTCAAACTAGGGTTAGGGTTTCCGACTAGGGTTTTAAACAAAGGTTAGGGTTACAAACTTGGTTTTAATGCTAGGGTTAGGGTTTCCAACGAGGGTTTCAAACTACTTTTATGGTTTCTAAGATCAGGGTTTCTAACTAGGCTTTCAAAACTAGGGTTAGGGTTTCCGACCAGGGTTTCCAAGGAGTTTTGCCATCGCTAATTAAAGTTTCAAACAAGGGGTAGGGTTTCCGACTAGGGTTTTAAATCAAGGTAACTGTCAGAAGGTCCCTGGCAGGAGAACTAATATATCTCCCTGTTCTTCATAGACTTGTCCTTTCCTTTTCCACTTTCTTTTATTGTTCAGATGAAGCTTTTGGAACTAGAGACAGTTGCAAGATTGCTCTCCTTTTTTTAATTTTGTCATAATTTGTTCCTCTGCAGACTGAAAAGGATCTCAGACATCCTTCAGAAGCAACATAAGCACTGAGAAGATGACTCTTGCAGGTAGATTGAAAAGTGTTGTTTTATCATGATACCCATCCAATTTGTTGGTATTACTGTAAAAATGGACTGTGCTGTTTCTTGTGTATCCACCAGCCTACAAAGAGAAAGTGAAAGAGCTCCCCCTGGTGTCTCTGTTTTGCGCCTGCTTTAGACCACAGAATCTAGAGAAGGCCACGTACAAGGCAGAAGGTAAAGCACATCTTCAACATAATCTGACATTAAATAAAGACTAAAGTCAAAATTAATCATCTTTACATCTCAGATGCAGTGGATTTGGGATGGAGTGCCATTAAGGAGGTGGAGGTCAAAGAGTTGAACAAGAGGGCATCGGGTCAGGCCTTCGAGGTCATCCTGAAGCCACCATCATTTGACGGCTTACCAGAGCTCAACGCATCTATGCCTCAGCGCAGAGACCCATCCCTGGAGGAGATCCAGAAGAAGCTAGAGGCAGCCGAAGAGAGGCGAAAGGTGGGAAAGGCAAATTATACAGTGACATCTGTGTCACTGTATATAATACAACCATATACACAGCACAATAACAAAGTTTGCACAACTATTTACTATTTATGCAACTGTTAATTTTATGTTGAGAGGAATAAATAGTGAAGTTTTCTATTCCACTGTCAGATGGGATAGGCTTTATATCACAGGTGTCAAACTCAAGGCCCGACGGCCCACCACATCATTTTATGTGGCCCGCAAAGACAAATTGTGTATCAAATTCGTTTATCATTACTAGAATTGCAAATTGTCTTCACTTTTAATATCTCTTTTTTTTTTCTTCATATTTGACCAGTTTTTACTCGTCTAATTTGAAAACGAGTTGTCAGTTTGTTTTGTAGCTTTTACTGTATATAATATGAGGTGCTCATACATTTATTTGGGTAGACAGTCATAATGGCCCTCCGAAAGAAGCTATGACTACAATGTGGCCCGCGAAAAAAATTTGTTTGACACCCCTGCTTTATATGGAACTATTGAATTTTCCAGAATATCTTGGAATATAATCTAATATTATAATAATATAATATAATGATATATCTTTAAATGTTTTTTTATTGTTTATTAACTATATATTATTTTTTAAGGCCAATAATATTTTTATTGAGTAAAATGAAAATTAGAATTACTTCATTACAAAAAAAAGACTGTACGCTATACGGCGCTGGACTTGTCTGTGACAACAGCGTTACCAAAGCCAGATGGACAAACTCAAACACTCAAGCGTAACCTTGGCATTGAACTGGCCTCTGTGTGTTGACTGATTTATAAAGGGAAACGGTTGGCAAGAGATAAGAGGAAATAGGGAGGGTGTGCTCGGGTGGATGGAAATAAAGGGAGGAAGAGGGAGAAAGGAACGATGAAGACAGACATAAAAAGGCCAGTGTTACAATGACACACACACACACAGGTGCTCATTTCAATGAGCATTTCGGAAAGGGGAGGAGAAGGTGAGGTGAGATAAATTATAGCCCCTTCCATTTTTATGTTTATGCGTTATGCAGCGAGACATTCATTTCTGCTTAATGTTCTGTTTTGCTCAGCATGCACAGATAAATTGTACCAGTCCCCATCAGTATGAATATTTTGTGACATGATCTGTCGACTGCATCTCATACGTTCTACATGCATCTGCAGTGTCAGGAGGCCGAGCTGCTGAAGCACCTGGCGGAGAAGCGGGAGCACGAGCGAGAGGTGATCCAGAAGGCCTTTGAGGAGAACAACAACTTCATCAAGAATGCCAAGGAGAAGTTGGAGCAGAAGATGGAGGCAAACAAGGAGAACAGGGAGGCTTTGTTGGCCGCCATGTTGGAGAGGCTGCAGGAGAAGGTACGAGCGACATCATTATTTGAACATTTAGTAGAGCGTTTTTCGCTATTCATTTTATCACCGTGGCGACCCCACTGAAAATTGACTTTCTTTTCCTCAACAGTTAGTTTTGTCTTGAAATATTCATGAAGGCGAGCTGAGACATTAGCTCATCCTTAATGTATTAATGAATGCAAAAGGTCTGATGATGCCACCAATCGTTCCTCTGTTTGCTCTGCAGGACAAACATGCGGAGGAGGTGAGGAAGAACAAGGAGCTGAAGGAGGAGGCCTGCCGATAGATGAGCGCAGAGAAAGAAAGGCTGATGAGAGAAGAGGTCCACAAAGAGTAGCTAGAGATGGTTTGTGTTTGATTTTTTTTCAAAATCAGCAGTGCAAAGCGATCCAGCAGGGAAAAAAAAAAGAACTCGTAAAGTGACTCAAAAGAAGAGAGAAGTAAGACTTTCATATTTGATGTATGTCAGAATGAGCTGTACAAAGAAGCTTAACTAACGCTTAATGTTGAACAAAATTCTCTTTTGTTTTTCTCAAGATGATGGTGGACGGGGCATTTTAAGCAACATTTCGTGTACCGAATAGAGAGGATGCGAGCGGTATCCAAAATATTGCTGACTATTTGCATTTTTTAAAGAAGTCGCATAATCATACATGATACACACATTTTCTGCAGGCCTCATGTGAACTGACATGAATCAGTAAAGAATAATTGAATAGAAGGATCAAAATAGTATCACTAAAATTGTTCCTGCTTTTATGATTAATCCGCTTAATTCTTCGTTTTTTCGTACCGCAGACTAACTAGCTGAGCTTGGGGCTAACTGCCTATTTAGTGAGTAGCAGGGTAAAGGAAATTAGCGAGCACACACGTTTAGCTATTGCGCCTTCTGTATATAAAGTAAAAGCATTCTTACCAGGGATATGAAATGTGAAAATGATTCATTTCAAGTTAGAATTTGTCACCGTTTGGGATTGATCACACTGTTTAGAATTTGGGAGTTTAAACTGCTGTATTTTGCAATTTTCAGGGTCTTTTAGCGGATTCAATGTAGTGCGGTTGCTAACTAGTCTCAAACATATACAGCACGGATTGCACTCTTATTTTATCAAGCACAACTCAGAAGCACACATACATACATGACAGATCAAGTAAACACGTATTTCGGTGATTTGGATGCAAAGTTTGAGTTTGTTGGCATTCCTCTTTGGCATGTGTCGCTGTGCTCTGTGAGTTTGTGAAAGATACAAAAAAAAAAGATCAGAAAAGATTGATGTCATTTGCTTAAGTTGTCGAGTTATATGGCTTTTCTTGAAACGCTGAAAATGTTTGCACAGTAATTTGGAAAAACTGTGTTGATTTGAGTGTATCCATTTGGCATGGTCAGTAAAACAAAATCAGCTTGACTGAATGCTATTGTGTTGGTGGTTGTCATTATTTTTATTTATTTATTATGATGTCACCGGAAAATTTTCATCCATATGATCATGTTAGAATATAAATATATAAAAAATAATGAATGAATGAACGAATGAATGAACGAATGAATGAATGAATGAATGAATGAATGAATGAATGGATGAACGGACAGAGGGATGGACTGATGGATGGAAGATAGTGTTGGCTCGTGAGTGAACGATTCGTTCAAAAGAACGAATGTCTTCAGTGAACGAGAGTGAACGAATCACTTCCTAAAGTGATTCGTTCTTTTTTCAGTTCATATGACTTCAACCAGTAGGTGTCGGTAATGCACATAGAAGCTGGTGCCACCTCGTCGTAAAACAAACCGAAGAAGAACATGACGTAACTTCCTGTTTACGAACGTGTCGTGAATTGCATTTCCTGTTCACCAACTGAACGGATTTGTGAGTGAACGAGTCAGTCAGTGAGTGATTTGCATTTCCAGTTCATCGCGAGAACGGGTCAGTGAGAGAACGAATCCTGACTTTTCCGTTCGCGAATGAGTCAATGGCTGAACTGCCTTCCTTCCCGTGCATCAACGGATCAGCCAGTAAACGTGTTGCGTCTCCCTCCTGGCGTGAACTATGTAAACCAGAATGTAGATGTACGATTTGCCGAGGAAAGAAAGAACCACTCACTGAAACACCACTTCTTTTATGCACGTTTTCTCCAAGCTAACGGCTAACTTTATTGCATCTATCCAAGACTTGTACCTGTCCAGGACCAGGTAACATCTCTACAGACCCTTCTCAGCCAGGTTGCAGTCTGTTTGAACTACTCCCCTCCGGACGGAGTTATAGAACTCTGTACACCAAAACCAGCAGACACAGAGACAGCTTCTTCCCCCAGGCTTTTGCTCTGATGAACTCACACCACTCAGAGTTTCAAAGTCATTGCTGTGCAATAACATCCTGCTCTCCACACCTTTTTTGAATTGTCTACACTGTTTGTACTGTGTCCTCTCTGCATCCATTGCAGCCTGGTCATCCTGGAAGAGGGACCCTCCCATCTGTGGTCTCTTCTCAAGGTTTCTCATTTCCCCTAGTTGGAGTTTTGAGTTTTTCCTTGCCCTCCTGGGAGTTTAAGATCAAGGGATGTTTGAGAATATTTGTCATTTTTCACATGTCCTGAGTGTTGTTAGTCACCTAAACAAATGTTGAACAGAGGCTGTGATGTACCGAAGTCAAATTCCTTGTTTGTCACGCTCAAACATGGCGAATAAAAACTCTTGAATCTTGAATGAAGGGATGAGCCGTTATGCAACAACGGGGAGATTATGCTTCTCTTTGGGTAATCTTGATTTTATAACACTTATAGTAGTTTTTAAATAACGTGTATGCATATATACGCCTAAATATTGTCATCCAAAATATCTACTGCAATTTCACATTAGATTGCTGGTTTGAAATTTACTTTTATTATTATTATTATAATAAACATTTATGTTAAAACTTGTCTGGTGTTTTATTCCTTGTTTTTATTTTTTTTGGGCATGAAAACATAAAAATGTTTTATATGACAATATGTATATGTGTTTTACGTTGTGTAATGTGTTGGTGTCACCCAAAATAAAGAGCAAGTAGTCAAATACACATTCTTGACACGTACAAAAAATGCTTAAAGTTATTAGGTACACTTGAAAATGGTGGTGTACCTAATGGAGTGTCCGTGTGACATCACAGATCAACCAGCCAATCAGGTGGTGGGGGTGAGGGCGGGTGTGGCACTTTTCACTTAAACCAGGGATGTTGACCTCCAGTCCTCAATCTTGGAAAACATGTTGGAATGTGACCTTTGACCATGATATTTCCCTAATAAAGTGGCCTGTTATTAGGTACACTTGAAAATGGCGGTGTACCTAATGGAGTGTCCGTGTGATTCCCTCGTTAAGTGCACCTGCGAGAAAAGTTTTAGCTCCTGCAGAACGTGAAATGACCAAAATCTTTTCACGCAGGTGTGTTTAACGAGGGTAACTTGAAAACATATTGGAACGCGGCCCCGCAGACTAGAGCTTGACACCTGTGACCTTTGGCCATGATATTTCCCTAATATAGTGGCCTGTTATTAGGTACACTTGAAAATGGCGGTGTACCTAATGGAGTGTCCGTGTGATTCCCTCGTTAAGTGCACCTGCGTGAAAAGTTTTAGCTCCTGCAGAACGTAAAATGACCAAAATCTTTTCACGCAGGTGTGTTTAACGAGGGTAACTTGGAAAACATATTGGAACGCGGCCCCGAGGACTAGAGCTTGACACCTGTGACCTTTGGCCATGATATTTCCCTGATATAGTGGCCTGTTATTAGGTACACTTGAAAATGGCGGTGTACCTAATGGAGTGTCCGTGTGATTCCCTCGTTAAGTGCACCTGCGTGAAAAGTTTTAGCTCCTGCAGAACGTGAAAGAAGCTAAAACTTTTCACGCAGGTGCGCTTAACGAGGGTAACTTGGAAAACATATTGGAACGCGGCCCCCCGAGGACTGGAGTTCGACACCTGTGACCTTTCCCTAATAAAGTGGCCTGTTATTAGGTACACTTGAAAATGGGGGTGTACCTAATGGAGTGTCCAAGTGACGTCACAGATCAACCAGCCAATCAGAAAGTGGGGGTGAGGGCAGGTGTGGCACTTTTCACTTTCAGTTAAGCTTTGATCATGATTTTTCCCTAATGAATTGGCCTGTTATTAGGTACACCCGAAAATGGCGGTGTACCTAATGGAGTGTCCGAGTGACATCACAGATCAAACAGCCAATCAGGAGGTGGGGGTGAGGGCTGTGGCTACATTTACTAATGAAAAAAAAAAAAAAAAAACGCACAAAAGAGTGCTGTTAAAACCCTGCAAAATTTGAATAGTTGAAAGAATTGCAAACTAAGGAAATTTTTTTTTAGTATTTTTATTTTTAATACATCTTGTTTATTTTTTCAAGTTTCAAGCTCAACACATTTATTTTCAGTTTTCATGTACAAGTTTTTCATCTTAAACAACAGGAGGAGACAAAATGGTTACAGCTTAGTAACAATGAAAGTGACAAGCAAGTCAAACAGTGCGCCTTATGCATGTACAACCCACTGTGATCGTTTGTATTTCTAGTCTGAACTTCATTTTCTTTTTCTTCTTCTTTGTCAAGTTGCTATTTGACCTTCGGTTTGAAACTCTGCAATGAGATGGAGAAAAATGTGGGTCAAGTTAATATGACTACCAATTTTTTTTTTTTTAATAGGGGCAGGTAATAAAAAGCCTGCATAACATCACATGTATGCAATACATGTAATATTTTAAATAAACAAATAAATAAACAAACAAATAAATACATAAATAAATACATAAATAAATACAGAGGTTCCCACCTGTGCAGAACCAAGACCTGGTACTTGATAGGTTTGACCTCCAAGGTCGCATCCTCCTCTCCACTGTCTTGGTTGAGACAAGCGGACGTTAGACAACGCGCATCGGAGAGCACCCGAGGGAGACGAGATGGCACAAGGGACTCTCTGGAGAAAAAGATTGGTTGGAATAGTGCCACAAGAAAATAACCACGACCCAGGACCGGTAAGCAAAGCTGGCTCGTGGCATAAGCTGTTCAAACATCGTATGTACAAAGATTTACGTACTCTCCAAAGCCCAAACTATTCAAGTTAATTTATTTTAAAGAAACAACAAATCAGCCCAACATCAAACCGATTTAGATACACGCTTTGAACGTACCTGAATGTCTAATCGTATAGCATTTGTATTATTAGTCATAGGCTCGATTCAGAGTTCAAATTTTGAATAGTTTTCTATGTATCTAATTATAGAAATTATTATAGGTAATACAATCATATAGCCTAGTAGGTCCATTATTACATTACCGTAGTGTTGTATTGACAATACAAATTAAGTGCTACAATGAAATGTCTGTTTGAAATAACATGATTTTTTTTTTTTCATTTTTCATGAGTTTTAACTTTAAATCCACCTGTTGCTGAACCTAACCGTTAATTAAAAATTATTACTAAAGATATTACTATATTAGATGTTATATTATTTATATTACTATTTGAAAATCTGATGTGCTAGGGAAAATAAATCAGCAGAATTTGGGCCAAAATTTTAAAATGTTATTAGTAATTGTATTTTTGAATTTTAAAAAAAATGCAAATGTGTTGATTTGTGTTATTTAAATTGAGTCAATGTGTCTTGCTCACTTGTAAGTCCAGGGTGAGAGAGAGATGTTGGCAAAATTTGGGACAGAATCAGCTACCATCAAATCGCCTGATTCATGCAGCAAATTTTCCACCACCAGTTTCACTGTCTTTCTCTTTTGTCCACCTTTACGACCCACCCGGACTTTGTTTGGTGGGCCTCCGTCGGTGGCGTGCAGTGCAGTAGCCAGACCCAGAAACAAGACAACTCTTAACTAAAAAAAAAAAAAAAATCAAATCAAATCTCAGGAACAATATTTACAAAAATGAACAAATTAGTTGATAATCAAAAAGACTTGACTTACCGCAAGCATCGTCGCACAGTCCAACTGCACAGAAAGCTTTTTTTTATTGTCTTCTACAGTCCTTTTATTGGCTCTTTTTTATTTTTTTTATTTCAAAACCACTCGCTTGATGAGCAAACCAGATTAAACTTTGTTTGTTCTTCCCCCATCACAACACTACCAACACCCCACGTATAATGTTTATTGTGGTTGTGGTCATGAATTAGCCAAACAAGTTCAAAGACCATGTGACATATCAACGTGCATCTCGAAACAGAGGAAGCTGTAAAATGGAGCACTGCACCTTGCAACCTTTTACAAGCGGCTGAGTCATGAAGTATTCAAATGTTTAAGATAATGAAAGTAGATAAGTGAGATTTTGGTGGAATGGCACCATTATTATTTGAGCAGGGATGAATATTTTTTTTAAATAAAAATAGCAAATTTAAAATGGAGGAGAGAATAATGTTAGATCTTTAACTTTTAAGATAGAAATAAAGGGAAAAAAAAAATTCTTTTTTTTTATTTTTAATTTGCCAATTTATCTTTTATAGTACCCGGGAGATTCTACGTAGGTGTGACATTACATACACTTTCATATCCCACACACCTTATGAATCATGCGATAGATGTTCTACATGACCTAAAAAAAACATTCATGTCATCTCAGGGGTTACAGAATGACAGCAACACATTTAGACTACAAAGACTCATGTGGCAGACATCTTTGCAATCAGATGTTCTGGGTTCGAATCTCACTGTAATCACAATTTCTTCACATATTTCAAATTTTTGGCTCATGAAATGTGATATTTGACCTCAGTGAAAATTCAACCTTGAGTCATCAGAGGAAAAATTAAACAGTTTGGGAAAAACAAAATTGGAGAGAAACAAACCTTAAGGAGATGACATGTGATGACACTGTGTTTTTATAAGATGTTGTTGATTACCTTTAGAAGAAAAAAAAAAAGTACAACTTTAAATAAAAAATTAACAAGCTCTTTCTTTTGAGACATGGGTGGTATGAGTCATCTGTGGCTTTCTAAACTCAAGACTGTGCATCCTGGATGAAGGTGGTAGCAAATACATTCTCTTATGCAGACTGATCAAAACTATAGATAAGCACAAATCACAGGTGGAAGTCAGTTAAGGACATTGCTTGTAGGAGTTGTGCCAGTTGTGCGTCAATATGCACAATTACGCTCATCCTTGAACCTGAGACGTTAAGAAAAAAATTAATACTGTAGCACAAATGGACACAATATTTTATGAATGAACTAGGCAGGTAAAGCTCAGAATAGCAATCAATATTGAGGATAGAGTACTTTAAATCAAATAAATGATAGCCACTGTGTCCACTTATGACTAAATAATAAATATAACCAATAATTAAGGTAAATTTAAATTACTACTATTATTTTTATTCATATTTTTGTGTTCATGTCAGAAGGCCACAATGGTTTTTTTTATGATCTAAAGGAAAATATTATATCTTCATGTGAACAGAAAAGGCACCCAAGCCATGACTGGGGTTTCTACAGCAAGTGGAAGATTTTATGACTAGCTATATTTTTTTTTAAAGAACGTAGTAAATTTTGAGACTTCAGACTGCTAACAATCATAAAATCCTATATTTGTGAGCGGGGATATGTTTCAACTTGCAGCCCTGATGAGAAATAAGCAATACTAAAAAAGGAATGGATTCACACACACAAAAGCAAAATCTCTAAAATTATAAACAACTATGCAGAGTAGCTATTGGAATAAAAAAAAAAAAAAAAAAAGAAACGGTGTACAAATGTATTTTTATTTATTTTTTTTCAAATTGCTTACACTCTATTTACAGGATTCAAAGGGGGAATTGTAAATGATTGCGTTGATGTGAAAAATACGGAAGGAACAAGCTGGAGAAACCCCAGAAATTCTTTCGAAGTCCATGGAACATAATTGACAGATTCAGAATTGACCTGTTCTCAGATGAGGAAGATGATGTCATCAGCCACCATGACCTGGTTATCATCCTGCATGCGAGTCAAAGCGGCGCGGACCTCCGCCTCGGTGAAGCGCACCTGACGCTCTTTGTTGATGCCGTCCATCAGCACCTGCATCTTTACCGACTGAGCGTGGCCAGACTGGAAAACGGCCAACAGGGACGACTTGAACTCCTTCAGCCTAGCGGGAGGAAACACAAAAGGAATAGTTAATGTTATTTTTCATAATTTCGAATTTAAGGCACCCACCTTTCAGTAGAGAGCTCAGCGACCTCAGCCGGTGAGGCGGTATCCATTTGTCCCTCCTGCTCCTGCGTCCGCTTGGCTTTTTTCCCTGCAGAGGCCTGAACTGAACAGCACAATGACAATGTGAGACTACCCAGATCAAATCAAATTTGGAAAATAAAGCTAACAATCGAATTAATAAAAATGTCTCAGGTATTAGTTGAATTTCTGTCATTTTACGTTAAGAAAAAAAAAAAAGAAGAATGTCCTTTGTTAATGAATACACTTACTCTCAGGGACTTCCTGCTCTTCACTGAAGTCATATGGACTGTAGGGCTCGCTGCCCTGAGACCCACGGCGCACCCTTCAGGACAAATATGTTATTGCAAGCAGCTGAAAAGACAAATTGCAAAAACACTGGAATTTATGTGTACCTCTTTGTCTGAGATCTCTGTGACTTCTGAGTGGATGCCTCCTCTGCCGCTTCCTCTTCATCCGAGCCAGAAGCCTGTTGCTTTCTGGAACGCTTCTTTTCTTTCTCGAGCACCTGCATCAAAGCATTGTCACATGCTACTAAAAAATTCAACTTGCTATCTGCGTTAGCTTGATCTGCACAAACCTTCTTGAAGTAAGCGAACTGGACGAGCTCAACCGCAACCTCAGAGTCTTCAATCTCAACCACTTTGCTAATGCGGGCCTTGGCGTGAGCCGTGGACAGACGGATCAGGGTCTCCAGCGTACGAGCCGTAACTGGAGACGTCTAAACAGAAAACAGGACATTTGAAAATTGCATTCTCTTACTGTGCAATGTCAAATCGATTATTTCTCAGCCCGACTGCTCACTCTGGCAATATCAGCACTCAGCTGCTCCTGGCTCCTCAACCTTGAGTACTCTTCTGCGATATGATTGGCCGCCTCCTCCGTCAGCACCGGCGTCACCCCCTTGGCGATGTGGATGTACTTCCTCATAAATTCTTTGCTGACAATCTTCTCTCTGAAAGATTCCAAATCTGTCACATTAAGCCATTCAACAACCTGAGACACAAATGAGAATGCTGAAAGAAGATTCGATCCAATTGGGTCATCAACAATGGAAGCAAAATCAGCGATGGGCTCTTCTATAGTTACACAAACGCAAAAAATTAGGATTCTACCTCTTTTTTTTATTTCCATGCAGCAGGTTGTTGTGTTTCTCAAAGACCTGCAGCTCTTCGTGCTCTTGCGCCACAACATCCGGGTCGTCTGTGGCCAGGACGTCGACTGAGCCGCCTAGAGCCATTGCTAAAAAATCATCATAAAGAAATAAATAAATAAGCGGAACCTTCAGGTCAAAATGTTTATTTTCTGGATGACGCTGAGTCACAGTACCTGCACCCTCCTGCTCACGGGGGTCACGATAGCGGTGCATCCTGAGGACGTGGTCAGAAATCTCCCGGTCCTGCTCCGGGTCCATCTGATCCAGCACGATGAAGAGGAGGTCGAAACGTGACAGCAAGGAGTCCTGCAGTCCGATGTTCTCCATGGGGGTCTTGTACTGGTCATACTATGAGAACAAAAGAGGCACAAGGTGAGCGTGTACTGTTCAGGAGGCGACATGGGATTCTTTTTGGAACTCACTCTGCCGTAGACGGGGTTGGCGGCCGCCAGAACAGAGCAACGGGCATTAAGGCGGGCGTGGATGCCGGCTTTAGCGATGGTGACTCGACCCTGCTCCATGACCTCGTGGATGGCCGTGCGGTCCATGTCGGACATCTTGTCAAACTCGTCGATGCACACCACGCCGCGGTCAGCCAGCACCATGGCGCCGGCCTCCAGACGCCGCTCCCCTTGAGGCGGATTGAAAGATTAAATCAATCTGATCGGACAAGAAGGAAATGTATGATTTCCTACCGGTTTCCTGGTCAGTGGTGACAGCGGCGGTCAAGCCAACCCCAGTGGAGCCCCGTCCAGTGGTGGGGATTGCTCTCGGTGCGGTGTGGAGAACGTAACGCAGAAGCTGAGATTTGGCAACAGAAGGGTCACCTGAAATAGATCAATGCGCAACAATATATTACTTAAAGGGTGAAAAAATGCATTTGCAGCAATTTGTTCTACGTGACTCCACAAGTGTTAACACAGTATTCTCTAATATTGTGTGTATGGAATTAATATCAATCCTCCTTTGTGTGTACCCCATTGAAGCAAGGCTAGTTCTCGTACCAATGAGCAGAATGTTGATGTCTCCTCTGAGTCGCGAGCCGTTTTCCAGCACCTTCTCGACCCCACCAAGCAACATGCAGAGAATCGCCTTCTTGATGTATTCGTGACCGTGGATGCTGGGGGCCAGTGAGCGAGCCAGCTGATCGAAAACATTCTTGAAGAAAGCAGGAAAACGAGCCTGTTAATTGAAGACCACTAAAGAATGTAAAGCTGTCGATATTAATCGATCAGCAAATTAATCGACAACTATTTTAATAATCGAGGAATCATTTAGAGCCATTTTACATATTTTCAGTTCATAAGAATGATTAAATGAAGTCATTATGAATGCCAGGAGTGACATGTCAGTGACAGACTTACGACAGAGCGACTGCGACTGAAGTTTCGAATTTTGCTGATGTCTTCGGCACTGAAGGTTGGGGACACTTCCTTGCTCATCTGTTTGACATTACAGGCGATCATGATAGTCCTGGGCCCCAAAAAAAAAAAAAGAATACATAAAAGAGAAATGTAATATCTTTGTACAGTGCAAATCAAATCAGTAGTGTTAGCAAAAAGTATTAATGGAGGTTCTACCTGAATGTCCCAGATGTGAAGCCTCCCTTCTTTCCAGGCAGGCAGCGGTACGTTCCGATGACCTGCACTCTGTCTCCTGGTTTGACCACGTCCACTAAGTCATTGTCCAGAATAATGTCCACAGAGCGAGGCAACTGGCCCGCCGGGGCTTTCTCCGGCATCTCCTGAACCGTGATGGTCTGGTGGTCCTTGTAGACAGACAGTCCGAACTCTGTTTCTAGCGGGTTGTTCTCTTCGTCCTGTTTGGAAGGACCCGAGAGGGAAGATTGAGGATTGATACGAGTGTGTCCCACTGATAGAAGAGAGCAAAAGCTAGCATGTGTTTATATACCTTGGTGGGGTAGATGGAATTAGAAGGGAAAGCATCCAAAGAAGTCATATCTGTGTACTTCCTCTCCATGGTCTTGTTGGTGGCGGGGCAATAGTGGACGCTGCGCACCACTTTGGGGCGCACAAGGGAACCTAAGACAAATTGAGGGAGTATTACATTAAAAAAACAAAAAATGTATGCTTTAAACTTGACAGATATCACAAAGACACTCACATTTGGTGATGATGCCCTCCACACAGACCATGCTGCCCAGCAGCCTGGAGGTGAGCGTCCTCGGGGTGACGTGCTTGGTGCCGAAGCTTCCTTCCAAGCCGACGTTGAACTCCTCGTACTGTTTGGCGTAGGTGGCGTCCACCGAGGCCACCACGTCCTTCAGGGCCAGCTGGAAGGCCATCAGCTCTTCAAAAGCATTGTTCATCAACCTGGAAGAAAGAGTGAAACACTGAGCAAGCTGCACAAGTTATTGAGCAAAAGTATTGGGACTGTCCTATTCCATGCACATTATAATTGCAATTTAATATACAAATATTTTATTAAAGTCCCCTTATTGTGTATTATTAATTGAATTAACATGTATTACAATAAACAATATCAATTAGATTTTATTAAAATGTTCAGCCTTAACAGAATTGATGAAAATCTCTTGGAGAGTCCCATTCAGGGCAATTTGTGGATTACGAATTTTGTGTAGAACATTTAAACTAACAAGGTCCCAACTGCTCTGTATGACACCCAGAAACCCATAATTCTGTCAGAAACACATACTTGAAAAATAATAATAATGTCACGTATGTTTATTATACTCACTTGGCAGCCCGTGCTTCATTGCGTCTCCTCAGGTCGTTAATGTTGACGATGAGACGAGACTTATTCTCGCTGATCATGTCACGGACTTTGCTTTGGTAAACGGCCTGGTCTTGCTAAATTACAAAAAACAAAATGCACGTTTAAGTTTCCTCTCAAATATTGAAAAACAACCGAGACAGTTCGGACAGTCTAAAATCGGTAACATAAATAAACTTATTTCTTAAACAGGGACCAATCGTCACAAACTTAATTTATAACAACGTGAGCCACATTATGGTGATCGGGCTAACATAATAAAACTTACATCATCGTCCAGAAAGTCCAAATAATCTCTCTGTGCCTCCCTCATCGAAAGGTCATCTACAACATCGGTAGCCATGATGCAAGAGTTTGAGTTTATTTAGCTGGGGAGGGAAAAAACGTTATTAAATGCTAAACAAATCCGACCGATGTGCAGCTTTCTAAGGTCTGTCCGCACAATGAAGAATTTTCGCGCCACGACGTCGTGACGCAACAAAAACGTAACATGGGATTGGTCGATACAATTCCGGGTTCACCACGGGTTCATTACAGATATCCAATGACAGTCCTTTGTGTGTCCATGTGACCCAGCCCTACGAAAAACTCCCGCGAAAATAAAACAGGAAGTGAGTCCCGATAAGGAAAGCGCAAGAACCGTAAACTAGACAATTTCAGTATTGTCCAGAAGAGGGCGACCTGCTTATTTTCCTTATTCACTTGTCACTGCATTGCACTGTCGATTTCGAAACATTTATTTGCGAAGATAATATTGCACGCCCTTTAACAACACAACCACACACGCGCTACTCTAAATCCCCACTGTGAGAGATTTTTTGCCTAAATAAATATTCTTCCTTAGTATTGCATAATAGGGTTTATGCATGTTTTGCGACAGTCATTTTGGTGGAGTGGATTTTTTTCTGATGTAAAATATCAAGCACTTTCGGGAAAACACCTCATGATCTCTGCCTCCACGGGATTTGTGGGTAATGTAGTTAATCATTTTATTTGTCTGAGAATAAGCGACTCAGAAAATGTATGGATGGGTGGCTGGATGGATGTTTTTTCATGTTAATTATTGTTTTGTTTTTTAGGTAGACTTGTGTTTAACTTCAATATATTATCGTGGGACGTGTTTCTATTATTTCTGCTCATTCAGCAACAAACTATTGCAAGCATCTCATATCCACATTCCTACATTTTTCGACTGATTCGCCTTAATAATAATAATGGTGAATAACTGGCATTTCGAAACACAACAAAAGATGTCGCCATACATTAAAAGTCAGCATGCATTTGACATATATGACAAAAACAAAGGACATTTTTTTAAACTTTTAAACATGAACGCAGTTCTGATGATTCGTGGGAGGCTCAGGGGCGTTTCTCCATAGTCACATTAACACCGCCTACAAACTTCCATGTCAGCTATCCCTTTTCCTTCTCGAGCTTCATGAATAAAACCTCCAGTCCACATGTCATGTTCCAAGCTGGCGAGTAAAGTGTCGCTTCATTTGTGTCGACTAGCTTGCAGAGACGCGCAACTCCAGGTGGACAACGGGTTCGATCGTGACAGGTGAGGCACGCACGGATCACGTTTGATTTCATTCTAGTACAATCTAGTGCTTCTAACTTGTTTTGAATAGCTTCAGTTACTTCATGTTGCATAGTTTTTCAGTAACCTTCGTTATTATTATTATTATAATAACTCTATAGAGAACTCAATGAGATCATAGGAGTTTAACTAGGGCATGTGAAATGTTTGACTAGCCAACAATTGTTTCTCAGGTACATATTTACCTTGCTGACAGCAGTAGATTAAGTTATTGAGTGCATATATACTTTACGTGATACTCTACTCGCAAGTTTAACAGCATATCTTTTGTCCTGTAGACATTTGTGAAGGAATGTCACTGCAATTGACCTTAGCTACAATGCGCCTCCCGTAATTGTTCATTGTTGGAATAAGCAAATGTTTAAGAATGCCACGTGCTGCGGATTCACTGGCCAATTTTTCTTTGCACACAAATCCCGTGAATAAGTTCATTGTGGGGAAAAAAATGCATCTCTGTTCAAATTGTTTTGAGTTGACGAGAAAGCAAGTGTGATTTCAATTGTGGGGTAACTATGCCATCCATTCATTCATTTTCTACAACTCATACTGGTTGTGGATGCAGGCCGTTTGTTTACTGGTGAGTCCAGCTCGCCTTGTTTCAGTTTTCTACTTGTACTTCAGAAAACTGCAAAAAAAAAAAGAGCTATATTGTATGTCAACAAACAGAAGAAGAGGAATAAGCAGGTTACTTGGAAGAGAACAAAACAAATTGTCTCCTTAATACAGAAACTAATCTGCACGACCACTGAGCATTTAAGTCAAATAAATCTGGGTTGATTTAAATGTGTGGTGTTAATGTGGCATGAGGAACTCATCACCATCAATTCACAATTGATTTTTTTTTTTTTTTTCCCCAGCGTGATCCACATTGTCCACTTCCGTGTCTTCCATCTGCAAGACCCAGCAATGTCAGGAGAGTTTCTCCAGCGACTGAGAACCATCATCCCAAGTGCAAAGCAGATCGGCCAACTCCTTCATGACCTGGTAGCTTCTTCCTTGCAACTGCCCAGCCCCACTGTCTCTTCCAGTCAAGTCCCCAGCTTGTTTCGGGAACCTTACATCTTGTCAGGATACCGTCCTGTCCATCAGAAATGGCACTGTTACCTCTTCAGCCTCTTCCAGAGACACAACGAATCTCTCAACGTGTGGACTCACTTGCTGGCAGCCCTTGTGCTCCTACATCAGTGGTGGGCTAAAATAGGAGCCGTGGGGTACACCTTTACGGCAGCATCTCTACCTTTATGCCTCTTCTTTGTGTCTTCACTGACGTATTTGTTTTTCAGCGCAGCAGCTCATCTCTTTCAGTCTCACTCTGAGCATGCACATTATTTATTGTTCTTCCTGGACTACGTGGGTGTGGCTGTTTATCAATACGGATGCTCCCTTGGACATTATTTTTATACATCTGAGCCAGCGTGGAGAGCCAGCTCCATTGGCTCTCTATTCTTGCCCGGCGCAGCTTTCTTAGGATGGCTTTTCTGCGCTAGCAGCTGTTTTGCCAAATCTAGATATCGGCGGCCGTATCCCGTGGGTCGTAAAATTTGTCAGCTGATCCCCGCCACTCTAGCATATTTGCTGGACATCAGTCCTGTGATGCACCGACTTTCAACTGCGGCCTGGTTCGAGGAACCCTCACTGCCCTTCCACGCCCTCCAGGTAGCTTCTTTCCTTTTGAGCGCCGTCTTCTTCTCCTGCCCCATACCTGAGCGCTTCTTCCCAGGCCGCTGTGACTTTCTGGGCCAAGGTCACCAAATCTTTCATATGTTTTTGTCCCTGTGCACACTGTTTCAGCTGGAGGCACTCTTTTGGGATTATGTCAGGCGGAGGGATACGGTGGTGGAGACATTTGGGGAGACACAGCTGTGGTGTGCCTGTATATCCTTCCCCGCCCTGTTCCTGTTTTGCATTTTGACAGCACTTGTGACAATGAAGCACAAACAAAAACAACTAAAGGGTCAAAAACAGAGAGACAATTAAGAAATGTGTGTATAGAGATGAAATCAGAAAAGCAACGGTATGAAAAGCAGCAATGAAATGCAAATTAAATGTTAAGTATTCCAACTGGCACGTCATGGTTATTTTCAAGTATGCAAAATATTTCACAGCTGATCCACGGAAGAAATATTTGCAACATTGTGCAACACTTTCCTCGATGAATCATTGCTATTGAGCTGCTGAAGGAATCTCAGCTGAGTGAGTTGCAAATAACAGTTTGTTGCTCTACAACTGCCATGCATGTTCTTTTTCCAATTATTTATCATTAAAGAAATTCCCCCTTGGTTGATTTAGATGGCATTTTAGCCCATGAGATAGTACACAACCAATTTACACAATTATCTGATCGGACTAGTCAGCCCAATTGTGAGCCATAATGCGGGTCTGTTTTTTTTTTTCTGTTTTTTTTCTCAAGCATGCAGACCAGCTGGCTTCGCAGAGTCATAGGGATGCCAGAGAACAATACTGCTAAACATTGGAAAAATGACAACAGCGTGACCAAAGCTGATTATTTCCAATGTGTCCTCCGCTGCAGTTGATTATTTGAATAAATTGTCCTGCTGTACTGTGTTAAGTTATACACCACAGTAGAATCGAGAGCAATACTGGTCACCCTTGGAATACTCTGTGTTTCTCCATATTGTCTAAATTCTGCCTCTGAACAAAGTGATTTTTTTTCCCCTGATGTGCAACTTTGCTTATTTTCATTATAGTCAAATTTTGATGCAATGAACTGAAGTTTAAATGGTGTCGAGTATCATTAATATATATATTTTAACAGTGTAGCGTTGAACATGTTTTACACAATTTGATTATTGGGACTAGGCCAGATGACCAAACAGGAAATAGCATTTTTATTTCTAAAACAATGTTGGCATTTTTTTCCCCTCCTTTATAATGTGTTATGTTTAAGTTAATAAAGAAAATTAATTAAATTATATTCCAACCAGCTATTAACGAGTTTGAATATCATTTTATTGACCTTCACCTGAGGGCCGCTGTGACCTTTGCCTATTTTATAACAGGTGAACCTGCTTTGACATCTAGCAAAACACGCAGTCTGCGCAAATAAAACTGAAACAATGTAAAACTATGTTGGTGCGTCAGCTGTCTTCATCCTGTTTAATTGAGATTAACATCACCATGCTATCACAATCAAAATCTAAACTCCAGCTCCTTATAACGCCATGAAAGTAGGATCCATTGCATTATTGACCTATTCTACTTTTATCTTGGCTGCACCTAAAACATGCAAGGGTGTGTCTGTACCAATAAGAGGCTCATTATCATATGACACGACAAATAAAAAAATGTTGAAGATTCCATAAAACCATACTTAAAGAATATGTAGCTCTAAGTCTTTTATGGTTGTTTTGACCTCAAAGCACATTAGATGATATGTAGGTGGAAAAATGGACAGCTGGGTATGAAGTTATGTTCGATAGAATTCATTAGTATTATTCTGAAGGTCCACTAAAAATAACTTTAAAATTTGCTGTAATTTGTTCCATAAAGGGACTGATAAAGCATTTTCCATCCTCCCCAATCAAAACCTCGGAGAATGGATTCCAATTGTATCTAACTAGCAGTGTTAGACTATATCCACTTAGATAACAATGTTTACTCCACCATATGTATTTCGCAGTCCACTGTGACATTCCATTAGAGCTGAGTATTGCAATAACCAAACCCAACCAGCAGGTGTCGCTTCACCTACAGGATATGAATGGAAATAAGATTTGGGGGGGGGGCCATTCTCATTTTCGGCGTGTTTTTAAATGTTTTGCCTATGATGAGGTCAATACTACAATACAGGATCAAATACTTCTGTTTTGTGATTTTAATGATACACCCCTGCGAGCATTTGGACGTCTAATAGACGTCTATTAGACGTCTATTTGCTAACCAGACGTCTCGGCTAAAACACGTCTAAAAGTTGTCTAAAAGTGTAACAAACCGATAGCTATAGCAAAGACGTCTAAAATACGTCTAAGACGTCTATTAGACGTCTATGCTATAGGCATCTTTTAGACGTCCATACAGATGACACAAATTATCATACTATTCAAATACCAGTTTTACAACAATGCTTGGATTGCGCATGCAGCAGGTACGTAGTAGGTGCACAGGCGTTGCTCTCAGGTTGAGCTTAAGTACAATGGGCTGGTTATCAAGCTTGTGTGAGCACCTCCTTCAAGACAAGCAGGACACCAATGAAAATGAATCCCTCCTTCAAGTACCTGCCTTTTTGCAACGCATAATACCGTGACATGAGCTGAATGACTGGCAGCAGTTGGTGACACGAGTGAGTCAACCAGCGCACACTGGTAAGTGATATGCATTGTACACATGACACGTCATTTATGTGACAGAAATGATCTTACCTGGATCATTTTCTCAATTGGTGGTAGATCTTTTTTTTTTGTTTGATTATATCAGAGCACGTCCACAATGGCTCCGATTCCAATGTTCGACATGATGTCGTCTTTTTCGTCTGCTGAGGTGGGCATCATCTCCCTTGTCATCTTTCTAATCGTCAGCATTAGTCTGGTCGCCCTCTGCACGAATTGTCAGAAGTAAGTCAAATCATCGTACACCGCCTCACCTTTTGAGGGATCGTTGTATATGTCGGATTAATCATTACCAACAAATACAAATTGGACTTGTGCTGTAATATCATTTTTGTCCACTCATAAATGCAAGACTCTACATGGCTATTAATCTCCTTCCCACGACAAAGCTTAGACTTGTCAGACTTGATGGGTGGATTTTGTGGAAAGGTGTTGGCCTGTTTAAAAAGAGGAAACCAGGGGTTTAAAGTATTACAATCGCCAAATGCCACAACTTGGATCATCACGGTAACATCTTTACGGCCGGACAAATGACCCAATTGTAGAAACATATTTTGGACGCACCTAGATATGCATTTGTGTGTTTCCACACCCACCACTGCCAAACATACCAGTGACGGAGGCCCGGTCTGACTGAGTCGATGAAAATGCACTCTTATCTGCTGCCGAGTACATTCCTGGAGTTGTTTGTCACTCAAAAGAATGAAATTGCAACAGCGGCTGTAGAGATAGATAAGAATCATTTTAGTTGTTACCTAATAAAAAAAGCAAAATGGCTTTGATTTGTTTACAAGATCACTGCGTCTTCGATTTCATAACATATTTGGTAGCTCATTCTTTCAATTTAAGGTGAGTTCCACGCCTAAGTATAAGTGGTTGAACCATGTGATTCCAACCAGCCAATCAGCAAATGAAGTTATCGAAGCGAACGATTTTACCTTCATGGTAAAATCCTTGCATCTCATCACTTTTCCAGAAAACAAAAATACGGCTCGTTTGTTGACATTAACATGTCGTTGTGATAGAGAGCAAATCATTTTCAACATTTTAGACTATATAAGCCCATCTATTTTAGATATCTATTTTATTTGAATCACAGATCCAAGTGAGGACAATTAAAATTAATTTGTGAAAAAAATTGGACTTTATGCCTAACAGTGTTGGTATATTTCTAATGATTGTCATTATTTTTATATTATGATTATATAATTTATACTTTTATATTATTTTTTTATAGTGTCCACTTAATCAGAATCATACACACACACATCCCACATACTGTCACACCCTTGGAACAAGCCCTAACTTTTTTTGTTGCCATCTTCAGGAGCTCCAGCACCGCATACGATGTGAACGGAGGAGGCACGGCGGTATGAACTGACTCGTTCTTCCTCTTCCTCTCACGTGTCACTCTGAATTCCATTCATGATGCAGCGCCCTTTAAACGAGCAAGTTGTTACTCTGGAATTGCAACTATAGCGTCATTAGGTCCAGGGAAAGCATGAAACGTTGTGCAAATCAAGGCTCTAAATAACTTTTTTAGGAGCAAATTTGGTATTCCGTGACTACTTTTGAGACGCAAATTATGGAATTATGAATGAATGAATTTCATTTGTTTCAAATGAAGCGCATTAGTTATGAAATTATGAAGAGCAGGTAGCAGTAATTATTTTGCAGGGTCACGTTTTTTTTTTAAACAATAAAAATGACAAGGGAGGTTGAATGTAGGTTTGCAGATGTCAAATATGTCTACTAGAGTGTACTATACTGAAAATTATTTGGAATAATTGTGCTTTCAACTAAACTAAATTTTTACTTAATATATTTCACCTCATAGCAACCAACTAAACATGTTTACATGATTCACTTGTTAGATCACTCTCAAGATAGATTTTAAGGACTTAAGCTCAGGAAAAATGAGAATTCTTTTCAAATGGACCCTTTTTAAATAATGCGAAACCGTAATAATTTGGTGGTAAAATAAAAGCTTCAACTCTCACCTAATCATAACTTATTTCAAAACAGGACCTGAATTTCATTACTCACTAGTCTTCATTTAAATAACACTGTCAGAGTTAAGATAAATATTCCGTGACATATTATGCTCATCATTTAAAGATTCAAGATTCAAGATTCAAGAGTTTTTATTCGCCATGTTTGAGCGTGCCAAACAAGGAATTTGACTTCGGTAAAAACACACACAAAATAGAGAAAGTTACAGAAAGTTAAGCATAGTCGACAACAAGCTAACTGTTACCGGGTAGAAAGGCCGCATTCATTGTTACTGATTAGTTTCAGACAAAAAAGTCATGTGATAGACTTCACACTTCACAAAAACATGTTATGCATTCCAGTTGTAACTTGGTTTGTTAGATCAGATCATGTCCAGATAAGCCGGTGAGTTTCAAAAAGGAGTTTGATAAATTCTACTTGATAAAGAGTAGACAGAATTTTTGAGAGATTTACCCGTTGAGTTATTTCATTTTATTTTCGACCCATTTGGCCAAGTTGTGCAAATGATACCTGGCTCTTACTGGGCCAGGCAGCTATAAATTTTCAAGGGCCGCCACTGTTTACAAACCAGTACTCCACACCTGTCCCATACCAAGAAGGGCTAGGCTAACATGCTAACCTGATATAATTGCTTTCCATATTACCGTATTTTTCGGACTATAAGGTGCCCTTAAAATCGTTTCATTTTTGAAGTTTGAAATTAACTTTCGAGTTGGTTGGATTGTAAATGGGAAAACTTTATGGATGTTTGACTTCAGAGGTTTTACTCTCATGTGACCGTGTTCGTGGGAACACAATATTTTCATTGTGCATTTATTGTTCTTCTTTATCTTTATGACAGGCTGATGGCAGAGGTAAGTTAGTATCACATGAAATGTAACATATTGTAAATTGTTACATTTTTTTTTTTAACTTGCTTGCATTTCCTTGCCAATTTACAGACTCAAATTATACAGCATGGAGAGATCATAAAAGCATGCCAAAGAGTACACTGGAGAGATCAGTCAACGCAGTCAGCTAAGCTCCTCCTCACAACACTCCTTTAAAGTTAAAGTTTGTTTTCAAGAGGCAGATATGAGGACAAATTAACACTTAACATTCCTTTCCAATGAAATCCAGTTTTCCACTGTTGGCTTTGTCCTGAATGGACGAATGGACACAAAGAGGGAGGCAGGTTACAGGGCAGCTTCATCTTACTGTACTGACTTCACCATGTCAGGCCTTTCACTTATTGGCAGAAAACACATCAAATAGTCAAACAATATGTTTTGTCAAAAAAATAATAATAATTAAGCTCACGTTGAAGTAACATTAATATATTTGGACCTTATTGTGAATTGAGAAAACAAATAATGGTGGAAGTAAATGTCATTAAAGATCCAGAGACAATCCAAAGTCGTCTATATGCTTGTTCTTGAGAGTGAAACAGATTTTACAGTGAGCAAAGAGGAAATCAAAACATTTTATTGCTGGAGTTAATTATCTGCACACACTCAGGAAACCGCAAAGATTTATGTATGACGATTTTTCGCATAAAGCTTTTTGTTATTGTTTCCCTGTTTTCTATAACTTCTTTTGTGCGCACGTGTGTGAGTGAATATGTTTGTGCGGAAAATACATTAGCCGTTAGCCATGCAATAATTCTGTGTTTTTCCCCACAATGTTGAACTAGATTTTAAGGTGCATACTGACCGGCAAATTAAATGCACACATGGCAATTCATTTAACTTAAGCATGTTAATCGACTTGTTTAGCGTGTGAAGAAACAAATCATCCATAATTTGTAAAATGGTGCCTGAAATTTGATGACTAAACAGGATTTGATCTCTAGGGGATTTGTTTTGATTTTTATTTAGTTCTAATATGAGTGTTTGGTATTGTTTCGCTAACCATAAAATAATTTGTTTTTGGATATGTTATGCCTGTGTGTAATTGTCTTAAGAGGGGATAGTGTAAATTTTGGTGCAGGGTTGCTTTCTTTTCAGGGATACATCTGTTTGTATTCTTTTTTTATCATCTATCTAATATAATAAATTCTAATTTGATATTCACATGTGTCTGTTGATGATGAATTTATATACTGTTTGTTTTATTTGACTTTTCAGGTTCTGAAAAATCTAGATAGTTGATGGCCTCAGTTTAATTAGGGAAACTTGGGAGTGGCAACTTACCTTGATGACAATTTAAAGTGAGGGTGGGGTTGCAATTCTTGCAATGCCAGTTTTCATACCATGTGTGGTAGAGACACTTGTCTTACTCTCGTGTCGCAATACTACTACACACCCAAGTGACAATCCTGAGGGCGTTGGTATGCCGAAAAACAATGCTGACTCCTGCAATGTTGTTTTAGGCCGTTAGAGGGCAGCAGAAACAAGCATCACAAATAGTATGCAGCTCACCAGCAAATATGGAATGAAAATGCATAGAAATGTTTGAGTTTAAAGGATCTATATTTTGTGAAATTGTCTTTTGAATGTGTTTAGGCAAAGTTGGGTCACTTGGGTGCTTGAATTATTTTGTGAGATGAATGCGTGTAGGCAGGGACGTGCGGTTCATGACTGGGGAGGCACTGACGTCACCCAGGTAAAATTTGTCCGACACCTAACCGTGTCACAAAAAACGTTGGGGAACGCAGCTCTAGAGTGGCTCATTCATTATTTAATTTGAACTATTTTAATTAAAATCCCATATCAGCAATCTTCACACATACAAACACTCAATAAAGCACATGGAATCAAATACTTGTTTACGATTGTGCGTACCGCTCCGTTTGAAAAGATATGCTCCAAAGTCCCGCTGTCCGAACAAACGTTTTAACTCCAGAGTTGCTCTTCCTTTACTGATGACTTCCTGCTTCGACCAAAAAGCCATAGTTGAAAATCGTTTGAGTTTGCATATGTAATCCTCCGAATGTAAAAAACGAATGTAAAACGAAATAAATGGACGACTGCTCCTCAGTTGTTCACTGTAAATTCGAACTGGAGATCACTTATTCTACAAGGGCGCATGAGGTATCCCGGGATCACTAGCGCCCCCTGCCGTAAGGCTGGAGAACTTTCTTTTCGTTGCCCTCTTAAGGTCTTTTTTCAAAGCCGTTTTGTTCATCTAAAGAAACACGACGTTACAGACAGATGACAAAAAACACTAGATATTATATGCATCAGCTTAACTACGGAAATTAGTTAATATAGCTACAGTGTTTGAACACTTAAACAGGAAGTTGGCTCCTCCGAGCGAATCGTCTTCGGTTTTAGAATAAATATAAAAATTCAGCGATTTTGGTACAAAATAATACAAAACTACTGAAATTATAAGGAAAATGACTTTATAATAAAAACAATTGAATTTGTTTTTTTCCCTTTTCATGATGACAGGGGAGGCACGGCCTCCCTTGCCTCCTCTGACCGCACGTCCCTGCGTGTAGCCCCCTATTTCCCAAAAATATGTCTGTCCGAAAAACCTGGGCAAAGAGGATGCCATTTTAAAGCAAGGACCAGTCTGCAAATAAATACGACCACGTCAAAGCCAAAAGCTAAGTAGAGCTGCAGTTTCCATTCAGTTACTTTATTGTACCAAAGGGAAACTTGCCTTGCAAGGTACAGGACATGTTTAAAAAAAAAAAAAACTGTCAAGACAATTTAGGAAAAGGAACACCTTAGAGAGTTTTTTTTTTTTTTTTATACTGCACAGTGGACCTCCGATTTATTGAAAGCTATACTGTTTACCATAGGGAATATTAGAAATAGAAATAATCAGCACCACTACGAACTCCTAAATAAACCATTTTTGCACAACCTTTTTCCTGTTGGTGGTTGGTATGAAATGTTGAATGGGTTGGGTTGTAACAGAGGTGGGGAACTCTCTATGCGTATAATAGAAAAATAGGTGTGAATCTTGGCACTTGAGACCAATATTTCCTTTTGCGAGACCAAAAACAATAGCCTACTTTTCTGTAAGAAAGTCAATGACGAAAAAAAGTTGGACCTTCTGTTATTTATTTTGGACTTATCTAGCTTTCTAGCTATCTTGCTAGCGAGCCATTTAATGAGGTTCTCCATAAGACTCTGAATTTTTTTTTTTTTTTGTGTCTGTCTTGGTTGACACGCCTATGCAACATATAGTTTATGATGCTTCTGAGTTGGCAGATCAGGATGGTAGTCTTTCTTTTTTTAAAGTAGGGAACAGAGGGTACGATACAACTAGAGGCTCTTCAGTCTCTCCGTTAAGGTCCATGTGAGTGTTATGGAGTGGAAGGTATGTCTTTAAGTTGTACCTCTGATTCAGAAAGAGAAATGTGATTATTGTCCTAGTCATGGAATAGTGGACCTGCTCTACACTGTCAGCAGGGTCTTAAAATGTGCCTGTGTGCTCAAGCAATCTATATGTGCTATGTAGATTTGGACAAGGCGTTCAACTGTATCTGTGGGTTGAAATACACCAAGGTCCCATTTGTCCCAGAATTTCCAGGCACATGCAAGGCATTGAGACCTTGAGGGGTCAGAATTGGCCACCTGAGAGGTGCTTCTCTGCCTTTTGCAGATAATAGGGTTCTGTTGGTTTCATCAAATTGCAAACATCAACTCTCACTAAAGTTGTTTGCAGCGGAGTATGAAATGAAAATGATTGCATGTAACACAATCGACAATCGACTATAGAATGAGATTGTGTTAGACTTTATTGTGTCTAATAAAGTAAGTATATATGTTATGTCCTCACTTTATGTATATGGATATTCCAAATATAATGGCACCATTAATTTATATGAGAGGGGTGCCATTACGAGATAAAAACAGCTTTCCATTTTCCCCATTCAATAATTGATACTAAAATTGATGCTTACTTTATTACTCGATGTTGTTGAAATTATAACATCACTCTCAACCAATGTTGGTGGGTGTCATGATGGTGGCACTGAACCAAAGGAATTGTGTCTGGTTTAGGGATGAGATTGGGACTAGGATTGGTTTCCTCTACTTCTTTGTGAGAGCAGTGCTCAGACCATAAAATCCCTGCTGACTGCATGTCTGGCGGAGAGGGTGCAGACAGTCGACACTAATCTGCTCTCTCTCTCTCTCTCTCTCTCTCTCTCTCTCTCTCTCTCTCTCTCACATACACACTCAGGTCAGTGTCGCATTTGATCTCCCTGTGAGCCACTCATCATGCTTTGAGAGGTGAATAAAGGGTCAGACAAAAATACTTAATGTTAATTTAAAATACGTATATTTGTTAACATATTTGATCCAAATATGTAGCTGCGGAAAAGTTCACAATCATTTCCTTGAAATAATGCAAGTTATAGCTAAAAGGAAATGTTTTTTTAGATTAGCATTGATTTTAAAGGCATAAATAATCCTCATTGTTGCTGACATGCCACATTTCACTGACCACAACATAAATGCCATACAATTTGCTGCCAAGTAGTCCAACCTCCAGCTCACTGACCATAAAAAGGATATAGAAGATGAATAGATGAATGGACCACAATACGTATATAAATAAAAATGTATTGTATAAAGTACACCATCGCAGTCTAATTCCCAAACACTGTACCATGAAAGAACACCAATGTGCCACAGAAAATGATGAAAACAAGTGTAAAAGCGTGATTAGTTGTAACATTACACTTTAATTAACTTCTTAAATTGAATTTATTTTTATAGTTATAATATGCATGGGCCACCAAAAAAAACTGCAGCTGGCTGCAAATGGCCCACAAGCCAGACTGTGGACACCACTTTTTGTAAATGTAAATACATGGAAATTTAATTACCACTACTACTATAGTACTGGTGATAATAACAATGAATAAGTATTATAATGGTTTGTAGGTCCTAGATTAAATCATGTCTGATATGTAATGATGCCGGTTAAGCCCTCACGGCCATACTTTGTATGTTGCTATGAGGGCTGCGTGGCCAGCTGTCGGCCCGGCATTGCTCCAGCAATGAGACACACGTAGACGCACGTACCACGACAGACCAACCCCCTTCTTCCTTTCCTTCTCCCGGCACTCTGACGGCCGGCGAGCGGTGGGACAGGCGACGATCGCCGCTTCAGCAACAAAGGGACGGTTTTACTGTCCGGTTCGACCGCGTAAGTACAAGAATGTTTCTTTCCCCCACTGCATACGGTTGACTGAACGCAGTGCATGCAAATATTGTTTTGCTTAAGCAGTGCGTGGACGGAGAGGGGGTTGGGGTTGCGTCGCCCGGCGGAGATCAGTGATGTAGGGCAACTTTGCTTAGCCTCATGCGAAATATTGGATAGTCATCGATTAGGCGTCGACTCGAGAAAACAACCGATGTAAACAAGGAGGGTTGCAGATAGTTGAACTTGCATTCGACATTAAGATCCAATTTTTGCAACTGCGACGAAGGTGCCGCAGAATGTCAACAAACATGCACGTTTTTCGATAAGAATATTTGTGCATTTTCTTTGAACTCATTTCTTGCGTATTTATAATCCCAGCCCCATTTGATCAGACTAACCGTGCTTTTGACTGATGACGTTGACCCCATTCCGGTCAAAATATTGACACACGCTCGTTTGCTTTGTCATTTTATGAAGGGTTTATTTGCCACCCTGCTAATCTGATGGGATACGTCCCTTTTTCTGAGTGTGTTAGCGTGAAAAAACATTTATTTTCGGCATTACCCCGTCGTCCAACACAGCGCCTCCCGGCGAAACTCGTGTCCGAACACGTTGTCAGAAAGGGGGTGTGCGCCGAAAAAGAAGCTGCCAGCCAATCAGCGGAGGCGCCCGCCCATATTTATGGGACTTGTTTACTACACAAACTCGAATGTGATTGGTGGAACGGCTTGGCAGGCTCGGGTTTAACGCGGCATTCAAGACCTCACAGAGGGTGGGAAATTCGACCTGAAAGGTAGAAAGTAAACGACAGGCGTAACATCTCCCCATGTTATTCAGTAGATTTTCGAGTCACAATTTATTACAAACTCATAGAATCGACAAGTGATGATGAAACATGATCTATGACGTAGACTGACTATATTAGCTTTTTCCTCATAGAATTCCTTTGAGACTATTAGTTGCATGCAATGCATAATAAAACGGTGCAGTGCAGATTACTGCCATTTTATTGATTTTCATGTTGAGCTCAAAATAACAGGCATACGAATTAATATGAACTTGGTCAGAAATCAATTAAAATACACGTTATTTGTTGTTTCTTGTTAATTTGGAGCATGATTATGTAATAGCATCATAGAGGGATGAAGCATGTTCTATGAAAAAAAAATGCGGCTGGGAAAAAAAATGTACTTTGTAAATGTAAACAACCACCACTAGTCACGTGGCACATTTGATAAAAATAAAGAGATTAAGCATTTGAGCCCTCATATTGTTAAAACAACCCATTCAAAACAGAAAAGAAAGTCACTGTTTTTTTAAAATGGCTCTTGTTTACCATGGATTATTCCTACTTTAGTAAATGCACCATTAGCTACATTTTACCCTTGCACTGGTAGCTCATAATGAATCATCAGATGACATAAACTCATCATGCTGTCTGTCACGTATTTGGAGAAAGAACTACCCAAAGCTAATACATTTGGCCATGACATCTGAATAGTGGTTTTCTTCAGATTCCTGCAATAAAGTTAAAATTTTGATGGAACGACTGCTTTGGAAAATCTCACAAGGCCATTGCAGCCAATTGTTTAGGTCAATAAACTTCAGCAGACCAAACTTAATACAATATTTATTAGATCATTCCAATAAAATCATATTCATTGCAGAAGGTTTTTGAGGACAATGAGGCCCGTATTTCCACCAATGTTTTATTACAAAACATTTGTGAATATAAGCTCAGCCAGAAAGAGCACACCATAAATTCTACACACGAATTTCTCATTATTTTTTACATTACTGCATTTTGTTGCTTGCAGCGGAATTTGAGTCGACCGCTGAATTGTGAAATATCGCACGACACAAAACAATTTGCCGTAGTAACTGTAAAAAATAATATCACTTCAATAAATCCAAGCCTGTTGCTATGATAAAACCTACAATAACTATACACTTCAGATAAGTTACATTTGAGCATTCTTAACAGCCGTATGGATTAAAAAAAAAAGGAAAAACCCAGACAATAAGTCATATAAAACAAAAACTGTATTAACGTTCAAAGCGTGTGGTGGTGGTGCAAGTCACTTTGCTTAATGATTACACACATCTCACTTAGCGTTGTACATTCCGTTCTTTTAATATCGATGTGAATTTATTGTTCCATCAGCACCCGAGCAAGAGATTCGTGTGCTAATTTAGATAAAGGGGCATTAAAAGCGGCAAGTTGCGTTCGCAATTGAGGATTGTAGTTCTCAAATCTTAATTTTGTGTGTACTACACACACATACACAAATAATACAGGAGTCAAGCGCTCATGTATACATATTTACATATATTTACACTTCCGTTCAAAAGTTTGGGGTCACAAAATTGTTTGGGTGACCCCAAACTTTTGAACGGTAGTGTATATATTTATTTAGATAATTATTTATAGATTATATATATAATCTTCTGTGTAAAAAATCTTATAATATATATGTATACTTATATTCATAAATTATATATAATCTTATACAAATCTAAGATATAATTTATAATATTTAATTCATAATATTTTATTATAATAATATTTACACTACCGTTCCAAAGTTTGGGGTCACCCAAACAATTTTGTGACCCCAAACTTTTGAACGGTAGTGTATGTATAATAAAGGCTTTTTTGAAAGTAATTCTTAGGTATGCAACTTGGTCTGCTTGGCTTAATCTATGTAATCATTCATTAAGATATTTTGTACATGAAAACAATTTTAACGTTCATCTTTTAAATGGTAAATCAGCTTTGAATCATTTTGATTGAAGCATGATCAGTGAAAGGTAATTCACTAAATATTGATTTAAATTGTTTATAATGGAGTTAATCATAAGGTATAAATAATGTTTGAGGGTTTTCTGACGCTGACTCTTTGTTGAGAAACAAACATGACAGGAGCGTTAACGCCTGTAAATAAATGATGGCCATAATTGTTTGGCGTCATAGTTAATGAGCTTTACAAAATTAATCGGGGACATCAGTGGAGACATTAAATTAACATGATGAGATATTTTCAGTGTTCTGTGTAAATGATTATTCTTTGGGGTCAGTTTGACCCTTGTGTCTTAAAACCTCAAGAAATCTACTTAGGGATATTTAGGTGGTCAGTAATCAAAGTAATTAGATTAACTGGAAAAAAAAATCGGTTTATTTTGATATTTGAAATATTTTAGTTGCATCTTATCTCATGCTTTCTGTTACCCACAGGGAGGTTTGCGCTTGACTGCTGAGTCCCCACACTGCACAGCAGCAGCACCATGGCAGCTATGAGATCCAAGGACAGAGCCCAATCCGAGCCAGGCGGGTCACCAGCGGGACTGCGGGACTCGCAAGCCGTTGGTAGACCTGAAATACAGCACAGCACTGTGGTGAGGAGACAGATTGAGATCAGTTTTCCATTTCAGTTAATGACAAACAATGTTAAATGGGACACATTATGGGTAAATGACTTTTTTATTGCTTGTATGCAAATAAATGAGTCTTTGGGGTGCCTAACCATCCATCAAGTGTAGATTTAAATAACCAACTGAAGCACTTCAGACTGTTTTTGAAAATATATCTCTGAGCCAGGTGTTTTGAAATTAAAATTACATTTTGGAAATACTGAGGCAAGGGTATTTCCCTGATACGAATTATATTAAAACTATTTTCTGTCCATTGAAAAGAACAGAGTAGCTCCAAATTTTTTGACTTTTTTTTTTGTATAGCAATTAACATTTGGTATATATTTTTCAATGCAGAGCCGTTTTGTGGTTGTAGTTTTCCAGAGTGTTTAACTGCACTTATGAGAAGCACAAAAAAAACAACAACTGCAACCGTGTTGCCTTTCATTAGAGTGTGCAAGTAATAATTTCCTCTGTTTATTGCCTTCACGACATTATATTGGCAGTTATGATTCCTCTTGTACAGAACGGAAGTGATCCCACACAAATGGGATCATCCTTTCTAGGTCTTCTGTTAGAGGTTGGCACTCATTGCCCTTTTCATACTGCCTCCATTGTAAGCCATATTGTCCGCAGGCAGGACACCACAGATGGACAGGAAATATTTTCTCAACGGCTTTATTTGTGGCTATAGCAAAACTCCACTTCTGACGTTTATGTAATCAGCTTAACTGAAATAACCGGTGTAAGGCTCAGCTCATAGACGAGTTTAATAATTTGCTTCGCTGCTGGCATCGATGCGTCGTGTTTGAAGTGAATCAATATTAAAACAATAGCTCATCTGGAATTTAACCTTTGAACCTCCTATGAAGATTTTCACGCAGAACTGCATCCAGGATCCATTTGTGGACAGAAATGAGAATAAGACGGTTCAACTGCAGAAAGAGCTGGAGAGAGGCTGGAGCATCGGGCCCGGTCCCCTGCAAACAAGGGCCCCTGCAATGGACCCACTCGTGGTATCAGCTAGAGAGCCTGCATGCAGGTGAGAGATACGTTGCACTAAGAATGAGTGAGAGTCAGACTGCAACCTAAGCTCTGTCTATTGTCTCCAGTTTCCGTAGCCCAGAGTCAGTGGAGATGGATGAGATCATGGCGGCCATGGTCCTGACCAGTCTGTCTTGTAACCCTGTGGTCCAGAGTCCTCCACAGACAGAAACTGGAACAGGTCTGTGTCACTTTTCAAAGTTGGAAATTTATATCCATCGATCCATTTTCTATTACGCTTGTGCTCATTGGTGAGGAATTTATTCTTTACTTGCTGGTTTTGGAAGCAAGATGGATGCATGGCAAATTGAGAAACGTTGACATTACTTTGAATAATTTACATTAAAAAAAATCTGGAGTGGAACAATAGCTAATTTGCATGGTTTTATAGACTATATAAAGTCAGCTACTTACTGCTAGCTCGAGCGTTTAACTAACTGACTTTGTGCTGAATTATTGCCACATTTGTATCAAATTATTTCAGTGTAGGTTTATGACCCTGTTCAAAGGGGAAGTCAACTCTAAAAAAGTATTTTTAATAATATCCTCAGTGCGGCCCCACTAGCCTAAACATGGCGTTTTGATTAAATCTGTGGATAATCAATTAAACAGCAAAATCCACCTGTTTTTAACCATTGCAGGGGGCGGCCATTTTGCCATTTGTTGTCAATTTAAATGACATCACAGTCGCTCAGGGCTCAGGCAATGATCAATAACGGCTAAAATTAATTTATATTCCACAAATGCAATAAAAATCATAATCCAACGTTTACTGAAGAGTAGAGCTGCATAGAATATATTGGAGAGAAAAAAAAAGTCCCCTTTAAATATTATTAAAGTAGAATAAAAATAGATGTTGGTTATGTGGTAAATAAATAATAAATAAAAGAACAGAGTGGGACCAAAGAGAGAAAAATATAATCTGTTTGGACAAAGAAGAACATCAGAACCTTGGCACCCATGTGGGACACCTGCTGTTCTCTGTAGGATGGGCAGAGAAGAAAAAGCATTTCCACAAGCGCAAATTTAACATGGGGGATATATTCTACATCCATATTACCGTATTTTCCGCACTATAAGGCGCACCTAAAAACCTCCAATTTTCTCAAAAGCCGACAGTGCGCCTTGTAATCCGGTGCGCCTTATATATGGACCAATATTGAGCCACTACAGCAGGTGTGTCCAAATATATGGATTTATATATGGACAAAGTTTGAAAATGGGCCATTCATTGAAGGTGCGCCTCATAATCCGGTGCGCCTTATAGTGCGGAAAATACGGTAAGATAAATTGTGAATTTTTCCTCTTCTAGTTGGCCCCTCATCGTCAGTTGACATGGAATGCGGTGGCGGCGAGCTTTCAGACAGCGGCAGCAGCGGCTACTGGAGTTGGGATCACGGCAATGTGAGCCCGTCCCCTTCACCATCCGTCCCGGAGATGGATAGCAGCCCAGATGAGGGCTTGAACATGGAGCTGGATCAGGGGGAGGAGCTTAATGCCAAAAAGCCAAAGGTTGTGCAGCAGCACTATCTCAATTAGCATATGATGCTATCCTGTACCTTTACTTAATTTACATTTCCATGCTTTCTGTTCCAGAACTCTTTTAAAGGCTTCTACAAGTGTCTGTGGCCCAATTGTGGCAAGGTGCTCACGTCTTCCGTCGGAATAAAAAGACACATCCGAGTGCTGCATTTGGGGTAACTTTGTTTCTTTTCTGGTTTAATACATTATGTATGAAACTGTCTGGTTTTCCCCTCAAAGTATTTCAAGTTACACAATTGGTTTCCTTTTTAGTGTTAAGATGGATAATGTGTTTTTCTTTTCTCCCGTATGAAGGATGCTGTACAGCCGTTGTTTTTATTAGGACGTTAATTTATTTCTTTTTATTCTCTATTTGCTTTCTTTGGCAAACTTAAAACTGTAGACCAGTAAAAAATAGTTGAGCTCTTAAGATTATTTCTGAGCTGGAACACAGCATTAAAAAAACAAGAGGGAATAAAAATTTTAAGTGGTGGGGGACTTAGTCATTCAACCTGATGAAACTCTTTGAGATTTGATATCTGGGCCACAATGGTGATTCTATTTCTTTTTTTGGCTAACATAAAAAAAAAAAAAAAACATTTTGTTTTTCCTGATAGTAGTGGGTCAGATCAGTCGCAGAGAGAAGAGGATTTCTACTACACTAAGATATCCTGTGAGGCGGCGGACACCAGCACTGCACTAGTTCCTGCCCAGCAGTCTCTGGGCCAAGCATCGCCTCTCAGCTGGGTCTCATGCAGCTCACCAACTGGTTTGGCAGTTCAGATCCCTCCCGGACACAGGCCAAGGTCCAACTCCAGCTCTGGCTTGAGCACGAGCAGGCCCAGTCCGCTCAGTCAGTCAGCCCCCAGCAGTTTCTGGCAGATCCACTCAGAGCATCTTTATCAGGTCAGTTTGGAGGACACAACAATACAATTTTTGCAAGTGAGCTGAGGCCGATCCCGGCTGACATTATACTTAGTGAAAACGAATGCAATAAATAAAAGTTTGTTATTGCAATAAAATATAAGCAAAAATGCTTTTTTAAAAAAATAACTGAAACTACAGATTATGTTTATCAAACAAAAACTGTTTTCAGGCACCTGTGGCCCCAAGAAGTCCAGGATGCCTCACTTTGACCACACCCACCGTTGCCTCGGTCAACCATAACACTCAGGTGGGTCTTGGAACTTTCCTTTCTATTTCTAAAGACAATGAAAGAGAGTAATGTAGTTTTTCTGGTTTGTAGATGACCCATAGTTGAAAACAGATAATCTGTATTACCCTATTTTCCGGACTATAAGGCGCACCTAATAACGTCAAATTTTCTCAAAAGCCGACAGTTCGCCTTATAGTCCAGTGCGCCTTATATATGGACCAAATTCTAAATTTAAACTGGCCCGAAGCATTGTGTCATGCAATCAATCATAAGTGGCCCGCTGAAGACTATGAATCATGAATCAAAAAGACTATGGATCAATATTTTGTGATTATAAAGTAATTTGTTGCATCTGAAGTTGAAATAAAAAAGATAAAATGGAGAATGATTTGATTTGGATTAAAAATCTGACATGATGCATTAATGGTGCGCCTTATAGTCCGGTGCGCCTTATATATGGCCAAAGTTTTAAAATGGGCCATCCATTGAAGGTGCGCCTTATAGTCCGGTGCGCCTTATAGTCCGGAAAATACGGTAGTTGCTCGAATGTGGGGTTTCTTTTTTGCCTACTGAAAAATGCAACAGACACAGTCTAGGGTCTTGCCTCATTATCTATTAAAGATTGCTTCTGTTTTCCGTCTTCTCTAGATGGCGAAACCTCGCTGTCGGTCTGTCAGCGTCGGGGAGCAATGGCTGCAACAGAACAGGCTCCAGACAATCAGCGCGTCGCCCTCGCGCACTCACTGCTCCTTCAGGTGAGACACCGCATATCTCTGTTAACGTCCGCCACTGCTCCATCGACATATCTCGCCTGTCATTTAAAATGAAACGATACTTACGCTGTCCAAACACATCTCACGCCAAATGACAACATACATAGACTCTACAAAAAAGTCAATACCCATTTTCTTTTTGGTAGCCACAAGGTATGTATTAAGCTTTTTTAGTTTATGAAATGGCCATCACACCGGAGGACGATCGATGCGTCTTGAATTTGAGATGTGCTGTTCAAACTGCAAATACCCTACAGCACATCTGACTTTATAAACTATTTAAAATTCCCATTATTGCTAGGCAGTTATTGCTTTTGTAAACACGCCCCAACCCTTTTAATGGAACCTTGTTGAATGTGGTTTTTTTTTTAAACGGCAGCAGATATAACTACAAATGTATATAAATAGAAATACGCCAATGCACGTAAATGACTTTTTACCACAGCGCTTGCTTTTAAATGTGATATTATATTCACTCATTAGACCAGATGTGAAAATCAATAGACCAAAGTATCGTATTACTTTTAGTGCATCAAATTGGAGCAGGTTGTTTGATATCTGTCTATTTTGATTTTCCATTAGTTTAATTTACTTACAAACCCGATCGCAGAACCAATTAAGTCGAGGTACAACTTTAATCTTCTGTTACTTTCTTTCATTTTAATCTTACTTTCTATTTTCCATTAGACTCGCATGATGATTTTTATATGAATGCTCTTGTTTCATTAACAGGAAAAGTCGCGGGGAGGCCAAGAAATGTCGTAAGGTATACGGAGTGGAGCGAAAGGACCAGTGGTGCACCGCCTGCCGCTGGAAAAAAGCCTGCCAGCGTTTCCCTGACTAAACAGCACAATGAATGAATGACTGGGTGGATGAATGGATGGGTGGATGATAAAATACAATTTTATCATAAAAGAGGATATAGTGTATATAACAGCCATTGAGAAAATGTTTGTTACTTTACTTTTATATCTTTTTGTTTTGTTGATGTGGTTGTTTTTTTGTTTTGTTTTTGTAAATACAATTTTTTTTCCAGAAGATCACACCAGACAGTTCATTATAAGTTGAATTCCACAAATAAATGACAGAAGAGGAGCTTCTTGGGAAATTAATGACCGCAACTATTCTGATTTCATCAGGGTCTCCATTAAGGATTGCGATTTCTCCGGCCTTTTATTATTTGTCTGTTTATTCGTTCCCCTTGGGTAATGAAGTATGTTTTTACCTGTCGGTCTGCCAAGGTGCTAACTGTTGACTGGCGTTGTTCATGTGACGTACTCGGCCTGCACTACTCTCCTATTTTATCCAAAGGTCATATAATTACAACCCTTGTGACCCTACTGTACAGTATTAGACTGCTTAGATTGCTTGTTTGTTTAATCCAATCCTCTTCCAGTGGTTTATGATGTATATTACAGTATAATGTGTGCTTTGAGCTATGTACGAGTATTTTGTACCTTTTTTAATGTTAGGCTAAAATGCGTTCCCTCCCCTCTCCATGTTTATAGCACTTTGGTGGATTCTAAAATCACAGGAATAAGCTACAAAATAGTTGGTTTCACTTAAGGAGATTGAGTCCATGAAAATTTGGATTCTCTTCCTGCCCATATGTGGGAAATAACCATTGTTGATGGTTGTTTGGAGTGATCATGAGAGTTTGTAAAAGCAATAACAGGGAAATAAGGAAAGAAAAAAGGAAATGCAGTATGTTGTCACACAAATAAATAAATAAAAACACTGAGAATTTGAGACATTGTTTTCTTTTCTGCATGACAATCCACAAAAGAAATAACTATCCCATCCATCCATTTTCTAAACCGCTTTATCCTAATTTATTCTTAATTTTCTATACACATTTTTATATAGTCTTACAACAATGATTTAAATGTTAAAAATTGTTGAAATTTACATCGTATCCACAAATGTCATTATGTGATGCGGCTGCAGAGAAACATACACACATGCAGGTGCAACGTTTCTCAAACACGCTCTACACACATACAGACACACACACACACACTGTACAGACATCATTACATCTCAAAATACACTATAAAGATGTAAAACAATGAATGTGGCTGCGAGTGAAGGGAAATAAACTTTTTTTTTCCCACTTTGTACAATAGTGACCATGGCTGACACGCACTGTTAATTTCTCCCCTCTGCTCTTAAACGATACATTAAGATAGTGTCATTTAAAACTCCTTTGCCTTTCCACTGTGTGCCACACGCCCAATGACAGGCCGGGGCCATTTCTAGCTCCATTGACCTCGATACAAACGATTTTCTCCTCTTCAATGTTCCACATAACAATAAGTTAAACCTGTGATTTTATTTTGGTAATACTACAGAGTGGGAATTTGGCAATTACTAGCAGTTGGGCCAAATTCAATAGCTGAAAACATAAGAGGGTCATTTTGTGAGGGGTGTTTCAGGAGATAACTAAGTAATTTGGATCTAATTACACAAATGAGAATTCGGAGCCAGTGGTTTGTGGTTCTAATTTCACCGAGGTTGTTTTAAAAAATAAAATTAACATAAATCCACATTATTGCATGTTGTTGCTAGCATGTATCTTTCTCAGACACTAGAGGGCAGTATTATTTCATCTGTCATTGCGTCAGAGCACCATAAAGCTTTTTTTTTTGGGACTGATAGATGCAGTTTGGTGAGTTGTCAGAAAGGGGGAAAAAATCAATTGTACAATCTGTGCAAGTCCAATTAGCATATAGCATTAATGTAATTTTGTGAGGGCACATAAAAGCTGACCATAAAATATACAAATATGTAATGTAATGGTGCCATTACTAGGGTTCCCGGTACAAACGTTAAAAGCAATTTAATAATTGCAATAACTATTTGGTGATTTTAAGTCACACTGTTCAAATTGTTAGCTGCCCCTGTTTACATCACAAATGATTTAAAATGTATTTTAAATGTCACAAAATTTGCATCTGTTTTCATGAAATATATGCAATTTCAATTGCATTTTGTTTCTTTACTGTACCGAATGTGAACCGAACTGTGATCTTAAAATCAAGGCGGGCTTACACTCCAGACCGGACTGTGATTTTTAAAAATATATATTTGATATTACATCCCTAGCAATTATACATTTATGTGGTTTCATGGTTAGAACCGGCCCCCCCGAGGGGAACTTTAATTACGTGGCTCTTGCTAAAATCAAGTTTGACACTTGTGAATTACAGACTGACTCCACTCGTCAGTAGTTTGGGAATAGCATGAAGTCCAAGAGAACCACCAGAATTTTAAACTTCCAAGTCGAGACATCTCAACGGATTCAACACAACTAATGAGAGCTGGCTGGGCTGTCAAGCTTTCCAAACTAAAGTGCAAATGACTTTTCAAGAAAGTGCAGTCAAAAGTCACACCTTGTTTTTCCAATCTCATTTGGCCTGTCTCTGGTTGCACCGACAAACAAAAATATATTCAATTGCACTTCTCTAAATTCTTTTATTTCACAGGACGGCATGATAAATATTGATCATGGTCATAGCATTCCTTGTTTTACTTGTTGGACACAAAGAGCCGACGACAATGGAGGAAGTCACAGTTCAGACTGTTGAAAAGATGATTGGTTGAGGTATGTGGATAGCAGGATTTTGGGCAACCTGTTTACAGTTTGTTTTGCCTCCAGGCTCTTGTTACCGGGGAGAAATTGAAGCGGCCGCTGCGGCTGCTCCTCATGCCGAGGTACTGCCTGAGCAGCTGGTTGACCCGTTTCTGACTGTTCCATTTTCGGGCAGATTTGCGGACGCCTATGAAGCCTCCATAGCGCTTCTGTAAGTGTCTCGCAGGGGAGCCAATCAACTTCCTGTAACTTTGGCGGCCCCGCTGAAAGCCGCCAAAGCGTTTGGATAAGCTAACGGCCTCTGAGCTTTCATCCAGCTCGCTGACATTCCCATCTTCCCTCTGCTCGCCGTCTCCTTCATCCAGACGGAGAGCCAGACTCTGCACGTCCTCCCCCGCCTCCGAGGATTCGAGCAGTGATGAGTCATAATGGACACGGCGCTGCTCAAAGGGGGCCTCAACCAGATCCTCATCCTCCTCTTGGAAAGGTTGTGCGGCCGCTGATTGCAGTTTACTATCAGAGGTCAGATCCAGAGAGGTCATCTGCAGCCCTCCCGCAGTGCTTTTGAGAAGGGCGCCTTCCTGAGCAAACGGAGGATAGATGGCGAGCCTCAGGGTGCGCTCACACATCTCCCAGGTGAGCGAGGAGGAGACCTGACCCTTGCACTCTAACAAGCACACCTGCAGAGAGAAGGATATGCAGATACGATTTGACATGGAGGGTAAAATGGTATCCATCCATTTTCTTCAGCACCTCATTAGGGTCATGCACATCAATGTAAATAAAAAAAACAATAGCCAATTAGAATACTAATTTTCCCGGGATAATGTGATTTTTGCTCCTGATATACATTCACACACGAACCAGGACACAACTCGTGTTGTATTAGCATTAGCATCAGTGCTAACCTTACTGATCAGGTGTTTCTGGAAATTCAGTCAATTCATCATTTAAGGTGGAAAACTTCTCCTGTAGCCCAAACTGAGACAGACTTGATCTGGGTGGCCAACTTGTCAGGAAGTTAATGGGGCTCTCCTTCATGCAGCGTTCACATCATAGGAAAAGTCATGAACTAATTGAACACGTCCATCATGTGATAAATGTGACATCTACTTCAGTAGAATGATTGACAGAAGCAAATTAACCAAAAATACCAATTATTTCTTACGTCATTGACGTGATTTTTTTTTCGGATAGGCTCTTCAACCTGAGGAAATATTTTCGGAATGATATATGATGTTTTCAAAGTCAAGTTTTTAGAGAGAACTTTGGCTGTGTGATTCTGTGCACTACCATCTTTCATTCCACAGCCACCTGACTTGAAAATGTCAGTTTGATGTGAGAAGCCAAGTCCATACTTATCAAATCTTGCTTAAATTAAATGAATTGTTATCGGAAACCTGCAGACATCAAAGGGGATGAGCGCGGAGGGAGTTCCGCTGTGAATCTATCAACGGAAATTAATTATCCGTCCTAAATGAAATGAACGCACCAGGGGATTCTCCACGTCAGATCAATGAAACAATCTAAAGGAGTTTATGACTGAGAGGCAACGTGTGTATTGGTCATATTTTCATTGTCTTGTGAGGACCGGAGGATGGAAAAAAAAAAACCCCAACAGGTTAAGGACGTCCTTCACGATTTGATTTTAAAAGCGTGATTTGCTCTCTATAGCATGAAGTCTTAATGGGGAAAGTAACCAATTTAATTTGCACAGCTGTCACTGTTCAGTGCCATTGCACTAATGATATGATCCTTACATTGCTTAATGTCACTCTGTATTTATATTATATCTGAAATGTTCATTTTCTTGTAGTGGGTCAAACCAAAGACAAATTTCTTCTGTGTTTTTAACACATTTGGTCAGTGATTAATAACTACTCTGAGACTGTTCCAAGTTGTTTCCATAGTATGTCTTGGATTTTCCAGTTGCCCAAAATGTGTTACTATAGGGCAGAAAGAAAAAATAATTATATAAAATTTTAGTTCTTTGGTCTGTGTTTTATATTGATTTTCTTATTGAATACAATGATGTACACAACTTGACTACTACAGTTGCCATATTTTCTGTTTAAAGACAGCGGCGAGACACGAAGTGAGGCAGTCAGTTATCTGCCTCACCTCAGATTGCGCCAATCCCTGACAAAAAAGCACAGAGCACAAGTAAAAGAAGCATCTATTGAGAAAATTACTGTACAATGACAGATATATGCATTCTGATTTCGTATCGTCAAGTAAATGCGTTCTAAGAGTTTTATGTCATTAGCTTTGCTGATTGTGTAAAGTGTGAGGTGAGGCAGCTAGCGTTGTGCCTCCGCATTGTGACAGGCAGCCTCCTTCAGTGTGGCTGCACTCAAAGGGACGGGTTATGATGGTGCCGTTCTTTTTCTATAAACTGTATATCATGGATGCCTTTAGCTAACCCAGGCTCTCCAGATTTTGAAAGGATTTGATCCTGACTGTACAAGTGACAGCAAAGTTACGTTATTTTGCACTCAACAGTGTCTGTGGAAAGATAACCGTCGGCATCAAAAAGACAATTTAAGGCTTACGGGTTTTAATAATGTGCCATTATATTGTCGTTATGTTTCATTATTATCATTATTGTGTGTCTCTGATTGAGTAGATCAAATCACTAGTCTTACATTGCAACGCTGGGTGCATTTTCAACATCGGCCGAGGCCACCAAATATAGTTCCCAGGGCAATAAAGGATTAAAAATATAGAATTTTGGTATGAAGAAACTGCTGTGATACTTAATGCATGTTGATAATACTGCCTTTTAATAGCGAAGCAATTTAGTTGCGTAATAGCAAATCCTTTAACGAGTCCACGGGCACGCTGAGAGTGGATTTCGGCACAGCTGTGCTTCACACAGACTAAATGCAATTCCACCTTGAACTCAACCAAAAGTAGCCCTGCGCACAATCTCATTTCCAAACAGCCGGAGTGAGAGAAACGCCACTGAGTCAAAACAGCCGGTGGGCAACCTTCAATTGTGGTTGGATGGCTAATTTAGTCAATAATGATGCTGAGGAAGACAGCTGGGGCCTTTATGGAAGATGTAATAGAACTATGTAATTGACTGCTGCTTAGTCTCATCGGGCTGGGCTTACACCGCTGACTGACACTTTTTATCAGTTCCTCATTGTGTTCGTCGTCTTCGCTTTGAGCCAAAGATGGAATCCCCTGAGCCGTTCTTTGTTCCCCACTCCAGATGTGAGCGAGACTGACGGCAGTTTTGTGATATCAGGATACACAGATCCATGGGGGGGGGGGGGGGGGGGGGGGGCAAAAACCAACACAAGTGCACAGGACCATGCGGAGACATTGATATGAGAAATGAGCACATGGTCTGTTAACTAATCATCCGTAGTCACCTCACGGTACCGACTCGTCTCTACTCGGGTCTGCTCGCATGTCGGTTTCCACATCAACAAATCATTCCTTCTTCAATAATTGTGGGAAACTTCAAACATGCCTCACTGAATAATTGCATAATTGTGACATGGCGCCTTTAACTAAAAACGCTATCTTGAGTTTTTGTTATGTCGATTATATGCACGGCCGGGGTCTTTGAACCGTCAAATGGATAGCGGGCTGCAGTCTGCTTAACCGGGCATTCACCGCAACTCACTTTAAACACATACGTCACGTCACACTTCCAATTCGAACCCGATGATGGAGGTTTGGTTCAAAGATTGTCTATTTCGAAGTGGCTACTCCAGCATCAGGCAGTTTTACTATCTTTCCTGTACAGCTGTTTACATCATCTGCTGCAGGTTCCACATGATTAATTCAGATTTTTCTTTTAAGAAAGAAAAAGCTCACACACACACTGAGAGAACACACACATACCATGGTGTCAAAATTGTGTTGCTGTTGCTGCTGCAGGAGGAGACCACAGGCCACGCACTCCCCCTGGCAGTCACTGTGTCCAGGGGTGAAGAAACATGGAAGTAGAACCAGCAGGCACCACAGAGGAATCTTCATGGCTCTGCACAATCCAGACAGGCAGGAACAAACAGGAGCCCAACAAGTAGAGGAGTCAAGAAGAAAGGCCAACAATAGCTGGATAAGGTCAGCCTAAAGGAAAGAAAGCAGTTACACAGGATTGCATCAGGTCCTGTTTCAAGGAATTATTAGCTTAATTTTTTTTTTTCCAGTCCTAGCGTTGGTGGAGAGAGAATGTCATGCCAAACACCAGGAATTAATTGGAGAATGCGGCCAGAGGCAATGAATGAAAAAACATATGAAGCAACATGCTTGAATTGAAGTATACAGGACATTTAAATTCATGCAGCAAAAAAGTGGACAAAAAAAAACAAATAACTGAAAAAAAAAACCTCTAAAGAAATTTGAAGACAACCTATATGGGGCGTATATAATTTTGAAAGTTTATACGCATCACTCCTAAGCTCTGAAGCCTTTATTAGGATAAGTGGTAGCATATGGTAATGTTTATTCTTCTTCACAGAAATCAAAAGGTATTTGTGCCTCCTGCAAGGTCTATACTATAATGGCAAATGCACTCCTGAGAATATGAAAGAATGGTAACACTGGTCTCTATGCAATACTGCCTCTCCAGGACCCCATCTATCATGTGGGTGGCCCCCATATCTTCTAATATAACAGGTTACAGAGGGGAAAAAAACAGCCACTCTGATCATTGTAAATTGCTTTTGCTCATACACAGCTGCCTGGCTTGTTGGTTTATGGATCACAAATAAGATAACCCACATGTGCCTGCTATGCGCAGTAAATGTTGAGCTTTGGGTGTTTCAGTCTGCAAACATGGTAGTTTTTCACTATATGATGCCTGCTAGCATTTTTTAAACAAACAGATGCTATATGTTCAGCAGTTAAACACTCCTGAAGAAAAATACATTTAATTCCTCTATATCAGGGGTGTCAAACTCATTTTCTTTACTGTAGTCATAGCTTCTTTCGGAGGGCCATTATGACTGTCTACCCAAATAAATGTACGAGCACCTCATATTATATCCAGTAAAAGCTACAAAACAAACTGGCAACTCGTTTTCAAATCAGACGAGTAAAAACTGGTCAAATATTTAAAAATAATATATTAGAAGTGAAAACAATTTGCAATTCTAGTAATGACACACGAATTTGATGCGCAATTTGTCTTCGCGGGCCACATAAAATGATGTGGCGGGCCGTATCTGGCCCCGGGGCCTTGAGTTTGACACCTGTGCTCTATATAGACTCAGCGTCATTCAGAAGAAATTTGTTGAACAATTTTCATGTGTTTGTTGTGTTATTAATTTTGGGGGTTCAATCAGTTATGAATGATAATTACATTTACTGATTAAAAATGAATGTACAACATGGGGTGCAGTGTACTTAAGTTCCTACTTGTCTTAAAAATTCTTGAAAAGACAGAAAAGTATGGGAGCAGCGAAACTACCAATGAGGAGTAAAACATTTTCTTTATTTATATTATTATTATTATTACGGAAGTATGGAACTACCAATGTGGAGTAAAACCTTTGACTGACAAACTTGTTTGAACGTACTTTGTTGTTATTATCTTACTAGCTGTTTTCCAGTGAAAAATGTTTACTCCAAACTGACAGTTCCACGCTTCCATAGAGAAGTGCGCAAGCGATGACTCAATGTTATTGCACTCAATGTATCATATTTAGAGTGAGTGAGTGAAAATCTTTTACAAGAACCCGAGTGGGCGGAATATTGATGGATTCACTGGAGTGTATATTTAAAAAAATAAAATAAAAAATAGCAAAGAGTAGCTCACTGTGACCATTTCCCATGTAGTCACATTACACATAGTCAATAGCATGTGAAAGAAGCTGTGAATAGCACTGGTCCATTTAGGAATACACATGCAAGGCTTCATGGGAAATCATCAGGGGGATGTTTGTTTGCCTTACTGAAATGTTTGGAGTGATCACCACCTGCTTGCTGACTAAGTCCATTTTATACTGTTGTGTTCTCCCTTAAGTGGTCCGCTCTGATCAAGTTAATGAGCAAATCGGTGACCCAACTGCGTGTTCATGCTGGTGCCGAGCTGAAATGTGTTCTAGCGATACAAAAAGAGCTTTTTACTCACTTGTCCACGATGTCAATAAACAAAGCAGTGTAGTGCGTCTTCGGTGTTCTAGTTTTCAATGTATCGCAAGAATTATTTGTATTTCAAATAAATGACTGCGATTTTACATTTCATATTAATATGCCCATATTATTTTCTTTTGCAGTTTAATTTCATTGTCAACTATATTTTCATTGTGGGGTAATCACATTTATGAACAAATTGGAGTAACTTGCATGTTTTGAGACCATAGAAAATGATCAGAAACACATAATGACCTAAGTGGATTGGTCTCATTTGTCGATGTGACAAGCATTGGGGGTTGGAAGCTCTACAATCAAAAATGAAAGCAGAGTGTGCCACTTGAGCGCTTTTACATGATCAGTAACTCCAGAAAATCTGATTGTCATCAAATCAGTCAGTGAGTTGCTTGGCCTTGGGAATTGTGGTACATTGAAATTATTTACAGCATTGTGTTATTTGCAGGATCCAATTTGACCACTTGAACTCGCTTGGGTTACCATGATTGTTTTCACAAGACATTTTCCTACCATCCAAAATGGTGTCATTTCCAAGATACTTGCTGTGCAACTCCTCAGAGCTCCATGCACAACAAGCCCATTTATATTAAAGGCATAAATGTTTAGATGACAACTTTTCACATTTGTTCTTTCACAAAAAGCCATTTTGTAGCAAAATTACAGCATAATAGCATTTCTGTAGATGTAACCTTAAGGGTCTGATATCAGCAAACTCTTTGCTCAATTGTGCTGAGGCCCTTCTGACAACTGTGACAGCTTTTCCATATCTTCAAACATTTCCTATATCTGGAGAGTACGTACTTCAGTTTGATTTATTTGCCCATTGTTGGGCTGACACTTTGAGACATCTAACCACAAAAACATTTTTTCTTCTGCTCTATGTGTGTGTGTGTGTGTGTGTGTGTGTGTGTGTGTGTGTGTGTGCGTGTGTGTGTGCGTGTATGTGTATATGTATATATATATATATATATATATATATATACACACACACACACACACACACGCACACACACACACACACACACACACACACACACATATATACACACACACACACACACATACATATGTACATAAATACTACAAACAGCAAATGAGTCCAACTATATTCAACTTTAATTCGACATCCATACATAAGACGCGCCTGATTATAAGGAGCACTGTCAACTTTGGAGAAAATTAAATATTTTTAAGTGCACCTAAAAGCCGGACAAATATGACACTGTGTCTTGCCAAGAACCAAGGAGCTCATTACTGGCAGAGCTGCATTTGAGAAAAAAAGATCAAGAGTCACTAATAAAGCAAGCTTTTCCTTCTAAATCAAGGAAGGCACGGAAATAAAAAAACAATGAAAATGGACCAGAGCAAAGAGGCAGACGTCCTTCAGCTCTCCAAAATTGTCCTTCCATCATCACCTTAATGCTTTTAGCCAGAATCGAAACAGCAAACCACAACAACCCCGCTTGTTTTTTGCTTCCATTAGTGTTAATGAAGACCCTGAAATTGTTTTTTTACCTTTGAAAACAGGAATCACTCAGGCCATTCATACAAGGACCACTAGTGGGGTGCTTTTACTCTGAATTTCCAGAGTACAGGCCTTATCTGAGACTAAATATGCACAAGAACAAAGTCTGGTCCAACCACTTCTTTAAAAGGGAGCCTAATGGGATGTGGGACTTTTCAACAATACCAGAGCTGTTATTAGTAAAGCTAATAATGATTGAAATTAGCATCGGCAGCTGGGATGATGAAGGGCGCCAATTGGATGGAAGGTGTGCAAAGTGATATTAATGATGGGGGGGAAAAAGAGGGACGAGAAGAAAAAGCTTGGTGCTGTGACTCACTCTATCTCGTCCATTAGTCGCCGGCACGCAATTGAAAGGCACAAAGGAGTCTGCTAATGCGCAGATAACCGAGAGGTCTCGCTGTCTTTTTCTTTGTTACCTTGTTGCTCTCTCGTTTGCATCCATTTAGACGCTCATGTTGCACCATTTCTACCTTTCTCTATTCCTCTACCTATGAATTAATGAGCAGGATCGCTCACCTCCATCGACATATTGTGAAGGTTCCCGGTTATTTCTAGAAGATACGGTTACTTTTTAGGGCGGGAAATTACATCCCTTAGGGTCGTAAATGTTACTCGATTAATTCTTTATAACCCGAGGATTCATTAGTGTTTTATTACCGTATATTTTGTGGCCGCTTGATCAAAATGCGTTAATCCAAGAAAGTACGCCAGTAAAGTTTGGTTTAATGTGTGAAAGGAGAGCAGGGAAAGACAAAGATTGTGATTATAATATTGATTAAGTAGTCGAATGGTCTACTAAAAAAAAAAAAAAAAAATTGGGATGTTTCGTGCAACTACGTGAGAAATAAAATTCAGTAAATTTAACAAACAATTTTTTCAGTGCAGGACACTTTTTCCATTTTCTCCACTCTGATTCAGATCCATTTTGGTTTTGAGTAGAAAAAACCAGAACATCCACAAGTACTGCTAAAAAAAAAAAAAAAGAATGAAGTAAAAAACGTAAGTACCACCCCTCATCTCATATTTATATAAAACGGCAAATTACATTTGTTTTCCTTATGGTAAATTTACATCTGTATTAAATCCTAATAATGTAAAAAAAAAACACACACACACAACACACACCCTCAACCGAATGACATCAAGTTGTAGATAGAGTATAAAAAAAAAAGTCATGGAAATTTGTGGGCAAACCACAGGAGAGATGTCCCACGGTGCCAAATCGCTCAATTACCTCTGTGGGGTACAAAACATTGTCCTCAAAAGAAAAATTGATCGCACCAGTTTATCATCTGATCACACCATATCTACTTGAGCAGCTGCAACATTTTCTGTAAAATATCCAGAGACATTTTTGACACATAGGGTCGATGAGAGTCTACAGGGCTATCATCTGGAAAGCCATGGTGGTGACTTGTTGCTTCATCTTTTTCCATTATGGTCCCACTTACAACCTTGTGCTGAGTTGGAGTTCGGTTTCATGCTGTCTTTTCATTTTGAGACTTTTATTTCTATCCATCCCGAGCAATCCTAGATCGGGTGTCGGATTTTCTGTTTGACTCTTGAAGTCATAAAAAATGTACTTATTTTTCTTACAAATATTTTAGGTGGGTCTCCAAAGTGCCTGCCCACCTTGAGTGCAAAATCAAACAACTAATAAATCCTTTATCGGCCTATTTGTGCAAAAGTGTTGGTGGGCGAGCCGTTTTGCACTTGACTGCATGTAACAGTGGGGTTCATTTATATGATAACAACCTCCGCACCGAGTTATTCTCTGGAAAAGACTTGGTAAAAGAGACACTTTCAGCCAAAGCAAAAGGTAAGCAGAGCTGCAGTACTAGCATAGAATAGCATTAGCAAAAAGTCTAACCAGCATTATCTTCTGATAATTTGGGATTCCCCCCCCCCCAGATTTTTCACATGAATGAATTTTGAGGGATTGTAAAAAGATTTGTGAAAAAGGTGTGGTTAGGCGCCAAGTCGCCTGTGGCTCAAGTGAAGAGAAGCCGTCTCGTTTAAAGATTTGACAGAAGGGCAAACCCTGGCAACTGGCCAATGTCTATTCTGTAATGTTGGGGCGTTGCAACAGAACACTTCACCTCCTTTAATCTTGCTATTTGAAGTGTTTGTCATGAGTTTGCACTGTGAAGATTCAGACATCAATTCACCCTACTGACACATGCGCTCTTTCAATGACAGGTCAATTATTGCTTTATAACAGATTTGTATAGAATTTAAATTGCTGTCCTGAAGGCACTACTCCCACTGGGTAAAGTCACACATTTTTTTGTATAACCTCTGAATTAAATCTCACAGTGCATAATTCAATTTTATCGTCATTGTTGTATTTTACGTAGATAAAAGAACCACATGTTGCTGACCTCTTTTCAAGACCTAATTTAATCTATGAGCAACAATTAATTTGTAAAAGAGTGTCCTGCATTTAGGAAGATTTTTGTGACTTTGATTTATTTATATACAGGTTGCACGATGTTGCATGTGGCTAGCCTCTGCTTCACAGTCGAGCGATTTTGAGTACTGGACTGCAACGGGTATGTCAATAAACAAACGCCTCAACAAATGTGGCGAGCCATGTTAAACACAAAAACAAAAAGCTCAATAATGGACTAATGGAACACTTGCCACACTCCATCAATTGATGGATGAATGTGGATAGTTTTTGTTTTCCCGGTGAGTTTCTTCGAACAAAATCACAAATAAATGGCTATGGTGCTTTGTGACCTTCAAAGTACTCAAAGCTCTTAAAGAATGCCCGACAATTTTACCAAGGAACACGGTGACGGTCCTACGTATACGTTGTGTTGACAGTGCCAGACAAAAAAAAAAAGGATTTTTTTTTTCGTCAATGTTATATTTCTCATTAAAATGATTCTGTTGTTTTAGCCTCAACACAACAACGCTCAATCAGTAAACAGACAGCATGGTCCTGTAAAAACACAGATAAAAAGCCCAAACTCCAGGATGACCTCACTCAGCACTGTAATCCAGCCTGTGCAGCTACAGATAAACAGCGTGCGGTAGCGGAAAAGGTGCACTTGTAACTGACCTTCCTCTCAGGAAGGATGCTGAAATGCTTAATCTGAGAGAATGCGCTAAATCCAATTTCCAATTATTTGTACTTATTACCTGCCCTGTTGCAGAGCTCAAGTCATCTTTTTGTCACTCAGAAGCAGAACTAACAAATGATGACGACCGTGACAGGCGAGAAATAAAGAGTTAAAGGGTGCTGGCGTCATGATTAGACTATTAATAGCCAGCTATTAAGAAATTTGTGATCATGCAATGGAGATGAAATTCCCTATTTGAATTGATGAGAGTCCAGGAAGGATCACAGCATTGGCTCACCCAACACTGCTTGTCTTGCATTGCCTTTTGTTCTTACCTATCTTATCTTCTGTGCTCCAACAGATAAAACAAATTGAGCCGAAATTCAATAAACCGCGGCTTTTCTCCTCCCATCCAAATAAGACAAAACACAACGGCACTAAATTGAAGTGGAGATATAATATTTCTTATATTGTTTCGTGCGTGGCACACCCATTAGATCAATTGAGCATATCATTAGTAATGTTTCCCTCAATTCTCCTAAATGAGAGCATAGCTTCCACCATGCTGATTAACTGCTTGATATCTCGTTTCCAGCAGCAAATATGTCCTTTATAGTTGGGGGGACACACTGGAAGTCACGCATTAACAACACTCCTCTCGTTTAGCCCCCATGACACCGCGTTAATGGCTTCAAAATAATATGCTATGACCGAGAGAGAACAAAAGAGCAGACGCATTGTATTTAGCTCGATATACCATCACGTTGAAGATGCTGCGAGGTTACGGGGGATGTGAGTTTAACGATGTAATGTTGTCACATTCCATTTCCGTGTTAGTCACATTCAATTGGTTATATTACGTTTGAAATAATGTCCGACTTCTGTCAAGTGGGATGCGAGGCAAGCAGGTTTTCCAGTGACAATATTTCAACGTCTGCAGTGTGACTTTGTAAACACATCGTCCTGCAGAGCGTTAGGCAACTGACATGGTTTCACCATTGATTCATTTGCTGTTAAGATGTGTTGACACTTGCACAAATCCATTGGACATGCAGCCAGAAGAAAGCAATCGACCACTTGTGACTTTTACAATGGTGAGGAATGAGGTTGAAAAAGATGGACTGGCAAATTGTCTCGCAAACGGGTAGGGACGATGGGTTCGTACTGTAGTAAAACTTTTCCGGCAGCAAGTCGCACATTTTTTCCACGTTATGAGGCTCATCAATTTTTAATTTATTGGGAATTTGTAGTTTTCCCCTAGGAAAGCATTAAAAGACATTAAAATGATGTGTTTTGTTTGAGTCAAACTGTCTCCATCATGAATCATTAATCAACAGGACAAGCCAAGTTAATTTCTGACTCACTTCGGACTGTAAAAAGAGGTCATCATTTTAAAAACTAAAAAAAGCAACAACAAAAATACAGCACATGATGGACATGGCGACATTTGTGTTTAGGGTCTTGAGTCTTATTTTACTTTTATACTAAGTCTTACTGTACAGCGCACCCTGGACCAACGGTGTCAAATCCTGATCCTGAAATTAGAATCCATGCCACAGCTTTAGCCACAGGTCCTTCTAATCAACCAACGTAAAGGAGCTAGCTTTCGGGAAATCGGCTCGATTGATTGGAAGTACCGGTACCAAAAACTGTGGCAAGGGTTTTCGTTTCTGGACCTTGATTTAAACACCTCTGGCCAGGACAGACACAAGTGTACTAATTACCTACATTAAATTACATCTGGATCTATGGTTATCGTCACACTTTTATGTAAACAGCAAAAAATGACAAAAACACACTTGGGAAGTTAAACTTTTAAAAATGTTGTGATTTATTTAAATCAACCTTTCTTTAACCAAGCAAGGCAAATGAGAACACATTATTATTTACAATACTGACCTGGCTAGAGATAGTAGAATCCAATACATCTTTCAAGATTTTCTAAAGTGGTGTCTCGTGTAACATCAAATTTCAGATTCCAGGTTGTTCCGCAACTTTAGAGCCGTATTTCTCCCCAGACAATTTTGTATTACACGCTCAAATAAGTAGAAACCCACCAAAGAGAGTGGCAATTTTAGGCTCAAACAGGCAAACAAAATTATTTACTTAAGCTGTAAATTCCGGTTTTGATGTGTCATCTTGAATTTTATTCTGAGCATGTATTCTAAGGAGAATATTCTGTTTAAATTGTGGAAAGAATCCACAGAAAAATTATATGAAAAAAAGCCTTTTAATTAATTTGGGTGTTTACAGTATATCTCTCGTCACATGGTTTTTGAACGATATATTTTGTGCCTTGGAATTCAACTTTCCTACAATTTAGCTATTAAGATCCTTCACAGCACAGGCCCAGCACCACACGATTTTACACCATTTTACAGCTGTCCAAAAATCCGGATCATACACAGTATGTCCTGTAAACATGCTTCATCCGTCATGAAACAATTCCATGCTGCAGAGTCATTTATCTGTGAATGGCACATTAACCACCCATTTTCTCGCTCGTCTGCGCGACTAACGTCTTCACTGATAATGGTCCAAGATTATGCACATTCATTACCATTATCATTAAAATCATCATTGCCATGCGCTTAGCATAATAACAGCATTTGACTGATTCCTTTCTTGAGCTTCTTTCCTATATGTTGGAAGAAGATAGTCTCCTGCATAATTCTTTCAAGGTTTCCTTTGTCTTATGTTGTCTAATATTGTATGCAATATTTAACCACCAGTCAAAACGAGCAAAGCTGCTTACGCACGCCCTTAAGCCAGTGTCCATCTAAAATTGCATACTGGAGAAATATTTCCAAATATAATTTTGTATGACCATAATTGGAATTCTTCAATTACTTTCCGTGTGTCACTACTCAAGTGTGTCATTGTAAAAGTACCTCCTGAATGAATGTTGCCAAGATATTCAGCATCAATCCCTGTCACATATTGCATATATCTCAGTGAATTTAATGAAAGACACCAACTTTCTGCAAATCCTTTCTATATCATCATAATTGCCATTTCTTCATGAATCCCTATGCCTGTTACATATTGCAAACACATAACTCTGAGGACTTAATTTAGAAAGTACTAACAGATGGAATGTTTCGAAAGCGTAATTTTGTATTTGCATAATCAGCATTTCATCACTCCTTAGGAGGAATGAGCAAAATAATCAAACTGTGGATTAATTGTTCATTACGAATTCTGTTAATAGTGTGGACTTGATTGTTTATTCATCTCATTACGGCGCAATGAGGCTAAATAGAGTGCACTGTTTGGGTGTAACCAACAGAGGCACTGTTAGCTACTTTTCAGAAGGGAGAAATACTTTGATGCAGTCATAAATGTCAAAACATATTTATTACAATTAATTAAATTTGGTTTCTGCCTGTCCTTACAAACATACAGATTTTAGCTAAAAAATGGTCAATTTTATTCTTCACTTTCTTTATATAACAATGACCTCGGATGGATTTAAGTCAGCTACGCCTCAACTCATTACAAAGTGCTGTTAAGTGTGGTCTCAGCACAGCGTGGTACTATCTTGTTAATTAAGTAGTAATCAGTTGTGGTGTGGATGCTGATGAGGGTGAAGATGGTACCGCAGGAGCAACAGGGAGACGAAGAAAATAGTGATGAAAAGAACACTCCCCAACAAAGGATGAAATGTCTCCAGGTGCAGATGGTTTTTATACAGAAGAATATCTAAGGACAAAATCCAAAATAACAAATCTTTACACCAATGGAGCAGAAACCAAAAAACAATCCGGGATTGATTATCCACACAATTACATACATCCAGAAGACAGCAAACTAAAAGTTTTTTGTTTTCTCATCTCAAAGTGTGCTTTCGAAAATACCGTCTTGACACACAAGTGGGTCGACATCATAGAAAGCCTGGGAAAAAAGGAAAATAAAGTTCCCTACCTTTATCTGTGACGTAGAGATTTTCTCGGGGTGCTTCTTCTGTGGCGACAAGGGAGTTTATAATCTCAGCTTGTATCCTTGGGCTAAGGTTTCAACAACTGAACACATACCTCCTCTGAGGCTTCTTATAAAGGCACACCCCTTCCCTCCCGGCTCAGCACCAAACCTCCTCCCCCTCAAACATCATCATAGTGCGAGTGGGGTGATTCCCCCAATCTATTACGTACGAACCGGGTAGACACACACACATATACACCCACACCCGGCATGGCCCGTGCTGACGTAGCGAGCGGTGCCTACGCCATCGTTTTCGTCTTCATTGAGCAACTAATGGAACTCTAAAAATATTCTAGGGTGTCCATAAAACCCCCAACCTAGACGCCAGCCCTGCATCAAGGTTGAGGGAAAACAATGCCACCTCATCATCACGTCACTACAACAGAAAGATGTCAAATATCAACAGATTGGACAAGACGTGAAAATCAATTCATTGACGGTGATAGGAAGCAAAAGATGACGATTGTGTGTTTTATGAGGAGCAGTTAACAGAGCACAGTCAATAATTAGAGCATATGCAGCCTGCCCGTGTACGGAGATGGCAGTTGACTCATGAAGGACATTTAGGAAAGCAAATGCACTGCCAAGAGAAGTTTCAATGAAGCCTATTAAGAATCATATTAGTTACCTCTGGTACATAATGTTATATGAGCTCTGTTATGCTCTCTTCCCATCAATGTTGCTCATTTGGGTTTTGCTGTGACACAATAACACACAAAACTATTAGGCCACCACTTCCTTCCATAACCGTTTTCACAGAAGTCATTTCGACATGGTGAATTGTAGGACGGATATGTTTAGCAATGTCGTTAATTCTATCTTCATTGTGTTTAACTTTGAGAGGCGGACGCTTCCTGTTATAGCTCAAGTATAATGAGAGGTGACAAAAAAATCATTTTTTTTTCCCTCGAAAGGATATTATGGAAAAAACGTGGATACAATTACCGTAGTTGAGTCTCTGACTGCCTGCCTGCCAACGTAAGCGTAGAACTGTCGATGTGGAGTAATTATTTTTTGAGTAGCAAACTCGTGTGAATGTATTAGTAAAGTATATTAAAAAAATATAAGCCTTTTCCCATTTATACAAATAATATTAACCTCACATCGACAGTTTCTTGCTTCCCCTGAATAAAATGTGAAATTAATTCTTAAAAATGTGTCTATGAACAAGACATTCTACATTTCTTCCCCATCGTAACAAAATAGGGCTACTAATTTATTGCCTAAAAAACATAAAAAATAAAAAAAGAGATTAGCCTTAGCTTGATTGCTAATCTTGATTGTTTGCTGATTGAGGTCAGGGTATTGGTAATTGCTCTTTTTTTATTCTTAGACAAATAGGAAATGTGAGACAAGATAAAATATGATTAATCACTTTCAAAATGATTCACAATAACAGGAAATTTCACTTGACATTACACCGGTGATCAATTCAGATGTTTTTTTGCAGACTAATTTATCTCATCACAGAATGCAAATGGGATGTTTTGCTCTTCGTTTCAGAACATAAACCAGTACTTAATGTTCCTTTTGGAAGCATGTCCACAACAACAGCTTGTTTCTGAGATTCACTTTGCCCTCACTACGCGACGTTATAGTCACCCCCCCCCAATGCTCAACAGAGAAGTCGCTTGAGCAAATCTCGCAATACACATGCCTTTGCTTCTACACTCTCAGCTGCAGGTTTGTTCTTTCTGCACCTTTCTGGATTTTGCGACATATCTGCTATGATTGTCTAGCTTTACGGGTGAAAATAAACACCCACAAACACACTTTAACCTCCAAATTTGGGAGAGATAAGGGAGAAATGTGACGCCAAGAGGACACAGGGAGAGGGCATTAATATAAAGGAGTCTCTTAGGAAAAGAGGAGACTCGGAAAGTATGACTGGAACAAATAAACACCTCTCCCCAAATAGACTCCTCCATTTTCCCCCTCGGGGGAATAAACAGGTATTTGACACGCTGTAATTACTTTTACCATAGCCCCAAGCAGTACATTTACACACATAGGTTAACTTTTGTTGAACAGTCCACAGTTGTCACAAAAATAAATTGAAAGTGACAAAAGAACAATCAATAAAAAGGCACTGAAGATAAACTAAACAATGAAAATCTGGATTGTGGTCCAACAGAATTATCAAGGTATTTTTTATTAAAAGCTTCCCTCAAATAAATGCGTGTGGTACAGTTTGCCGGAAAGTAAATGAAGGGGAATACGGTAATCAAGCAACAATTATGACCTCAGTTGTGTTACCAAAAACAGCAACTCCATTTTTAACCTGAGCTGACGTTCGTGCCCTGTAAAAGTGTGAATGCTCCATGTGTACCTGTTGGAGGTTGATAGTGATGGCTGAATCGCTTATAGACAAGAGCCCTCACTAAAGCTCAGATAAGAAGGAGAGGAGCAAGCGGCCGTTTGGGGGTCTGCCTGTCATTGATATCGCCGGTGTCCACAGCCCGGCCACTCAACGCTTCCTTTGGTGGCCAAGACAGACAACGGTAAGAGTGAAGCTGAACTTGGCTCTGTGCCACACCAAGACCCCTCTCAGTCTAGCCATTTGGCATGGTCACAACTTAGCATGAAGGTAATAAGATATTTTTTATACACATAAAATCTGTGCGAGGTTTCAAAACAGATTACTGTTTTTGTTACTGATGTTTGTCATTTATCTCATATACACAATGACAACATTTTTTTTTCCTTTTAGACAGGATAACATTATTTATATAATAATTCATTCATTCATCTTCCAAACCACTTATCCTCACGAGGGTGAGCCAATCCCAGAATGATTGAAAAATATATTCATTTGGGCATGAAGCCCAAGCAGTTGCAAACATGTTGCCTACAAACTAGAGCTGTCATAACATGTCATTTGTTTACACGGATTAGAAACACAAATAGATTTGAATAGAAATGTGTAATTGCTTTGCAGGCTGGCATGATTGCACACTAAAGCTCAAGAAAGTACCACAGTAAATGCTACAGTAATGTGTTCACAGGTTGTTATTATTAGGGTTGTGTGCATTTATTTCTTCAACATAGTATGACAAATTAAGCAGGAAAGCATATGATTAGTTAAGATAACTTACATCATCATGTACTTCGGTGTTGTAGAATTCTGGATTGGACAACATAAGAAAATAAATTCCTTAAGTTAATCAAAACTTGAGATATAATGTCAGGTGACACACAAAAAGCCATAAAATTTCAAATCTGGAGAAACTTACCTGTGGATAATTTGCTTTTTCTTTGGCAATAACATGATTAAAAATTCTACTTTCAAAAACTTGGCATCTCAATAGCAAGCAAGAACAAAAGAATCATTAGATAATCTAAATTAAATCATCGTCCCGCAAAGAATGGGTAGGTCAAACCCCCAAATTTTCTTTGTAATATGTTCTGTGAATCCCAACTAGTCGAATTAATTGATTAATGTTTTGTTCTAGGAAAATTAATGATACGGACAAAACCCGCTTGTTTTGATCCGATTCAGGAGGCAGCCATTTTGCCACTTTCCGTCGACTGAAAATGACGTCACAGCTGCCTGGTCTCAGGTAACAACCAATCACGGCTCAGCTGACTTTCTCAACGTGTCACCTCTGTAATTGACTGGCGATCATGCCAGTATGTACTCCACCACTCAGTTTCCCAGTAGGATAAGCAGTAAAGAAAATAGATTAGATACGGAAGTATTTATAATCTGTGTACAATTTTGATTACTTTTCTTGTAGAGTATGTTTATCTAGTCGCTGGATTAGAATGATATTTGGGAATGGGGAAAAAATGAATTATATACTTCGGATAAGAACGAGCGAAAATCACACAATTACAGTTAATCCTAACCTGTGGTGATTTTTTTGTAATTTCAAATTTGAGGTCTTCATGTGCTCTCCATCTTGTTCAACTGAGGTGGCATTTTCTTGAAAGGGGAAACATCTTTTTTTTTTTTGTGAAGAGTAAAATATGCAGCAGATATTTAGCGTGTTTGCATTAAAGATCTTTTTTTTTCTATTGCCAGCTCATAGTGGCCAGGGGGCATCTAGAATATTACATTTGATAGAAATAAATCCCAGCAGTCTTCCAATAAACACTTCGGGAATGTAATAGCGAAGAATAAGGACGTCATTGACACTGAAACCCTGCGTCCTATGGAGGGCAATTTTCATGTTCATATGGTGACTGCTGTGAAATGTATGACACCATAGTAGGTGGGTGTTTATTGATGCTCACTCTGTTGGAGGGAGCTCAGGATAGACCTTTTCGGGATTAAACGGGAGGGCGTTGACCTCAATCAAGGAAATAATTACTGTTGCCCTTCCTATATGGATGGACTCGTTAATTAGCCAACAAAGCTACCGTAGAAAAACTGTTTGTCAGAATCCAGAGGTGATAACAGTTTAAATTCCAATTTACATCTTTTCAGAAAGCTTGAAATGTAATATTGAATTTTTTTAGTTTTCTTCTTCTGGAAATTCAATTCCGGCTTCTTGGTTTGTTTCCCCCACAAAATATCACCCACCTAGAATGCGCATTTTGTATATTATAGCCACCATCTGCGTCTGTCAGTATGTGACATATGATAATAGAATAAAGGGCATTCGCTTCAAGATAAAAACAAGTCAAGTGTGACTGACTTCATTCTGCCTAAGTAATGAAGACTATTCAAGATTAGCATTGCTGATGGAGGCGATGGATCACACACACAAACAGTAGGCTACACACACTTTTTGTGTCTCTCAATGCATCAGTTTCCTATTATATTCTCAGAAATACAAACAAGCACACACATACACCCCCCCCACCACCACACACATCACACACACACACACATGCCCCATCTGTGATCAGTGTTTCTGCTGTTTTACCAACAACCCCCAATAATAATGCGGTGCTCACATTGTGTTTGTCAATGTGATTAACTGTGACCGCAGCAATGAAAATAACATTGCACCATGCGTATTTTTGTCAAATTGTTTTAAGGAGACTGTTGTGAGTCTTGTGTTGATCCATGAATATAAGAACTATTATTAGTGAATTTAAGACTAAAAATTTAACCTATTTTATTATTTGTAACTGGATTCATGTTTCCTGTGTGTTTGTGTGTTCTCCTGGTACTCAGGCTTCCTACCACATTTCCAAACCATGCATGTTGGATCATTAAATTGTCATTTGGTGTTGAAGTGAGTGTGAATGGTTTTTTGGGGTTTTTTTTTGTCTACATGTGCTTGCAAGTGGTTGGGCTACCTGGCCAGGAGAAGATAAGCAGTATAGAAATTCAATGAATGGATATAACAGGAAAGCTAACGTTTTGCATAAAGTTTCATTTAAAATTCGATAAAAACGCCAGAATTTGCCAGCAGCTTCTACTCGAGGGTACCCTGGAAATCCTTGTCGACTGATTTCATCATAGACTTTAACCATCGTGATTGGCTGAAAGCAATTCAAATCCTATACAGTCCACCACTGCGAACTGGCCAATCAAAACACAGTGCTGAACTTATGCAGCCAATCAAGTGTGGGGTGTACTGCGAGCGGGACGGTCCAAATACGGAAGTGCGCCTACGTAGTTTTGTGTTGTTGCTTTTTCTTCCCCACACGGAAACGTGCAACAAATTCGCAATGACAGGCGGGTTGTTTACAACTTTTTCACTTTAACCGTCGCTGGTGATTTCACTAAATTCAAAGGTAAGTTTGGAATGTGGTCAATGTTGGTGCGACTCGCATGGCGCATTGACAAATAAGGCCGCCGTGTCTAGCGTCAGTTGTATATTAGTCGGGTAGGTTTAAACATTCGGTCAAGCGCTATGTTGCCTAGTTTATACCAAACGTATACTGTTTTTTATTCAAATAGTCAGTGCAATAATGACGACACCTGCGTTTGCGGAGGTTAGTGAAAGACGCCCTCTGACTTCTGTACAAATTTAGTCACGTAGCCCTTTGAGACTTGTCTGTGATTTAGGGCTACAGTGATCCCTCGCTACTTCGCGTTTGGTTTATCGCGGCTTCACTACATCGCGGATTCCCCCCAAATTAAAAAAAAATTTAAAAGTCAAAATGAAACTTCTAAATTGAGGAAACGTGTCTAACCTTTAGGACAATGTAGTATTGCTCCAAATGTTCGTTTACATTCCTTTAGAAGTCCGTTTTCGCGTGTTAGCACGATAGCGAATTAGCATATTTCCGTTAACTCGTTAGCCTGCCCAGTACTTTTTGTTGGTGACTGTACTTCGCGGATTTCACTTATCGCGGGTGGTTTTTTGGAACCAATTATCTGCGATAAACGAGGGATTACTGTATATAAATAAACTTGACTCTCTCCACGTATTTGGGAATTTCTGACATGCTGTAACGTTATGTACTGTATTATTTATTATGAAGGAAGTGCAATTTGTTCATTAACCACATTTAAATGTATGGACAAAACTCTGTCATGAAAATGAATTTTACTTTTGTCATTCTTGTTCAACAGGCCTGTGAGACATGGAGGAGCTGTTCACTTTAGAAAAGGAGGTAGGACGAGGCACCTATGGTGTGGTCTTTGAGGGTCACGTAGCCAAAACAGGAGAAAAAGTGGCTATCAAGCGTCTTCCCTGCAAGGATCCAGAAAGCATTGAACTCTACTTACAAGAACTGTGGGCCATGAGAGTCACAGCGGAGAACCACATCAATGTTATTGCACTGCATAGCTCCCTCCTGCAGACAGGACAAAAGAGTTTGAAGCCCTTAAGGAAGGGGAAGCTGCCTTTACGTCTAGTCGAAAGTGTGCTAAAAGGAAGTGTTGCTCAAATTAGAGGTTCTCAGTCCAACACTCATAGGAGGAGTAACTCTGTTTCCAGACTTCAAGACAGGACCAACAGTCTGTCATCTAACTTCTCCCCTTCACCTCCAAAAAGGCTTTCAAATCGATCGAGGAAGAGGCTGTCCCAGAGAGAGGATGAGCGGACAGGATCTCTGCACTGCTCTGCCCTCTGGCTCGTGATGGAATACTGTGACGGAGGTGACTTGAATCAGTACCTGCTCTCCAGGCCACCAGACGCCCATGGAAACCATAGTGTGGTGCAACAGCTCAGCAGTGCCGTGGCCTTCCTGCATCGTCTTGGTATAATCCATCGAGACCTAAAGCCTGACAATGTGCTTGTCAGTGTTACACCGAATGGTCCTATTTTTAAGGTACGTCCTTCTGTAACCCCAAATGTTTACCCAAATGCTTAAATGAACACTGGCTATCCAATGTATTGCACGGAATTGTTATCACAAAGTGAAATCTATTTTTTGTTTTGTCTGCATCTGGCTGGTTTGAGAAAGTGTTGAAATATATTTGAGATTGCTGCGATTGATGTCTTTTCCAGGTCGCTGATTTCGGTCTGAGCAAGATGAGCGAGGGTCGGGTGGACGGAAAGCTGACCAGGAAGTACTTTTCTTCCACCTGTGGCTCCGACTTTTACATGGCCCCAGAGGTTTGGGGTGGGCTCACTTACACAGCTCAGGCGGACATCTTCTCGCTAGGTGTGATGTTTTGGGCTGTCTTGGAGAGAATTACATTCTTGGAGGAAGGAACCACACAGGAACAACTAGGTGAGTCAATAATGGACAGAAATTGTGCCGTTCGGAGGATCTTTCCGAGTCATGTCCAGGAATAGCATTTCTTGGCTTTTATTGGAAGAGAGAAAATTGATATGAGCATTCCCTGCGTTACCAGGTGGAGCCCCAACTTGGAGGTCAAAAAGGTTGAGTGTGTGCGTACGTGTGAAATCTTACAGGTTGGCGATGCGGCGCACTGAATCGAGTTTGACTCCATTAACTGGGACATATTAAAAGTGTCAGATACTATACATCATGTGTTCGTCAAGCATGGCCGATTAATCGTTCATGTAAATGGCAGCCAGATGAGGGACGGTTGAAAATTTTGAGAAGGAATTAAAGCGGCACTGTCCCTCTTAATTCAAGATGACATTTGCGCGCAACTGTGCGTCTACCTCATCTTTCCCAAAAGCACCGTTGCCGTGGAAATCACAGATAACAATTTGAGTGTGGTAATAAAAATTCATTAATTCAAACACTGCTTTTTTGTCAGGGTTTTTCCATTGATGAAGATTAATTGAAACTTCATGTTAATGAAATATGCGTTGGAGCTGGTTTTATTTTTTTTTTTAATTAGCCTTGAGGCTGTATGACGTTCCAATGCAACAGTTCAACCTTTAATTTTAATGTCATATTTTTGTCATAATGAAAGGCTTATGACACATTTCATTTTTCCCCTCCCAGAAAATATTTCCAGCCAAAGTCAACCTGGTAGGTGCGTGATATGAACCGTTATTCTTTAGTGTCTACATTAAAACATCCCAGGGTCAGCGATACTCTTAATACGCTGGCTCAAAACGGTGACAATGGGAGAGAGATTTTTCGTAGCATCCCCAAAAAAGAACAGAGGCAAAATGGAATTTAGCAAAGCACAATCGTCTTTGTCAGGCAGATAATGGGAGAGGCGGCTGAAGGGCGTTTCACAGATGGCGAAAATGCGACTTGACTCTTTCCTTTTTCAATAGTCACACATTTACCGTATTTGACTTTGCAAAAGATAGAATGTGTAGTCATGGATATCGATATAAAGTGCTTGGCGCCTTCCCTTTCTGCGTCTCTTGACAGGCAGGATCCTGTGCTGGAAAAGCGAGCACCTGTGAAGAATCGTAAATCATCGCCATTTCAGCCTTTCCACTGATATTTCCACCTTTCTTTATTATTTAAATTGTATTAAATACAAAAGTGTGCACACCATTTCATAATTAGGGATAAGTTTGAAAACATGTTGAATGGTGTTTAAAAAAAAAAAAAAGTTCAGTTGTTCAAGTGGGCTTTTCTTGGCATTCCCTTTGTGACATATTCCAGGAAAAAAAAATTTTTTTGAGATCTTAAAGGATTTCACCCGACACCAGCGATACCATTTGATCTTCTTAGTTTTCGAAGAACGACAAGAATGATCCACTGCGGTTATGTGATCAGACCATTACATGATGATGTGGTTTTTTTTTTGTTCCCTTATAGGTGCTTATGTGTGCAAGGGTCGCTGGTTAATGCCATTGGGCGAAGCTTTGTGGGAGAATGCTGACCTCCAGCTGTGTATTCCCATGAAGTGGAAAAGAGCAGCTCCGCTGCCCAGCCCTCCCAGCCCGGCCATGTGTGGCCTGCTTTTCGACATGCTTGCCTCCAACCCGGATTCCCGGCCCATCGCCGAGCAGCTGGAGTCCAGAGTGCGAGCGGCTTTGAAAGAGGACTCCCACTGAGACAAAGCGCTCCTAATGGCCAGAGCCACCACGGAAAAATTGCCCGCGGAGCCAGCTAACTGCGGCGTTTCCGCCACGAGTAAATAATAGTGGAGATTTGCAGAGAAAGCAAGGCCACATCAAACGATTCAAGGAGAGTGTGGCTGCTCAATTTTTCTGTAAGAGAGCTGCTGTTGATCAGACTGGGAGTCGTCATCCTTCGCTCGCCATGTGAGTATCTCCACCTTTTGTCACCATGAGGTGTGAAATTTGGGTTTTTGTTAAATTTCCATTGAAATTCCAACAGGGGGCACTTTTTGAAATTTCATTGTGAGGATTCATTTACCATTGAGGGTAGATTAAAAGTATCCTATTCAAGCATGATGTAAACATATTGTTTCGTAAGCAGAGATCCTTTGAAGGGGAAAAAAAGCTTCTCCAGCCCACATGCAAGGGAATTATAATGTCTTAATTGTTCCAACCCACTTCACTTGCGTGGTGGCATCTCTGAAGGTTTCTCAGATTCTGGCTGACTGCACAAAGCAAAAAGAAATTAACCTACGAGTTTATAGTCAGGATTATGCTCAAATATATATATATATTCCCGAGCTATATATGAATTTCTCATTAAGAAGCAAACTTTAATTTGCGCAATCCTAATTTATTCCATTGAAAGTTTCCAACTTTAATCATTCCCATAATTTTTCAACCCTATATCACTTGTAAACGAAACGTTCAAATGCTATGATGTGATTATATCCTTAAATTATCTATAACGTGACAAATAAAATGATATATGGATGTTTTAATGTGATTTGGTTGTCTGAAATAGGCTGTATTTTTAAACGTTTAATGGAATTTGACCCCCCGACTGAGCTGTTGCCTGTACATCTATGTCCGTACGCATTTATGTATGCATAGATCTTCTGGGAATTACTCGAGTTGCGTTCGATGAAAGCGTCATGCTGTTGCCGCCGGCCCTTCATTAAAAGGAGCATGTTGGATGTAAAAGTTGTTTTAAATTGTAAACGACTATAATGAAACCCGAGAGATTACTGCAGTTGCTTTATGTAAATGGATTACTACGTTGATTGCATTTCTTTTTTTTTTCTTCTTTCTTTTTGTGGGTCGAATTTGAATTAAACTAGGTTTTCTTTTTAATTGCCTTAATGTAACGTGTAATCGCTGTGTCCATTGTACAGCATTGCAAGAGACCACCAAATAAATAGGTTATACAAGAAGTCATTAATACGAGAACGTGTTTGCGTATGGTGAAGTTCATGCGCCACAGTCATAGACAGAATGAATAAACTGCCGCAAGTGCAACTGAAAATTCATATTTTAGGATTTTTAAAGAGCACAAATTCAGTTGCAAAATTAACTCGTCGCAATCCTTGCAGTGATTTCATTAACGTGTGTCTGAGTCAGCCCATTGTTTGCCTTTCTAACAGCATGACTGGCTCTATGAATGACAACCATTTCATTGGGCTTTGGGGCTCAAACAGTTGTGCTCCACAATTTCGACCATTGCCGTGAGTGCTTGGATCGTTTATGTTAGCATCTTTACTGTGTATGTTACAAAGCTACATTGAGGAAAAAAAAACAAGTACCGTAATTTTCGGAGTATAAGTCGCACCGGAGTATAAGTCGCACCAGCCATAAAATGCCCAAAAAAGTGAAAAAAAACATATATATGTATATAAGTCGCTCCTGAGTATAAGTCGCCCCCCCACCCAAACTATGAAAAAAACCGCGACTTATAGTCCGAAAATTACGGTACATCAGACAGTACTGTAATTTTTACTCCTGGCTGATTTACTGCCACAAATGTAATTGTTAAACAGCGCTGAAGCTGTTAAGCACCAGTTCCACCTGTTTCTTTCTGTCAACAATGCAAGAGAAGTTAGAAATCTGTTTTTTTTTACGAAGCATAGGCGTTTAATGACGTATGAGTAACATGCCTTAGGCCAAAGTAGTATTGCAGGAAACATGGAACATTTGCTGTGTAGTTTAAGCAGATTGAATTTCTTTTACCCAACGTTGGGTTAATGATTTTGCAGATTGGGTTGGAACTCAGAAGATGCTCAACATTTTGGACAGGTTTGTGTACTGAAATTTAAGTAAATTCATGTAACATTCTTAAAAAATTTACCGTATTTTCCGCACTATACGGCGCACCTAAAAACCTCAAATTTTCTCAAAAGCCGCCTTATAATCAGGTGCGCCTTATATATGGACCAATATTGAGCCACTACAGCAGGCGTGTCCAAAGTCCGGCCTGCGGGCCAAATGTATATATCTTATATATGGACAAAATTCGAAAATGGGCCATTCATTGAAGGTGCGCCTTATAATCCGGTGCACCTTATATATGGACAAAGTTTTAAAATGGGCCATTCATTGAAGGTGCACCTTATAATCCGGTGCGCCTTATAGTGCAGAAAATACGGTACCAACTATCGTGGGTAGAGGTGTCAAATTAATCGATTCATCGGCAACAAAAAAAAAAAATCTAATTAATTGACTATTTTATCAGTCATCATTTAAAGCCATTATTTCAAAGGGAAGGCGAATTAAGGAGACAAAACAACTTTCTCCTTACGGAGACTCATCAACACTTACAGTATGAGTGAGGGGGCAAAAATGTTCTGTGGTACACTAAAGAAATATTAGAAACCACTGAAGTAGCAAGACCCTGCTCTAAGTTTGTGAGTGTTGCAGAGAAGATTAAACCAAAGTGGCTCCTGTACAAGAAAAAAAGACTCAGCAAGACGGAGAGGGGTGGGAGGGAAAAGCCCTTTGCCATTTCACAGCTGATAAGCACAGTGTGAGCGTAGAGAGAAAATGTGAATGTGGCCGAAACCTCAATGCGTCAGGACTGCAACATCAGTCACGACACGAGCGCCGCATGCAGGAAATTACGCATGGCCCTTCTGATTCACCCCCCCCCCCCCCCCCCCCCCTCCAGTACGCTCTTTCAATTGGGACCTATATGAGACATACTGTTGGTGGACGGGTGAGGAATTAGTGCTTTATTGCTCATATGACAAAGGGCGTCGAAGAAATGTGGCTCCACACAGCATTCAGTCAATTTTCAATAGACAGAAAACAGATGGACTTGTAATTGCTGAGGCTGTGTCAAATGAGCCACTAAAACACTCTTATGGGGCAATCACTGACTATGTCCTGCAGGGGCTGGCATCCTCGTCATTGGCGGAGGAAATCATCTCAGAGGTGAATGACCTTTCGGAGAAGTGGGTGGGGGTGTTTTGATAATAACATTGGCAAACTCACAATTCACTTTATTCTTTAAAAAAAAAACAAGGGTTACATTTACTTCTATGAAAAGCATTCATATACACCTCATGAAGTTGGATTAAAGGAATGACGGAAACTAATTTATGTAGCTTAAATAGTCACATATAAATCAAAATGGTGTAATTACACAACAGTTAGCAGGTCAGGATATTGCTCCCGTCTAAAATTAATAACCACTTGGCTCATAATGGGGATTTCGTCCATTTGCAGTTTAACCTGGCTGCTCATCCTGGCCAAATGAAGAATATTCTAATTACGTGTCCGTATTACTGACTGAGTCACTGACACATAATTGGGTAGATGAAGCCATTCAATTGTCTGTTTGGAAACCTTTTCTGAAATATCAGACTGTCGGTAGATATCCGATATGGAATCATGTCATTTACACAACGTAATTTAAAAAAACAATCCCTGGCATTGCTTGGATATTCATAATGAAATAAAGCAAAACTATGTGTGTGTGGGGGTTGATTAAGAATGACTCGAACGTGATAAAAATGAATTAAAATTAAATTCTGTGTGTCCATGATTATGCTGAAAAAGTCCGGTTTCAGTTCATTTATAGTTCACGTAGAAGCTTCACCATATATGGGCCTTCCAATTCATAGCCCAATTTCCTGTAGTAGTTTCTTGTTCCTACACCTGGAAAGGAGAAGAAAAACACTAATTTATCGAGGTAAGTGTTATTCATGAAACTGCCAGTAACGGACAGCCACCTAAAATTTGTAATTTTCAAAACTGTAGCAATAGACTACTAAGAACTCTTATACTTTCAATTCTCACCTGAAATGACCGCCAATTTATTGGAGCCATGTTCATGCGTGGCAATTCTCTCCGCTTCTTCCATCAACATCATCCCGAATCCCTATTGAACCAAAATAAACCAGGTCAGTTAACCTACATTTTAACCAGAGTGTCGTCTTATCCGTTTTTGCCGACTGTACCTGATGTTGGAATTTGCTGGGGTCTCGGCTACTGACCGGGACCACGCTACCGTACACGTGCAGTTCGCGGACGATGGACACGCCCCCTTTCAGTTCCGCCCGGAACGACTGCGGGGAGCAGCGGCGTAGACGCAGCAGTCCAATCAGAATGTCCTGCTCGGGATCCTCATAGGAGAGGAAGGTCTCCCAGCTACCGTTGGCTACATAGTCCCTTCGCACTAGCTCCACCTGAACACACCATAAAACACCGTAAGACTCTTTAATAAGAATCATTTTCGGATTCCTTTCACCTACCTGGTAGGGTCGAACTTTGTGGTGGATCTCCTGAATTCCCACTTCTCTGGTTCTAACATCTCGACACTGCACACAAGGAAAAATGAAACTGAAGTAGGATAATTTGACAAATTTGAGCATTCAGCATGTGTGCATTTGAAAAGAAGTACATTTCATGTTTGCATGAGTTTGCTGCATCATGTGAAAGTACAATGTGAAGTCAAGGTAAAGTTGGCTGATAAATGTTGGAGGTTACCAGCAGGTCCCAGGGAGGATGATGATGCGGGTGTTATCAATCGGAATGAACTCAGGGGAGGTACTTCACTTCTATTCTATGCTCCATTGGTTCTGATCTATTCTCGGCAGGTTTATAAATCTGTCCTCTTCTCCTACCACTGCAGCTCAGGCAAATTCCGCAGTTAGCATCAATTTGATCTATGCTCTGAAGTCTTTGGTGATTCCGGTGAGTGTTTGGACTCCTTTTTTTAAGTCTTTTAGTTTAATAGGGACGTCTCACCTCAGTGCCCATATCCTTCATCCTGGCTAAGGCCAACTCCCGTAGGTTTCCGTGCTCCACTCCGGAGCTCACCAATGGCATTGGGATGTCCCTAATGGGCGGAGACAGAGCAAATTATTTCAGAAAAGCAAGGAGTCTTAAGAGGAATGCTGTAACACACAAAAAAAACCACACACACAACCTTACAGAGGTAAACTTGATGCACTTACCTCTGCACGCGATAAACCCGTGTCCAGGGCGGCACCAGTGCAAGGATTCGGGCCACCAGGTCCACCAGGGTGCTGGGTGTGTAGCTCTTATAGCGGCCCGTCTTCCACAGCTCATATAGGCCCGTACCCCGAATAACCAAAGTCGGGTATAGCTTTAATCCATCGGGCCTGAATGCTGGATTCTCAAAAAACTCCTGGAAAAAAAAAAACCAGACGAATTCCTTTAATTGTACCAATTAGATAGCTTCAAAAATCTATGTTTTACGTAATTTTAAATAATATTATAACATAAAAAAAAATGTACAAACAGAACATATTGTAGAGTACAACTGGGAATCACACTGTACAGGAGATCATTTTTCAAGCGTTTACTATAGCTGTCAAGAAACGTTTTTCTCGGAGGTTATGTCAGAAGAGATTAATTGAAAAGCGTCTCGGTATTACAAAAAAAATGGTCCATGAGCAAAGTTCCCGACACAAACATCATGAGCAAGCAATCCATTGTGTAACGCGGGCGTCAAAAACCGAGACCACTGGAAGACAGTTCTGACTTATTCAATAAAACCAAACAGATGAAGCAATCTGGATCAGTGCAGTGAATCAATATCATTTCTTGTCATTTGACACTTTTCTTTGCTGACGGCTACGATCGGCAATGTAAAAGTTTTGACAAGAATCTTAAAAATAAGTTGTCATCATTGTTCTCACGCTGCCGGGCACGAAACCTATTTGGGGTAGGATTGCGACCAATAATATTACAGTCCTACCTATAAAGGTGTCTGAAGATTATTCGGGTGGCTTTTAAATCTATATGATATTATTTAGTAATCGTATCATAGCTCTTGCTGCTCAAAGGAGAGGAACCCTGTTAAGGACGTCTCTCACTGGACAGAGAGCATCTGTAAACGAGAGATAAGTGAGAGAGGTTCGCAAGCTAGAGGGGAATTGTAATCGAATTTCACTATCAGGACAAGCATGGGAGACGCAAGGAGGATGCAGAGTTGTGCCACAGACAATTTCTGCCTGCAGTGACTGTCATCCGCTTTGACGGCTGCCTCTCTATAAGATCACATTATAAACAAATTGATTACATTTGATTATTATTAGGAGACAAAAATGATATCCCGGCTTCCTCTGGGCTCATCACGACTGGAGCTATGCCAATGAGGCTCGAATTCAATTTTCAAGGAGGATTCAAAATCTTTCCAGTGAAATCTCATCTGATGCTTGCGTCATATCGTAAGCGTTTGATTTGTTCTCGCTATTTAGATGGTAAAAATAAATGGGATTTCAAGACGGCATTGTGGTATATCTGTAAGCTCTCCTGCCTTGTGACATGAAGGTTCTGTTTGGGTTGATGGTCTGAATCTGCATTTACATCAACAAGCTCTCCGTGTTTGTGTGGATTATCTCTTAAAAATACTTCATTCACTTTGTAGTGAAGATTCAGGGATGGTTAGTTATCTTATTTTTGTTTTTTTTATTATCTGTAGGGGGAAATCCAGGTTTTGAATGGCTTTACAAAGCAGTGAGTCTCAACTTTTCAGGTCCAACAAACACAAAGATGAAAGAACATTTGAAAAGTTTAAGAGACTAATAAAAGAAAACGTGTTTCCAAACGCAAAGTGTTCAGACACTGACAAATTTCCATAAGAGCCGCAGGGGCGTGTCTCAATCTCACCGATTAGTTACACGTCTGTTTGGCATCGTGTTTCTTAATTACTGAATTTTTTTTAGTGTTGCTGAGCAAAAAAAGCAACCAAATAAGCAGAAATTCTTTAAGGTATCAAACCGAGTTGCTGATATCCTCCAGTCACGCTCCGTTCTGATTCGTCACGTTCGCATTAAAGTCGCGTTTCCAATCAGAGCTGCGGTGAGCCTACTGTTGCGAGACATCTGACAGCCTCGTCTTTTGAGTCACCTCACAGTCAGGATTGACGGTGTTGCTATTTTGGATTCTACATGAAGGACTTCTTTGATACTACACCACTGTGCAGTAAGTAGTAATGACGCACAGTGAGGTGGAGCAAAATAAGAACTGACGATGCCATGAACAACAAAGCTAATGACTGATGCATCACCTTAATGAGCTGGATATCAACCTGAGAAAAATACTTTTTTTTTTTTACTGGGAGCACAGTGGATGTAATTCCAGGGTTACAAGCAGAACATTTGGAGTGCAATATAAAATCAACTTGCATAAGAAATATTCCAATTTCCTCTTATTTATTTACTGTCATACTGATCAGACGCAGCCACTCATCCCCAAAACAAAATTTCTTGCTCCCCCCCACCATGATCTTTTCCGACAAAAACAATTTAGACTCATCAGCATTTGTCTCTTCAGGCAAAAGTAGGTTTATTGAGTCGAAAGTAATCACTGAAAGGCAATCAGAAATGATGATTTATGAGATAAATTGCTCATGTCAATATACTTTTTTGTCAGGAAGTATCGCTTAAATAATGATACTTGTGAAAAAACGTTTTAATGACAAAACAACAATTTTTGAAAATGTACCTTATTTTGGTACAATGGCACAATAACAACACACAAAAGCACACTTGGATTCAATCCTTATTTCTAATTTCTAGTGTCGCAAGTACCGATACCTTGAAACAAGACTGATAGCAGTACCAATACTGAAAATAATAATAATGTAGGTACTCACAATGAACTGCTCCACATCTCTCTCTATGCCGACATTGGGCAGGTCCGGCATCATGTGGGCCACAACTTTGAAGCCGGCGTCTTTTGCCAGGTGGAAAGACTCACATACAGCTCGAACTGTGTGGCCCCTGTGGTAACATGCCCACAAAAAAAAAAAAAAACACATATACAGTCTGGCTAAGTCTGTGAAAACTCTTGCACTGACCTGTTCGTATCCCTGGCCACATCTTCATACACACTCTGGACACCGATCTCCAGTCTTGTGCAGCCGTAGCCCAACATGTCGCTCAGGTGTCGTTTCAGGCAGTAGTCGGGGCGCGTCTCAATAGTGATTCCTACACACTTGGTGTTACTGCGCTCAGAGTATCTGTGGATGGATATATTTTTAAAAAAAAAATTTCAAATCAACATAACGTGCATCTTTTACTTTGACATTTTATTTTACGAATTACCATAGTTTGACAGAGACAACATTATTGGGGTAATTTAGCAACATCAATTTACAAGCTGAAAAGGGTGCAAGGCTCATTTACTCGCAGAGTTAACATTAACCTCGCATTAAGGACATGCAGATGCAACGAAATTAATATGATAGCAAAAAAAATGTGATTGCAAAGCACATAATGTTAAATGAGATATTAATGAGTATTTGCTTTTTGTCAAAAGCAATCTAAATAAATTATTTCGAGAAAGTTTTGATTGTATATGCATACATACTTTTATAACATTGACTCAGTACCATCCTTTGAGTTATGATAACGAATGCAATACAGTATATGTACTGTGAAAGGTGTTCCTTGTAGTTAAACAGTAAGCCAAAAAGCATCATCAGCTAACTCAACATCTTTCAGCACATTCTTTTGGTTTAATTGCCCCTGACTTTACGGTTATGATGGCTGTAATTGCTCTCATCCCAGATTGTAGAAAAACAAAGCTTGGATAAACCCATTAACAAGCCGCGGTTTTAAGAAAGTTGCATTGAATTCATTTTTAACAGACACCTAGGACAATTCTCATTGCTTGTGGTCGGTATCCAGACCTCACATATTGTCAAATGAAAAAATTATTGGAAAAAACATTGGCTGGGTATATTGTTAATACCACTTTGAGTATTATCGTTTTTGTGAAAGATGGATTTTTTTGGGGGGTAATGATACAGCTCTTATTTTGGATGCTATGAAATTGTGAAAGGGGAGGTTGTTGCCAGTCAAACCCAAAAGTTTTTTTTTTTTTGCTGCAATCCTCTTATATCCTAATTTGTTTACAATTAAAGTGACACAAACTGTACTGACATTGTTTTCTAATCAAAGTTTAGCAGAAGCCAAGTTGTGTCATTTTAGGTATTTAAAGCCAAATTAATCTTTCCATGACGTATAGCATAGGTGGAAAAATGTTTTTTGGCTAGCCCATTTTTAATGGTGAAGCTAAATTTTAGCATCTGGTTCAAATTTATCCAGTACTATCATTTTTCAGACTAGTTCAACCATAAAAGACCAATTTCAAATGGCACATATTGTGCATCATCAGTATTTCTTTGGTAGCAAAAACAAGTCTACCTCCCTAGTGCTCGAGAGTAGAGCTTAAAAAAAAAAAACTGGATTTGCGATACCCCCCCCCCCCCTTTTTTTAGACCAACACCAGCATAGAGTACTCAATTCTTGAGTAGCACCGATACCAAACAGTAGAGTGTGACTATCATGATCAACTTTCGACAAGATTTTGAAATGTATTTGTGGCAATTTTTGTGAGGTCAGATGACAGGACCAAGAGAATCGGGCGCATCTGAGAGAGCTTGATTCGAAGTAGGCGAACACAAATATCATCACATCATCCTCCTTTGATTTTTGCAATGACCATTAGCTCCCCTCATGCCAGCTCGCATTTCTTCTGATTCTGTAGGCGGCTGTAGTAAACATCCATTTTTTACAGTCTGCTGGTTGATCTACACCAATTATAGGAGTTTGTGCTGGCAAGAGGACAATCAGATTGTGTGAAATGAATCAATAAAAACTCTATTATCTTGGGTGATTATCTCGCCGTATCTTGCTGATGTGAAAAGATTTGTAGAAGCGTGGCCGTGGTGAGAGGTGAGTGTCATAACATGGACACACACACACACCCTATAAACACAAACACACATCATCAACTTGCGGCTGAAACTCCATAGCAATTACTACAATCAAAGCATCTTAACAAGGCCTGCCGATAGCTGATAAGCTTTATATACGTATGTGTACACACACACGGCAACCACATACTTATGCTGGCAAAGTGACGCACAACCAAACCCCTCTTTGGTCTTATCAGTCTTTAGGGAAGTAAACAAACATAGTCTTGTGAAAAAGCTATTATTTGGTTCAGATCGTCTGACGTCATCAGCTCCACAACAAAATTCTACTTTGACTTTGAATCTTTCCCAAGTCATCTTAAAAGTCGCTACTCATCCATTCCGAGCAGGCGTGGGCGCAATTTCATTCAAAGCTCAGCACCTCGGTAAGCGAGAAATCAATGGAGGCAGCCCCAAAACGCTACCAGAGACGGCCCGATTTCTCCTGAATTTTGGATCAGACCTCGAATGGAGACCGTGCTGACACAGGCATTAATTAAAGTTCATATAATGGAATCGTTGCTGTTGTGGTGGGTTTGTGTCAAGAATCATGGGGAGCGGTTTTTGTGCATTGTGTGGTTAGAATTCAGGGAACAATATATTTTAGACCAACTATGGCTAAGGTAGCAATCAGATAGTTAAACAGCTCTCTCTAGTGTACACATGGAATATTACATTCACTCAACCGGGCGGCAATTTATGAAATTTAGTTAAAAAAAAAAAGGTGAGGTTGGCTTTTCAATTCCAAGTCAACATTATGCATTGTTTTTAAATATTATCCATTTTCATCAAAATGAATGATCCAAAAATAAAACCAAAACGTATGTACTCATGTGATTGACAACAATAGTCATGCAACTTTAGAGGCATTTTCAAATAATTATTATTTATTTATCAAATTGATATGTAACAGTAACACAAAACAAAAAATAATAATTTTAGGATTGTAATGGGGGAAAAAAATCCCCTGTGAAAGAGGCGTGATAAACATTTGTTACCTTACAGCCTCGGCCACATTGTTCGAAGTGTGTCCAGACAAAGCGTCGTGAAGATTCCTGATGAAGTAATCTCTGTACTCTTCAGACAGAGCCATAAACGTTCCACCCATCACAATGAATTCCACTTTATCCACAGTGTGCCCCAGTTGCTTTAGCTAGAGATAACATAAAATAAATATAAGGTTTGTCAAAAATAACAGTTACAGAATACCCAAAAAATGATTAAATTCATATTAGACGCTAAACCAAATAAAGCTTCAAAGAGTATTCCATTGCTCACATTGTGAATGAAAAATAAGACTTCGGCATTGTTGTAGTTTAGTTTAAGTCAATTAAAAACAGCTCAACAAGCTGAATGGGAGGAAAACTTGACAGGAAAGTAATTTGCATACTGGGGCAATAAAGTTATGGCAACAGTGTCTGTTTACATGGCCCTCTTTGGCCAGTGGCATCAACCACCACGCCAAACACGTTTGACTGACCTGCTCCACACGATGCCTGGTCTGAAGGTAGGGATCATATCGCGCTCGAATGGCTCTCATTGAGGTGGGCTAGGACAAAGAAAAACATCAATTAAAAAAAAAGGTTAAAAGGCTAATAATACCAAGACAAATAAAAAATAATATGTAATAATAGTAACAAATAAAAGCACCAAATTTAGGATGTCTATAAGTAGTGCTGTTACTACTGTGGCCCCTTATCATCAGCAGTTAAGTACGAAAAATAAACATTTGTAAAACCTCATCTTACCTCATAACCAGTGTAAGATTGTGTGGAGTATTCAAAGTCTGAGTCCGGCCCACCAGGGCAGTACCTACAAACATGAGCATGACAGAACATGGTGATAATAAAAATGACTTCTCATCTAAAAAAAAATGTGAGTTAAGGAATACATAATGGGTACAGGGCAACCAATTCCGTACAGAACATTTACAGTGAAAAAGTTTCGCATAATTACCATACTTAAATGTTTCAGATCATCACGCAGATCATTTTATTAGCAAAGTGTGATGAATATGCAAAAATTCTGAAATCAAAGAGGGGCAAATACTTTTTCATAACAATCTTGCACGAGTCCTAACTTCAGGTAAAATTATAAAATACCTAGCCAAGGAGTTGGTTGAATTTGTTTGTGGACGTGAGAATGGTACAATTTGAAGGGCAGCTGTCACTTACACACAAATGTTGCCAGTGAAGCTGATGTGTGGACAACGATGTGGTTTGCACATCACAGCAACAACTGCAATCTGTCAAGAGACAGAAAACAACCTAACATCTCACTTTTGTACAGATTACAAGGAACTGCACATGCAATGTCAACAATGTTAATTACGATTCAGAGAGCTGCTTACCCCACTAGCTGTGCGGATCGGTTTGGCCTTTAGTTTGGGTACCAGAGCACGGCGATGTTGTGGAGGAACGGCAGCTATAATATCAACCAAACGGGGTTGAGCCTCCAGGCCGTATTTCGCAGAGGTCTTTGTTTTCAATCTGTTAGAAAATATTTAAGTTGTGACAATAGCTGCAATGGGTGACATTTGTTGAAAGTTGTAACTTAATGATTTTTTTTTTATTCACAACACCTTTGCTCAGACTTAAAGAATATCTGAACAGTCAGGTGTGATACATACTTGTTAAGGTTGATGTCTTTTCCCTCTTCGTGTGCTTCAACCAACTGTTTGATGACATCGGCGATGGTCATCATCATCAGTTCAGCTCGACTGAGGTCACCTGTCATGCAGAAATATCCAATCACAGTATAATTTACCAACTACTTACAAATTGAGAGGAGCGACAACACTCCAACGCTCACTGTGCACATTTGCGGCGATAATTAAAAATGATGTCATCTTGTGGCAACAAAACATTGACAACTTTTTATTGAAACTGTACAATTGGTAACCATGCTTGACAGATCGTTTTAATCATGAGACATGCTATTGATCGTGGACTTGTTAGCATTATCAAAGAGCTCCCGGACCTGGGGTGATAATTCAAACACTGACGTAAACTCACTCTTTTTCTTTGGCTTCCCCATTCTTCCGTATGTTATTCGTCTGTATTCAATAGTGAAAAGAACTTTACAGATGCGTACTGATCATGCTTGTAAGCAAAAATAGTAAACAACTCCGCGTTGCATCAGAACACGGCTTGTCGTTCACCGAGTGGGACTGTCGTAAAGTGGCGTAAAAGAGCGTCCCATTAAAACCATTACGCACAACCAGCTGGACGTGTTTACTTGTTTGAAGAAGATAATAACGTTTTAAAATTGCAATCACTTAACTCTTTCATGCCTCTGATGTCTACAGTGTGAGTCGTTTTTTTTAATAGTATATTAATAGGGGATGGGGGGGGACACTCGCATTTATTATAGTTCACAGCAGTGACCAGCTAAAGTAAAAGTTGTTTTTCCTATAGTGTATACTGAATATATTTATGCAAATAAACAAATCAGAAGAGCTTCGCCAACAACGCATTCATTCATTCATTCATGTATTTATTTATTTATTTATTTATTTATTTATTTTACAGGTAAACATTTAACCATGCAAGCAAAATATGTCAAAATAAATAATTTAACAAACTTTACAATTTGATATTGTTACATACTTGCACAAAGTATTCATAGTAAATGTCTCAAACACACACGATAAAACTCACATTATATGGAAAATACTATATCTGAGTTGTTGAAGCTAAGTAAAAACATGTGGTGGCTATTAGAGTTCGAATCTTTAAAAAGTAAAGAACAGGACACAGACCAGAAATGATCGAGTTTTACATATCATTTCACCTGTAAGACACTGTGTTTGCATCTTTTCTATCACAGACTCATTCGAGTAGGCAGAAAGATACGAAAATTATAATTTAATCTTAATTTGCATTTTTTCCTTAAAAATTGCTGTGACGTGTGATGCACCCACAACTCCATCTCATTAGTAAATCTCAAATTGTCAGCTGTCTTGAAAAACTTTTTTTTTTTTTTGTTCATACCCAATGTATATATTTATATATAGCCACATAAAATAACGTTTCTCTACATTATGGTGACAAGTCGCGTGTTTCTCACGGTTTGTGCGTCAACGTCGTTGAGAAGGTAAATAACAGACTTGTATATTACAAGGACCGACCGAGTTGTCGTGAAATGATCCACGTGAAGCTGAACAGGTGGTTTGTAGATCAGTTACCAACTGGCAACTTGTTCGCTGGCTAAATCTCACTGCAGTAATCTCTTGAGCTGCGAGGTGACATGGCTTGACGAAACTCTACGGGAATTTTCAGGAAATACAACAGGTGGACGAGCCCACGCAATGCCCCGTGGACCACCGTAAGTGACTTTTGTCAAACTTTCAAATATAAAGGTATGGTGGCGGAACACCGTCAGTTTCGTTCCAATGAACTAATTATGTGTAAAAATAGTTGCTTGTGTTTCTGTCAAGTTGTCGTTAGCGTCCTTGGCTAACTTAAAATGGCTGTTGAACTGTACTTCTACAATAGTCTTTAGTTGTGTGTGCGATATTGGTGACGCATTTATTTGATTAACTTAGTCCTTCGTGGGGTGTAATTTATTCTTCTTCTTCTTTTTTTTTTTTAAATAACTGACAGCGTGGTTTGACATAGAGAAGAGCTCACAGGCATGTACCTGCCTGGTGGCAACCCTTAGAAAATTTCGTTGAAGACGGTGATTAATGATTTCGGAATTGTCAAATAACTTTTTTGTTTAATAGGTCAGACGGCACCATGGAAGACAATAAGCTCAATGACTCGAACGTAAAAGTCGCTGTTCGTGTGCGACCAATGAGCAGAAGAGGTGAGCTATACTAAATGTCACACAGCCAGTGCGTATTCATGATTTTAAGTGCCCCGAAGATTTATCGGCATGTTTTGTACAGCTCCTGTCGTCAATTTCAATTATTTTCCTCTTCGTTTAAATTTAGGGATTTGTTTGCTTGTTATTTGAAAAATGTTTGTAGATTGAATTCAAATAAAGGCAAGTACAGAATGTTGGTTTTACATCACAACGTGACTTATTTAGGTAGAAAATGGCGGAAATCTATATTGAACTCGGAAATCCAGCAAATTGAAACATAAACATGTATGAATGCATGTTGCAGTTTGCTTGAGCCACTCAGACCTTTTAGAGCTCTCAATTCCTCGCTGTAGAAAATTAATCAATAACTTTCAACCTCTGAAAATTCATCCTTCCCTTATTGAAGGCAGATTAATTAACCGTTTGTTTTTGAAACACAATAAGACTTTTGCAAACATCAGATTTAATTTTGGAATGCAATTATCAATATTTTTTTGTTATATTTTCTGACTTGTTATGCCCAAAGCACGAACTGCATCATAATTAATTCATGGAAGCAGTAGTGCTCAGTTGAACCTTTATAGTTATGTAGTTAATACTCAATATTATGCAAAAGTCTTTAAACATTTAATTTTGAAAGCAACCATAATGTGTTTAAACTGCTCTGTTAATAAAGTTGAGTTAAATAAAACAGCTGCACAGCGTGCAAATGCTAGTGGCGAGGATGGCTATCTTGTCCAGCAAAATCACGATTTATGTGCATATTGAAGGCACTTTAACAGAATATTAAGGTTGAAATCCTATACCTAAGGATTAAGGAATATCTGTTGTTTGAAAGTCACAGTAGTGCTTGTGACCGCAATGGAATGTTATGCTGACTTTTGACCTTGAGCAGTGGTCAGTTGATGTTAGAAACATTGTTACTGTCAAAAGACAGTTTTACTTTGTCACAGTTTTAAAATGTTCAATATGCATCTCTCCAGAAAAAGACCTCACGACAAAAAGTGTGGTTGAAATGGAAGGGAACCAGACAATATTGAATCCTGCCATTGTGACTTTGAGCAAAGGAGACCCCCGGTAAGTGGGAAGAAAAATGCTGGGGTTTTGAAACATTTGATTTCATATAATACATGCAGTTGTTGGTTTGATGTACCTAACTCAAATATGGATTTTTTACTGAATACAAAAGGAATTCCACTTTTTCTCTGCACTGGCAGCACAACATACAGGCTGTAACCAGCCTCTCTGGTTAACAGCCAATGTTGGGTGGAGGAGACTCATAACCCCCACCTACACAAGTCCTTCCTAGTCATGCTTCTCTTTACAAAGGGCGTGTCGCCTACTGCCCAGTCTTGTTTGTAAAGAAGAAAAAAAAAAAGATTATCTTCTCCAGATTTAATACAAAAGCATATATGGCTCTGGTCACTATTTTCATTTGCCTTTGTTTGATTTGAAAGTTCAAATAATGCAAATTGTGCTTTGACAGACCTCGTTCCCAATAGACCATAGAATAAGATAATTTTTTATGTGCACCCCTAAATATAACCTCATAAACATACGTATAGTAACATCTTAATGGAAATTTAAGGTTTGTCATGAATGTAGTTGACTTATAAAAACAGCCATGCATGTCAATGGCAAATTATAAAAGAGCCAAAAGAGGGCGCTATAGTGACTGGTATCGGCAGCATTTGCGAAAATCGATTTTATGAAACAATTAATCCACCAGATATCGAAACCTGGTATCGTTTTTTTGCACGTTCATAGTGTGAATGATTCTCTGTCTGTATGTGCCCTGTGATTGACTGGTTATCAGTCCAGATTACACCCACCTCTTCCCCCAAGTTAGCTGGAATGGTCTTCAGTTACCGGCGATGCACATCCACTAAGTGAAAATGGAGTGACAATATGGAGTTCATATCCCGTGCTCCCGTTCTTCATGCGAGATTTTGGAATGTATCTCAGTCATGCTCGTACAGACGTTCCTGAACAGTTTCCCCAAAGTAAAGAATTGATGATTTGCATTTCGACATTGTTGCGGTCACGATGTAGAGCACAACACTGCAAACAGTGTATGTGTACCTAATGCAGTGGCCAGCAAAGTCCATTTTTTGTTTTCTATCACCAAGTTCCAGCCTGGCAGTTAATCAGAGTCAAATGGACGTTTCTGCAGGATTTTGACAGGTTGTCGGGTACCTTGTTTGATAGTAAACAAGCCTGCCGATGGGATATTGTCTATGAAAGCCCATTTTATTGAAAGAGAGATGCTTCTTGGAAAAATAGCCATGCAATGCATTTTTGTTTGTGTGTCAGTGTGTCCATTCTGCCCTAACATGCTTCCGCTCCGTGTTTTCCCCTTCGGGCATGATGTGAACAGGTTCTACCAGCTCTCTTCCGACTTCCACAAAGGGTCATACAGAAACAGAAGTGCAAGGTTTTAATCAAAACACTGAATAGACCTCCTAATTAGCATCTCATTTGTCATTCGTAGCAAAATGTGTGTCAAACAGTGCTTGGGTTATAAGGCAAGTCACTGAGTAGCCACTTTTCCAAGGTTTGTGCTTTGTCAGCTTGCTGCTTGGCAGCTTGAGCTGAATTTGCTGCATAAGCCTCAGGGGATGTTAATATGTTACAGCACCCTTGGTACTCACAGCTAGCTACCAATATAGGCTTTGTCAGACGGGAGAGATTAATGAAGACCTTGTTACTGCTTTCATAACTTAGGAGGCCACCTATAAGTAGCGACGGTGACTCTAAATTTGCATTCTTTAACAAATATTTTTTTTTTACTGGATGTGCTGGAAGCTGCCCTTGAAGTAAGGCTGTTATGTTGACCATCCCTTGAGGACAAGCGTACTAGAAATGGAACTATAATTGTTCTCTCTTATCTCGGTTTGCTTTTGATAAGAACTTCTTTGAAGGATTTCAAAAATCTGTTTATTTGATCACAATCCTGTCATATCCCAACTTGGAGCATGTTGTCATCCGACAAAATGGCCCTGGAATGTCCTGTTAGAGTCATCTGGGTTAGCTGAGTTGATCATAACGTAGCATTGGCCTCCACATGGTTAGTCACCACCCATACCTTCCTCCTCCTTCTCCTTTGGTGACTCCTTGGAGCTGGGATTCGCTACAAGTTATCTGAGGAATGTCCTTGCCAGCCCAGGAGAGGACAGGACTTAATGTTGCTCTTTCACAGGCCAGCAAATCTCACACAGAGAGGCCTTGTTTTAGCCAATATGTGGCCAGGGCTACTTTGGCCGTTAGTCTTTTAAACCCCTAAATTGATATGTCTGCTTGCTTAAAGACTCTTTTTGTTGTAAGTTTTCTTTTGTAGTACACTCAGAATGTGTCTAATGTACACCACTCGATGCTCAATTTATTAGGTGGCCTTGCACATTCAAATAGAATCACAATTGGAATTCTGCTGTTGAAAAGTATGTTTAGTCTTAAAATATGTTATTAAAATTGTGATGGTAGTTGCTGTTTTACCGCAATGGCTTTTTTTTTTTCTAGACTGATAATGTGAGGACAAGCACATTCCAAAGCGTTATCACATGTACAAGACAATCTTTTCAAATATCTTTTGTCAACCATGTTTGTATAAAGTAGAAGTCTTTTAAAGAAATTAAATTCACTCGTCTTAATGGCTGTCAAAGTATAGATTAAAAATCACAGTAATTGACATTCGAACAACCCAAACCATTTTGTGACAATTCAAAAGAAATTTACATGAAAATGAGTACTAACATAAATCAGGCTGAGCTGAAAGTTAGTTCAATCTAATCTTGTTTTCTTTCAATTGAGATCTAATCTTTTCTGTCTCTTCCTTTTTGTCTTTCAGGAATCAGCCAAAGGTTAGTATTAAATCAAAATATGTCCCCTTTCAATAACTAAGTAGCTGTGAAAACGTTAATCCCTTCCGTGACGTTGTGTTTTCCCTCAGGTTTTTGCTTATGATCACTGTTTCTGGTCCATGGACGAATCCCAGAGAGACAAGTTTGCAGGTTTGCTTTTTATCAGTTCTGTTTTTAGCTCGAGCGCCTGGTGACTCATTTCTTATACTTATCTCATCACAGAATGTTGGCTGAGCTCTGAACTATTTATGGAGTGAGGGAAAAGAAATGCACTGTTTTACTGCTAGGATGTAGTCACGTGGTTAACTGCAAAAAATAAAGGGTAGAAAATGCACCATTTCTATTCTCAGCTGTCTTTGTATCATCAGGTCACAAAAGTTTCAGACAAATTCTCTGGAAAACATACATGATAATCTTTGTTGTGAGCGCTCCCCCCTCGTTACCTTTGAAATTCGAAGTTTGTATTGTCTTATACGAAATACAAGTGACGATTTTCCATGTTATTTGTTTCCTTACGTGCTTACAGGTCAAGAAGTAGTGTTCCAGTGCCTTGGGGAGAGTTTGCTAGACAATGCCTTTATGGGTTACAACGCTTGCATCTTTGCTTATGGGCAAACAGGTAAGTACTTTATAACCCCATGAGCCAAATTTGGGATTCATATTGGGTTTTTTTTCTTAGATGAGGAAAAATGCAATTAAAGGTAGGTTAGGGTATTTCCTTAAAATGTAAAGGAGAGTATGTAAAATGTGCTAAATAAACCAAAAAGTATCTCACTTGGTCGAACTTTATGATGATGATAGAACTTTATTCATCCCACAGCGGTGACATTTACTTGTCACAGCAACGTACAAGAGTGCAAGAATACAAGTGCCAAATTTAAAAAAGGATAAATAGCAAATAATAAATAAATTGGCTATTAGAATTGATCCAGAGACAATTATTGTGTTGATAGTGGTAGAGGTTTTACTGGAGTGTAATATCACTCCTGTAGGTTATTTTTGTATCACTACTGCCTTTCTGTGCTGTCAGACTGGACGAGTGGTCTCTTATCATACTGAAGCATGGTTCGACACATTTCCCCATTTCTCAGCCAGCAACCGCACTAAAGCAATGTTTTGTTTCATTTCAAATAACTAGTCCACAGTGTGTAGCAATTATATGTGCCCATCCGATGTATAATCGTCCAATATTACAAGTGGCTGTCATCAAGCATGCTTGAGCACAGCAAAGATAGCCAAGTCTAACACTGGTTCACTGGGCACACAGCAGCAGAAGCAATTCTGGCTTTTAACTGCATCTGAGAGTGCATTCAAATGGCAAAATCAAATACCTTACTCCAGCTCCACCACGGTGCTCTATTCATACTGCACATGGCTGTAACTGCCGTTAAATGTATCTTCAGAAATGACTTTGCAGGCAACTATAGAAGTATGTAGTCAATTTCAATATAAAAAAAAAAAAAAACATCCAAGTAAAATGCTGAAAAGACAAGTATAAAACATTTTCCTTACATTCCAAATGTGGACTGTGACACTAACTGTGTACGTTCAGGCTCCGGCAAGTCTTACACCATGATGGGCTCAGCAGAGCAGCCTGGTCTGATCCCTCGCCTCTGCAGCTCCTTGTTCTCCAGGACCATGCAGGAGGCTCGAGAGGGAGAGAGCTTCACTGTGGAAGTCTCCTACATGGAGATTTACAATGAGAAAGTCCGAGACCTGCTCGACCCTAAAGGGTGAGGAAAACCAATGACTCCTGTACAGTACTTGAACACCACATCTTTTCTCTCAAATATATTACGTGTGTGTGTCACACATGGGTCACTTAAGGTAGTGTTGTATTGTATTTGGAAAGGCGCACCTTTCAATAATACTATTATTTGTATTTGTAGAAACCGTCAAGCACTAAGGGTAAGGGAGCACAACGTTTTAGGACCTTACGTTGATGGGCTGTCACGTCTGGCTGTGGCTAGCTACAAGGTAAAGCAGCGGTTAGCAAGTGTGGTTTCCTTTTAGATCATTTTATTATCATGAGAAGATTGTTTCTCTGAAGACGTACTAAAACAGTCATCGTTGTTTGTCTTGATTTTGGCAGGACGTTGAATCTCTGATGTCAGAGGGAAATAAATCTCGCACTGTGGCCTCCACAAACATGAATGAAGAGAGCAGCCGATCTCATGCTGTGTTTAACATCATACTCACTCATACTCTAATGGACCTACAATCGGGGGTGAGACGCAGACACTCAGCAAAACCAACCAACAAGTCAAACTTCCTCAGCACTTCCTCCATTTCACTTTGGCCATGAATATACGTAGATGCTCATTTCTGACGATCCAGTATTGCGCAAAAGTTTGGTTCTCTTTTTCAAATGCTTGAATATTTTAACAGTGCATTGTAACTGGTTTGTTTCCCTGTGCTGTTGTGTATTAGACACGTGGAGAGAAGGTAAGCAAGCTCAGTCTCGTGGACCTGGCAGGAAGTGAGCGTGCAGCAAAGACTGGGGCAGCTGGTGAAAGGCTGAAAGAAGGCAGCAACATTAACAAGTGAGAGAACTGCAACAGCAGTGCTACTTATACTCCTATCTTAAATGGGAGGGAATGATCTCATTCGCTTTTGAATTAAAACCTTCTCTGAAATTTATTCAGTCAAGCTTCGTTTGATTGGCTTCAAATTTCCCATTTTCTTCAAATGTTCAAATATTTTCATGCAGTGACCCTCTCTCCCTTCTGTCTCCTTCCAGATCTCTTAGCACATTGGGTTTGGTGATCTCAGCCTTGGCGGATCAAGGTGCAGGAAGGAACAGGAGCAAGTTTGTTCCCTACAGGGACTCTGTGCTCACCTGGCTGCTCAAGGTATTTAGAGAAAAATCACAGACAAATTCTTTACTTATTTTAATGTTCAGATGGGAATTTTTCTCTAAACAAAATGTGCCATAATATAACAGATTTTTACTGCATGTGCATTTGGTTTTGTCTGTGTTTTAATTTTTTGCTTCTCTACTTGAAAATGTAGTTTGTTGCAGTTCCATATTTGATTCATAAATGTTGCTACTGGCGTTGATGATGCGGTGTCTGTAACTGCAGGACAGTTTGGGGGGGAACAGCCGCACAGCCATGGTGGCCACGATCAGCCCAGCAGCAGACAATTATGACGAGACTCTGTCCACCCTGCGTTATGCTGACCGGGCCAAAAGCATTGTCAACCACGCTGTGGTCAACGAAGACCCCAATGCCAGAATAATCAGGGAGCTGCGAGAGGAAGTAGAGAAACTGAAGGAGCAGCTTACAGAGGCCGAGGTTTTATTGCTGTTTGACTTAAGTTTAATTGAAAACAAACCATTTGGTAACTAACTACAGTGTTTTGTGAATGACTGTAATGAAATGTACACACATGGACAAAATTAGTGGCATCCTTCCATCAGCGAGAATTTTCCAAAACACACATTGACACACATTATGAAACATTAGTTAAATTTCAAGGCATTCAGGAGCTAAATGTGCTGCTCAGTGTTAGAAAGCTTTTTTGGAGTCGAATAGCAGAATTTTGGGACTACACCTAAACTGGTTTTTTTTTGTTTTGTTTTTTTAAGCCTTGACCTAATTCCAGAAGGAGCACAAACATGCTCTAGTTGTCTCAGGTTTGTCTTAAGTGAAAGCACTTAAGACAAACCATAGACAACTGGCGCAGATTGTTCAGTACCTCTTCATAAGTGCTCAAGTCTTGGTGAAAAGTACAGCGATTGCGTGATTGCTCTGAAATATTATGCATCAAAATATAAATGAGGCAGACGTGCTAAATTATGATTTCTTTTTTATTTTGTTTTTTATTTTATTTATCCTGCTAATAATTTTGTTTGTGTGTATATACAGCATCTTGATTTTTTTCCCCCCTTAACAGACTACAATCAGAAAAACGAATTAACATGAAATCAAATGATGATGCTTTCAGTCTATGAAGGCCCCTGAGCTGAAGGAGCGGCTGGAGGAGTCCGAGAAACTAATCCAAGAGATGACGGTGACTTGGGAGGAGAAACTCAGGAAAACCGAGTCTATTGCACAAGTATGCTCTCGTTGCACAAGAAATAGGAATTTGTATAATTCTGGCATTAATAAATATTTTCTTCTGTAGGAGCGTCAGAGGCAGCTGGAGAGTTTGGGTATTTCCCTGCAGTCGTCTGGCATCAGAGTAGTGGATGACAAGTGCTTCCTGGTCAACTTGAATGCTGACCCTGCCCTCAATGAACTGCTCGTCTACTATCTAAAGGTGCTGGACACACGCAGACACATACATATAACATATAACCCTGAATAATATGTATTTCTTGTTTGCTACACACTATGTAGGAGCACACGCGTGTGGGCTCATCCAACTCACAGGACATCCAGCTGTGTGGGATGGCCATCCAAGCCGAGCACTGCATCATCGATATCACCCAAAACGACGGTGTGGTGCTCACACCTCACCGTAATGCTCGGTATGTAATAGGGTATATTTTTAGAATAGGTTATTCTATTGATTATTCCATTGATTGATTTAATAATCGGATATAGTTTTAATGGCATTTAAGTGTTTAAGGAACAGTGTTTATAAAGTGTTTATTTATTTACAGCTTGTTTAATTGATTTTATTATTCTCTGAATGTTGTTTTTATGTTGGCCAATACCTCATTTTTTACTTCCTGATTTTTTTATTGTTTACAGGAAACATGAAATGTTTTGTTTAATAAGTTCGAAGGGGTGGGTCTGTTGAGTAAAATTAGTCAAGTACTCTTTTGTGAACTACCTATTTACTCTGAATTTTGCCATTTTATAACATTTTTGGTGATGTCAACTGACTGTACATGGATCCGTAAATTAAATTGACAAGTGTAATTTTGCGACTTAATGATGAAGCGCTGTTTCAGCAAGTGAAGAATCCGCCAGCGGCAACTTCAAATAACCCCAATTGTTGTGCCAGGCGTTAATAGTGCGAAAGAGATGATTAAAACGTGATAGTTGATAAAGTTCTCTCTCCTGAAGGACATGGGTGAATGGCACCATGGTCACTGGTCCAGTGCACCTTCATCACGGAGACCGGATCTTGTGGGGAAACAACCATTTCTTCAGGTTTGTTTAAAATAATTTATTTACTTTACAAATGTAATCATTACTTTTTATGCTTTATCTTCCTCTTGTTTTTTTACCTGCTCACATCCACTTTGCACTCCAACAGGATCAATCTACCCAAGCATTTGGTCCATGCCGGGGGTGAGGAGGAGGAGGAGGGAAGAGCTAAGATAAAAACCTACTTAAGTACGGAGCAACTGGAGGTGGACCTTGATGCATCCAGCGATGTTTCTAGTGAAGTGGGCTTTGAATTTGCTCAAGCTGAAGTCATGATGAAAGGAATGGCCATTAACGGTGAGTGACATGGCTCGGCTTCTCGTTAGATTTGGATCAGCATGAAACCACTACATCAAACTAAATACAACCTTTCTATTTATCAATATTTATCATTTTAATTTATTATAACAGACAGCCAACAGTAACTTAATTAGACTGAAGCTTCAATGTGCACTATACTGTACTCTGAATATAGCAATTGCAGTATCTGACTTTTACATTGTACATTAAGTTATTGATAATGTCCTCAACTTTGTTTGTACCTTCTCAGACCCCTTGCAGTCAGTATTACAGACCCTTGAGAGGCAACATGAGGAAGAGAAACGCTGCGCCCTGGAGCGGCAGAGGCAAATGTACGAACAGGAGCTGCAGCAGCTTCGTCTGCGGCTCAACCCAGAGAAATCGCCCCATCTCCTCGACTTGTCGGGCTTACCAAATAGTACTGCTGCCACTGGAACATCTCTAGTCCCCCACAAACGTATGAGGCGCTGGAGTGAAGACAGGTGAGAGCAGCTCAATGTGGATTTATTTTATTTTTTTATTATTCATTTTGAATATTAATTGAATCAAATCCACAAACATTGTATGCTTTGGTCATCAAGAGAGGCTATGATTACTCGAAGCCTTCGACGTCTAAAGGAGCAGATCGTTCGTGCCAACCTTCTAGCTCAGGAGGCCTGCTTTATTGCAGAGGAACTGAACAAAAGGACAGAGTACCTAGTGACTTTGCAGATACCAGCTGCCAATCTGGATGCCAACAGGAAGGTATGATCATTTAATTTGTTACTTGTTAAGAAATATGTCCAAAATGGCCGTAAAATGTGGTGGTGCATCATAGACCAACATTAATTATTATTATTATTTTTTTTAATAGCGTGATGTGGTGCTGAGTGAGCCGGCCATTCAGGTTCGCCGTAAAGGGAGAGGGAAGCAGATCTGGGCAATGGAGAAGATGGAAAACAGGCTGGTGGATATGAGGGATCTTTACCAAGAATGGAAAGACTTTGATGAAGACAACCCTGTGAGTCAGAAGAGTGAATCCACGGTGGTTAGACGCACAGTACACATTGAAAGCGACAGCATTAGTTCAAGAGGCTCAGTGAATCTCACTCTTGCGGTTCAAGTCCATGTAAAGTCAAAATGGAAAATGTAATTTTACTCACTGCGGAAAAGTGTTGTTTAAAAAAAATAACATCAACTTTCTTTTTTTTTTTAACACAGGTGATGCGGTCTTATTTCAAACGAGCCGACCCATTTTTTGATGAGCAGGAAAACCACAGTCTGATTGGAGTGGCCAATGTTTTCCTGGCATGCCTGTTCTATGATGTAAAACTGCAGTATGCAGTTCCCATCATCAACCAGAAGGGAGAGGTAGGACACTCCTGATTGTGTTTTCTTATTTTCCAGGCAGACATTTAAATCTGTTGCCAAAAACAAGAACTACAATATGTTACGTCTGTCCTTCAGGTGGCGGGCCGACTACATGTGGAGGTATGGCGAGAAATAGAAAGCTCAGAGGCAGAAGGTTCAATACAAAGTAGCACTGATGGAGATGCACAAGAGCGTAAACTGAACTGTGTGGTGAGAACTTGAGAACTCTCTCACGTGGTGAGAGGTGTGTCTTGATGCAATTTGTTTGGAATGACCAAATGAATAAACATCCTTTTGTCTCCTCAGGTGAAAGTCCTTCAGGCTACCGGTCTTCCTCGTCACCTGTCTAACTTCGTCTTCTGCCAGTATCACTTTTGTGGACAGACAGAGCCAATGTTCATTCCTCCGGAATTAGGGCGGGCCCCCTCACCCTCTGCTTCCAAAGACCCTCAGTGCACCGTTATTTTTGACAGCTCCAAGGTGACTAAAGTGAAGCCTAAATCAAAACTGGAGTATTATGAAATGGTTAATTTAAACTTTGTTTTGATTGTTTTTTTTTAGGAATTTTCAGTGCCAGTGTCAGAGGACTTTTTGGAGTATTTGTCTGAGGGTGCAGTGGCTATCGGAGTGTATGGTCACAAACAGGACAGCCATCGGAGGAACTTGGCACTGTGGGACCTTGGTGTAATTCAAGCCAAAACCCGTTCACTCAGAGAGAGGTTTACAAGCGCACCATTATTACTTTCATTAAGAAATTACTTTGAGAAGTCCAAAATTCAGGAAAGGGATTACACTTGACAGTCATTTTAGTTTTCATATACCTACACACTTCTCATGTTGAAGTAGAAAATGGATGGAGGATTACATTTATTAGAAATGTTTTTTTTAGTTTTTCCCCATTTGCCCCCATCTTGGCAGGTGGAGCGAGGTGACTCGGCGAGTGGAGCTGTGGGTGCAGCTCATGGAGCTAAATGATGCAGGGCAGTTCACACCCGTCGAAATTCTTCCTGCAAAAGACGTAAGGACTGGAGGAATTTTTCAACTTAGGCAGGTGTGTATTGTTTGAAAAGGTTCGTTTCGGTGTCATAGTGGTCTGAAAAATCCATCTCAGACATGTCTTTAATGCTCACTATGCCAAAACGACTCTTGTGAAACCTTGCCATTCAGGGCCAGTCTCGCCGAGTCCAGGTGGAGTTGCACTCCGTGCCAGACTCTGGCACAATGCCACTTATCTCCATCTCTATCCTCTCTGTGTCCATTGGAGACGTCAAGGTCCAAAATACACCGAAAGGCAGGGACTCGATGCTGGTAAGGGAAGATGATCATTTTAATAGCACACTATTAGCATTATTTTAGGAAGAGGGCAACTGAGTTGATCTTTAGTGATATGCCAACCAACGTCCCTACCATCTGCACGTCCACTGTTCATTATTTATATTTAAGAATTGATCTAAAAATATGTATTTTCAGGCTAGGGATGAAGAAATGGACAGTTACCAAGTAAGTGCTCAAGGTTTGCTCTTATTATAACACATTAGCTAATGTTTTTGGCTAACCCATGAAAGTTTTTCTTGGTGAGCAGAACATCAAAAAGGCTATTTCTGATGTGTTTTTGTGAAGGAAGAGGATTTGGAAAGAATGCGGGAACAGTGGCTGGCCACACTCACTCAGCGTCAGGAGTATCTAGACCAGCAGTTGCAGAAGATCGTGTCCAAACAAGGTACTCGTGTAGTAAAACACTCCTTTGTTTTATAGAAGAGTGAATCTTCCCACTTCTACTACCAGTGAGCAGCACATCAACTTTTTTTGGTTGTAATTTTAATTGACAAGACATTTCAAGTCACTGGGAGAAACACTCACATTATCTCCGCTCTTTCATTACCAAACAGTGATTTCTCTTGTGTATGTGCATACAGATAAGTCAGAAGACGATTTAGAAAGGGAGTCTCAGCTGCTGGAGTGCCGTCTGACACTCACCGAAGAACGCAATGCCGTTTTGGTGCCGTCAGCTGGCAGTGGCATTCCTGGAGCACCAGTTGAAAGGTGTGTGTGTCCTATCGGTGGTATATTCAATGCAACCAAACAATGATACTTTTCTCTTATAGAGTTCCTGTACCAGGAATGGAAACACACATTCCTGTCCTGTTTCTGGATCTCAGTGGTTGGTGTCTTTAAATCTTTCAACAACATTGTCGTTCACTGAATTAATAGTGAATTCACTTCTTTAATGGTTTGGTCTGTAGCTGATGATTTCCAGTCGAACCTTTCTGCCCCTCTCGCCGGGGGTGTCGATGCATATCTTGCTGGGGAATATGAAGATGACTTCTTTGACCTTCACATTGTCAAACACGACGATTCAGAAGTAAGGTGACATGCAGCAGTTCAGTTCTGTTTTTTCAGTGTGATCGAAGAGTAGTAAATTACAAAGGGGGTTAATTAATATTTGATAAAAGCATTTATACATTTTCTCTGCTGTGTGGTCTAGGTAAAGGTGGAGGCATCCTGGGATTCAACAGTACACGATTGCCCTGAGCTCAGCCGTGTGGCATCTGGTGAGCAGAGGGTCTACCTCACGATCCGTGTCGTGGTTGAGTTGAGCCACCCTGCCCACATGCAGCTGATTCTGAGGAAACGCATTTGTGTCAACGTCACTGGGAAAAAGGTAAGCGCTTTTTTTTTTGTTTTTTTGTTTGTCAGCAGATTTACATCAACCTTTCTAATTTAAGGACTTGGGTAGAACCCTTATTCACTGTGTTTGTGTTGGTGATGTAGGGTTTTGCTCAGAGCCTTCTGAAGAGGATGTCCCAGCGCAGCACCATCCCAGGATGTGGCGTCACCTTTGAAATTGTCTCAAACATACCAGGAGTAAGTGTCTGCATTATAGCATTTTATATAGAGCCAGAATATTCTTCCCTCAAAATCTACAAAAAGTACATAACTTAATTGTAAAATAAATAAATACATTTTTTTTTTTTTTACTTTGGCGACCCAAGTACACTCTGTTTTTTCTATTACTACCTGAGAAAATTAAAATGCATGCTATGTATTAACTAATGAGAGCTGATAACGTATTTATATTCACAAATAATACTGAACCTGGAGATACTTCCCTTAAATATTACTTTTCCCTTTTACTGATTTGTACCTTTGCTCCCTCAGGATTTCCACGGGCCAGAAGACCGAGAGATGCTGGCCCGATTAGCCGCTAGCACAGATGATGACCAGTCAGGCGACAGTGAGGCAGCTATTGAGAAATACCTGCGTAGCGTCCTGGCTGTGGAGAACATCCTCACTCTCGACAGACTGCGACAGGTTGTGGCGTGGAGAGAATACACAGCGTATAAATGGACTGCCCCACCTAACTTAACGTTTATGCGTAGGAAGTAACAGTGAGGGAGCAACTAGCACTCAGAGGGAAAGTTCCCAGACGCTGCCTCAGCTCGCCAAACGTCAACCGGGTAAGTGAGGCATCTCTGAGTAACTAACATCTTAATGGCCCTCTTGTGGTTCTCCTCACCCCTGGCCTTAACCACTGTCACTAACTCTACCACGTGCTGCGTCTTCAATTCTCCACCCAGCTCTCAGTCGGCAATCTGGATGTGTTCTCTTCAACTCATAAACTCTGTGACTTCAAGGTGAGAAGCATTGTACTTCAGCTTCACCTTGTATTTTTGTTGTTCTTGAAAGGCTTCCGCATTGGAATTTCTCTTACTTGCTCGCAATGTTTTCAATAAGCTTTACACTAACAGGGTTTTAGAGCTAATCACAAATCAGCGACTTACTGATAACCAATCATTAATTTGAACAAAAGATTGATCCGATCGATTTCAACAAGTTGTTAATTTACTATACAGTTGATCTGGTGAGTAATTTGTGACTGGCCCGACCCACAAATAGCCAAAATCGAATTATTATTGACACCCATTGAAATGCATTGGGAAAAATAAAAGCTTAAATCTCCTCAACACACTGATAAACATTCAATGCACAGAAAATGTAAGTCTCCCCCCCAAAAATCCCCAAAATTATTTTTAAAAAATTGGGGAAAAAAGTGAAACTGGTTCAAATCTGATTAGTTATGATAAGAAAACTTGGATTAATGATCGCAGCACAGAACATCCCTGCAGTGAAGGAGATCCTGTTTGCTGTAAAGTCTTATTTCTGAATCCAATCAATTATGATGACATTACAACCAATTGCAGATTTATAAGTCTAGTTTTTAATACCTTAAATGCTATGATAGTGAGACAGGTCCTTTTCTTTTAAAATATCTTGGTATCAGCACAATATTGAGCAAGGGTAGCCAATGTGGTGCTTGCAGGCCACCCATAGCAAACTGTTTGTGTCTGTGCAGGGTTGGGAGAGTCACCAGGACCTCTCCGCTGCTTCTGCTCAGTCCAGGCGCACATTGCCCAGCTCCATATCGCGCAGCCTGACCCCAGACACAGGTGCGACTTAGCAAATGAGCTTCTTGTAATGGCAAATTGTCCTTCATTAGTTCTTATCACCTCTTCTCTACCAACCCTTTGTTAGCTTTTCTACAACACGTTTTTAGGCTCTGTTCTATCTTGTCTTCTTTCAGTGAAGGCTGTTCCTAATCTCCTGAAGTCATTGATTTCTGGTGGAAAAGAAGATAGTGGAGAACAGGCGACTATCCATCAACAGGTAGTCTCCAGTTCGGGATTTATTTTACTCTTTAATTTGGGATTTCAAGTTCATCACCACATTCAAGATATAAAATATATGATGGAAATGTGACTTTAGAATTTACTGGCCAATATCAGAGCGAGGAAAAATTGATACTATAATTCACTCACTGTAATTCTTGATCCTAGGTATTTCGACCCGAAAAAAAAGCAATGCATTAGATGGTGCTAATGAAACACACTGTCAACGTGATGACTGAGTCATGTACAACCAAGTTTTGTAATTTAGCGCGAGCTGTTTAGAAATGCAAAGTAGCACCACTTACGGTGCAAATGATTGATGGGTTGCATAATGTGTTTTATGATGTGCTGTTTGCCATGAAAGCGTGTTCCAAACAACCCCCAATGAGACAGGAGCACACTGTGTAAAAGGAGCGGTAATTAGGAGCAGGTGAACCGAACCTTGTTATGTTTGTTCCATCGAGAAGCACGAGTCAAAGCTCTTCACTGCGGTACAAAACACGACAGCACTCCTGTTGTCTGATGAGCACCTTAAGCCACAGTTTGTGGCTTCTCTCCACGGCCCACGGAGGGAAGCTAATCAAGGAAATCATGTGCAGTGGAAACAAAGATTGCCAATGCCGTGGTTGAGGCACCTAAGACTTTAACCAGGTTGCGTTGTACAACACGTAATAAAATAGTCTGTAAAGAAATAAACTGGTCTTACGAGATGTAATTAAGCCGTAAATCACATTCCATGTCGTACAACTCAATTACCGTATTTTCCGCCCTAAAAGGCGCACCTAAAAACCTAAAATTTTCTCAAAAGCCGACAGTGCGCCTTATAGGCCAGTGCGCCTTATATATGGATCAACTGATGAATTTGTTGATCCATACTGGTTGTACACAGTGCTCTGCCAAAATGTTTCAGTACGTTTTAGTACGACTAGTAAATTACAAGGTCGCATCGCTTCCCAGCATTACGGCAACTGTAGTCAGGGGGCGTCACCGAATAGCTGTTGTACCCACGAGGCTATTTCATGTCAAAATAGGCTGCTCTGTTAATGTTTCGAGTAAATCTACGGATCGATATGGAAGGGAAACATAGGTAAGTAGTACCAATGCGTTAGATCGAACTTTAGTCAGTTCCGATCATTTTATAGGAGATCGTTTGAGAAACGCGATTGTTTACACTTTGCTGAGGCTCATGGGAGATTGCGAGCTGAGGCTCGTGAGACTTTGCGGATGGCTAATGCTATTGCGATAGCTGCTATACGTACCAGGCTATTTCATGTCAAAATAAGCTGCTCTGTTAATGTTTCGAGTAAATCTACGGATCGATATGGAAGGGAAACATAGGTAAGTAGTACCAATGCGTTAGATCGAACTTTAGTCAGTTCCGATCATTTTATAGGAGATCGTTTGAGAAACGCGATTGTTTACACTTTGCTGAGGCTCATGGGAGATTGCGAGCTGAGGCTCGTGAGACTTTGCGGATGGCTAATGCTATTGCGATAGCTGCTATACGTACCAGGCTATTTCATGTCAAAATAAGCTGCTCTGTTAATGTTTCGAGTAAATCTACGGATCGATATGGAAGGGAAACATAGGTAAGTAGTACCAATGCGTTAGATCGAACTTTAGTCAGTTCCGATCATTTTATAGGAGATCGTTTGAGAAACGCGATTGTTTACACTTTGCTGAGGCGCATGGGAGATTGCGAACTGAGGCTCGTGAGACTTTGCGGATGGCTAATGCTATTGCGATAGCTGCTATACGTACCAGGCTATTTCATGTCAAAATAGGCTGCTCTGTTAATGTTTCGAGTAAATCTACGGATCGATATGGAAGGGAAACATAGGTAAGTAGTACCAATGCGTTAGATCGAACTTTAGTCAGTTCTGATCATTTTATAAGAGATCGTTTGAGAAACGCGATTGTTTACAGAGGGCTCGTTGGTTATTGGCTAGTGGATGCATACCGCAACCCTAGTCAACCTCAGTTTGATGCAGTATAGCTTCTATTTATGCGCCTTATAATCCGGTGCGCCTTATATATGGACAAAGTTTTAAAATGGGCCGTTCATTGAAGGTGCGCCTTATAACCCGGTGCGCCTTTTAGGGTGGAAAATACGGTAATCGACCGCTATTTTAGGAATCGAGTAATCGTTTTGAGCCATATTTAATTGTCCAAATCTTCCAATATCGGCTTTTCAACAGTATCCATTCATTTAATTTCTTTCGTTTCTCGTTCATGCAAATAGGTTGTTTGTCTTTTGTGTTTAATCAAAACGAGACATTTGCAAACGTCTGCTTTTACTTTGGAAAAGTATAACCGCACAATTAACTGAATCGGTTTGGCGAGTAAAACATGAATTGCTCTTGTGTGATATTGTTTAATTGTTATTTTGTTTTTGTCACTAACCAATACAAAATAAACAGGAAATGAGAGGTGGGGGCTAATACATGCAAAGTAAAATTTTGTCCAATTCATTGATTGAATAATCCATTCTAAAAAATATTCGATATTGACAGCCTTAGCTGTACAGTATTTCAAAGTGGCATCTTGGATGTGTTGCATGTGTCAACTTTCAGGTTGGCTGTCCTGAGCCCCAGCAGGACAGGATAGATGTGTTTGACCTACTCTCTACTGTCCATGTAGGTTGTGTTGCTTAGTTCTTAATTCTCATCTGCTGCATGGAAAATGATTGCTCAGATTGCCATGAATGCATTCAATTCGTTTATCAGCTTGTGTGCTGCCTCAGAATATAACTTATTAGGACTCCCACCCTAAAAAAGCTCCATATTTGAGATTGTGATATTTTTCATGGTGTTCATTGAGGGGAAAAAAAAATTTTTTAAAAGCCAATGGCACAATATTTCATCAGCGAACAACTCGCGTCGAGTGGCAGTACAAGAGAACTGGATGAACGAGCATGGGTGCAATTATAATTACACTGCTATTATCCTGATTGTTTTAGCGTGATTGTCTGTTTGAGGGATCTGATAAACAAATATTTGTCTCCTACCACCATCTTCACCGCGAATCAGTACACTAAATACATGTTTCTCTTTTGTGAAACTTGAAAATACAGACCTCATTACATGGATGAAAAGCACAGGCCTAAAATAATGAAACAGATGGCCTGGTTAGCTATCCCACTTTCAATTTCTTTGAGGCTGTGTGATTTCACGATCTGTCTTACCGATCACACATGAACTTTCTCCCCCAGGCTCTATTTTGGTCTTACCAGCTCACTGATGCCTGATCTATGATTTTGTCACAGCGGTAAATTGCTCGGGCATGCGCTTTGAAAGACATTTCGAACATGAGCAGGTGGAGAGAGGTTAAAATAGAAGTCCACTCATGAGTCTACCGTGAGACCTGTTGGGAAAAACAGAAGTCAAGTCTTTTAAAATTGCTCCTCTGTTGCAGAATGTGCCTCGTATCATGGTGCAGTCAGCCAGTGTTGAAGAGGGAATGAACACACATCGGCAAGTAAGTCGGAGTTTGCGTTATTTACTACTGTACTATTTCAATTGTATGTGTCAATGCAGATTGGAGAATTCTGCTTGAATGCTTTGCAATAACTGATATTTTTCCGTGGTTACCCTTTAGGTTCCTACTGAGGAAATCAGCCCTCCTGCCATCCACCAGGAGAGTCCCAGATTAGTGCCTCTCCCCCCACCAATCATCCCAGAGACAGAAGACTCCACCCAGAGCTCCATGAGCGAAGCGTCAAGTGGTTACATTTCAACGAGTATCTCCACAGCGACGCTCTCTGACGTCTACACGCTGAGCTGGGACCATCCTCCGTCATCAGGCCAAAAAGCTGATAGCTACGAGGCCGTGACAGATGAAGAAGAAAATAAAGTGATACAGAGCCTTTCCTTGCAATCTGACAGTGGCTCTGGATCTGAACCTCAAGAGTTTTTCCAGGCAGCTACGGAGAACACCAACCTACCGCAGTCCAAACCAAATCACAATTCATCTGATTTAAATCAACAGAAACCAAATCCATCTCCTGTCCATGAAGTCAAAGCCCCGTCTCTATGCGTAGACTCCAACATTCCACCAACAACAGTGCATTTAGAACACCGCTCGATGGAATCGGCACAATCAGACGGTGAGCTGTCACTCACAAATTCATTTATAGTCCAAGTGCAACAACCAACAGACTCAAAACCAAAGACCTCTGTGACAGGAACAGTTCAAATGAATACGAAAGAATCAACTAAAGCAATTCAAGAAGTGTTAAAGAAGAATGAACAATCCAAATTGGAAGAGCCTGCCCAAATGTCCTCTGAACCGTCTATAGTCCCACTGGAGGATTCTGATCCACTAGCTTGTCCTCAGGAAAAATCCCCTTTGAAGAACACCAGTGGTTCTGCCATCTCAACATCCAGCGACGTCCACCTAGAAAACCTTGATGCCGCAGCAGAACCCAACGTGCAACCCTCCGAATCTGCAGCAGCAGTCAAGCCTTTCAAGATCCAGAAAGTCCAGTCGTCAGACCTCAAGTCCTTCCAACGGATACTCGGTGACTCGGAGGGGGAGCCTGTTCAGACCGACACCTGCGCCTCTTCAAAATCGGACTCTAATCTGGCAGAGCCCTTGGAGCTCATTTTAGATTGCGAGGAAGGCGAGGCAGCTTCCGGGGTCATTCTGCCCGACTGGATAAAAGAAGGGGAATTTGTCACTGTAGGGACCAATAAAAGAGGCATCGTGCGCTACGTGGGACCCACAGACTTTGCTGAGGGCATGTGGGTGGGAGTGGAACTTGAGGTACCTGCAGGTGAGTAGAAAATGTCCCAAAGCCTCAAAGTAAATTTGCCGTTTGTTTTATTGACCAGTTAGAATTCATAAAACCTCTAGAGGACAAGAGCGGTGCCTCGCAATACCCCACCCCTTCCAGAAAAACAAAAGCACTGATCTTGACCTTGTAGTCATCATATTTGTGTCATTTACCAGGAAAGAATGACGGCTCCGTAGGCGGGAAGCACTACTTCCACTGTAATCCAGGTTACGGAGTGCTAGTCCGGCCGGACAGGGTGACCCGGGGTGGCGGCAAACGCCGACGACAGCAACAGAAGCGCCGCAGCGCCAACTTGTCAGGATCAGCTCCAAACCTGGCGGCGCTCACTGCTCTGGCTAAAGGTGCATCATCGTCTCGCAATATTGCAGAAGACCATAAAAATTCTTGACAGGAGAGAATGAGAAGCCTCAGATGTGCAGATTTGGCTTGGAAGTGTTTTCTACATCACATATTTGATGTTAAATGTCTTTCTACATGTGGAGATATGACCCATTTCTCCCAGTTTTCATTCAATGCTGGATGTGTTCACTTGAACACTTTGTAATGCTACATGCCAAGTAAGTAACTGTTTTTGCATTAACAGTTATATACTGAATTTAGAATCTTAAGGTGGCTTCATGGAAAAGGTTTGCTGCTTTAGGGTTATGTTTTCTATAATTACTTTTAAGCATTTTTAATGTTTTTTGTTTGGGGGGGGCGTACTGATCTTTGTGTGCCTTGATTGTTTGGAAGTGCAAAGCTTTTTAACGTCATTTAAAAAATAAATAAAAAATAGTCTCAGATTTTGTGATATAACATAAATTGTCATTTTCTGATCTGAAACAATCATGTCTTATTCCCAGAGGGCAATGAAAAGATTTAAAAACACAGAGCATCCAATTTGAAGTCACAAATAAAAATCCATAAAAAACATTAAATTCACATAATCCAACATAACTCAGGTTTAAATCGCTGCGATAAAATCATGCTGTTTTTTGTTAACAAATTCCTTAGTTACTGAAGAAATGGGCAAGGAAACCTTCAAGTCATTGCCCCCCTCTAACTGCATGCTAACATTTGTTGTCCTCACCCATATCAACAAAAAAACCTTGTTGATAACGAGTCATAACCCGATTGTCAATATTTACATTAATTTAAAAGTGACCAATGCAGACATACTTTTTTTAATGAATAAATATTTGCGATAAAGCAACATGTGATTATTTACACAAAATAGTAAATCCAAAGGTTTCTGTGATATAGCTTTATTCTCTTGTACAGTATATATATCATACTAAAAATAAACACAAGTTAAAAAAAATGAACAAAGAAACTGTACAAAAATGTATATATACTACATCTTAATTACAGAACAGTCTACTGTCCAAAAAAGGCACTAAATTTCAAAATGGGCAATACAATAAAATTGAACATAACATAGCTTTTGAGATTGAAACAACAGCATTCAGTCCTCTTTTTCTGAGCTATATTCGGATGAGGCGTTTTACAGGGGACACGGAGGAGGGACCTGTAACATGGAAACCCTGACGTACCACGAGAGGACATCCCTGGAGAAGCACCACTACGACTGGAGTACGTATTGATGCTGGGGATTTTTTTTTTTGTATGTGTGGGGGGAAGATATCAGCGTCAGGGTTACAGCCTCTGTTTCAGCACAGCCACCTTACTGGAAATGAAATACATCCGATTCAGTCCTTGAGCACTCATTTCGTCCATCCCGTACTGGCCTTTGCCAAGCTTGAACACTCAGGTTAAATACTGTTGGATATAAATTGGTACTGCTATTTAATCTCTGAAACAATATAAACAATTTATTTGAAAGCAGCTTCAGGTGAGAATCTCCAGATGCACTCGTGTGCATGGCAAAGACAAAGTGAGCTTTATATATATTTTTTTAAGTGTGCCAAGGTCATCTTGCACAAGTACATGGCGATTTTTTTTCCTCAACGGTCAAGTAACGATTTTATCATTTTGCACTCTTGGGTTTGGGGGAAAACTAATGACAGTCAAATGGATTTGGAAAAACATGATGTGATTGGATTAAGTTCAGAATGGGAGAGAGAAAAAAAGAAAAAAAACATGTTCTAGAATTACATTTTCTGACAGATAAATCATGAAGGCAACTCATGGCTTTTTTGAAGGTAAAAAAAATATTTCTAAATGTTTTGAGCAAAATAAAAAATATAGAATTAATCATTCTTAAATGGTGCAGTAAATGTACATGTAGTGAAGGTCTACTGACTTTCTAGCTATAAGACCTTTGTGAAAAACAGTTGAACGTCTACTTAGTTCTCAGTATTTGCACATATTTTCAGCAATTGGTATTTACAAACATGTACTGTCTAAACATAAAACACATTTTTTTTAATTCTCTAAACAGGGTCTTTAGGTCTAGAATTCAATCACATCTTGTTTTATTTCAAATCCATTGTGGTGGTCTCAAGGCAAAACCGGGAAGGAGGGTTCAATTATTTTTGGACCGGACTATTGCCCTAATATTTCAGTGATTTTCTTTTTCTGTGCCAGTGCTCCCACAATAGGAAACATCCAAACGCTCTCATTTCACAATGCAGTCTGGCTTCAGGGGAAGGGACAAGATCACATCAAGTTGAAGTCAAAAGCTTAACATTTTCCTCGTAAGGTGCATTGTTATTTGTCTTTCACAAAGTAAGTCAGACACAAACAGGAAGACTGCCATTCAGTCTAATAATGAATGACACAATAGAAAATACATGTAAAAAAATCTGGTGAACTTAAAAAGGCTTAATTTAACAACAAGCATGATTCTTTTCAAAACACTTTGTACATTAGCCATAAAAATGAGTATAAATACTTTTTTTTTTTTTTTACCTTAAAATCCTTTTTAAATCCTTTTTTAAATGCATGAAGGAGAGCTTTGATAAACACTTTCGATGTCATTAAAAACACAGGATGTGATACGTCCAAATCAGTTAATTTCAACAGTTCCCAAGTATAACTATTATTTCATCACATATTCCTTTCCTGGGCCTCTTGATAAGCAATAGTTTTACACTGGGAAAATGTGTTTAAGTGTTATGTTAACAAGGATAATTCAACAATTAATCTAAATTAATTTTTGTCCTGTTTTTAAATGTCTGCAAATTTGCAAACACTTTTTAAATGTTGTCGATGTACATTTAGTAATTTTAATAAGCTACATTTATTTGTTAGTATTTTCAGTTCCATGAATTGCTCTTGAGAAAAATAATAAATCACTTTTCACTGTGAATATAAGAACATTTAGAGCAAATTATGTTCCACTAATTTTGTGTGAAACAAAATAACACAAATAAGCATTTTCCCGTGATGTAAATCTATTCCTTTGGTCAAAAAGTGCCAAGCTCAGTGTGACTGAAAAGTTGCCGCGTCATCAAAGAAATGACACTTCTGTCCTTTTTCGAGAGAGCTACGCACAGTGAGGAAAACCTGCATTTAAAAGTGGTGGTTTAACCTTTGAGCTAATTACATTGGCAAAGACCAAACCAATTCCACATAGGGTTTTAGTTTGCTGTACTTAATTATTAAAAAAAAAAAAGAAGCTCCTATCACATTCTTTTGGCCATTATAGAGGTGGACAAGTCACGCTTATACATCCAGCCTCTGCCAGCAAGCATTACAACTTGCCCTATTTGGGTCAAACTGGCCCAAGAAAACATATGCCAAATCCATTCTAAGAAATGGCTTTAGATGTCCATGAAGATGGCAGTCAGACCAGTCTGTGGTGCCGAGAGCCGACTTTGAGTCGACCTCATCACAGCATCTTTTCCTTTGGCATGGATGGCGTTAACATAAAAGCACAAATTCCATTAGTAGATAGCTTACGTTTGCTTGATTATCACATTAACTGATTCTTCATTGCCTCAAGCACTTAATTCATCAACGAGCTAAATATCACAATGATTGTTGACTTTCTGCTGCAGAATGGAAACTTAAAAAAAATTATCATTTTAAAGTACGCATGATTCCTGACATGCAAAGCCGTCCTGTAGTGAGCGTGTTTGAACTTAAGGCTAACCATCTTCAGGTTTGCATTTGATAGCAGAAAACCGCAACGATTCCATCCGGCGAGGGGCTGAGAACATTCAGAGCGTTGGGATGGCCGGTAAAGAAATTCTAACAGAGGAGACGCTCTCCACAAGACATCATCCAGAGGCTTCTCCTGTCGTTAATTGCACAATAACAAGGGTGAGTTGCGAGAGTAGGTAGGTAGAACACCAGTAGGTTCGGGTGACTGAGAACTAGAAGAACCTATCTATCATATATACAGTACACATTTATTGAGTATGTCTCTGAGGTTGAGTGAGACTGAGTGAGGATTGGCTCAGGCGACCAGGCTGCAAGAGGTAAGGAGGAGTGTGGGGGAGGAAAAGAAGAGGAGAGTGTTCGGGGACGAAGAGGACGGGAAACAACTGGAACTTGGTTGTGACAAAAGGCCAGGACTTCTATGTTATCTTTTTTTCAGGGATGGTAGTATCCTTTTTCTTTAGTTGTACGATTAGTTAATACATCAGGAAGTTGAGACGATCAGTCATGTCGGTTCGCTTTGGGAAGGAATAAGGTCTCGGAAGGAACAAGGAACACCCTGGAATTAGGAACTCTTGGAGGAACGTTGCGTGTTTGGACCATGGGAACCATTTCCTAAATTTAGTTCCTGGATTTTTTTTTTTTTTTTTGGAAAGTACTTTTACGAGGCCCAGGAACTTTTTCGTCTTTAAACCTGAAGTATGTAATACCTCTCAAGTAGGGGTCTTCTTCTAGCAATGAACTGAACTTAGATATACTTCCCGGGGTCCAAACAAACAAGGGTCCTCTAAAAGCTCCTAGTTTCCAGGTAAGGTTCCTGCGCTGGAAAATGCACCTTAAAATTCCTCCTTCCCTTTGGCCTCTTGTTGCTTCCTCCCCTCTCGCCGTTCAGTCGTCCTCCAGGACTTCTGTCTTGATGTCACTGGGAACCCCTCCGGTTCTAGACAGGGCCAAGATGGTGTGATTGACTGCGGCCATCTCCACAGCCAAAGAGATGGGATCCTGGTGCTCGCTGTGAGCGGCGTTGTCATCCTGAGAGAGGATGAAGGGGAGAATATGGGTTTAAACTTGCGAGTTGCCACACTTGTCCCAGTTGAGTGAGTCAAGTTCTCTCTGTGCTGCAGTATGCTGCAGTTTCCCTGGGGACGTCTGAATTGAAGAATGACCTATTTGGTAGGATTGTGTGAATTCGTTCAGCAAGTTGAGCTATTTATGTTCTTGTAACGTCAACATTTTTATTTCCAATGTTTCATCAGGACTAAACTATACCACACAAATATAAGATGATGTGCTAGCTGTCTTAATTCCGATATGTTCACACTTGTCAGGTTGGTTCAGCTGATTGCCCTTCCCGCACAGTTGGTTTGGTGGAGTGTGAATGCTATCACCCAAAGCCTTGTGGACAACAAACAAGTGAACCGAGACCACTTGACGAGGCTTTTGAAAATTTTTTTAGAAGCCTTCCGTGACATCTCAGGTAGTAAAAATAGCACAACATGAAATGTATGTGTAAAAAAAACAAAAAAAAAAAACAGCAGCGGCGGTATTACTTTCTTTAGTTTCATCCCCAATATGTGTCAGACAGGTTTTGATTTTATGTTTGTATATGCTTTTTACAGTGCGACTGTTTATCCGAGAATATTAAGAGCTTTTTTTTTCCCTCCATTTTATTTCTGGACTAGATCACCAAACCACAAGTAGGCAACTTTAGACAAATCCTGTCGACCATCCCACTGTTAAAGATTGAAAAGGTGACTGATTTTATAAAAAAAAAAATAAAAAAAAAAATGTGATCATGACTAATGTGACTAAATGTGAAGAGTTACCTGTGTAGGGGAGCTGGGCTCCAAGCGGTAAAGGCCAAATTGTCGGCTGAGAGGTCTCTTGTCAAAATATGGCAGATCACATGCCTAAAAGGAGAAGTATAGTTTGAGAAGTAAAATAAATCGACCAATAATTACAATTCGGACCAAGTAATATTTAGTCACTCAGCAACCCACCTCTTCATATTTGTATTTTTTCAGAGTTAGATGACTGTGTGGTATTAGTGTCAAGACGACGGTAGGTCCAGAAAGTTGTTGGAGATAAAGGAAGCTGCTGTACCTGGTCTGTGAAATCGTTCCCGTCAATGTCGTCGCTGTTGGAGTGTCCTCCTGGACTCTGCACGTCTATCCCATGACTCTCCAGGATTGTGGCTTCTTGGAGGAAAAGGACACAGTGTGACATTTACTGTCGATCAATGGCAATTCTTAGTGAGAACTGGAGTGCAGCAGTGACTCGCCACTTGAGGTACTTTTAGCAATACAAACCAACGTACAGATAGTTTCAGGAGTAATTGTTGAGTCAGAATCAACTTTGGAGCCTTTCTCTAACCAACTTTGATGATACTTCTATGACTACCACTGAACTAGATTTAAAGTAGTATTTTCAGCCAACCTCTCATCTATAAACTTTTTCTGTTATATGAAAAATACACAAAATATTTTTTTTATTAAATAAGTAATAAGCCCATCAAGGCTTATATAAAAAAAAATGTTCAATGCTTCAAAGAAACTGTTCGCTCCCAAAGATACATTACCAATGTTAGCTCGCCTCTTGATTTCTTTGCGGCGGTTCGCGAACCAGTTGTAAACTTTGAGGGAAGTGACCCTCTCCAAATCAGATAGCTTCTTCCCTGAAAAGATCAGACGTGGCATTCCACCAACTCAATGCAATGCAAAGTCTACCAATCAATTAAATTCATATCATAGATAGCTTTTTTTTTTTTTTTTTTTAAACTTTCACATAGTACCATCATTGTGATTCACATACTAAATTTACAAATCCTGCAGTTTACCTGGTTTCTGAATAACAGCATTGCAGGCGTTGGCAATTTCCTCCCTTTTGGCTTCATCTGGGTACTGGTTGTCGTTGAAGTAGCTATAAATGGCACGAGCAGCAGGCTCAATGAATTATTTTAAACATGAGCCAAGACAACCAAGTACAGTGTTTTTCATTTCTACCATCAAGCCAGTGTTTTTATTGGTGGGTGTGGGTCTATGGGATTTTGTTCAAAACTTTTAACTCTCTTGTCTCTTCACCTCTCCATCACAGCCAGACACTCCTTCCTCCAAGTGAAGCGGCTTCCCCGCCGAAGCCGGAAAGTTCCCGGGGCTGTGGCCAGTGGAGGAGGAGTTTGCCTCCACTCCATCTCCTCCAGAGGCAATGGCGCCGGCCGCATGTTCAGAGTGGCACCTATCGTCGACAAAAAGAAATGAGCATTGCTCCGAGTAGAATACACAGGTATCATCACTTCTCGATGGGAATATTTTGTATGGAACATTTTGATTTTCACAATTGTGTCTAAGCCAAAACCAACACACAGCACTTGAAAGACTGGTGGTGTGTAAACAAAAATAGCATTTTAAACATGAAGCATTAAATTATCTTCAATCATGTATCCACGATTACAAAAATTCTGTCACAATTTTAACAACCCAAGTACTGCTGTGCGATACGGCCAAGATTGAATGTACCAATAATCACGTACGTATATCCTGATAAGAATTTTACATAATGAAGGGACATTTTTCTTTGGGCTTTTCTCTATTTGTTTGACATGAAAAAAAAAAAGTTAAATGGATAAAAAAATAAAAATACAATAAAACACAAAATATCCGGTAGAAAAATGAAATCGGTTTTCACAGAATGTACACTTTAGCTGTGTACATTTAAAGTAGTGTAATGTTCAGTTGTTTACCTCCATGCTCTTCTCGAAATGATGGAAGCAAGCTACTACAAAGCAGCAACATTTCCAGTTACATTAACCGTCATTTCTTGTTTGTACAATGTTGGCGTGGCATTTCAAGTCAGCGTTATCACACCAAATTCCTACTCTGACTCATCCAACTGCAACCATACTATTGACACCCAGCTAAAAGGCAGGACACATTTGCAGAGTCATAACCCAACCCAAACTGGTTAACCCTGCAATAGTTTTTGCAATCAGCATTAAAAGGGCGTCCGTTTCCTCTGCAGCATTGATGGAAGTGTGCGCGGTGCTTGGCGGGGCTCACTGCGCCCATAAATTTCACAACGAAAGAGCAGTTTGCAGTGCTGATGGCGTTGGCAGACCTCCACCAAGGAGCATGCCGCAGAGGACAAGGCGTGGGATGTCTGCTGCCTGTCTATAAGTTGATACAGCACACATTTACACTGGAGATGCCAAGTCAGCATGTCACTTGTTTAAGCAACCACATTGAAGTGTGGCTTTAAAAGTGTGCGTAAACCTCCTTTCAGTATTTAGGGCTTTGCCTCTTCCCATTCGGAAATATTAAAGCACGTCTTTAAATATTCTAAGTGACGCAGCATCACATATTTTTGTCAGGAAAGTGCTCCTTAGGTTGGCTGCATAAATTATAAAACAAGAGTGTTTCACATTTCATCATAAACTTGTAAATCACAATAGTATCCCGCTAATCACGTCAGAAGGCCCATTTCAGGATGTTCAACACTTGAGCATCTCATCAATCATCTAAGAGGAAACTTCAAGCAGCACATTGCTTCATCTTGACTTTAAAACTATAAATACACCAGATTCTCTGCATTTGCTTCTTCTAGGTAAAACTGTACCTGGTGTCGTTTTCTCCAGCGCGTACCAACGGTAGAAGGCCCTCTTCTTCTGCTCACTCAGATCGGAGCCATGCTGCAGCAGCCAATGGGAGATTCTGCTCTGGCTGATGCCTGGAAGGAAGCCAGACATCAAATTAGTGAGTGTTTTACATCAAGCCCTGGCACAGTTAGCAGACAAATCCCTTGAATAATAATTGTGCCAACAAAAGGGCAGACAAGAGAAGAATGCAATATTTGTAATGTAGCTCCTTGCATCACTAATGTACTGTTGGGTTATTTAAAATAATACATCTGCACTCGAAAGTACTCCAAGGCGCGAGTGTTGGTTGGTCTTGTCATCCCCCATACCCAAATGCACCGAGTTAGAATTTTTCTTCAACTGACAACTTCGCCAGCCATTTTGTGAAAGTTAAAAGTTAAAATGTTCATACAGGACATCAAGAAGTAACATTGGCAGAAAATGCTCTGAATAAAATGTAAAAATGTGGTTGGTACTTACCAGTGACTTGTGCCACCACAGCCTGCGAGATCCGGCGGTTCCCCAGAAAGGCTTTAATCTCCTCTTTTACCATGCTGCTATCCCTCCTACAAAAAAACAACAACCCACCATTACTAGCTACAAAAATACTGACTACCAAGAGCAGCAAGAAGCAGAGGGACAAGCAAAGCACCCACCACAGTCTAAGCAATCAGGTAAGATGTTTGACATTACACTTTACATTACTACATTTGGTTATTCTTGCCGACTGTGAAAAATTACATTACTTGTTTTTATTCTAATAAGCATACTTATTTATCCCCCCCAATACTGTGTCCACAACACACACAAAAAAGTTGAAAATATGCTTACAAACAAAAAGGTCGATTCAATGGTGACAATTTACAGGATTTTTGTCGGATACAGGTGGCAACTCTATCTGTAACCTACACGTGTTGTTAGAATTAATATAAAGCAGGAATTGTCAACTGTTGGTCCGCGGCTCTCTAGTGGTTTGTGGCAGTATTGCAGGTGGTCTGCGAAATTCAAAATAGAAAATTGTAACTTTTTATTTTAATAAAATTGATTTATTATTTAGACGATTTATTTTTCAGCTACTTTTGTGAATCGTTTACCCATCCAAAGTATGTCAATTTTAGCTGATATTCCCAAAATAGACATACAGATGCAAATAAATAGCCTGTATAGGTCTATCCTCATTTGTTGCAAAATAAAATTAATAATCCGCCAAAGCAGTTTTTGCCGAGTTGCTTTTTGGTTATAATGGTGAACAAAACCAGTTGAAAACCTCTGATATAAAGTATGATTGTTTTGATCAAGTCATGTTCATTAACAGACATGATTACTGTAACTGCATCATCGTTTTACTGATGCACCAAGTTAGAGCAAAATATTTCTTCTATCTGTTGGATTGGTTCTTCTTCCTATATGAAAGAAAAATTGATACCGCATGAAACCCTAAACTGAATTGAAAATCAACGTGAATCATATCGGGCCCTTGTGAATTGAATCGAGTTTGAAACTCGAAATCAATACCCAGCCCAAAGCATGACGGCATTAGAGGTTAACGGTGGTAGGAGAGGGCTAATGTGTAAGTGCTTAGAGGCTGAGGAAAAGGTGGATAACGGGAGAATACTGATGGATCGTAATGGCCCTAAGTAGCTACTACAATGCTACAGTGAGCATGTGATTTCGAGCCCTAATGTTATTTGACATTTTGCAAAGTCGATCCAATAAAATTGCCTGAGGTGGGACCGAAAAGCTTTCCTGCACCCCAACATAAATTATGTGGTGTTTTTCTTTGCAATTAAATAGTATGAATGCAGGTACATTGTAAATAACACTGTTACTTCTGCCCACGCTCTCTTGAAGCATCACAGAATGTATAAACTTGCAAGGGCAATGATTTTCAGCAAAATTGAACTGATTACTTTGATTCTGATCACGTCACATATTCTTCTTCGCCCTGATTTGGATCCTCAGTCAGTTCAGCAGCTGTAAACAAGTTAATACTGTACATTCATTTAATTTAATCTAAGATTAGCGCTAGTCAGAGTAGTAAAACAAAGTTTAAAATGAGTTAATCCGAATTTAAAAAAAAAAACAGAGTTCTGAGTTTAGTAAAACTCAGTTTAATTGAATTGAGGGCCCTCGGTCTTTTTTCTACTGACCTCATCAGCTCCTCCACTTTATCGTCAACATCAAGGTCCTCTTCTATAGGCTCGAACCCAAAGGTTCTTACTGCTGCGGCGCTGTTGACAGGGTAGCGAGGAGGAGACAGCTTTCCGTTGGGTGTGGCAGCTAGACTGTCACGCCCATTCTGTGACAACGCCACCAGTGAGACAGGTGAGGGCAAGATGGTGGAGGGTGGCGGCGGCGCTGGAGGTGGGGAGGTGTCATAGTTGTTACTAAGAGAGGGCGAGAGCCCCCCGCCGTTGCTGCCAAACTGCGTCTGCGTGGCTGTGGATATCTTGGAGGTCGTAGAGGAGGCAGTGGTTGCGGAGTGGTCGCCGACGGCATCTTCGCCATTGTTGATGGCGCCGTTGCACGTCACGGAAGAGGTGGTGGTTGCGGAGGCAGTGTTGTTGGAGGCAGAGTTGTTGGTGCAGCTGTTTGTCCCGCCTACCATGTAGGCGGAGGAGGAAGAGGAGGAGGATGAGGTGCGGCGACCGAACTTGTCGCCGTGCTCCCGGTCCAGCCGGTCCAGAGTTTCCAGCGCATGCAGGATCTCCTGCTTGGTCATGCCGGAGCGGCGCAGCCGCTGCAGCAGATCTATCTGCTCGATAGTGAAGCGAGGCTCCTCGCTGAAGTCAGACATCCTGATGCTGAACTGGAGACAAATCGGAATGGTTAGGAGCCTAACGACAACGGGGGGGGGGGGGGGGGGGGGGGGGGGGGGATGTCAGGGGAAATACAAAGGGAATCTGAGGCAAAGAACTGCAAGAAGACAGAAATAGACAGATGAAGGGGATTGTCAAGGGGGAAATGAGAGGATTAAGTAGGAAAGGGTGGAAAAGAACTCAGCTGCAGATGGGCAGAGAAAATGAGAAGGATGAGGCAGCGACAGGAAGCGGCGTGGCAAGATAGAAGGCAAAGTCGAGAGAAACTGTAGGGAAAGTGAGAGAACAAAAACGGCAAGATGAAAATAAAGCAGCAGCAGATAAGAAAATGAAGAGTGAGAGATAGAAGTGTGAAAAGAAAAAGGATGGGAGGGGCTAGGCATACAAAAAATATATATCAGCTATTTTTGGGAACCAGCGAGCAACACACGCCGAGTGCCAGAGTCACCTTGACAGCTGATTCGATCTTAACATTCTGACGGCCATTCTTTAACAGCTCCTGGACATGCGCACCACCCACGCTCAATGCTTTTCATAAGCAATTTGCTATGCTAAAAATCAATGTGTCTAGAATACGACTGCAGTACACTTTGTGTTACGTTTGGATTTTGTGCGCACTTGCTTACTCCCAAAACAGACACTGAGTGATCATTAGCCATCCGTGTTCACGCATTTACAGAGTTAACTATTAACAGACTGCAACAAATTTAAATGATGCAATTCAAGACCTGCACACAAAACACAGATGTTCAATTGCCTGGTTTGTGATATATAAAAGAGACCAACATATTTATAATTCCACAACTTTTTCCTCCATTATTGTTATCTATAACTTGTTTAACTCGGTTGGAAAAACATGCTGATTAGGTAAATAAATGTAAGCAATTGAAATGTGGTTGTGCAAGTGTGCACACCCTTATATACATCATGATATTGAGTTGGCCACCACTCAGAAATGTTTAATGTCAGATCCTGGTTGATCTTTCTGGCCACAATTCCAAAGAGTCTGTTTAGCACAAACACAACATTGCTCGTCACCAACAGAACACGGACTGTTTTATTTTCCCAGTGGCGCCTTTGTCAAATCGTTATGAATTATGAACAGTAGAAAATTGCTAATCAGCATTAGCGTGAAACCTCCAGACGTCCGCTAGAATACTAAAGGTGAATATGTCCAGTATGACAATGATGTAAAGAATGTAAACATTATGTAAAGAATAGTTTTAATATGGCCAACCCCAGCAGGAGAGGATTGCGCATAGGTGATGCCCTCCCAATTTAGAGCATTTGTTTTGCAAAGAGAGGGCTGATAGACTGCCAACTTACATTTGGGTTGTAAAGATTATTGGATCCAATAAACACGAAAAATGTTTTGAACACAAACCTGAGGTGTGCAGACTTTATATGCACTGTAAGTGGATAGGAGCTTCTTTTTAATCGGAAGACGCATTCAATGCAACTTTGCATTGAAGGAGAAAATATAATTGAACTCGGAGAATCATAGAGACAATGTTTATTTAATTGACAGATTATATTCGTCAGATGTCATTAGATTACGATGAGTCTTTCACTACTGTTACCTAGTTTCTACTTAGTTTAATACCTGCCCAACATGAGTTTTAGTTGTAGTTAGGGTCGCATAGTTGGAACCCCAAATTTGTCTTAGGTTAAATCAAGAACAGCAAAGCAAGCCTTACGGTGATGCCATTTTTCACGCCCTTTGCCCAAATAGCTAATGTTAGCAAATGTATAGCAGACGGATACTGTACGAGGTGACGTCAAATTAGCCAGCTTCAAACCACTACATTCACAAATTCCAACCATATTTTTGACAACCGCATAGGCCTGCGGGAACCATTAAAAAGTAATAACAGCAAATAGACGGGTTCGGCAACATGCATGCGGTATGCACTAGTTAGCAATATATGCTAACCGTGCCAACGCGATGACTTGCTGACGTTAGACGCGGCGACTGTCGCTGCTGCTAGCGATGGTTTGATATTAATATTACAACATTTCCAGTGCATTGTATGCCAAACTACAACACTTACCTCGGTTTATATTGTCCACTTCACCATCTAACTTGAAGGAACGATCAAAAGATCACCTCGACTTAAAGCGAGGCCCGGTAATAACGCAGTTTGATGTCAGTGCCCCGTTCGACTCTTTTTTTCCCAAGGATTTCTAATCAGAGGCGAATTATTTGCCTCTCCGCTTTGTCTGTCTGACAACAGCCATATTGACAAGCAGCACTTTCGAGGAGCTCTGAGGGAATTGTAGTTTTCTCTTCAAAAAACCTCTCCAACAGTTGACGGAGTTTCTTGGGAGTAAAAACTACAAATCCCCTAAAGGACGAAGAGGAGGGGTTGCTGGAGGCAGCGCTACAGTTGGCACTGAGTGCGTTAATTTGCATCCTCTCACTTTATTATCGAATCGTATTTTATCAAATGTTGCAAACTTGCTGCTAAAAAGTTCAACGAAAACCTGAACCTCATTATTTGCTTTACAATCATAATGATTAACAGTTCAATACTTATCCTAAATGAACAAAACAAACATTCTTTGTGATTAAAACATACATAATCTTGAAATCGTATAGTTGTGTAATGTGACGAATGGACACTGTATGTTGTATGTATGTTTGCAATCCTAGAAATACTGAAAAGGGAGCAACAGCAATGTCTAAATATTCTGTTAATTCTATATTAATTTATACAAACATAGTTGCAAAGCTTTGTGTTTTTGTCTCATTACTGTTGATATTTTTGCATGTATTTAGTCTGTCCATTTTTGTGCGACCCTGCAACTAATTTCCACGATTCCCCTCGGCACTTAACATGCACTCTCTCTAGTCAACTTTCATGCATACCCAAATTCTGTATTTGAATGTCGTTATCAACACCTCTCTGAATACCTGATCATGACCCAAGTCATGACGATGTTGGTGGTGGGTTGCACAATCTTTGAGAAAACAACAGAGGGCAGCAACATCAAGTAGTAAAGTGAGTAGCGTTTCCATTGACGAGCCAGTAAAGTAATAGCATTTGTAAAATACTACCTTTATTTTATAAAATGCAAATGTGCATATACGTGGGGGAAAAAACTTTGACTTCTGACTTTTTCCCTCAGAATTCTGACTTTAAAGTGATAATTCCCACTTTAAAGTCAGAATTCTGAGAATAAAGTCAGAATTCTGACTTTAGTTTTTCATATTTTATTGGATATTTAAAAAAAAAAAAAAAAGATCATCCCCACAAGTCAATCATGGTAGAGTTTTCCTCACTCTACCTTCTTTGCAAGAACCACACTGGAGACAATTTGCTCTTTTTAGCACTTGCAAGTGGAGAAAGCCTTCATCACCTTGTATGATACAGAGGTGCTTGAAAGCAGTCTGACTTTCGCCTCTTGCAAGAGACTATTCAGAGAAAGCAGGGTGGAGGTGAGAATGAACAGGTTTCGGGGTCACCTCTGCAAACTGGTTAATCATTACAGAGGGTCTTAGCTCTTTGTTTTACAAGGTTGTGGAAACAGATACTAGTGGAGCATTTTAGATAACTAACTAAGCAAGAATGTTTCCACATCATTTGGAAAGTTTCAACAACTGCAGGGAATGTGGAAAGTTTTAACGAGTCAAAGTTAATGATTCTAGTTAACATTCCAACATAGTCATACGATCAAAATAATGTATCAATCCTAAAAAATAATATTTAGTCGTCACAAATGTCAAAACATTTAACATACTATATTTCACAATGGCATGACCCCCCCCCCCCCATCAAATCAATATGGAATCACCCAAATTACCTTGAAATATTTTCCCAGTTATAATCATTTTAAAAGCAGACCGGAACCAGTTATAAAAGAAAGCATAAATAAAAGGATTCAGCATTGAATTAGATAACGTGAGCCAGTTCAATGTTTCAATCGCAGGAATCGACAGGGGGTGAGAGAAAAGTGGCTGAAAGACAACACAAAAAAAGTAAGGAGACATGAATAATAAAAACACTCCCATAACAATGGCCAGGGTTTTGGTAGCTTTCCTTTCTACCTTACTCATAGAGTTTGAGATCTGGATGCTGCTCACCTGCCTCTGAGCTACAAAAAAAATCTTCAAGTAGATGCAGCTCATAATGACTGCAGGTAGGTAAAAAGCCAAAACAGGTCCCATAATGTTTGACAAAATAACAGTAACAGAGCACATTTCCTCACATGTTCCTTGGCTGTATCCTCCTATTATAATACAGAGTCCAATCACAGCGGCAATACCCCAGCACACGAGAATCATAGACAGAGCTACTTGAGCAGTTATTTTGGATCTATATGCCAGAGGCTGACACACAGCATAATATCTGTCAATAGATATGCAACATAAATTCAAAATCGATGACGTGCACAATGACACGTCGAATATATCTCGGATTTTACAGATGAAATTGTTGTCAAAAAAACACGAGGTCACAGTAAAGGTCATACTGAAGGGAAAAACCAAAAGACCAACGAGTAAGTCAGCCAAAGATAGAGACAGAATAAAATAGTTAGTAGGAGTGTGAAGTTGTTTGAAGTACACAACTGAGATTATTACAAGAAGATTTCCACATATTGTAGCAATAGACAAAAAAGTAAGGACACAATATCCTAAGATACATGTTATAGACGGGTCACTTGTAAATATCAAGGATGAATTGGAAGACTCGTAACAAGGATGTTTGGGATTTGTAGCATCAGTCTTGTTCCGGAACGAATCCGGTTCCATGCTTTAGGATTTCTGCAATAATGATCAACATTAATAGCATTTAAAATAATAATGTTACACAATATGAGCATTTAAAAAAAAAAACCGGCTGTTAAAACAAAGCATTACCCCTAAAAATACAGTAAATCACATTTGACAACAGTATTAGCATTTAAAAGGATAATTCTGTTCAAATAGAATGTAACCCCAACATAAGACTAGACTGACTCATTAACAGAACATTTAAGAAAGAAGCACTTTCAGACGTGTTCCTGTTATCTTACCTGTTAATTTAATGTGAATATTAGTTCTTGAAGCAGTGGTGCCTGCTCATTGTCAGTGCCGTCTAGCTTCTAGCTATTTATAAACCCGCATCTCATTAACATAATCAAAACAGCCGACCCTCCGGTTACTGAGCCACGGTTAATGGTTGTTTGTCTATACAGCATGAAGCCTGTGATCAATGGGCAATCAGTTCAGGGTGTACTATGCTGCCTTGCCATAGGTGTAAATTACAGGGGTGCATTGTGGGGGGGCATATTCCCTGCATATTAACTTATGCATAAAAAAACACAGGGAAAACAATAATTTAATAAAAAGAAAAAACTGTTAAAACAAAATAACAGTCCAAGCAAAACCAAGTCTCAGCCAAAGAATGTCGAAGTGTTTTAAGATGAATTTCAGAGTAGGCACCAAGGCATTTTGATTAAGTGATTGATTAAGAGTGACACGTTTAAAGACACATTTCTATGATATGGCCTTTAACTAACCTGTAGTGGCCGATTCGGCTGGAGTTTGTTTTGACACTGAATCTACAACATGAAAAACATCCAAGCAACATCCTGACATAATAAAGTGGAGCTGGAAGTTAGCATTAGCTGTAATCAGCGGCAAGCTTTTAATTGTGGTTGACTGCATTGTGCCGATCACATAATGATTAATTTATTATGATTATTATTATGAAGGTCACTATTATTAAATTAGCTTGCCGGTGCAGTGCACTGTGCAACGAGGAAGCAGAATTCTGCGTGCATGTGAGTCAACAATGCAAAGAATGTTGCCGCCTCTTAAATCATCAACAAGTTCATGAGACTTCCGCCACCACGTAAAATCCACCCTCCTACTCTGACACTGCGATCGCTATTATATTCATAAAAACTTTAATATGTAATCAAATAATAATTTCATGACATATTTAATTTGTTAATAAAACAACAAAAGATACATAATCATTGTAGTCGATTAACTATTGAAGGCAAATGTGTTGTACTTCAAAGTTAAATATAGCATTGTACTGGATTTAAACAACAAAAGAAGTTGAAGCCCCTGTAAAATTACGCCCAGTTTGAATATTTAATTCAAAAGTACAAAAGTTCTATACTATTTTGTGCAATGTGCTTTTTATATGTATGAATGTCTTCTCTTGCGTATTATTTTTTGACTTTCTGTATCCAAATATATTTCTGTATGCAAATTCCCCCATTGTGGAGCAAACTTAAGTTATCTCAATTTATCTTATCTTGACAGCTGAGTATGGCTACTGTCATTTGTAATGTAACAACACAGTATACAGAGTGTGTTTTAGTCACCTACTCTTAAATACGGAACTGTTTTCTAAAGTAAAATGAGACCTAAGGCAAGAGCAGGGGGAAGTACCGAATGACATGTAACATGGGCGAGGCTGAATTACTGAAAATGACAGCAAAGCTGCAACAACATTGCTGAGATGGTAATGATGCCAATTAGGCCGCAAGAAAGTTTGCACTGCAACCAGGAAACTATCAAATTGGTTTTGTAACACAGGAGATATGTATGTGCAATGTACGATAAGTTAAGTAGGTGAGTTGTTGTCACAAAAGGGGCAGATAATGATAGCAAACAGACATAAGGGAATTGGTTAAACACCTGATCAAACAACAAGCAGTTAGAACCAAACGTAAACAACGTAAGTAACAACAACAACACAATTTTACATATGCACAGTATAAATAGTTGTATCACTGTTTGGGGTGGGAGCTGCACTGAATACAACATGAAGGCCCTGCAGCGCATAGTGAACACGGCTGGTAAGGTTATTGGTGCTTCACTCCCCTCCTTGAAGGACATTTACACCTCCCATCTCACTCGCAAGGCGACCACGATTGTGAGTGATGTGAGTCACCCTGCTCACTCTTTGTTTGATCTTCTGCCCTCTGGGAAGAGGTACAGGAGCCTGCGCTCCCGCACCACCAGACTCACCAACAGCTTCATCCTCCAGGCTGTTAGGATCCTGAACTCGCTCCACCCTTCTGCGTAGCGTCCTGTACTTTTGCGCTATATTCTGACTGTCTGCTGTTTGCACACTTGCTCCATTTTATCTCCTCTTATTTATTATGTTATTTGTTTATTTATTATTCATTCGTCACTCTTATTTATTCTTTGTTTGTTTTTATTTTTTGTGTTGTTTACTTGTATGTATATTGTGTACGATGTCTTGTCACCGTGGGATAGTGGGAACGTAATTTCGATTTCTTTGTGTCTTGGCATGTGAAGAAATTGACAATAAAGCAGACTTTGACTTTGACTTTTTTGTTGCACGACTTTATTAGATGGTGTTTTACAAACTACCATGTAAATCAAAAAGTACTATGTATAGATTAAAAAAATGTATAACCGGGTCACGGCTTTGAGATAATAAATTTAAATTGACGGCAAAGGCAGTTCACAAACAAGCAAACAGCATGGAAATAAAAACTGCAAGTTTTGGGCTCTTCAGTACATTTATTAGATATTCCAATCCTGCAGGAATACAAACTCCACATGCCATTTACAGTTGTGCAGTTGCGGGAGGCAGATGGTACACATTTCTTTACTGCTCAAGTAGACACGAAGATTAATAAGAACAAGAGAGGAAAGACTGAATAGACATGCCAAAATATCTGATTACATTTAAACACTGAGAATTGCAATAATATCCCAATTAAAAGAGTTGTGTGTTTGTAAAATCGCCTTGAAATATTTTCCCAGTAATGATCAGTCGATAAGCTGTTCTGAACCGGCTGTAGAAGATAGCATAAATCAATGGGTTAAGCAATGAATTTAAAAGCGCAATCCAATTTAGCGTTTCCATCACAGCGATTGGAGTTACATTATATACTAAAGGCTGAAAGATGAAGTAAATGAAGAATGGTGCCCAACATAAGATAAAAACTCCCATAACAGTAGCTAGAGTTTTGGTAGCTTTCCTCTCCATTTTACTGACAATTGATCCTGACATTGTACATGCTGTACTCTGGATGCTGCGTACTTGTTTCTGTGCAACAAGAAAAATCCTCAAGTAGATACTAAGCATTACGATCACTGGAATATAAAAGGAAAATATGCATGACACAGAGATCAAAATCATTGCAGCCATTAGGCAGCTTTCTTCACATTTCCCTAGACTAAATCCGACAACTGTAATTCCAATTCCTATTATTGCAGCAAGACCCCAGCTTACCATGATCATGATGTCAATAACTTGATCATTTATTTTACTTCTGTAGGTCAGAGGGTGGCACACTGCGTAATATCTGTCAATCGAAATACAACAAAGATTTAAAATTGAAGTAACACTCAGTGTGATATCAAAACCGTCTCGTATTTTACAAAACAGGCCTTCGTGATGCCAACAGGAGAATATGGTGAAAGACATACTTAAAGGAAAAACCAAAACTCCGACCAACATATCAGCCACAGCTAAAGACAAAATGAGATAGTTAGTATGTATGTGGAGCTGTTTAAAGTATATGATTGAGATTATTACAAGGAGGTTTCCACATATCATACAAACACATAATAAACCAAGAAAAACATACAGTGAAACACATATAATTGACGGATTACTCGTAAATATGTATGTTGTATTATCTAATACATAGCAGGGATGTATGTTAGTATAAATGTCGGTCAGCTCTGGTTCCATTCTTCTGGATTCCTGTGAATAAACATTTAGTTAATTATTATTTGCATGAAAAGCATTGATCAACTTGCACCTAAAAAAAAAAAGAAAAATCAACATTCATGAAAACAACAAAGCTTACCAAGTTAATAAGTGCATCAGTGTTACATTCACTTTGTGAGCAACACATTTGGACCCCTTCATCTTTATACTATTGAAGGCAGATATTTTGTCCAATTAAAATGCACGTTTTTGCATGACGTCATAGGGTTGTCTTGCGGCTTCCAGAAACATTAGCTATGCCTATGGCGACCCCTGTGAGACATCCTTGCCTTCGTCCGACTCTGAATCTGGCCCACCACCGGTGTGCCCTGCCCCTCATCCTCGCAGTGGTCTAAAAAGCGGACATATAGACAAACAACTACCGTATTTTCCGGACTATAAGGCGCACCGGACTATAAGGCGCACCTTCAATGAGTGGCCCATTTTAAAACTTTGTCCTTATATAAGGCGCACCAAACTATAAGGCTCTTAAGTACCATTAATGCATCATGTCAGATTTTTAATCCAAATCAAATCATTCTCCATTTTATCTTTTTTATTTCAACTTCAGACGCAACAAATTACTTTATAATCACAAAATAATGATCCATAGTCTTTTTGATTCATGATTCATAGTCTTCAGCGGGCCACTTATGATTGATTTAGTGACACAATGCTTCGGGCCAGTTTAAATTTAGGAATTTGGTCCATATATAAGGCGCACCGGACTATAAGGCGCACGGTCGGCTTTTGAGAAAATTTTAGGTTTTTAGGTGCGCCTTATCGTCCAGAAAATATGGTATTTGCACTCTCATTCACTTTGGAGTGGTCAGTTGGCCTACCATGCATTTTTTTGGAATGTGGGAGTAAACCGGAGATCCCGGGGGAAACCCACACAAGCACGAGGAGCACATGCAATCTCCACACAGGAAGGCCAGAGCCAAAATCGAACCCACATCTACACTGTGAGGCAGACGTGCTAATCAGTTGATCACCGTGCCGCCCACTGAAACACATTATTCAAAAAATAAATACATTGAAAATAAACCCAGGAAGCTAATTATTAACTGACAATGGGCCATTTCCCCCATAATTATGAATTGTTTTAGTTACGTTTTATAAACGCAAAATGCAGTATCAATTCGCTAGGACTCTCGCTTTTTTTTTAGTTGTAGTTATTTTATTAGTTCCTGTTAATTATAATAACCTCGATGCGGACACAAATACCCCAACTTCCTTGCCATGAAAGATCCATAAGCTCTGATCCAAATATCTTATATGGTCTTTTTTTAAGTGTTGGAATTGAAATGCTCTTTTGATAAACCATTTTGGCTGTTAACATTTGTAGGCCGAATGAGCTTTTTGACAATCGTTTTAAAGAAGATTGTAAAACAGGGGTGCTGCTAGGACGTGACCAATTCGACTTGTTCTTGTTCACAATTCATTTATTCGCGTATTACAGTGATTCCTAATCAGTGTGCCATGGGTAATCATCATCTCGGACTCTTGGTTAGCAATTCTGAGTGGAGGTTATATTTTTTCTTTTTAATGAAGGATTCTAATTGTCCATAAGTGTGAATGTGACTCAGTTTAATGTAATCCACTAATCTGCACATTTCCGATTACCAGTTTTTCCATGTATAATGCGCCCCCATGTATAATACGCACCCTAAAAATGGCATGTCGATGCTGGAAAAAAGCCTGTACCCATGTATAATACGCACCCAAATTTTGACTCCTACTTAAGTCCGTAAACGTAAAATTATTTCAGAAAAAAGATTATCTTTGGGAACAACCGGTTGTTATTCTGCCGGTCAGTATCACTGCGCATGCGCTAGCAAACTCGATAGCGAAGAAATGTTTCGGATTTGTGTAGGGTACATTGTGACAGCAAACGAGCAGGTGATCGAGCAAGCGTCTGATACGAGAGCATTGTGTTCGTATGGAGCGTGTTTGAAGTGAACAGCAGAGAAGAAAGGAAGGCAAAGTGTTGTGAAATAAAATATTACCTGTAATACGCATTTAGGTAGAGAACTGAACTCTCGCTCTTTATATAGCTGACGTGTCAAAAAAAAAAAAAAAAAACATTTTACCCATGTATAATGCGCACCCCAGATTTTAGGACAATAAATTAGTTACATTTTGCGCATTATACATGGAAAAAACGGTAGTTATGGTTATTACAAGTAAAATTACATTTTCTTGGAAGAAAACAAGAGTGGTCTTTGAGAGTTCTGAATGTTTAGTTTTGTGTCAATTAAATTATTACATCTAAATTGAGTCTAGTGTCAATATAATCATGTTCGTTTGGTGTGATGCAACAGACTCCAATTAAAGGTGTGAACTACATATGTGTGGTGTTTGTATGCAGGTCCCGAGGCTGGCTTTGTTATGAAAACGCACAAATACATACACACACACACACACACACACACACGTCACTAACATATACTTGAACATAATCACCTTTTCCCAAGCGTCTCACCTTTTCAACCAGGGGCCTCATTGTCCTTTGTTTAACAGAACTAATTGAGCAAAATATGAACACAACATTTTAACGATCCAAACAATGACTCATACGTTGCTAAATTGATCACAAACTTGTTAGATCTAGCAGTGAAGAACCCTTGGGGAAGTTTTTACTGTTTAGTCGCTAATTAAGCAAGCGTAGAAAAACACAACTCAATATCTTTAAATTTAAGTCTTAAAAGTCAGTGAAACGTAGACTACCATTAGAAAGTTTAGGGTCACTTAGAAATGTCCTTATTTTTAAATTAAAATTGCTATTTTCTCAATGAGGATAACATTAAAGTAACCAGGATGTTGTAAATCTTGGAAATTACTATTCTAGCTGCAAACGTCTGGTTTTAATGCAATATCCACATAGTTGTAGAGGCCCATTTCCAGCAACCATGTTTCCAGTGTTCTAATGGTCCGTTGTGCTAATTGTGTTAGAAGGCTAGATTAGAAAACCCTTGTGCAATTATATTAGTTTTCATTGAATTGCCTGGGTGATCCCAAACTTTTGTACACAGTAGCAATACTAATTCTCATCAATACTGTCTGAATTAGCATAAACACTAATGGTATTAATTCAAAATAAATTTACGAAAACTGAATTGAGTGATTCTATATTTTTTTATTGTCATATATCTGTGATCTGCTTTCTTTTTTCTACAAAATTAAACAACAGAATGAATGCGCTAGAGCAGGGGTGTCCAAACTACGGCCAACTGCGGCCCGCGGTCCATTTTTTATTGGCCCGCAGCAAATTCTGAAAACATAATTGAATATGGCCCGCACAAGAAGCTTGAGCTCAACTCTGTTGCACTTCTCAGTTTCCACACTAGATGGAGCCCGCCACACAAAAAGCGTTTGACGTCCCATTAGCACCCCCCCCCGGAAGAGAAGCGAACGCGCAGCATTTGACGTCCCATTGGCAACCCCCCCTCCCGGAAGAGAAGCGAACGCGCAGCGTTTGACGTCCCATTATCACCCCCCCCCCCCACCCCGGAAGAGAAGCGAACACGCAGCGTTTGACGTCCCATTAGCACCCCCCCACCCCCACCACCCCCGGGAAGAGAAGCGAACGCGGAGCGTTTGACGTCCCATTAGCAACCCCCCCCCCCCCGGAAGAGAAGCGAACACGCAGCGTTTGACGTCCCATTAGCCCCCCGGGAAGAGAAGCGAAAGCGCAGCGTTTGACGTCCCATTAGCACCCCCCCCCGGAAGAGAACCGAAAAGAAACATTGGCCCCCGGGCCCCTTCACGTTACTAATTCTGGCCCTCCTTGCAAAACGTTTGGACACCCCTGCGCTAGAGCAAAAGCTCATGGTCCTCACACTCACTCGCCTCAAAAAGCGCAGCGTTGTTTCTAACGTCTCTCCTTACCTGCCTGCACGTGTGTGATCTGTTTCACAATGTGATGTGCAACCCTAAAATACTCCGCAAATATGTTTGGAGTTTCCCTCAAGGGATTGTAATGAGTCAAATGAATCATAAATGGAAAAAAAAAAGAACAAATGAAGAAATTCTCAGTTGGAAGTTGGAACTGGGAGCAGTGCCGGCTCTACGTAGGGGCAAGAGGGGGCAACGCCCCCTCAAACAGATGTCCTGGCCCCTCGAATCAAACTTTTAGAAGTGAAAAATCCGCTGATAGAAACACACGTTAATCAGCCCCCTCTCTTCTCTCATGTCGGTGCAGTGTGTGTCCTCCCTCACACAGCCTGCTGTCAGGACTCCGTGCCCCTCCGTAAACATCCAATCACTGTGAGTATGCAAATGAGGCAAGATGCAGCCAGAGAGTGTCAAGTTATAGTCAGTGCGGTAGGAGTTGGAAGAAGCAGTAAAAACTCCACCAAACTCGTCGTAATGACCCGTGATATACATAACTAATGATTAACGACAACTCAAATAATAGTTAATATAATATTCATATTATATGTTCCCTCCCCTGAGAGATTGCCACTTTATTGTGGTCAGGGGGTTTGCGTGCCTCAGTGACCCTAAGAGCAATACCAGCAGAAGCTTTAATCTTCAGGTGGGACACCCAAGCTGGACAGGTCTTAGTGTAGAGGCCTGACAGAGTGCTATCCACTTCTCCAGGCTGAGATCTGGACACACAGCTAACAACTGCCGTGAAGAAAACACTAACAGTGTTAAAAATGTGTAAAAAAAAAAAAAAACATGACCCCTTCACATTTCTGACTGCCCCCTCTTATGTGCATTCCTAGAACCGGCCCTGACTGGGAGTCACCTTAATAATTTTGTAGCCTGTGATTGTTCTTAACATCAATAAATGAAGAACCTACTGGGAAAATTCCAGTGAATGCTTAATGATTTGTATTGTTCGATCTTTGTGAAGCAGCTGAACCTGTCAGACTGGTGTGCATCTTGAACTCTTGTTCCAGGAAACAAAGTGGATGGATAGCTGCCTCAGCTACACGTTTCTTCAAGTAGTCAGTGAAACAAGTGGGGTTTTTTTTCAAATGAATGGAAGACAAAAGGTAAATAAACACATCTCTCTTTCTTATGTTGTAAATTGTACATGGTACTTGAGATCTATGTAAAAAAACAACATATTTTACATTTGTTTGAGAGTTTTTTCTTGATTGGGTGATTTTTTTTTAAAAAACAGGCTAATCATAATCTAATGAATTGACTTTGATTATTTCTCAGTGTATAACAATTGTTGAAATGTTATAATCATAGCACTGCGTTCAAGTGAAAAGAAAAGTTGAAACCTGCACAGGTACCTCAATAAATGTGTCCATTTCTGTCTTGTTTTATCCTATCTTTCCTTGTCCCAACCTTTTTGCTATCTGTTATGGGTCTTCCTCACAGGTTGTTCCACATGTCAATACTGTAGAATTCAAATCCTATGTAATGTTCAAGAAGTCTTAATATCGTTTTATACTGTTATTGTTTTTATGTGTGTCTTGCTCACTCTTCTCTTCTGGTGGCCCCTCTCAAAACTCTCTGTGCAACAGCATTCCCAATTCTTTATTGATTCATTTCGGCAGTTCTTTGAAAAATTGCATGAACAAAACTGCAGACTCGAAATTGTCCATAGTGTGAATGTGACTGAGGTTTGCACATAAAAAAAAACCCGATCAACTCGATTGCGCAAGCAAACAGATCAGGATGCAAATCTGCAAACCTGATACAACCATAATACCAAATGTGCAAAACTGCTACATCATTCATAATCACACCTTGGAATTATTATGCTGGGTGACTAATGCAAATCTGTGCCATATTAGAGACATTAGGTAAGGGTCCACGCTGTCCATCTCGTCTTATGAGACTGCATTGTTTTAGTGTTTTATGATGTGTTTAGTGTTTTGGATATTTTGTTATAGTTTTAACGGTCTTTGTTTTTACTTGACTGGCTTTTAATTTTGTTTACATCACTTTGTATGCAGTTGTGGTTTGTTTTAGTCATCTTTGAACAAGTGCAGATGAACTGAGTTGAGTGTTTGAGGCAGGACAAGTCCAGGACTGCCACCATACAGGGCTCATACCCCAGGTCAGTGCTCGTAAATCCAATAATTCTCTAGTTGGAAAACCTCAGATTGAGCCGTTTACCTGATCCACTTTTAAGTCTGGGCAGATTCTGAGCCCTGATTCGCTACGTGTATAGAGGAACTAGGATGAGCAACAAACAGTAGCCCTTGCCTGATTTTCTGAAATGTCAGAAAATTGGTTGGTTTGTGTGAATTCGCAAAAGACTGAATTTTTATGCGATTATGATCCAAATTTCTCTCTGCAGGGAGATGACACTACTAAAGACATTGAGATTCATCATTCTTCTTTTGTCTGCACACGTCTTTTGGGAGAATGAGAGCTACACTCCACTCACAGATTTGGTTTTGCAAGTAAGAATTTACAGCATTGCAACAAATTGCTAATTATTATTCAATGACAAATGGACGATGGACTTCCAAGTGATTGAGAAGCCCTCAGTTTACTTTTCAACTTGTGTGGTATATAGGAGAGCAGTAGTCATGCTTTCCTTGGAAAGGGAATTGCAGTATAGTTTTGGAAATAAAATATCAACGGTGTTTTTCGGATAAATGTTTATGAACAGCTCTTGGAAAGCCTTGTGGTTGACTGGTTCCAGGTCTCAGGTAATGAGATCAATTGCAACTAGGTGGTTTATATTACAAAATAAATTACCTGATGCCTAAGAATATTCAGAGGCATTGTTTCCTATTGTTTTCTGTCATGTCAACCACATTATGACTACAAATTGGTACTTTATGTGAATCAAGCAGTGTTTTATATTTTCCAGGATGTGACCGACAGACAACTATCTCATAAACATGTCAGAGAGAAAAGAAAGGGTGAGGCATGTTTTAATGGAGTTGGTGTTGTAATAGAGCAGTGCTGAAGCCAAATCTATTGTTTTATTTTGATGTTGGCCCACAGAAAGATTTCCCACAGTAACTGTGGTCATTTTACTGGACATTCCAAATGACCCAGAGCCAACAGAGTTCACTAATCTACTGAGGAATGCTGTGGGAGATGTCATTTTGCCATTCGACATCACAGATGATTTCATGCTGACAAGCATAAATCTGACCACAGGTGTGACGATTGGTTACTACTCATAAGTTACTAATTTAACACATTTTTTTAGTTCATGTTTTAGTTCATTTCTTAGTTATTGCTGACACCATCACGTCCATTTTTTTCCAGCCTGCATACCAAATTCTACTGGAGGACAGCAGTGTCATTGTGAAGATGAGTTGTTATGGTCAGAGGAGATTTGTGACACTTATGGTGCATGTGGCAATGCGAGCACAGAAAACTGCAACTGCATTAATGGAATTCCAATTGGACATGTCTGTGAACCAAGTAAGTGCAGTTCGTATTGAAATGTTTCACTACACCGATGGGGTCTGACAGAGTTCACAATTGATACCCTCGGAGGTCCAAACTGGCAAAGTACCATTTTGTCTAGCATTTTTTTAAACATTTTTAATCTGTCAATAACATACACACAGGAGAACTAGACGCTGCAACATCAATGCTCTTTGAATTGGTTAAGGGCGGGAATAGAAGAAACATGGATTAGAATGAGACTAAATACATTTAATGAATAAACAAAAATTATCTTCCAGGTACTTCATTTATGTAATCTTCAATTCTTTTGAGGCAGTAAAAACACATCGAAACATGACTGGGCCTTTTTGTCGCCAAACCCGCCGAAATTGTGTGATGCAACTGATTACATTTTGCATAATTTTTAGACCGCTTCAAACATTTTGTGAAAGAACCTCTTCCTCCCTCAGACACATTAACCAACATGCTGAACATTGATTCTTAGCTTTTGCGAATTTTTACAAACTTACATATTATTCCTCTGGTAATTGTGTTCCACAGGTATCATCTTACAGCACCCAATAGAAGGTATTAATTTTATATTACTTCTTTAAATAGTGCAAGATACCTTAATTGTCAGACCTTAAAATAAAAGGGTAGTGAAAAAGATTCTTCACGATACAGTAGCTAACGATTTTTCACGTCTTCTGTGCTCTTCTGTCACATCAGTGAACATTGTAATCACAGTGGACACTCCAACTATTACCGAGTCATCAGAGTTAATTAATCTACTAAGAGACGCTGTGGATAATTTATCCTTACCATTAAATATAACAGATGAAATAGCACTCCAAAGTTGGAATTTGACCACAGGTGAGGATGGATATTTTTCTGTTGATTGGTCTCCTGGACAAATGTTGCGAGCTGCTCAAATCACATGTTATGAAATGGGTAGGTAACGAAAGAATTCTTTGGCGCAATATCATTTTTAGCCTGCCCTCTAAACGCTACTGGAGGACCTGAGTGCCAGTGCGAAGAGTCCTTTGGTTGGTCGTGTGACACCTGTTTGACGTATGGTGGATGCAGCAATGCCAGTACATTACCCTGTGACTGCAGATATGGAGTGCCTCCACTTGGAGAGTCCTGTAAACCAATCTCAAGTAAGTCCAAAAAGTGTTGAAACAACCACGGAGTCAAATGGAGTCAGTCGGTGTCCATCCATACATTTTCGAAAGATCGTTCTGGTTAGGTTCAGGGTTAGGTTTGGGAACCTCCAGTCCAAAACGGGATACTTCCCCATCTCAGACCACGTCCGCTGAGGTGTTTGTAGGCCAGCTGTGAGACCTAGTCCCTCCAGCATAATCTAGGAATCATAGGCTCTGCGACTTCTGTGAAGACGTTGGAAAATACTACGTTACGTGTATGGATGGATACAATTTGACAAGGACAATCAATCTTTTGCCCCTATCTAGAATCATGTTTTTTTTTCTTCTCCACAGGTATCGCCCCATGTCCACCATCCATAGAAGGTATTGTATAAGGCTGTGTAGGTCATAACTGTTGCGGGAGGGAACATGTAAAAAGTGTCGTCCCTCTACTTTAGTGGACATTGTTCTTATTGTTGACACTCCAACCAACGCTGAGCCATCAGAGATCTGGAATCAACTGAGGGATGCTCTAGAGAATATATCCTTCCCATTAGCGATAGCAGAAGAGTTAGCACTCCAAAGTTGGAATTTGACCACAGGTGAGGATGGATATTTTTCTGTTGATTGGTTGGTCGGTCGGTCGGTCGGTCTCCCTCCTGGACAAATGTTGCGAGCTGCTCAAATCACATGTTATGAAATGGGTAGGTAACGAAAGAATTCTTTGGCGCAATATCATTTTTAGCCTGCCCTCTAAACGCTACTGGAGGACCTGAGTGCCAGTGCGAAGAGTCCTTTGGTTGGTCGTGTGACACCTGTTTGACGTATGGTGGATGCAGCAATGCCAGTACATTACCCTGTGACTGCAGATATGGAGTGCCTCCACTTGGAGAGTCCTGTAAACCAATCTCAAGTAAGTCCAAAAAGTGTTGAAACAACCACGGAGTCAAATGGAGTCAGTCGGTGTCCATCCATACATTTTCGAAAGATCGTTCTGGTTAGGTTCAGGGTTAGGTTTGGGAACCTCCAGTCCAAAACGGGATACTTCCCCATCTCAGACCACGTCCGCTGAGGTGTTTGTAGGCCAGCTGTGAGACCTAGTCCCTCCAGCATAATCTAGGAATCATAGGCTCTGCGACTTCTGTGAAGACGTTGGAAAATACTACGTTACGTGTATGGATGGATACAATTTGACAAGGACAATCAATCTTTTGCCCCTATCTAGAATCATGTTTTTTTTTTCTTCTCCACAGGTATCGCCCCATGTCCACCATCCATAGAAGGTATTGTATAAGGCTGTGTAGGTCATAACTGTTGCGGGAGGGAACATGTAAAAAGTGTCGTCCCTCTACTTTAGTGGACATTGTTCTTATTGTTGACACTCCAACCAACGCTGAGCCATCAGAGATCTGGAATCAACTGAGGGATGCTCTAGAGAATATATCCTTCCCATTAGCGATAGCAGAAGAGTTAGCACTCCAAAGTTGGAATTTGACCACAGGTGAGGATGGATATTTTTCTGTTGATTGGTCGGTCGGTCGGTCGGTCGGTCTCCCTCCTGGACAAATGTTGCGAGCTGCTCAAATCACATGTTATGAAATGGGTAGGTAACGAAAGAATTCTTTGGCGCAATATCATTTTTAGCCTGCCCTCTAAACGCTACTGGAGGACCTGAGTGCCAGTGCGAAGAGTCCTTTGGTTGGTCGTGTGACACCTGTTTGACGTATGGTGGATGCAGCAATGCCAGTACATTACCCTGTGACTGCAGATATGGAGTGCCTCCACTTGGAGAGTCCTGTAAACCAATCTCAAGTAAGTCCAAAAAGTGTTGAAACAACCACGGAGTCAAATGGAGTCAGTCGGTGTCCATCCATACATTTTCGAAAGATCGTTCTGGTTAGGTTCAGGGTTAGGTTTGGGAACCTCCAGTCCAAAACGGGATACTTCCCCATCTCAGACCACGTCCGCTGAGGTGTTTGTAGGCCAGCTGTGAGACCTAGTCCCTCCAGCATAATCTAGGAATCATAGGCTCTGCGACTTCTGTGAAGACGTTGGAAAATACTACGTTACGTGTATGGATGGATACAATTTGACAAGGACAATCAATCTTTTGCCCCTATCTAGAATCATGTTTTTTTTTCTTCTCCACAGGTATCGCCCCATGTCCACCATCCATAGAAGGTATTGTATAAGGCTGTGTAGGTCATAACTGTTGCGGGAGGGAACATGTAAAAAGTGTCGTCCCTCTACTTTAGTGGACATTGTTCTTATTGTTGACACTCCAACCAACGCTGAGCCATCAGAGATCTGGAATCAACTGAGGGATGCTCTAGAGAATATATCCTTCCCATTAGCGATAGCAGAAGAGTTAGCACTCCAAAGTTGGAATTTGACCACAGGTGAGGATGGATATTTTTCTGTTGATTGGTCGGTCGGTCGGTCGGTCGGTCTCCCTCCTGGACAAATGTTGCGAGCTGCTCAAATCACATGTTATGAAATGGGTAGGTAACGAAAGAATTCTTTGGCGCAATATCATTTTTAGCCTGCCCTCTAAACGCTACTGGAGGACCTGAGTGCCAGTGCGAAGAGTCCTTTGGTTGGTCGTGTGACACCTGTTTGACGTATGGTGGATGCAGCAATGCCAGTACATTACCCTGTGACTGCAGATATGGAGTGCCTCCACTTGGAGAGTCCTGTAAACCAATCTCAAGTAAGTCCAAAAAGTGTTGAAACAACCCCCGGAGTCAAATGGAGTCAGTCGGTGTCCATCCATACATTTTCGAAAGATCGTTCTGGTTAGGTTCAGGGTTAGGTTTGGGAACCTCCAGTCCAAAACGGGATACTTCCCCATCTCAGACCACGTCCGCTGAGGTGTTTGTAGGCCAGCTGTGAGACCTAGTCCCTCCAGCATAATCTAGGAATCATAGGCTCTGCGACTTCTGTGAAGACGTTGGAAAATACTACGTTACGTGTATGGATGGATACAATTTGACAAGGACAATCAATCTTTTGCCCCTATCTAGAATCATGTTTTTTTTTCTTCTCCACAGGTATCGCCCCATGTCCACCATCCATAGAAGGTATTGTATAAGGCTGTGTAGGTCATAACTGTTGCGGGAGGGAACATGTAAAAAGTGTCGTCCCTCTACTTTAGTGGACATTGTTCTTATTGTTGACACTCCAACCAACGCTGAGCCATCAGAGATCTGGAATCAACTGAGGGATGCTCTAGAGAATATATCCTTCCCATTAGCGATAGCAGAAGAGTTAGCACTCCAAAGTTGGAATTTGACCACAGGTGAGGATGGATATTTTTCTGTTGATTGGTCGGTCGGTCGGTCGGTCGGTCGGTCTCCCTCCTGGACAAATGTTGCGAGCTGCTCAAATCACATGTTATGAAATGGGTAGGTAACGAAAGAATTCTTTGGCGCAATATCATTTTTAGCCTGCCCTCTAAACGCTACTGGAGGACCTGAGTGCCAGTGCGAAGAGTCCTTTGGTTGGTCGTGTGACACCTGTTTGACGTATGGTGGATGCAGCAATGCCAGTACATTACCCTGTGACTGCAGATATGGAGTGCCTCCACTTGGAGAGTCCTGTAAACCAATCTCAAGTAAGTCCAAAAGGTGTTGAAACAACCACGGAGTCAAATGGAGTCAGTCGGTGTCCATCCATACATTTTCTAAAGATCGTTCTGGTTAGGTTCAGGGTTAGGTTTGGGAACCTCCAGTCCAAAACGGGATACTTCCCCATCTCAGACCACGTCCGCTGAGGTGTTTGTAGGCCAGCTGTGAGACCTAGTCCCTCCAGCATAATCTAGGAATCATAGGCTCTGCGACTTCTGTGAAGACGTTGGAAAATACTACGTTACGTGTATGGATGGATACAATTTGACAAGGACAATCAATCTTTTGCCCCTATCTAGAATCATGTTTTTTTTTCTTCTCCACAGGTATCGCCCCATGTCCACCATCCATAGAAGGTATTGTATAAGGCTGTGTAGGTCATAACTGTTGCGGGAGGGAACATGTAAAAAGTGTCGTTCCCTCTACTTTAGTGGACATTGTTCTTATTGTTGACACTCCAACCAACGCTGAGCCATCAGAGATCTGGAATCAACTGAGGGATGCTCTAGAGAATATATCCTTCCCATTAGCGATAGCAGAAGAGTTAGCACTCCAAAGTTGGAATTTGACCACAGGTGAGGATGGATATTTTTCTGTTGATTGGTCGGTCGGTCGGTCGGTCGGTCGGTCGGTCTCCCTCCTGGACAAATGTTGCGAGCTGCTCAAATCACATGTTATGAAATGGGTAGGTAACGAAAGAATTCTTTGGCGCAATATCATTTTTAGCCTGCCCTCTAAACGCTACTGGAGGACCTGAGTGCCAGTGCGAAGAGTCCTTTGGTTGGTCGTGTGACACCTGTTTGACGTATGGTGGATGCAGCAATGCCAGTACATTACCCTGTGACTGCAGATATGGAGTGCCTCCACTTGGAGAGTCCTGTAAACCAATCTCAAGTAAGTCCAAAAAGTGTTGAAACAACCACGGAGTCAAATGGAGTCAGTCGGTGTCCATCCATACATTTTCGAAAGATCGTTCTGGTTAGGTTCAGGGTTAGGTTTGGGAACCTCCAGTCCAAAACGGGATACTTCCCCATCTCAGACCACGTCCGCTGAGGTGTTTGTAGGCCAGCTGTGAGACCTAGTCCCTCCAGCATAATCTAGGAATCATAGGCTCTGCGACTTCTGTGAAGACGTTGGAAAATACTACGTTACGTGTATGGATGGATACAATTTGACAAGGACAATCAATCTTTTGCCCCTATCTAGAATCATGTTTTTTTTTCTTCTCCACAGGTATCGCCCCATGTCCACCATCCATAGAAGGTATTGTATAAGGCTGTGTAGGTCATAACTGTTGCGGGAGGGAACATGTAAAAAGTGTCGTCCCTCTACTTTAGTGGACATTGTTCTTATTGTTGACACTCCAACCAACGCTGAGCCATCAGAGATCTGGAATCAACTGAGGGATGCTCTAGAGAATATATCCTTCCCATTAGCGATAGCAGAAGAGTTAGCACTCCAAAGTTGGAATTTGACCACAGGTGAGGATGGATATTTTTCTGTTGATTGGTCGGTCGGTCGGTCGGTCGGTCTCCCTCCTGGACAAATGTTGCGAGCTGCTCAAATCACATGTTATGAAATGGGTAGGTAACGAAAGAATTCTTTGGCGCAATATCATTTTTAGCCTGCCCTCTAAACGCTACTGGAGGACCTGAGTGCCAGTGCGAAGAGTCCTTTGGTTGGTCGTGTGACACCTGTTTGACGTATGGTGGATGCAGCAATGCCAGTACATTACCCTGTGACTGCAGATATGGAGTGCCTCCACTTGGAGAGTCCTGTAAACCAATCTCAAGTAAGTCCAAAAGGTGTTGAAACAACCACGGAGTCAAATGGAGTCAGTCGGTGTCCATCCATACATTTTCTAAAGATCGTTCTGGTTAGGTTCAGGGTTAGGTTTGGGAACCTCCAGTCCAAAACGGGATACTTCCCCATCTCAGACCACGTCCGCTGAGGTGTTTGTAGGCCAGCTGTGAGACCTAGTCCCTCCAGCATAATCTAGGAATCATAGGCTCTGCGACTTCTGTGAAGACGTTGGAAAATACTACGTTACGTGTATGGATGGATACAATTTGACAAGGACAATCAATCTTTTGCCCCTATCTAGAATCATGTTTTTTTTTCTTCTCCACAGGTATCGCCCCATGTCCACCATCCATAGAAGGTATTGTATAAGGCTGTGTAGGTCATAACTGTTGCGGGAGGGAACATGTAAAAAGTGTCGTCCCTCTACTTTAGTGGACATTGTTCTTATTGTTGACACTCCAACCAACGCTGAGCCATCAGAGATCTGGAATCAACTGAGGGATGCTCTAGAGAATATATCCTTCCCATTAGCGATAGCAGAAGAGTTAGCACTCCAAAGTTGGAATTTGACCACAGGTGAGGATGGATATTTTTCTGTTGATTGGTCGGTCGGTCGGTCGGTCGGTCGGTCTCCCTCCTGGACAAATGTTGCGAGCTGCTCAAATCACATGTTATGAAATGGGTAGGTAACGAAAGAATTCTTTGGCGCAATATCATTTTTAGCCTGCCCTCTAAACGCTACTGGAGGACCTGAGTGCCAGTGCGAAGAGTCCTTTGGTTGGTCGTGTGACACCTGTTTGACGTATGGTGGATGCAGCAATGCCAGTACATTACCCTGTGACTGCAGATATGGAGTGCCTCCACTTGGAGAGTCCTGTAAACCAATCTCAAGTAAGTCCAAAAAGTGTTGAAACAACCACGGAGTCAAATGGAGTCAGTCGGTGTCCATCCATACATTTTCTAAAGATCGTTCTGGTTAGGTTCAGGGTTAGGTTTGGGAACCTCCAGTCCAAAACGGGATACTTCCCCATCTCAGACCACGTCCGCTGAGGTGTTTGTAGGCCAGCTGTGAGACCTAGTCCCTCCAGCATAATCTAGGAATCATAGGCTCTGCGACTTCTGTGAAGACGTTGGAAAATACTACGTTACGTGTATGGATGGATACAATTTGACAAGGACAATCAATCTTTTGCCCCTATCTAGAATCATGTTTTTTTTTCTTCTCCACAGGTATCGCCCCATGTCCACCATCCATAGAAGGTATTGTATAAGGCTGTGTAGGTCATAACTGTTGCGGGAGGGAACATGTAAAAAGTGTCGTCCCTCTACTTTAGTGGACATTGTTCTTATTGTTGACACTCCAACCAACGCTGAGCCATCAGAGATCTGGAATCAACTGAGGGATGCTCTAGAGAATATATCCTTCCCATTAGCGATAGCAGAAGAGTTAGCACTCCAAAGTTGGAATTTGACCACAGGTGAGGATGGATATTTTTCTGTTGATTGGTCGGTCGGTCGGTCGGTCGGTCTCCCTCCTGGACAAATGTTGCGAGCTGCTCAAATCACATGTTATGAAATGGGTAGGTAACGAAAGAATTCTTTGGCGCAATATCATTTTTAGCCTGCCCTCTAAACGCTACTGGAGGACCTGAGTGCCAGTGCGAAGAGTCCTTTGGTTGGTCGTGTGACACCTGTTTGACGTATGGTGGATGCAGCAATGCCAGTACATTACCCTGTGACTGCAGATATGGAGTGCCTCCACTTGGAGAGTCCTGTAAACCAATCTCAAGTAAGTCCAAAAAGTGTTGAAACAACCACGGAGTCAAATGGAGTCAGTCGGTGTCCATCCATACATTTTCGAAAGATCGTTCTGGTTAGGTTCAGGGTTAGGTTTGGGAACCTCCAGTCCAAAACGGGATACTTCCCCATCTCAGACCACGTCCGCTGAGGTGTTTGTAGGCCAGCTGTGAGACCTAGTCCCTCCAGCATAATCTAGGAATCATAGGCTCTGCGACTTCTGTGAAGACGTTGGAAAATACTACGTTACGTGTATGGATGGATACAATTTGACAAGGACAATCAATCTTTTGCCCCTATCTAGAATCATGTTTTTTTTTTCTTCTCCACAGGTATCGCCCCATGTCCACCATCCATAGAAGGTATTGTATAAGGCTGTGTAGGTCATAACTGTTGCGGGAGGGAACATGTAAAAAGTGTCGTCCCTCTACTTTAGTGGACATTGTTCTTATTGTTGACACTCCAACCAACGCTGAGCCATCAGAGATCTGGAATCAACTGAGGGATGCTCTAGAGAATATATCCTTCCCATTAGCGATAGCAGAAGAGTTAGCACTCCAAAGTTGGAATTTGACCACAGGTGAGGATGGATATTTTTCTGTTGATTGGTCGGTCGGTCGGTCGGTCGGTCTCCCTCCTGGACAAATGTTGCGAGCTGCTCAAATCACATGTTATGAAATGGGTAGGTAACGAAAGAATTCTTTGGCGCAATATCATTTTTAGCCTGCCCTCTAAACGCTACTGGAGGACCTGAGTGCCAGTGCGAAGAGTCCTTTGGTTGGTCGTGTGACACCTGTTTGACGTATGGTGGATGCAGCAATGCCAGTACATTACCCTGTGACTGCAGATATGGAGTGCCTCCACTTGGAGAGTCCTGTAAACCAATCTCAAGTAAGTCCAAAAAGTGTTGAAACAACCACGGAGTCAAATGGAGTCAGTCGGTGTCCATCCATACATTTTCGAAAGATCGTTCTGGTTAGGTTCAGGGTTAGGTTTGGGAACCTCCAGTCCAAAACGGGATACTTCCCCATCTCAGACCACGTCCGCTGAGGTGTTTGTAGGCCAGCTGTGAGACCTAGTCCCTCCAGCATAATCTAGGAATCATAGGCTCTGCGACTTCTGTGAAGACGTTGGAAAATACTACGTTACGTGTATGGATGGATACAATTTGACAAGGACAATCAATCTTTTGCCCCTATCTAGAATCATGTTTTTTTTTCTTCTCCACAGGTATCGCCCCATGTCCACCATCCATAGAAGGTATTGTATAAGGCTGTGTAGGTCATAACTGTTGCGGGAGGGAACATGTAAAAAGTGTCGTCCCTCTACTTTAGTGGACATTGTTCTTATTGTTGACACTCCAACCAACGCTGAGCCATCAGAGATCTGGAATCAACTGAGGGATGCTCTAGAGAATATATCCTTCCCATTAGCGATAGCAGAAGAGTTAGCACTCCAAAGTTGGAATTTGACCACAGGTGAGGATGGATATTTTTCTGTTGATTGGTCGGTCGGTCGGTCGGTCGGTCGGTCTCCCTCCTGGACAAATGTTGCGAGCTGCTCAAATCACATGTTATGAAATGGGTAGGTAACGAAAGAATTCTTTGGCGCAATATCATTTTTAGCCTGCCCTCTAAACGCTACTGGAGGACCTGAGTGCCAGTGCGAAGAGTCCTTTGGTTGGTCGTGTGACACCTGTTTGACGTATGGTGGATGCAGCAATGCCAGTACATTACCCTGTGACTGCAGATATGGAGTGCCTCCACTTGGAGAGTCCTGTAAACCAATCTCAAGTAAGTCCAAAAAGTGTTGAAACAACCACGGAGTCAAATGGAGTCAGTCGGTGTCCATCCATACATTTTCGAAAGATCGTTCTGGTTAGGTTCAGGGTTAGGTTTGGGAACCTCCAGTCCAAAACGGGATACTTCCCCATCTCAGACCACGTCCGCTGAGGTGTTTGTAGGCCAGCTGTGAGACCTAGTCCCTCCAGCATAATCTAGGAATCATAGGCTCTGCGACTTCTGTGAAGACGTTGGAAAATACTACGTTACGTGTATGGATGGATACAATTTGACAAGGACAATCAATCTTTTGCCCCTATCTAGAATCATGTTTTTTTTTCTTCTCCACAGGTATCGCCCCATGTCCACCATCCATAGAAGGTATTGTATAAGGCTGTGTAGGTCATAACTGTTGCGGGAGGGAACATGTAAAAAGTGTCGTCCCTCTACTTTAGTGGACATTGTTCTTATTGTTGACACTCCAACCAACGCTGAGCCATCAGAGATCTGGAATCAACTGAGGGATGCTCTAGAGAATATATCCTTCCCATTAGCGATAGCAGAAGAGTTAGCACTCCAAAGTTGGAATTTGACCACAGGTGAGGATGGATATTTTTCTGTTGATTGGTCGGTCGGTCGGTCGGTCGGTCGGTCTCCCTCCTGGACAAATGTTGCGAGCTGCTCAAATCACATGTTATGAAATGGGTAGGTAACGAAAGAATTCTTTGGCGCAATATCATTTTTAGCCTGCCCTCTAAACGCTACTGGAGGACCTGAGTGCCAGTGCGAAGAGTCCTTTGGTTGGTCGTGTGACACCTGTTTGACGTATGGTGGATGCAGCAATGCCAGTACATTACCCTGTGACTGCAGATATGGAGTGCCTCCACTTGGAGAGTCCTGTAAACCAATCTCAAGTAAGTCCAAAAAGTGTTGAAACAACCACGGAGTCAAATGGAGTCAGTCGGTGTCCATCCATACATTTTCGAAAGATCGTTCTGGTTAGGTTCAGGGTTAGGTTTGGGAACCTCCAGTCCAAAACGGGATACTTCCCCATCTCAGACCACGTCCGCTGAGGTGTTTGTAGGCCAGCTGTGAGACCTAGTCCCTCCAGCATAATCTAGGAATCATAGGCTCTGCGACTTCTGTGAAGACGTTGGAAAATACTACGTTACGTGTATGGATGGATACAATTTGACAAGGACAATCAATCTTTTGCCCCTATCTAGAATCATGTTTTTTTTTCTTCTCCACAGGTATCGCCCCATGTCCACCATCCATAGAAGGTATTGTATAAGGCTGTGTAGGTCATAACTGTTGCGGGAGGGAACATGTAAAAAGTGTCGTCCCTCTACTTTAGTGGACATTGTTCTTATTGTTGACACTCCAACCAACGCTGAGCCATCAGAGATCTGGAATCAACTGAGGGATGCTCTAGAGAATATATCCTTCCCATTAGCGATAGCAGAAGAGTTAGCACTCCAAAGTTGGAATTTGACCACAGGTGAGGATGGATATTTTTCTGTTGATTGGTCGGTCGGTCGGTCGGTCGGTCGGTCGGTCTCCCTCCTGGACAAATGTTGCGAGCTGCTCAAATCACATGTTATGAAATGGGTAGGTAACGAAAGAATTCTTTGGCGCAATATCATTTTTAGCCTGCCCTCTAAACGCTACTGGAGGACCTGAGTGCCAGTGCGAAGAGTCCTTTGGTTGGTCGTGTGACACCTGTTTGACGTATGGTGGATGCAGCAATGCCAGTACATTACCCTGTGACTGCAGATATGGAGTGCCTCCACTTGGAGAGTCCTGTAAACCAATCTCAAGTAAGTCCAAAAAGTGTTGAAACAACCACGGAGTCAAATGGAGTCAGTCGGTGTCCATCCATACATTTTCGAAAGATCGTTCTGGTTAGGTTCAGGGTTAGGTTTGGGAACCTCCAGTCCAAAACGGGATACTTCCCCATCTCAGACCACGTCCGCTGAGGTGTTTGTAGGCCAGCTGTGAGACCTAGTCCCTCCAGCATAATCTAGGAATCATAGGCTCTGCGACTTCTGTGAAGACGTTGGAAAATACTACGTTACGTGTATGGATGGATACAATTTGACAAGGACAATCAATCTTTTGCCCCTATCTAGAATCATGTTTTTTTTTCTTCTCCACAGGTATCGCCCCATGTCCACCATCCATAGAAGGTATTGTATAAGGCTGTGTAGGTCATAACTGTTGCGGGAGGGAACATGTAAAAAGTGTCGTCCCTCTACTTTAGTGGACATTGTTCTTATTGTTGACACTCCAACCAACGCTGAGCCATCAGAGATCTGGAATCAACTGAGGGATGCTCTAGAGAATATATCCTTCCCATTAGCGATAGCAGAAGAGTTAGCACTCCAAAGTTGGAATTTGACCACAGGTGAGGATGGATATTTTTCTGTTGATTTGGTCGGTCGGTCGGTCGGTCTCCCTCCTGGACAAATGTTGCGAGCTGCTCAAATCACATGTTATGAAATGGGTAGGTAACGAAAGAATTCTTTGGCGCAATATCATTTTTAGCCTGCCCTCTAAACGCTACTGGAGGACCTGAGTGCCAGTGCGAAGAGTCCTTTGGTTGGTCGTGTGACACCTGTTTGACGTATGGTGGATGCAGCAATGCCAGTACATTACCCTGTGACTGCAGATATGGAGTGCCTCCACTTGGAGAGTCCTGTAAACCAATCTCAAGTAAGTCCAAAAAGTGTTGAAACAACCACGGAGTCAAATGGAGTCAGTCGGTGTCCATCCATACATTTTCGAAAGATCGTTCTGGTTAGGTTCAGGGTTAGGTTTGGGAACCTCCAGTCCAAAACGGGATACTTCCCCATCTCAGACCACGTCCGCTGAGGTGTTTGTAGGCCAGCTGTGAGACCTAGTCCCTCCAGCATAATCTAGGAATCATAGGCTCTGCGACTTCTGTGAAGACGTTGGAAAATACTACGTTACGTGTATGGATGGATACAATTTGACAAGGACAATCAATCTTTTGCCCCTATCTAGAATCATGTTTTTTTTTCTTCTCCACAGGTATCGCCCCATGTCCACCATCCATAGAAGGTATTGTATAAGGCTGTGTAGGTCATAACTGTTGCGGGAGGGAACATGTAAAAAGTGTCGTCCCTCTACTTTAGTGGACATTGTTCTTATTGTTGACACTCCAACCAACGCTGAGCCATCAGAGATCTGGAATCAACTGAGGGATGCTCTAGAGAATATATCCTTCCCATTAGCGATAGCAGAAGAGTTAGCACTCCAAAGTTGGAATTTGACCACAGGTGAGGATGGATATTTTTCTGTTGATTGGTCGGTCGGTCGGTCGGTCGGTCTCCCTCCTGGACAAATGTTGCGAGCTGCTCAAATCACATGTTATGAAATGGGTAGGTAACGAAAGAATTCTTTGGCGCAATATCATTTTTAGCCTGCCCTCTAAACGCTACTGGAGGACCTGAGTGCCAGTGCGAAGAGTCCTTTGGTTGGTCGTGTGACACCTGTTTGACGTATGGTGGATGCAGCAATGCCAGTACATTACCCTGTGACTGCAGATATGGAGTGCCTCCACTTGGAGAGTCCTGTAAACCAATCTCAAGTAAGTCCAAAAAGTGTTGAAACAACCACGGAGTCAAATGGAGTCAGTCGGTGTCCATCCATACATTTTCGAAAGATCGTTCTGGTTAGGTTCAGGGTTAGGTTTGGGAACCTCCAGTCCAAAACGGGATACTTCCCCATCTCAGACCACGTCCGCTGAGGTGTTTGTAGGCCAGCTGTGAGACCTAGTCCCTCCAGCATAATCTAGGAATCATAGGCTCTGCGACTTCTGTGAAGACGTTGGAAAATACTACGTTACGTGTATGGATGGATACAATTTGACAAGGACAATCAATCTTTTGCCCCTATCTAGAATCATGTTTTTTTTTTCTTCTCCACAGGTATCGCCCCATGTCCACCATCCATAGAAGGTATTGTATAAGGCTGTGTAGGTCATAACTGTTGCGGGAGGGAACATGTAAAAAGTGTCGTCCCTCTACTTTAGTGGACATTGTTCTTATTGTTGACACTCCAACCAACGCTGAGCCATCAGAGATCTGGAATCAACTGAGGGATGCTCTAGAGAATATATCCTTCCCATTAGCGATAGCAGAAGAGTTAGCACTCCAAAGTTGGAATTTGACCACAGGTGAGGATGGATATTTTTCTGTTGATTGGTCGGTCGGTCGGTCGGTCGGTCTCCCTCCTGGACAAATGTTGCGAGCTGCTCAAATCACATGTTATGAAATGGGTAGGTAACGAAAGAATTCTTTGGCGCAATATCATTTTTAGCCTGCCCTCTAAACGCTACTGGAGGACCTGAGTGCCAGTGCGAAGAGTCCTTTGGTTGGTCGTGTGACACCTGTTTGACGTATGGTGGATGCAGCAATGCCAGTACATTACCCTGTGACTGCAGATATGGAGTGCCTCCACTTGGAGAGTCCTGTAAACCAATCTCAAGTAAGTCCAAAAAGTGTTGAAACAACCACGGAGTCAAATGGAGTCAGTCGGTGTCCATCCATACATTTTCGAAAGATCGTTCTGGTTAGGTTCAGGGTTAGGTTTGGGAACCTCCAGTCCAAAACGGGATACTTCCCCATCTCAGACCACGTCCGCTGAGGTGTTTGTAGGCCAGCTGTGAGACCTAGTCCCTCCAGCATAATCTAGGAATCATAGGCTCTGCGACTTCTGTGAAGACGTTGGAAAATACTACGTTACGTGTATGGATGGATACAATTTGACAAGGACAATCAATCTTTTGCCCCTATCTAGAATCATGTTTTTTTTTCTTCTCCACAGGTATCGCCCCATGTCCACCATCCATAGAAGGTATTGTATAAGGCTGTGTAGGTCATAACTGTTGCGGGAGGGAACATGTAAAAAGTGTCGTCCCTCTACTTTAGTGGACATTGTTCTTATTGTTGACACTCCAACCAACGCTGAGCCATCAGAGATCTGGAATCAACTGAGGGATGCTCTAGAGAATATATCCTTCCCATTAGCGATAGCAGAAGAGTTAGCACTCCAAAGTTGGAATTTGACCACAGGTGAGGATGGATATTTTTCTGTTGATTGGTCGGTCGGTCGGTCGGTCGGTCGGTCTCCCTCCTGGACAAATGTTGCGAGCTGCTCAAATCACATGTTATGAAATGGGTAGGTAACGAAAGAATTCTTTGGCGCAATATCATTTTTAGCCTGCCCTCTAAACGCTACTGGAGGACCTGAGTGCCAGTGCGAAGAGTCCTTTGGTTGGTCGTGTGACACCTGTTTGACGTATGGTGGATGCAGCAATGCCAGTACATTACCCTGTGACTGCAGATATGGAGTGCCTCCACTTGGAGAGTCCTGTAAACCAATCTCAAGTAAGTCCAAAAAGTGTTGAAACAACCCCCGGAGTCAAATGGAGTCAGTCGGTGTCCATCCATACATTTTCGAAAGATCGTTCTGGTTAGGTTCAGGGTTAGGTTTGGGAACCTCCAGTCCAAAACGGGATACTTCCCCATCTCAGACCACGTCCGCTGAGGTGTTTGTAGGCCAGCTGTGAGACCTAGTCCCTCCAGCATAATCTAGGAATCATAGGCTCTGCGACTTCTGTGAAGACGTTGGAAAATACTACGTTACGTGTATGGATGGATACAATTTGACAAGGACAATCAATCTTTTGCCCCTATCTAGAATCATGTTTTTTTTTTCTTCTCCACAGGTATCGCCCCATGTCCACCATCCATAGAAGGTATTGTATAAGGCTGTGTAGGTCATAACTGTTGCGGGAGGGAACATGTAAAAAGTGTCGTCCCTCTACTTTAGTGGACATTGTTCTTATTGTTGACACTCCAACCAACGCTGAGCCATCAGAGATCTGGAATCAACTGAGGGATGCTCTAGAGAATATATCCTTCCCATTAGCGATAGCAGAAGAGTTAGCACTCCAAAGTTGGAATTTGACCACAGGTGAGGATGGATATTTTTCTGTTGATTGGTCGGTCGGTCGGTCGGTCGGTCGGTCTCCCTCCTGGACAAATGTTGCGAGCTGCTCAAATCACATGTTATGAAATGGGTAGGTAACGAAAGAATTCTTTGGCGCAATATCATTTTTAGCCTGCCCTCTAAACGCTACTGGAGGACCTGAGTGCCAGTGCGAAGAGTCCTTTGGTTGGTCGTGTGACACCTGTTTGACGTATGGTGGATGCAGCAATGCCAGTACATTACCCTGTGACTGCAGATATGGAGTGCCTCCACTTGGAGAGTCCTGTAAACCAATCTCAAGTAAGTCCAAAAAGTGTTGAAACAACCACGGAGTCAAATGGAGTCAGTCGGTGTCCATCCATACATTTTCGAAAGATCGTTCTGGTTAGGTTCAGGGTTAGGTTTGGGAACCTCCAGTCCAAAACGGGATACTTCCCCATCTCAGACCACGTCCGCTGAGGTGTTTGTAGGCCAGCTGTGAGACCTAGTCCCTCCAGCATAATCTAGGAATCATAGGCTCTGCGACTTCTGTGAAGACGTTGGAAAATACTACGTTACGTGTATGGATGGATACAATTTGACAAGGACAATCAATCTTTTGCCCCTATCTAGAATCATGTTTTTTTTTCTTCTCCACAGGTATCGCCCCATGTCCACCATCCATAGAAGGTATTGTATAAGGCTGTGTAGGTCATAACTGTTGCGGGAGGGAACATGTAAAAAGTGTCGTCCCTCTACTTTAGTGGACATTGTTCTTATTGTTGACACTCCAACCAACGCTGAGCCATCAGAGATCTGGAATCAACTGAGGGATGCTCTAGAGAATATATCCTTCCCATTAGCGATAGCAGAAGAGTTAGCACTCCAAAGTTGGAATTTGACCACAGGTGAGGATGGATATTTTTCTGTTGATTGGTCGGTCGGTCGGTCGGTCTCCCTCCTGGACAAATGTTGCGAGCTGCTCAAATCACATGTTATGAAATGGGTAGGTAACGAAAGAATTCTTTGGCGCAATATCATTTTTAGCCTGCCCTCTAAACGCTACTGGAGGACCTGAGTGCCAGTGCGAAGAGTCCTTTGGTTGGTCGTGTGACACCTGTTTGACGTATGGTGGATGCAGCAATGCCAGTACATTACCCTGTGACTGCAGATATGGAGTGCCTCCACTTGGAGAGTCCTGTAAACCAATCTCAAGTAAGTCCAAAAAGTGTTGAAACAACCACGGAGTCAAATGGAGTCAGTCGGTGTCCATCCATACATTTTCGAAAGATCGTTCTGGTTAGGTTCAGGGTTAGGTTTGGGAACCTCCAGTCCAAAACGGGATACTTCCCCATCTCAGACCACGTCCGCTGAGGTGTTTGTAGGCCAGCTGTGAGACCTAGTCCCTCCAGCATAATCTAGGAATCATAGGCTCTGCGACTTCTGTGAAGACGTTGGAAAATACTACGTTACGTGTATGGATGGATACAATTTGACAAGGACAATCAATCTTTTGCCCCTATCTAGAATCATGTTTTTTTTTCTTCTCCACAGGTATCGCCCCATGTCCACCATCCATAGAAGGTATTGTATAAGGCTGTGTAGGTCATAACTGTTGCGGGAGGGAACATGTAAAAAGTGTCGTCCCTCTACTTTAGTGGACATTGTTCTTATTGTTGACACTCCAACCAACGCTGAGCCATCAGAGATCTGGAATCAACTGAGGGATGCTCTAGAGAATATATCCTTCCCATTAGCGATAGCAGAAGAGTTAGCACTCCAAAGTTGGAATTTGACCACAGGTGAGGATGGATATTTTTCTGTTGATTGGTCGGTCGGTCGGTCGGTCGGTCGGTCGGTCTCCCTCCTGGACAAATGTTGCGAGCTGCTCAAATCACATGTTATGAAATGGGTAGGTAACGAAAGAATTCTTTGGCGCAATATCATTTTTAGCCTGCCCTCTAAACGCTACTGGAGGACCTGAGTGCCAGTGCGAAGAGTCCTTTGGTTGGTCGTGTGACACCTGTTTGACGTATGGTGGATGCAGCAATGCCAGTACATTACCCTGTGACTGCAGATATGGAGTGCCTCCACTTGGAGAGTCCTGTAAACCAATCTCAAGTAAGTCCAAAAAGTGTTGAAACAACCACGGAGTCAAATGGAGTCAGTCGGTGTCCATCCATACATTTTCGAAAGATCGTTCTGGTTAGGTTCAGGGTTAGGTTTGGGAACCTCCAGTCCAAAACGGGATACTTCCCCATCTCAGACCACGTCCGCTGAGGTGTTTGTAGGCCAGCTGTGAGACCTAGTCCCTCCAGCATAATCTAGGAATCATAGGCTCTGCGACTTCTGTGAAGACGTTGGAAAATACTACGTTACGTGTATGGATGGATACAATTTGACAAGGACAATCAATCTTTTGCCCCTATCTAGAATCATGTTTTTTTTTCTTCTCCACAGGTATCGCCCCATGTCCACCATCCATAGAAGGTATTGTATAAGGCTGTGTAGGTCATAACTGTTGCGGGAGGGAACATGTAAAAAGTGTCGTCCCTCTACTTTAGTGGACATTGTTCTTATTGTTGACACTCCAACCAACGCTGAGCCATCAGAGATCTGGAATCAACTGAGGGATGCTCTAGAGAATATATCCTTCCCATTAGCGATAGCAGAAGAGTTAGCACTCCAAAGTTGGAATTTGACCACAGGTGAGGATGGATATTTTTCTGTTGATTGGTCGGTCGGTCGGTCGGTCGGTCGGTCTCCCTCCTGGACAAATGTTGCGAGCTGCTCAAATCACATGTTATGAAATGGGTAGGTAACGAAAGAATTCTTTGGCGCAATATCATTTTTAGCCTGCCCTCTAAACGCTACTGGAGGACCTGAGTGCCAGTGCGAAGAGTCCTTTGGTTGGTCGTGTGACACCTGTTTGACGTATGGTGGATGCAGCAATGCCAGTACATTACCCTGTGACTGCAGATATGGAGTGCCTCCACTTGGAGAGTCCTGTAAACCAATCTCAAGTAAGTCCAAAAAGTGTTGAAACAACCACGGAGTCAAATGGAGTCAGTCGGTGTCCATCCATACATTTTCGAAAGATCGTTCTGGTTAGGTTCAGGGTTAGGTTTGGGAACCTCCAGTCCAAAACGGGATACTTCCCCATCTCAGACCACGTCCGCTGAGGTGTTTGTAGGCCAGCTGTGAGACCTAGTCCCTCCAGCATAATCTAGGAATCATAGGCTCTGCGACTTCTGTGAAGACGTTGGAAAATACTACGTTACGTGTATGGATGGATACAATTTGACAAGGACAATCAATCTTTTGCCCCTATCTAGAATCATGTTTTTTTTTCTTCTCCACAGGTATCGCCCCATGTCCACCATCCATAGAAGGTATTGTATAAGGCTGTGTAGGTCATAACTGTTGCGGGAGGGAACATGTAAAAAGTGTCGTCCCTCTACTTTAGTGGACATTGTTCTTATTGTTGACACTCCAACCAACGCTGAGCCATCAGAGATCTGGAATCAACTGAGGGATGCTCTAGAGAATATATCCTTCCCATTAGCGATAGCAGAAGAGTTAGCACTCCAAAGTTGGAATTTGACCACAGGTGAGGATGGATATTTTTCTGTTGATTGGTCGGTCGGTCGGTCGGTCGGTCGGTCGGTCTCCCTCCTGGACAAATGTTGCGAGCTGCTCAAATCACATGTTATGAAATGGGTAGGTAACGAAAGAATTCTTTGGCGCAATATCATTTTTAGCCTGCCCTCTAAACGCTACTGGAGGACCTGAGTGCCAGTGCGAAGAGTCCTTTGGTTGGTCGTGTGACACCTGTTTGACGTATGGTGGATGCAGCAATGCCAGTACATTACCCTGTGACTGCAGATATGGAGTGCCTCCACTTGGAGAGTCCTGTAAACCAATCTCAAGTAAGTCCAAAAAGTGTTGAAACAACCACGGAGTCAAATGGAGTCAGTCGGTGTCCATCCATACATTTTCGAAAGATCGTTCTGGTTAGGTTCAGGGTTAGGTTTGGGAACCTCCAGTCCAAAACGGGATACTTCCCCATCTCAGACCACGTCCGCTGAGGTGTTTGTAGGCCAGCTGTGAGACCTAGTCCCTCCAGCATAATCTAGGAATCATAGGCTCTGCGACTTCTGTGAAGACGTTGGAAAATACTACGTTACGTGTATGGATGGATACAATTTGACAAGGACAATCAATCTTTTGCCCCTATCTAGAATCATGTTTTTTTTTCTTCTCCACAGGTATCGCCCCATGTCCACCATCCATAGAAGGTATTGTATAAGGCTGTGTAGGTCATAACTGTTGCGGGAGGGAACATGTAAAAAGTGTCGTCCCTCTACTTTAGTGGACATTGTTCTTATTGTTGACACTCCAACCAACGCTGAGCCATCAGAGATCTGGAATCAACTGAGGGATGCTCTAGAGAATATATCCTTCCCATTAGCGATAGCAGAAGAGTTAGCACTCCAAAGTTGGAATTTGACCACAGGTGAGGATGGATATTTTTCTGTTGATTGGTCGGTCGGTCGGTCGGTCGGTCGGTCTCCCTCCTGGACAAATGTTGCGAGCTGCTCAAATCACATGTTATGAAATGGGTAGGTAACGAAAGAATTCTTTGGCGCAATATCATTTTTAGCCTGCCCTCTAAACGCTACTGGAGGACCTGAGTGCCAGTGCGAAGAGTCCTTTGGTTGGTCGTGTGACACCTGTTTGACGTATGGTGGATGCAGCAATGCCAGTACATTACCCTGTGACTGCAGATATGGAGTGCCTCCACTTGGAGAGTCCTGTAAACCAATCTCAAGTAAGTCCAAAAAGTGTTGAAACAACCACGGAGTCAAATGGAGTCAGTCGGTGTCCATCCATACATTTTCGAAAGATCGTTCTGGTTAGGTTCAGGGTTAGGTTTGGGAACCTCCAGTCCAAAACGGGATACTTCCCCATCTCAGACCACGTCCGCTGAGGTGTTTGTAGGCCAGCTGTGAGACCTAGTCCCTCCAGCATAATCTAGGAATCATAGGCTCTGCGACTTCTGTGAAGACGTTGGAAAATACTACGTTACGTGTATGGATGGATACAATTTGACAAGGACAATCAATCTTTTGCCCCTATCTAGAATCATGTTTTTTTTTCTTCTCCACAGGTATCGCCCCATGTCCACCATCCATAGAAGGTATTGTATAAGGCTGTGTAGGTCATAACTGTTGCGGGAGGGAACATGTAAAAAGTGTCGTCCCTCTACTTTAGTGGACATTGTTCTTATTGTTGACACTCCAACCAACGCTGAGCCATCAGAGATCTGGAATCAACTGAGGGATGCTCTAGAGAATATATCCTTCCCATTAGCGATAGCAGAAGAGTTAGCACTCCAAAGTTGGAATTTGACCACAGGTGAGGATGGATATTTTTCTGTTGATTGGTCGGTCGGTCGGTCGGTCGGTCGGTCTCCCTCCTGGACAAATGTTGCGAGCTGCTCAAATCACATGTTATGAAATGGGTAGGTAACGAAAGAATTCTTTGGCGCAATATCATTTTTAGCCTGCCCTCTAAACGCTACTGGAGGACCTGAGTGCCAGTGCGAAGAGTCCTTTGGTTGGTCGTGTGACACCTGTTTGACGTATGGTGGATGCAGCAATGCCAGTACATTACCCTGTGACTGCAGATATGGAGTGCCTCCACTTGGAGAGTCCTGTAAACCAATCTCAAGTAAGTCCAAAAAGTGTTGAAACAACCACGGAGTCAAATGGAGTCAGTCGGTGTCCATCCATACATTTTCGAAAGATCGTTCTGGTTAGGTTCAGGGTTAGGTTTGGGAACCTCCAGTCCAAAACGGGATACTTCCCCATCTCAGACCACGTCCGCTGAGGTGTTTGTAGGCCAGCTGTGAGACCTAGTCCCTCCAGCATAATCTAGGAATCATAGGCTCTGCGACTTCTGTGAAGACGTTGGAAAATACTACGTTACGTGTATGGATGGATACAATTTGACAAGGACAATCAATCTTTTGCCCCTATCTAGAATCATGTTTTTTTTTCTTCTCCACAGGTATCGCCCCATGTCCACCATCCATAGAAGGTATTGTATAAGGCTGTGTAGGTCATAACTGTTGCGGGAGGGAACATGTAAAAAGTGTCGTCCCTCTACTTTAGTGGACATTGTTCTTATTGTTGACACTCCAACCAACGCTGAGCCATCAGAGATCTGGAATCAACTGAGGGATGCTCTAGAGAATATATCCTTCCCATTAGCGATAGCAGAAGAGTTAGCACTCCAAAGTTGGAATTTGACCACAGGTGAGGATGGATATTTTTCTGTTGATTGGTCGGTCGGTCGGTCGGTCGGTCGGTCTCCCTCCTGGACAAATGTTGCGAGCTGCTCAAATCACATGTTATGAAATGGGTAGGTAACGAAAGAATTCTTTGGCGCAATATCATTTTTAGCCTGCCCTCTAAACGCTACTGGAGGACCTGAGTGCCAGTGCGAAGAGTCCTTTGGTTGGTCGTGTGACACCTGTTTGACGTATGGTGGATGCAGCAATGCCAGTACATTACCCTGTGACTGCAGATATGGAGTGCCTCCACTTGGAGAGTCCTGTAAACCAATCTCAAGTAAGTCCAAAAAGTGTTGAAACAACCACGGAGTCAAATGGAGTCAGTCGGTGTCCATCCATACATTTTCGAAAGATCGTTCTGGTTAGGTTCAGGGTTAGGTTTGGGAACCTCCAGTCCAAAACGGGATACTTCCCCATCTCAGACCACGTCCGCTGAGGTGTTTGTAGGCCAGCTGTGAGACCTAGTCCCTCCAGCATAATCTAGGAATCATAGGCTCTGCGACTTCTGTGAAGACGTTGGAAAATACTACGTTACGTGTATGGATGGATACAATTTGACAAGGACAATCAATCTTTTGCCCCTATCTAGAATCATGTTTTTTTTTCTTCTCCACAGGTATCGCCCCATGTCCACCATCCATAGAAGGTATTGTATAAGGCTGTGTAGGTCATAACTGTTGCGGGAGGGAACATGTAAAAAGTGTCGTCCCTCTACTTTAGTGGACATTGTTCTTATTGTTGACACTCCAACCAACGCTGAGCCATCAGAGATCTGGAATCAACTGAGGGATGCTCTAGAGAATATATCCTTCCCATTAGCGATAGCAGAAGAGTTAGCACTCCAAAGTTGGAATTTGACCACAGGTGAGGATGGATATTTTTCTGTTGATTGGTCGGTCGGTCGGTCGGTCGGTCGGTCGGTCTCCCTCCTGGACAAATGTTGCGAGCTGCTCAAATCACATGTTATGAAATGGGTAGGTAACGAAAGAATTCTTTGGCGCAATATCATTTTTAGCCTGCCCTCTAAACGCTACTGGAGGACCTGAGTGCCAGTGCGAAGAGTCCTTTGGTTGGTCGTGTGACACCTGTTTGACGTATGGTGGATGCAGCAATGCCAGTACATTACCCTGTGACTGCAGATATGGAGTGCCTCCACTTGGAGAGTCCTGTAAACCAATCTCAAGTAAGTCCAAAAAGTGTTGAAACAACCACGGAGTCAAATGGAGTCAGTCGGTGTCCATCCATACATTTTCGAAAGATCGTTCTGGTTAGGTTCAGGGTTAGGTTTGGGAACCTCCAGTCCAAAACGGGATACTTCCCCATCTCAGACCACGTCCGCTGAGGTGTTTGTAGGCCAGCTGTGAGACCTAGTCCCTCCAGCATAATCTAGGAATCATAGGCTCTGCGACTTCTGTGAAGACGTTGGAAAATACTACGTTACGTGTATGGATGGATACAATTTGACAAGGACAATCAATCTTTTGCCCCTATCTAGAATCATGTTTTTTTTTCTTCTCCACAGGTATCGCCCCATGTCCACCATCCATAGAAGGTATTGTATAAGGCTGTGTAGGTCATAACTGTTGCGGGAGGGAACATGTAAAAAGTGTCGTCCCTCTACTTTAGTGGACATTGTTCTTATTGTTGACACTCCAACCAACGCTGAGCCATCAGAGATCTGGAATCAACTGAGGGATGCTCTAGAGAATATATCCTTCCCATTAGCGATAGCAGAAGAGTTAGCACTCCAAAGTTGGAATTTGACCACAGGTGAGGATGGATATTTTTCTGTTGATTGGTCGGTCGGTCGGTCGGTCGGTCGGTCGGTCTCCCTCCTGGACAAATGTTGCGAGCTGCTCAAATCACATGTTATGAAATGGGTAGGTAACGAAAGAATTCTTTGGCGCAATATCATTTTTAGCCTGCCCTCTAAACGCTACTGGAGGACCTGAGTGCCAGTGCGAAGAGTCCTTTGGTTGGTCGTGTGACACCTGTTTGACGTATGGTGGATGCAGCAATGCCAGTACATTACCCTGTGACTGCAGATATGGAGTGCCTCCACTTGGAGAGTCCTGTAAACCAATCTCAAGTAAGTCCAAAAAGTGTTGAAACAACCACGGAGTCAAATGGAGTCAGTCGGTGTCCATCCATACATTTTCGAAAGATCGTTCTGGTTAGGTTCAGGGTTAGGTTTGGGAACCTCCAGTCCAAAACGGGATACTTCCCCATCTCAGACCACGTCCGCTGAGGTGTTTGTAGGCCAGCTGTGAGACCTAGTCCCTCCAGCATAATCTAGGAATCATAGGCTCTGCGACTTCTGTGAAGACGTTGGAAAATACTACGTTACGTGTATGGATGGATACAATTTGACAAGGACAATCAATCTTTTGCCCCTATCTAGAATCATGTTTTTTTTTCTTCTCCACAGGTATCGCCCCATGTCCACCATCCATAGAAGGTATTGTATAAGGCTGTGTAGGTCATAACTGTTGCGGGAGGGAACATGTAAAAAGTGTCGTCCCTCTACTTTAGTGGACATTGTTCTTATTGTTGACACTCCAACCAACGCTGAGCCATCAGAGATCTGGAATCAACTGAGGGATGCTCTAGAGAATATATCCTTCCCATTAGCGATAGCAGAAGAGTTAGCACTCCAAAGTTGGAATTTGACCACAGGTGAGGATGGATATTTTTCTGTTGATTGGTCGGTCGGTCGGTCGGTCGGTCGGTCTCCCTCCTGGACAAATGTTGCGAGCTGCTCAAATCACATGTTATGAAATGGGTAGGTAACGAAAGAATTCTTTGGCGCAATATCATTTTTAGCCTGCCCTCTAAACGCTACTGGAGGACCTGAGTGCCAGTGCGAAGAGTCCTTTGGTTGGTCGTGTGACACCTGTTTGACGTATGGTGGATGCAGCAATGCCAGTACATTACCCTGTGACTGCAGATATGGAGTGCCTCCACTTGGAGAGTCCTGTAAACCAATCTCAAGTAAGTCCAAAAAGTGTTGAAACAACCACGGAGTCAAATGGAGTCAGTCGGTGTCCATCCATACATTTTCGAAAGATCGTTCTGGTTAGGTTCAGGGTTAGGTTTGGGAACCTCCAGTCCAAAACGGGATACTTCCCCATCTCAGACCACGTCCGCTGAGGTGTTTGTAGGCCAGCTGTGAGACCTAGTCCCTCCAGCATAATCTAGGAATCATAGGCTCTGCGACTTCTGTGAAGACGTTGGAAAATACTACGTTACGTGTATGGATGGATACAATTTGACAAGGACAATCAATCTTTTGCCCCTATCTAGAATCATGTTTTTTTTTCTTCTCCACAGGTATCGCCCCATGTCCACCATCCATAGAAGGTATTGTATAAGGCTGTGTAGGTCATAACTGTTGCGGGAGGGAACATGTAAAAAGTGTCGTCCCTCTACTTTAGTGGACATTGTTCTTATTGTTGACACTCCAACCAACGCTGAGCCATCAGAGATCTGGAATCAACTGAGGGATGCTCTAGAGAATATATCCTTCCCATTAGCGATAGCAGAAGAGTTAGCACTCCAAAGTTGGAATTTGACCACAGGTGAGGATGGATATTTTTCTGTTGATTGGTCGGTCGGTCGGTCGGTCGGTCGGTCTCCCTCCTGGACAAATGTTGCGAGCTGCTCAAATCACATGTTATGAAATGGGTAGGTAACGAAAGAATTCTTTGGCGCAATATCATTTTTAGCCTGCCCTCTAAACGCTACTGGAGGACCTGAGTGCCAGTGCGAAGAGTCCTTTGGTTGGTCGTGTGACACCTGTTTGACGTATGGTGGATGCAGCAATGCCAGTACATTACCCTGTGACTGCAGATATGGAGTGCCTCCACTTGGAGAGTCCTGTAAACCAATCTCAAGTAAGTCCAAAAAGTGTTGAAACAACCACGGAGTCAAATGGAGTCAGTCGGTGTCCATCCATACATTTTCGAAAGATCGTTCTGGTTAGGTTCAGGGTTAGGTTTGGGAACCTCCAGTCCAAAACGGGATACTTCCCCATCTCAGACCACGTCCGCTGAGGTGTTTGTAGGCCAGCTGTGAGACCTAGTCCCTCCAGCATAATCTAGGAATCATAGGCTCTGCGACTTCTGTGAAGACGTTGGAAAATACTACGTTACGTGTATGGATGGATACAATTTGACAAGGACAATCAATCTTTTGCCCCTATCTAGAATCATGTTTTTTTTCTTCTCCACAGGTATCGCCCCATGTCCACCATCCATAGAAGGTATTGTATAAGGCTGTGTAGGTCATAACTGTTGCGGGAGGGAACATGTAAAAAGTGTCGTCCCTCTACTTTAGTGGACATTGTTCTTATTGTTGACACTCCAACCAACGCTGAGCCATCAGAGATCTGGAATCAACTGAGGGATGCTCTAGAGAATATATCCTTCCCATTAGCGATAGCAGAAGAGTTAGCACTCCAAAGTTGGAATTTGACCACAGGTGAGGATGGATATTTTTCTGTTGATTGGTCGGTCGGTCGGTCGGTCGGTCGGTCGGTCTCCCTCCTGGACAAATGTTGCGAGCTGCTCAAATCACATGTTATGAAATGGGTAGGTAACGAAAGAATTCTTTGGCGCAATATCATTTTTAGCCTGCCCTCTAAACGCTACTGGAGGACCTGAGTGCCAGTGCGAAGAGTCCTTTGGTTGGTCGTGTGACACCTGTTTGACGTATGGTGGATGCAGCAATGCCAGTACATTACCCTGTGACTGCAGATATGGAGTGCCTCCACTTGGAGAGTCCTGTAAACCAATCTCAAGTAAGTCCAAAAAGTGTTGAAACAACCACGGAGTCAAATGGAGTCAGTCGGTGTCCATCCATACATTTTCGAAAGATCGTTCTGGTTAGGTTCAGGGTTAGGTTTGGGAACCTCCAGTCCAAAACGGGATACTTCCCCATCTCAGACCACGTCCGCTGAGGTGTTTGTAGGCCAGCTGTGAGACCTAGTCCCTCCAGCATAATCTAGGAATCATAGGCTCTGCGACTTCTGTGAAGACGTTGGAAAATACTACGTTACGTGTATGGATGGATACAATTTGACAAGGACAATCAATCTTTTGCCCCTATCTAGAATCATGTTTTTTTTTCTTCTCCACAGGTATCGCCCCATGTCCACCATCCATAGAAGGTATTGTATAAGGCTGTGTAGGTCATAACTGTTGCGGGAGGGAACATGTAAAAAGTGTCGTCCCTCTACTTTAGTGGACATTGTTCTTATTGTTGACACTCCAACCAACGCTGAGCCATCAGAGATCTGGAATCAACTGAGGGATGCTCTAGAGAATATATCCTTCCCATTAGCGATAGCAGAAGAGTTAGCACTCCAAAGTTGGAATTTGACCACAGGTGAGGATGGATATTTTTCTGTTGATTGGTCGGTCGGTCGGTCGGTCGGTCGGTCGGTCTCCCTCCTGGACAAATGTTGCGAGCTGCTCAAATCACATGTTATGAAATGGGTAGGTAACGAAAGAATTCTTTGGCGCAATATCATTTTTAGCCTGCCCTCTAAACGCTACTGGAGGACCTGAGTGCCAGTGCGAAGAGTCCTTTGGTTGGTCGTGTGACACCTGTTTGACGTATGGTGGATGCAGCAATGCCAGTACATTACCCTGTGACTGCAGATATGGAGTGCCTCCACTTGGAGAGTCCTGTAAACCAATCTCAAGTAAGTCCAAAAAGTGTTGAAACAACCACGGAGTCAAATGGAGTCAGTCGGTGTCCATCCATACATTTTCGAAAGATCGTTCTGGTTAGGTTCAGGGTTAGGTTTGGGAACCTCCAGTCCAAAACGGGATACTTCCCCATCTCAGACCACGTCCGCTGAGGTGTTTGTAGGCCAGCTGTGAGACCTAGTCCCTCCAGCATAATCTAGGAATCATAGGCTCTGCGACTTCTGTGAAGACGTTGGAAAATACTACGTTACGTGTATGGATGGATACAATTTGACAAGGACAATCAATCTTTTGCCCCTATCTAGAATCATGTTTTTTTTTCTTCTCCACAGGTATCGCCCCATGTCCACCATCCATAGAAGGTATTGTATAAGGCTGTGTAGGTCATAACTGTTGCGGGAGGGAACATGTAAAAAGTGTCGTCCCTCTACTTTAGTGGACATTGTTCTTATTGTTGACACTCCAACCAACGCTGAGCCATCAGAGATCTGGAATCAACTGAGGGATGCTCTAGAGAATATATCCTTCCCATTAGCGATAGCAGAAGAGTTAGCACTCCAAAGTTGGAATTTGACCACAGGTGAGGATGGATATTTTTCTGTTGATTGGTCGGTCGGTCGGTCGGTCGGTCGGTCGGTCTCCCTCCTGGACAAATGTTGCGAGCTGCTCAAATCACATGTTATGAAATGGGTAGGTAACGAAAGAATTCTTTGGCGCAATATCATTTTTAGCCTGCCCTCTAAACGCTACTGGAGGACCTGAGTGCCAGTGCGAAGAGTCCTTTGGTTGGTCGTGTGACACCTGTTTGACGTATGGTGGATGCAGCAATGCCAGTACATTACCCTGTGACTGCAGATATGGAGTGCCTCCACTTGGAGAGTCCTGTAAACCAATCTCAAGTAAGTCCAAAAAGTGTTGAAACAACCACGGAGTCAAATGGAGTCAGTCGGTGTCCATCCATACATTTTCGAAAGATCGTTCTGGTTAGGTTCAGGGTTAGGTTTGGGAACCTCCAGTCCAAAACGGGATACTTCCCCATCTCAGACCACGTCCGCTGAGGTGTTTGTAGGCCAGCTGTGAGACCTAGTCCCTCCAGCATAATCTAGGAATCATAGGCTCTGCGACTTCTGTGAAGACGTTGGAAAATACTACGTTACGTGTATGGATGGATACAATTTGACAAGGACAATCAATCTTTTGCCCCTATCTAGAATCATGTTTTTTTTTCTTCTCCACAGGTATCGCCCCATGTCCACCATCCATAGAAGGTATTGTATAAGGCTGTGTAGGTCATAACTGTTGCGGGAGGGAACATGTAAAAAGTGTCGTCCCTCTACTTTAGTGGACATTGTTCTTATTGTTGACACTCCAACCAACGCTGAGCCATCAGAGATCTGGAATCAACTGAGGGATGCTCTAGAGAATATATCCTTCCCATTAGCGATAGCAGAAGAGTTAGCACTCCAAAGTTGGAATTTGACCACAGGTGAGGATGGATATTTTTCTGTTGATTGGTCGGTCGGTCGGTCGGTCGGTCGGTCTCCCTCCTGGACAAATGTTGCGAGCTGCTCAAATCACATGTTATGAAATGGGTAGGTAACGAAAGAATTCTTTGGCGCAATATCATTTTTAGCCTGCCCTCTAAACGCTACTGGAGGACCTGAGTGCCAGTGCGAAGAGTCCTTTGGTTGGTCGTGTGACACCTGTTTGACGTATGGTGGATGCAGCAATGCCAGTACATTACCCTGTGACTGCAGATATGGAGTGCCTCCACTTGGAGAGTCCTGTAAACCAATCTCAAGTAAGTCCAAAAAGTGTTGAAACAACCACGGAGTCAAATGGAGTCAGTCGGTGTCCATCCATACATTTTCGAAAGATCGTTCTGGTTAGGTTCAGGGTTAGGTTTGGGAACCTCCAGTCCAAAACGGGATACTTCCCCATCTCAGACCACGTCCGCTGAGGTGTTTGTAGGCCAGCTGTGAGACCTAGTCCCTCCAGCATAATCTAGGAATCATAGGCTCTGCGACTTCTGTGAAGACGTTGGAAAATACTACGTTACGTGTATGGATGGATACAATTTGACAAGGACAATCAATCTTTTGCCCCTATCTAGAATCATGTTTTTTTTTCTTCTCCACAGGTATCGCCCCATGTCCACCATCCATAGAAGGTATTGTATAAGGCTGTGTAGGTCATAACTGTTGCGGGAGGGAACATGTAAAAAGTGTCGTCCCTCTACTTTAGTGGACATTGTTCTTATTGTTGACACTCCAACCAACGCTGAGCCATCAGAGATCTGGAATCAACTGAGGGATGCTCTAGAGAATATATCCTTCCCATTAGCGATAGCAGAAGAGTTAGCACTCCAAAGTTGGAATTTGACCACAGGTGAGGATGGATATTTTTCTGTTGATTGGTCGGTCGGTCGGTCGGTCGGTCGGTCTCCCTCCTGGACAAATGTTGCGAGCTGCTCAAATCACATGTTATGAAATGGGTAGGTAACGAAAGAATTCTTTGGCGCAATATCATTTTTAGCCTGCCCTCTAAACGCTACTGGAGGACCTGAGTGCCAGTGCGAAGAGTCCTTTGGTTGGTCGTGTGACACCTGTTTGACGTATGGTGGATGCAGCAATGCCAGTACATTACCCTGTGACTGCAGATATGGAGTGCCTCCACTTGGAGAGTCCTGTAAACCAATCTCAAGTAAGTCCAAAAAGTGTTGAAACAACCACGGAGTCAAATGGAGTCAGTCGGTGTCCATCCATACATTTTCGAAAGATCGTTCTGGTTAGGTTCAGGGTTAGGTTTGGGAACCTCCAGTCCAAAACGGGATACTTCCCCATCTCAGACCACGTCCGCTGAGGTGTTTGTAGGCCAGCTGTGAGACCTAGTCCCTCCAGCATAATCTAGGAATCATAGGCTCTGCGACTTCTGTGAAGACGTTGGAAAATACTACGTTACGTGTATGGATGGATACAATTTGACAAGGACAATCAATCTTTTGCCCCTATCTAGAATCATGTTTTTTTTTCTTCTCCACAGGTATCGCCCCATGTCCACCATCCATAGAAGGTATTGTATAAGGCTGTGTAGGTCATAACTGTTGCGGGAGGGAACATGTAAAAAGTGTCGTCCCTCTACTTTAGTGGACATTGTTCTTATTGTTGACACTCCAACCAACGCTGAGCCATCAGAGATCTGGAATCAACTGAGGGATGCTCTAGAGAATATATCCTTCCCATTAGCGATAGCAGAAGAGTTAGCACTCCAAAGTTGGAATTTGACCACAGGTGAGGATGGATATTTTTCTGTTGATTGGTCGGTCGGTCGGTCGGTCGGTCGGTCTCCCTCCTGGACAAATGTTGCGAGCTGCTCAAATCACATGTTATGAAATGGGTAGGTAACGAAAGAATTCTTTGGCGCAATATCATTTTTAGCCTGCCCTCTAAACGCTACTGGAGGACCTGAGTGCCAGTGCGAAGAGTCCTTTGGTTGGTCGTGTGACACCTGTTTGACGTATGGTGGATGCAGCAATGCCAGTACATTACCCTGTGACTGCAGATATGGAGTGCCTCCACTTGGAGAGTCCTGTAAACCAATCTCAAGTAAGTCCAAAAAGTGTTGAAACAACCACGGAGTCAAATGGAGTCAGTCGGTGTCCATCCATACATTTTCGAAAGATCGTTCTGGTTAGGTTCAGGGTTAGGTTTGGGAACCTCCAGTCCAAAACGGGATACTTCCCCATCTCAGACCACGTCCGCTGAGGTGTTTGTAGGCCAGCTGTGAGACCTAGTCCCTCCAGCATAATCTAGGAATCATAGGCTCTGCGACTTCTGTGAAGACGTTGGAAAATACTACGTTACGTGTATGGATGGATACAATTTGACAAGGACAATCAATCTTTTGCCCCTATCTAGAATCATGTTTTTTTTTCTTCTCCACAGGTATCGCCCCATGTCCACCATCCATAGAAGGTATTGTATAAGGCTGTGTAGGTCATAACTGTTGCGGGAGGGAACATGTAAAAAGTGTCGTCCCTCTACTTTAGTGGACATTGTTCTTATTGTTGACACTCCAACCAACGCTGAGCCATCAGAGATCTGGAATCAACTGAGGGATGCTCTAGAGAATATATCCTTCCCATTAGCGATAGCAGAAGAGTTAGCACTCCAAAGTTGGAATTTGACCACAGGTGAGGATGGATATTTTTCTGTTGATTGGTCGGTCGGTCGGTCGGTCGGTCGGTCTCCCTCCTGGACAAATGTTGCGAGCTGCTCAAATCACATGTTATGAAATGGGTAGGTAACGAAAGAATTCTTTGGCGCAATATCATTTTTAGCCTGCCCTCTAAACGCTACTGGAGGACCTGAGTGCCAGTGCGAAGAGTCCTTTGGTTGGTCGTGTGACACCTGTTTGACGTATGGTGGATGCAGCAATGCCAGTACATTACCCTGTGACTGCAGATATGGAGTGCCTCCACTTGGAGAGTCCTGTAAACCAATCTCAAGTAAGTCCAAAAAGTGTTGAAACAACCACGGAGTCAAATGGAGTCAGTCGGTGTCCATCCATACATTTTCGAAAGATCGTTCTGGTTAGGTTCAGGGTTAGGTTTGGGAACCTCCAGTCCAAAACGGGATACTTCCCCATCTCAGACCACGTCCGCTGAGGTGTTTGTAGGCCAGCTGTGAGACCTAGTCCCTCCAGCATAATCTAGGAATCATAGGCTCTGCGACTTCTGTGAAGACGTTGGAAAATACTACGTTACGTGTATGGATGGATACAATTTGACAAGGACAATCAATCTTTTGCCCCTATCTAGAATCATGTTTTTTTTTCTTCTCCACAGGTATCGCCCCATGTCCACCATCCATAGAAGGTATTGTATAAGGCTGTGTAGGTCATAACTGTTGCGGGAGGGAACATGTAAAAAGTGTCGTCCCTCTACTTTAGTGGACATTGTTCTTATTGTTGACACTCCAACCAACGCTGAGCCATCAGAGATCTGGAATCAACTGAGGGATGCTCTAGAGAATATATCCTTCCCATTAGCGATAGCAGAAGAGTTAGCACTCCAAAGTTGGAATTTGACCACAGGTGAGGATGGATATTTTTCTGTTGATTGGTCGGTCGGTCGGTCGGTCGGTCGGTCGGTCTCCCTCCTGGACAAATGTTGCGAGCTGCTCAAATCACATGTTATGAAATGGGTAGGTAACGAAAGAATTCTTTGGCGCAATATCATTTTTAGCCTGCCCTCTAAACGCTACTGGAGGACCTGAGTGCCAGTGCGAAGAGTCCTTTGGTTGGTCGTGTGACACCTGTTTGACGTATGGTGGATGCAGCAATGCCAGTACATTACCCTGTGACTGCAGATATGGAGTGCCTCCACTTGGAGAGTCCTGTAAACCAATCTCAAGTAAGTCCAAAAAGTGTTGAAACAACCACGGAGTCAAATGGAGTCAGTCGGTGTCCATCCATACATTTTCGAAAGATCGTTCTGGTTAGGTTCAGGGTTAGGTTTGGGAACCTCCAGTCCAAAACGGGATACTTCCCCATCTCAGACCACGTCCGCTGAGGTGTTTGTAGGCCAGCTGTGAGACCTAGTCCCTCCAGCATAATCTAGGAATCATAGGCTCTGCGACTTCTGTGAAGACGTTGGAAAATACTACGTTACGTGTATGGATGGATACAATTTGACAAGGACAATCAATCTTTTGCCCCTATCTAGAATCATGTTTTTTTTTCTTCTCCACAGGTATCGCCCCATGTCCACCATCCATAGAAGGTATTGTATAAGGCTGTGTAGGTCATAACTGTTGCGGGAGGGAACATGTAAAAAGTGTCGTCCCTCTACTTTAGTGGACATTGTTCTTATTGTTGACACTCCAACCAACGCTGAGCCATCAGAGATCTGGAATCAACTGAGGGATGCTCTAGAGAATATATCCTTCCCATTAGCGATAGCAGAAGAGTTAGCACTCCAAAGTTGGAATTTGACCACAGGTGAGGATGGATATTTTTCTGTTGATTGGTCGGTCGGTCGGTCGGTCGGTCGGTCGGTCGGTCTCCCTCCTGGACAAATGTTGCGAGCTGCTCAAATCACATGTTATGAAATGGGTAGGTAACGAAAGAATTCTTTGGCGCAATATCATTTTTAGCCTGCCCTCTAAACGCTACTGGAGGACCTGAGTGCCAGTGCGAAGAGTCCTTTGGTTGGTCGTGTGACACCTGTTTGACGTATGGTGGATGCAGCAATGCCAGTACATTACCCTGTGACTGCAGATATGGAGTGCCTCCACTTGGAGAGTCCTGTAAACCAATCTCAAGTAAGTCCAAAAGTGTTGAAACAACCACGGAGTCAAATGGAGTCAGTCGGTGTCCATCCATACATTTTCGAAAGATCGTTCTGGTTAGGTTCAGGGTTAGGTTTGGGAACCTCCAGTCCAAAACGGGATACTTCCCCATCTCAGACCACGTCCGCTGAGGTGTTTGTAGGCCAGCTGTGAGACCTAGTCCCTCCAGCATAATCTAGGAATCATAGGCTCTGCGACTTCTGTGAAGACGTTGGAAAATACTACGTTACGTGTATGGATGGATACAATTTGACAAGGACAATCAATCTTTTGCCCCTATCTAGAATCATGTTTTTTTTTTCTTCTCCACAGGTATCGCCCCATGTCCACCATCCATAGAAGGTATTGTATAAGGCTGTGTAGGTCATAACTGTTGCGGGAGGGAACATGTAAAAAGTGTCGTTCCTCTACTTTAGTGGACATTGTTCTTATTGTTGACACTCCAACCAACGCTGAGCCATCAGAGATCTGGAATCAACTGAGGGATGCTCTAGAGAATATATCCTTCCCATTAGCGATAGCAGAAGAGTTAGCACTCCAAAGTTGGAATTTGACCACAGGTGAGGATGGATATTTTTCTGTTGATTGGTCGGTCGGTCGGTCGGTCGGTCGGTCTCCCTCCTGGACAAATGTTGCGAGCTGCTCAAATCACATGTTATGAAATGGGTAGGTAACGAAAGAATTCTTTGGCGCAATATCATTTTTAGCCTGCCCTCTAAACGCTACTGGAGGACCTGAGTGCCAGTGCGAAGAGTCCTTTGGTTGGTCGTGTGACACCTGTTTGACGTATGGTGGATGCAGCAATGCCAGTACATTACCCTGTGACTGCAGATATGGAGTGCCTCCACTTGGAGAGTCCTGTAAACCAATCTCAAGTAAGTCCAAAAAGTGTTGAAACAACCACGGAGTCAAATGGAGTCAGTCGGTGTCCATCCATACATTTTCGAAAGATCGTTCTGGTTAGGTTCAGGGTTAGGTTTGGGAACCTCCAGTCCAAAACGGGATACTTCCCCATCTCAGACCACGTCCGCTGAGGTGTTTGTAGGCCAGCTGTGAGACCTAGTCCCTCCAGCATAATCTAGGAATCATAGGCTCTGCGACTTCTGTGAAGACGTTGGAAAATACTACGTTACGTGTATGGATGGATACAATTTGACAAGGACAATCAATCTTTTGCCCCTATCTAGAATCATGTTTTTTTTTCTTCTCCACAGGTATCGCCCCATGTCCACCATCCATAGAAGGTATTGTATAAGGCTGTGTAGGTCATAACTGTTGCGGGAGGGAACATGTAAAAAGTGTCGTCCCTCTACTTTAGTGGACATTGTTCTTATTGTTGACACTCCAACCAACGCTGAGCCATCAGAGATCTGGAATCAACTGAGGGTTGCTCTAGAGAATATATCCTTCCCATTAGCGATAGCAGAAGAGTTAGCACTCCAAAGTTGGAATTTGACCACAGGTGAGGATGGATATTTTTCTGTTGATTGGTCGGTCGGTCGGTCGGTCGGTCGGTCGGTCTCCCTCCTGGACAAATGTTGCGAGCTGCTCAAATCACATGTTATGAAATGGGTAGGTAACGAAAGAATTCTTTGGCGCAATATCATTTTTAGCCTGCCCTCTAAACGCTACTGGAGGACCTGAGTGCCAGTGCGAAGAGTCCTTTGGTTGGTCGTGTGACACCTGTTTGACGTATGGTGGATGCAGCAATGCCAGTACATTACCCTGTGACTGCAGATATGGAGTGCCTCCACTTGGAGAGTCCTGTAAACCAATCTCAAGTAAGTCCAAAAAGTGTTGAAACAACCACGGAGTCAAATGGAGTCAGTCGGTGTCCATCCATACATTTTCGAAAGATCGTTCTGGTTAGGTTCAGGGTTAGGTTTGGGAACCTCCAGTCCAAAACGGGATACTTCCCCATCTCAGACCACGTCCGCTGAGGTGTTTGTAGGCCAGCTGTGAGACCTAGTCCCTCCAGCATAATCTAGGAATCATAGGCTCTGCGACTTCTGTGAAGACGTTGGAAAATACTACGTTACGTGTATGGATGGATACAATTTGACAAGGACAATCAATCTTTTGCCCCTATCTAGAATCATGTTTTTTTTTTCTTCTCCACAGGTATCGCCCCATGTCCACCATCCATAGAAGGTATTGTATAAGGCTGTGTAGGTCATAACTGTTGCGGGAGGGAACATGTAAAAAGTGTCGTTCCTCTACTTTAGTGGACATTGTTCTTATTGTTGACACTCCAACCAACGCTGAGCCATCAGAGATCTGGAATCAACTGAGGGATGCTCTAGAGAATATATCCTTCCCATTAGCGATAGCAGAAGAGTTAGCACTCCAAAGTTGGAATTTGACCACAGGTGAGGATGGATATTTTTCTGTTGATTGGTCGGTCGGTCGGTCGGTCGGTCGGTCGGTCTCCCTCCTGGACAAATGTTGCGAGCTGCTCAAATCACATGTTATGAAATGGGTAGGTAACGAAAGAATTCTTTGGCGCAATATCATTTTTAGCCTGCCCTCTAAACGCTACTGGAGGACCTGAGTGCCAGTGCGAAGAGTCCTTTGGTTGGTCGTGTGACACCTGTTTGACGTATGGTGGATGCAGCAATGCCAGTACATTACCCTGTGACTGCAGATATGGAGTGCCTCCACTTGGAGAGTCCTGTAAACCAATCTCAAGTAAGTCCAAAAAGTGTTGAAACAACCACGGAGTCAAATGGAGTCAGTCGGTGTCCATCCATACATTTTCGAAAGATCGTTCTGGTTAGGTTCAGGGTTAGGTTTGGGAACCTCCAGTCCAAAACGGGATACTTCCCCATCTCAGACCACGTCCGCTGAGGTGTTTGTAGGCCAGCTGTGAGACCTAGTCCCTCCAGCATAATCTAGGAATCATAGGCTCTGCGACTTCTGTGAAGACGTTGGAAAATACTACGTTATGTGTATGGATGGATACAATTTGACAAGGACAATCAATCTTTTGCCCCTATCTAGAATCATGTTTTTTTTTCTTCTCCACAGGTATCGCCCCATGTCCACCATCCATAGAAGGTATTGTATAAGGCTGTGTAGGTCATAACTGTTGCGGGAGGGAACATGTAAAAAGTGTCGTCCCTCTACTTTAGTGGACATTGTTCTTTTTGTTGACACTCCAACCAACGCTGAGCCATCAGAGATCAGGAATCAACTGAGGAATGCTCTAGAGAATGTATCCTTCCCATTAGCGATAGCAGAAGAGTTAGCACTCCAAAGTTGGAATTTGACAACAGGTGAGAGTTTTTTTGCGGGTTAGGTTATCAGTTATCTGTACAAACAAGCACAAATGAACAAAACAAAACTCTAGTCTTTTTGTTTCTCATCTTTTAATTTTTCACTCTTGTGTCTTTTGTAAAATTTCCCAGCCTGCTACACTGACTTGAATCAACAACAGCAGTGTCAGTGTGAAAATGATTATTGGTGGTCTTGTGAGATCTGCGAAGAATTTGGTGCCTGTAGCCATGCCAGTATGCAAAATTGTGACTGTATCAATAAAATTCCTTCAGATGGACAGTATTGTGAACTAAGTAAGTGATTTTTGCAGTCATGCTTTAGAATAGAACAACAATTAGACTTTTAACATTTGCTCGTAATGGTTATGTATTAACGGTGAATAACAAATATTTTCAATTGTACTCCACAGATGTCATCACCACGTGTTCAACAACAACAGCAACAACAACACAAAGTAAAGTATCTGAGACAAACGCTTACATTTCTTTACCTAAGATCATTACTCTAAGTACATTTACGACAGTTTAAGATGGCAGTTTCCAATATCTCAGAACTAAATATTGTTTAACATTGCTCTACAAATAAGTCCATCGCATTATTTAACTCAGAACTTGCTATAGTATGACATTTTAACATTTCAATTGGCTCAAATTTTTGGCAAGAAAGACTACAGTCAAAGTGATTTAGATTGTCGAAAGAAATATTTCAATGTCTTCTTACTCACTAACTCAACTCTGCTCTATAATTCACACTTCTGATTTGACCACAGCGACCCCCCCAACAAACAGTAAGTAATTTACGCGTAATGTTGTTTTGAAAGTAAATAGTCTCCTAATTTGTACTGACAAGCTATTTTTGTATTTTAGACAGGTCATTATCATTCATTATGGAAATTGACTTTGACGACTCATACAACGACGAAAATAACTCTGTTAACCAGAGGTGGTCACAGTCTGTAAGTCACAATTTTTTTTATGTCTGATAATTTCAAATAATGTTTGCAATTGTGTTTTTTTGTGTAATCGCTGAACCTGTATATGCTGACTATTTCTAACAGATTAAAAATCAATCTATGATCCATATTCCAGGGCTAATATCAGCGGAATCTTTGGTCTTCAGGTAGATTTAATTCTTTAACTTGAAAATGTTTAAGTTCTTTACAATGATTTACCAACCGTACTTTCACAACACAAAAACCTCAGATGAAGCCCATTATACACACACACGCACACGTACACATATATAATATCTGTAATTTTATATATATATATATATATATATATCCTATATTTAACTTTCATTAGGCATAGAAGTAATACAATTAAATAAATCATGTAAATAAATATGATGCTTTTCAGACAAATATTCTAATAAAATCAAGAGGGAAAAGATTCAATACTGAAATAAAAATAACATTGAAATGACTATTAGATCATTTTAGATCTATTATTAAGTTTGCAAATGTTTCATTTCTTTTTTTATGTTTTTTTACAAAGTGCTGGTAGCACCATTGCTGACTTTGAAATTACGGCAAATATGACAATTCAAGATCCAGATGTTGAAGCACTTCGCGCAGCAATATTCAATGATCTGAGGAATACTTTTCCTTTGAGGTTTGAGAGTAAGTAGCTTTGATAATGTTCTCTCATCGGAAGAGCCTCAGATACATTTTAATGTCATTGCACCATGAGGCCATTATTTGTCTGAAAAATCATCTGCAGAATAATATTTTTCACCCTTTTGTATTGTTTTCCATCAAAGGCAGAAGAAATTTGAAATTTCAACCAAGTACTGTATTCTTCGACGACGAATTGAATATAACATGTGGCCCACCACCAAACGAACTCCAGTTTCGTATCACCTCAACCAAATGGTCACTTAATGGCGTTTCAATAATTGAAGACATTCGACGCAGATTTTCACAAGCTAATGGAGCAGAAACGCTTACGATCACAAATATCACTTCTACTGACAATGGTAAGGAAATCTTGAAGCACTCTCACTACATATTGCTCTATCAAAATAAACACAAAATCAAGGTTCCTGTACACTTGTACTGTTTTGATAGAGAAATTGAGGAAAACCATTTTGCCTTTATGCTAGTTGAAATTTATTTCCCTTTATTGTCATCTAACCACTTGTTGAAATACTTGGTGGTTGGCAGTGAAGTATTATTTTAACTTGCATCATTTTATTTCAGGGACGTATGAATGTCAACTGTTTGATGGGAATTCAAGTTACTGGCAGGTCTCTAATGAAACATTCCGTTTGGTGTTTGGTCCAGAAGGTAACTATTGAAGCGGCTATGACCAAACATTTTCTAATACTTCGGTAAAAGCATGATTTAATAGTTAGTTAAACATAAATCGTCTTTCCAGGTGGATTCACATGTGTTGATGATCCAGAATTTGGAAATGGATTCTTAAACGACACGGGAACAGCTTCTTGTGAAGCAGACGAATCGGGAGTGAAGACTGCTGTTTGCAGGGAAAGTGGAGAATGGGAAGATCGAGAAGACAACTGCACTTCTCTTGCAGAACTCCTCACTGAGTCTGAGGTAAGATAGTAGACTTTTTTTTGGCACACAATTAAAATTAAAAGCATGATCAGTATCTGTGGAGAACGGATGGGAGCTATTTTCCCAATATGATTTGTCTGGTCTTCCATGTAGTCAGTCAAATCAAAACTGATTAACACTTGAGAGATTTTAACACAGTTTTTCCCCTCTGAAAATTCAGAATTTGGACAATCTGACTTTGCCACAGTTCTTGGAGGCATTACGCATCACTATTCTTGAACAAAGTGACCGAGTGGATGGATCTGTTGAAAACATTACCGCCACTGTTAGAATTCTCAACAATGTTGCCACCTTGGTAACAACTGCTGATATCCCGATAAGTCGGGAATCTATGAAGGTATGTTTGTTACTTCATCCAACAGTACAGTTGATGTTAAGAAAAGTACTGATTGTAGTTCTTTTTTCCATTTTACTTTAGAATGTCCTGCTCGTTACTGATGTCCTCATTAGAGATCAGGCAAGAGAATCATGGGACATACTTAACTTTGAAGCAGTCCAAGCGAGTGAAGAAACAAGAATCATCACTCCCAGAAATGAAAGCATCAGCTCACTATTTTTGTTTTCAGTTGAGGGTATAACAAGTAGACTTATCAATGCCTCTCTTGTCATTGAAACACCTTTGATTCTCTTGAACAAAACTACGTTCACCGACAGTTTCAACGGGGATTTTAATTCTACAGTGGAGATAGACATAGACGGGTCCAATGGAGCAACAAACCTTACCGTGGTAACCTTTGAATCCTTGGATAATGCCCTTCCTCCAAGAGATGAGAACAACGCTACAGGCAGGGTCATCAATGGGAGAGTTGTACTTGTTCAGTCTGACACCATCGTCGACAATATCACTTTCACATTTGACATTGTAGATGATAACCTGGGAAACCCTCAGTGTGTGTTCTGGAACTTTTCCCTCTTTGACTGTCTTGGCGGATGGGATGGCGAAGGCTGCGAGCTCATTGAAAGAGAGGATGAAACTGTCACATGTCGGTGTGACCACCTGACCTCCTTTTCGATACTAATGTCTCCAGTTGATCTAAACAGCCGCGTGTTGGATTTCATAACCTACGTTGGTGTCGGGATTTCTATGGCATCCTTAGTTGTATGCCTCTTTATTGAGGCGTTTATATGGAAAAAAGTTCGAAAGAGCAGCACATCACACTTGCGCCATGTTTCCATTGTTAACATTGCATTGTCTCTCCTGATTGCAAACATTTGGTTCATTATTGGTGCAAATATCTCTGAAGGAGATAAAAAGAATCCGGATGCATGCACTGCTGCTACTTTTTTCATCCATTTCTTTTACTTGGCCCTCTTTTTCTGGATGTTGGCCTCTGCCCTGTTGCTATTGTACCGCTCAGTCAGAGTCCTTGGTGGAGGACTTTCGAGAAATACTATGTTGGCTATTGGATACTCTCTTGGTTATGGCGCCCCACTGATTATCACCGTCATTACTATCGCTGTAACTGCACCGAGCAATGCTTACATACGAGAAAATGTGATCTGCTGGCTCAATTGGAATCAGTCGAAAGCACTGCTGGCATTTGTGATCCCGGCACTCATCATTGTGTTCATAAACATTCTAATCCTAATTGTAGTGATAGTCAAAATATTGCAGAGTCGAGGGATGTCAAACACTCAACCAGAAGAGGAGAAGTATGTCCTGGTGGTCATTTTTCGGAGTATAGCCATTTTAACACCCTTTTTTGGATTAACTTGGAGTCTTGGAGTTGGAATCTTAATTGACCCAAGTAATCTCGGAATCCACATTGCCTTCGCCTTCTTCAATTCCCTGCAGGTGAGTCTCTGATATTGTTTTGGATGTATTTTTTATTCTCGTGCTTGTCTTTTTATATTTATATATTTATTTTTATATTTATATTGACGAACAGCCATCCGCACTCGCATTCACACCTATGGGCAATTTGGAGTGCTCAATCAGCCAAAACAATCCTAGAATAAAAAAGAAAAGACAACTCAAGAAAAGAAAATGAATAGCAGCGTATAGTCCCAATTCAGAGTTGTCATTACAAGGTTATAAATTTGTGATGAGTCATAAGCACATGTGTGTCTGGTTCCATGTTTTATAGTACACTGCATTGTTCACCTAGAAGCGATGTTTTGTGTTGTCTAAATCTTCTCTTCTTATCTTCACATAGGGTTTCTTCATATTGGTTTTTGGAACCCTCCTAGACAGAAAGGTATGCGCCACTAATGTTAAAAAAAAAAAAAAACGGCTCTCATCTGTTATGCTAGCGAGTTAGCCAAACCAACCCATATTTGGCTTCTTAATTGACTGAGTTGTTTTTGCATGCTTAAAATGAGCATTGCGATTGTAATCACTGCGTCTGAGCAGTTCTATTGTGCTGTCCTTAGTTTTGCTTAGACTTCCTTCATTGTGCATAAAAATCCATAAAAATTGTGTAAAAATCACAAATAATTTCATAACTTCTGACAGCCTTTGAGTTTTACAGTCGAATGCTAATTTCTGTACGTTACATTTATTTCAGGTTCGGTCAGAAATTTCCACGTTCAGACTCTCTAAGTCCCAAAGTTCTGGCAGTGGGACAAGGGTAAAATTCAATTTATTGACATTTTGTTGGAAGATCACATATCCTTTCTCCAATAACGTACTAATGTGTTGTGTTGTCAATCCTTTTAGACCACGAGTGCTTCATCAAGTGGATGGCAGATTTGGAGGAACATTGGAAGAAGAGGTATAGTATCTTTTGAAAAGTGTGCAGTATACTGCTTGGAATCATTTTGCTGCTGCAAGCTATCTTCTAGGCTTTGTGCACGCGTGGTGGATGTCATCGTATTTCATTCATAAATACGACAATGGTATGCTTCAAACCTTCTGAGATAGTTGTGAACCATCCCAGAAAACACTGGAGGTACTGTCCCAGAGACAACTTAAGTTCAAGGCTTTCCCACCAAACCCTTCTGACCAAATTATGTCAAAATGGAATGGGAATTGATAACACAAATCAAACAAAAAAAAACGACAGCAACCAAGATGTAGTATGAAAATCTAGCCATTTGTGCAAGTTTGGTTTTGAATGGAATCTGTTTTGTTTGTATTTTTCAGGTGGTAACGGTTTATCGGAGTCGTCATCGTATTCGGCGATCAACACTTGATATCCGCTGCCAACATCTTTGCTCAGGCTGACCGAGCAACAAACTGTTCTCAATAGCGTGTGAATGCTGAGCGATAAGCTATCACATTATTGCTTAAGTACCGTATTTTCCGGGCTATAAGGCGCACCGGACTATAAGGCGCACCTTCACTGAATGGCCCATTTTATAACGTTGTCCTTATATAAGGCGCACTGGACTATAAGGCGCACCATTAATGCATCATGTCAGATTTTGAATCCAAATCAAATCATTCTCCATTTTATCTTTTTTATTTCAACTTCAGACGCAACAAATTACTTTATAATCACAAAATAATGATCCATAGTCTATTTGATTCATTATTCATAGTCTTCAGCGGGCCACTTATGATTGATTTCATGACACAATGCTTCGGGAAAGTTTAAATTTAGGAATTTGGTCCATATATAAGGCGCACCGGACTATAAGGCGCACTGTCGGCTTTTGAGAAGATTTGAGGTTTTTAGGTGCGCCTTATAGTCCGGAAAATACGGTACTTTAATATTACTTTCTTGTTGTTGACCTTACTAGAATTTATTCATTCCAAAATCTCTTCTTTATACATTTCTGATATACACATACATTTAGTATTGTAGTGAAAAAGTTAATTTTGCAAAGGGTTGTTTGTTCTGTCTGGCTTGTCCAGGCAAATTTCTGATTTTCCTTCACAGGTCAGTGAATTTCGTTTTTTCTTGCAGGTGCATTGCAATGACAAATGGTTTTGAATTGTTAGTCAAAGTTATTCTTGGTATGCTAGTAGATATCACAGCATGCCGGAGATAGCAATACACTTTGGGACATCAGAGAAATTATTATTAAATATTGTTTTCATGTGCAGTTATATCATTAAAAAATGATAAACTTGCACTAGCCCATCACAAGACATTTGAAGCACTTTACAAATATATTTGTGTTGAATTAGTATAGTTAGTGTAATTAGTATTTATGCTTTCTCCAATAATCAAATGTAGGAAAATAGCTACCTATTTACGTTCACATAGGTTCAGATTTACAGAAATTGGTCGTTTCATAGTTACCAGAGTATTGATACTAAAAGGTAAAACCAAGTATTTTACTCCTCACCGACTTTGATTTGTCTCAAAATTAAAATGTATGATGTTCTGTAATAAGCTGTACAGTCGTCCTCCCTACTTTTCGCGGGAATATTCTAATCGCACGAACTATATATTCTTACACTGTTTTTAAAAGGCATCACTTGCACATGTTTGAGTATTTTCTCTGTATCTTAGCTGAACTATATTGCTATGCAGTGTGTTCCACGGTTAAATGTTTAAACTTGATTAATTTAAGACATTGACATGATGGATAATGAAGTACGTTTTTGTGTGTATTAAATGTTAAACCCAATCATAAATCATGCTTGGAAATTGCCTTTGTCGTTGAGAGAATCTCACTTTGCTAAATTGTTCGAGTGCTCTGAATGTGTAACACGCATTAGGCACATTTAGTATACTTACTTTCATTAAATTAATTTAATAAATGTAGGCGTCTGAAGATGACGCCTTTGAGTTAAGAACCTAATTTTGCTAATTTTACCCTGTAATGTGTATTTTGATACATTTGTTTATCATTTTTACATTTTTGTCATTTACAATTTAAATATTTTGTCATTTATTGCTATAATGACCTATTGTTGACTGTTTTCAGCATTTGTGGCTATGGGATTCATTGAAGAAGAATATTTGTGCTTGTTGGCATTCTCAACATTTTTATTGAGGGGGACGTCAGCACTAGTGTCACTTAATAGCCACAGGGCATTTTTTGCAGTATCCCCATATTGTTCAGCGGAAGTACCGTTGCTCTTGGACTGTCTGCGTTAGTAAAGCTGGATAGCCGATAGAGTTGAGAAGCGGCTGTTTTATATTATAAATATATTGTATTTGAACAGGAAATATGCATATTTTGCTATTTCAATGTTCAAACCATTTTATTGGGTTGAAAAAGAAAGTCATGGAAAGGTATAGCAATATTAATAGTCATCAATATCAATTTGTAATATATGTGTTAAAAAAAATGAAGTGAAAATTAAAGTCAGTTAAGTGAACAGCTGTCAATGTGCCAGTAAAGCTTGGCAAAAAAATGACTGGTATGTTCCTTTTGTGCTGCCTTCTACCTGCTGTCACAAGGGAGTAATAATGTGCGAGATTAATGACATCACCAGAGAGTTTCAGTAGGCATATCTTCATGTGTTTTAGGAACACAGCTTTATTTGTATAGCACCTTTTATACACAGAAGCAATTCCAGAAAACAAGGGAAAGGAAACAAATAGCATGTAAAAAAAAAGAATTGAAGTCAGAATAAAATACAAGAAAACATCATTGATTAAAAGTGGGTGCACAATCGTTTTGCCATGTAATATAAATAACTACTCAGTAGTTGTGATTCAATCATCACAAACAAATCCCCTTCCCAAGACGCTCATGTTATACCATACGATAACTAGCCTGAATAAAACACAAGTACAATCTTATGTGGGCAAATAGATATGTACACTAGCAATTTATAGCACCCGACTATTAGTAGCTGCATCACAATTGAAGCAAAAACATTATTTTCACAGATTTACTTAGATCCACAGACCAACGTTAAAATGACAGCTAGCACGTTAAAAAAACACCTAAAACAGCAATTACAAAAAATGCGTACTATCCGGAAGATTATTTCCCTATTCTCCATCTCTCTACATAATGTTTGAAAGATTCTCACACACATGCAATTAGCAGAACAAAAACTTTTTTCGAAATGAAAGTGAGGAACACTGTATTCACACTCGATTCAGTGACAATGAGTAGCCAGAACGTCAAGGAAGAAGGAACATATTTATCTCATTTGACATCATTACACCTAATGATTCTAATTGTTCATTTGCGTGAAGCAACTTAACCTGTCGGACTGGTGCACCACACAGACATGCCCTATAAAGCTGATGGATAGCAACTGAAGCACACATTTCTTAAAGTATCCAATAAAATGGATCCTTTCATCAACAAGACCAAAGGTAAATGACAACTTTTCAGCTCTTCTATGATATACATTGTTTTACTTGAAATATGAAGGAGCTGGTTGGATGGATAATTTTCTATGTTACAAATGAGCATTTCAATGGATTATGATATGGTTTTCCTTTCTATTTCTCTCTACAGCCAGGGTGACACTGCTGAAGGCACTTCGATTTGGCCTTCTGCTTCTTCTGGGTGCCTACATCTTTTGCTGGAATAAGGACTACATAGAGTCACACCAATTGTTTTTTAAAGTAAGAATTTAAAGCCATTCAATGCCTTGCAAAAACATTATTAAATGCCAATGTTTATTTTTCCACCACTGTATTATATTGGTACTGAATAATACTTTTTAGTTATGTAGCAAATATAAAAGCCATGCGGCCTAATGGTCCTTTTTTTGGTCATGTTTACTGTGGTATAGTTAATTTTAGTCAGCTATTGTGGAAGAAATAGAGATGAAGACGATGGCAGACAGAACAAGATCGACGTACTGAAACATTGTTAACAAAACAAAATAAATTACCATCTGTTGAAGAAAACACAATCACTATAATTCTAAACTCTAATTTGGTGTTTAAATAAACTTGACTTGGTATTTAATGTGACACGTTTTCATTCGTTCCAGGAGTTAACTCATAGAAAACAAACCGACAGTCATGGCAGAGAAAAAAGGAATGGTGAGTGGTTTATAGTACTAGGGTGGAGCATCCATCATTAAAATGTGGCTCTTAACTGAAACTCTTTTTTTTTTTTAATTGTGACTTAACTTATGATAAGTACAATATGTCTGTTTCAGCCATAGGAAACTCTTCTGCAGCAAATTGCTCCACAGAATCGGTGGACATATTCCTCTCAATTAACATTTCAAGGATTAGACCAATAGAGTTAGTTAATCAACTGAGGGAGGCTTTGGAAAATGTTCTCATACCATTCAATATCACAGAGGATTTGATGGTGGTGGAAAGTTTAAATTTGACCACAGGTGAGCGTTTTGATCTTAAAGTTACCACTTCATTTTAATTTCATAGTTTCCTTAATCTATTTGCTAATATGTCCATTTTTTCAGCCTGCTATAAAAACTCTACTGGAGGAAATCAGTGTCACTGTGAGGATGAGTTATTATGGTCAGAAGACATTTGTGACACTTTTGGTGCATGCAATGCTCAGACACAAACGTGCGACTGCGTTAACGGAATTCCATTTGGGCAGTTCTGTAAACCAAGTAAGTGCAGCTTATATGAAACAGTTCCACTCGTAGGAGGAGCATGAAGGCCAAAGAGAAAGTTTCAGCAATGATCCTCAAACATATGCAGTATAACACATGCGTCAAACTCAAGGCCCGGGGCTAGATACGGCCCGCCACATCATTTTATGTGGCCCGCGAAGACAAAATGTGCATCAAATTAGTGTGTCATTACTTGAATTGCAAATTGTCTTCACTTTTAATAATATCTTTTTTTTTTTTAATATTTGACCAGTTTTTACTCGTCTGATTTGAAAACAAGTTATTTGTCAGTTTGTTTTGTAGCTTTGACTGTATACAATATGAGGTGCTCATACATTTACGTATTTGGGTTGACAGTCATAATGGCCCTCCGAAAGAAGCTATGACTACAATGCGGCCCGCGAAAAAAATGAGTTTGACACCCCTGCAGTATAATGTACAGTGCAAAAATCATTGGATTATGAAAGTTGAGCTTTTAAAAACGACCAGGAGCTGAAACTTGTGTCTTCAATGTGGAAATAAACAAGGCTCACTAAGATTCAGGTCCAGGTTTCATTTTAACATGTAATATTGGACCTTGAAAAACCTGTCTTTTTGTTTACACGTAACTCAAGACAGGAGGAAGTCTATGTTTGTTTTGTTTTTTTTAAATATACAGCAGTGACAAACAAAGAAGAAGGAAGTAAACATTTATTTCAGTTGTTTTACTGTCCGTGTGCCAGTGCTGATTTTCACTCTTGGAATTTTCCTTGAGCAATAAAAGTGGCGTTTTTATGCAATCCTACAACTAGCAAAGTGAACTCCCAAAATAAAAGTGAAAGTTCAAAATTGCACTTGCAGCAGTGAAGTACGACTGAGCCAGTAACAAGCTGTTTATTTCCCAGTGTTGCTTGGCAGCCGCCTTGACGTCAGCCACAATTGTTCAGCAGTGTGAAATCGAAAGCACCAAGTCCAGTTCTTCTTATAAACCTGTCTGTCTGTGACTTTACAAGTGCGATAAACTAACCAAATGCAGGTTGGAATGAAGCGAAACATGTTATCAGTAATCCCCAAAACACGCGAACAAATGACACTGATGAACAAGATAGACAAGGCCAACCCTAACCCGATATGTTCTTATTCTGAAAGACAATATGCTCTTCTTTTAGTGGTGTTTTTGAAAAAAGTGATTTAGCCATCAATATACTAGACGACCCATAAATTGAAATCACGTAAAACACGAATCATATTTTCTGTTGCACTAGGTAATGGTTAATGCTAATGCTAATGGCTGTTTTGTTTATTACTTCTGCCCATATCAATATTTCATTTCAGCGACCATTGTGAATTTATCTTTCTTTAAACAAGTGCACCAACATTTTTTTCACATGGGTATATGGCCATCGTATACGCATGAGTTGAAATGTACCAGATCTGGAAACATTTCGCTAACTTTACATCTTATTTTAACTGTTTGTGCTTCACAGGGATCACCACACCTCCAACACAGCAAATTACAGGTACCATCGATTTTTAATTACTCTTTTCAATAGTAGTTTTTGATCACGTTCTTTCTCCTGTGCTCTTCTCCAGCGACAGTGGACATTGTCCTCAGGGTGAAGCCTCCACCATTCGATGACGATCTACAGCCATTAGATATCGTTGATCTTTTAAGGGCTGCTGTTGATGATGTCTCGGTACCATTTGAGATAGCAGATAATTTAACACTAACAAGCTGGAATTTGACCACAGGTGAGAACTTCTTTCAATTTATTAATCCCACGGATAAATGGATGAGTTTAATGTTTCTAAATAGGTTACTAATACATTTGTGACGGTGTCTTTTAAGCCTGCTATCCAAACTCTACGGGAGGACGACACAAGTGTCAATGTGAGGATTTGTTTGGATGGTCATGTGACATATGTGACACTTTTGACACGTGCAGCAATATCAGCACACCAACGTGTGACTGCGTTTTTGGAATTCCTTCATTTGGGCAGTTCTGTGAACCAATTTCAAGTAAGTGGGTCCTGTAGAAAATTGTCGAAATAACAGTTGCCAGCGATTGTACATTCTACCATTTCCCTCTGCTAAATAGAATTTGAAGCAGCAACAGAATTATATTGCTAATATTATTAGGGTAATGTTATTGATGGTTTTGAATAATTGGGGCATGACCCGAATGATGGCCCAATTGCTTTGAGTTCTTTAGCAGTAGTTTGATATCTCATTGTACCTCTTCAACGAGTTTGCTAGCAATGTTTTGTGCCTGGATGAGCATAGATGCATCCATGCATGCTAAAGATAGAACCAATGCACCACACCAGTTACCTTTCTTAAATGGGGCATCAAAACCCCAGTCCACCAATCCAAAAGTACGGTCGGTGCCAAAAATCCACCGATTGGCATAAAGACATTGTTATGGCCCCAGAACAAACAAAGTTTTTAAATGTTCTGGTTTTGGGTTGACAACATTTCTTTTGAATATATCTTGTTGTATGTTATTCAACTTTTTTTTCATTTTTTCTCCAGTTCTTCCTCCGTGTCAACCACAAATGATAGAAGGTATTGTCCTATTGTAAATTCTTTGTTTTGTGGTGATCTATTCTTTAATCCCACGCTGTATCATAAAACTCGTAACAGGCTTGTCCCATTATGGGCAGGAAGGTTATCTTGTCATAGTCTTTTCTCTAAGTTCTTTTTTGTGAATCTTGTTTTAATTTTAATACAAATACAGACAGTTTGACCATTTTACGCTTGCAAGCGGAGAAAGCCATCAGCACCCTGTGTGGTACAGAGGTGCTCGAAAGCAGTTTTACTTTCGCTTCTTGCGAGAGAATATTTATTGAGAAAAAGCAGGGTGGGGGTGAGAGTGAACAGATTTCAAGGGTCACCTCTGCAAACTGGTTAATCAGTGCAGAGGGTCTTAGCTCTTTGTTTTACAAGGTTGTGGAAACAGATACTAGTGGAGCGTTTTAGATAACTAATTAAGCAAGAATGTTTCCACACCTAACAACAGACATTTTGCTACCAAATCTTCCAATGTACATAGCTCTATTGTATATGAAAAAAAAGCACCACAAAAGATTTGATAAGGATAAGCCAAAATCATAACGAATGGCCTTAATGTCAATTACTTCCTTTCGTTCTTTCTCCTGTGCTCTTCTTCAGCGACAGTGGACATTATCCTCAGGGTGAAGCCTCCACCATCCGACGATGATCTACAGCCATTAGATATTGTTGATCTTTTGAGGGCTGCTGTTGATGATGTCTCTGTACCATTTGAGATAGCAGATGATTTAACACTAACAAGCTGGAATTTGACCACAGGTGAGAACTTCTTTCAATTTATTAATCCCATGGATAAATGGATGAATTTAATGTTTCCAAATAGGTTACTAATACATTTGTGACGATGTCTTTTAAGCCTGCTATCCAAACTCTACGGGAGGACGACACAAGTGTCAGTGTGAGGATATGTTTCGATGGTCATGTGACATCTGTGACACTTTTGATACATGCAGCAATGACAGTACACTAACGTGTGACTGCATTTTGGGAATTCCTTCATTTGGGCAGTTCTGTGAACCAATTTCACGTAAGTGGGTCCTGTATAAAATTGTCGAAATTACAGTTGCCAGCGATTGTACATTCTACCATTTCCCTCTGCTAAATAGAATTTGAAGCAGCAACAGAATTATATTGCTAATATTATTAGGGTAATGTTATTGATGGTTTTGAATAATTGGGGCATGACCCGAATGATGGCCCAATTGCTTTGAGTTCTTTAGCAGTAGTTTGATATCTCATTGTACCTCTTCAACGAGTTTGCTAGCAATGTTTTGTGCCTGGATGAGCATAGATGCATCCATGCATGCTAAAGATAGAACCAATGCACCACACCAGTTACCTTTCTTAAATGGGGCATCAAAACCCCAGTCCACCAATCCAAAAGTACGGTCGGTGCCAAAAATCCACCGATTGGCATAAAGACATTGTTATGGCCCCAGAACAAACAAAGTTTTTAAATGTTCTGGTTTTGGGTTGACAACATTTCTTTTGAATATATCTTGTTGTATGTTATTCAACTTTTTTTTCATTTTTTCTCCAGTTCTTCCTCCGTGTCAACCACAAATGATAGAAGGTATTGTCCTATTGTAAATTCTTTGTTTTGTGGTGATCTATTCTTTAATCCCACGCTGTATCATAAAACTCGTAACAGGCTTGTCCCATTATGGGCAGGAAGGTTATCTTGTCATAGTCTTTCCTCTAAGTTCTTTTTTGTGAATCTTGTTTTAATTTTAATACAAATACAGACAGTTTGACCATTTTACGCTTGCAAGCGGAGAAAGCCATCAGCACCCTGTGTGGTACAGAGGTGCTCGAAAGCAGTTTTACTTTCGCTTCTTGCGAGAGAATATTTATTGAGAAAAAGCAGGGTGGGGGTGAGAGTGAACAGATTTCAAGGGTCACCTCTGCAAACTGGTTAATCAGTGCAGAGGGTCTTAGCTCTTTGTTTTACAAGGTTGTGGAAACAGATACTAGTGGAGCGTTTTAGATAACTAATTAAGCAAGAATGTTTCCACACCTAACAACAGACATTTTGCTACCAAATCTTCCAATGTACATAGCTCTATTGTATATGAAAAAAAAGCACCACAAAAGATTTGATAAGGATAAGCCAAAATCATAACGAATGGCCTTAATGTCAATTACTTCCTTTCGTTCTTTCTCCTGTGCTCTTCTCCAACGACAGTGGACATTGTCCTCAGGGTGAAGCCTCCACCATCCGACGATGATCTACAGCCATTAGATATTGTTGATCTTTTGAGGGCTGCTGTTGATGATGTCTCTGTACCATTTGAGATAGCAGATGATTTAACACTAACAAGCTGGAATTTGACCACAGGTGAGAACTTCTTTCAATTTATTAATCCCATGGATAAATGGATGAATTTAATGTTTCCAAATAGGTTACTAATACATTTGTGACGATGTCTTTTAAGCCTGCTATCCAAACTCTACGGGAGGACGACACAAGTGTCAGTGTGAGGATATGTTTCGATGGTCATGTGACATCTGTGACACTTTTGATACATGCAGCAATGACAGTACACTAACGTGTGACTGCATTTTGGGAATTCCTTCATTTGGGCAGTTCTGTGAACCAATTTCACGTAAGTGGGTCCTGTATAAAATTGTCGAAATAACAGTTGCCAGCGATTGTACATTCTACCATTTCCCTCTGCTAAATAGAATTTGAAGCAGCAACAGAATTATATTGCTAATATTATTAGGGTAATGTTATTGATGGTTTTGAATAATTGGGGCATGACCCGAATGATGGCCCAATTGCTTTGAGTTCTTTAGCAGTAGTTTGATATCTCATTGTACCTCTTCAACGAGTTTGCTAGCAATGTTTTGTGCCTGGATGAGCATAGATGCATCCATGCATGCTAAAGATAGAACCAATGCACCACACCAGTTACCTTTCTTAAATGGGGCATCAAAACCCCAGTCCACCAATCCAAAAGTACGGTCGGTGCCAAAAATCCACCGATTGGCATAAAGACATTGTTATGGCCCCAGAACAAACAAAGTTTTTAAATGTTCTGGTTTTGGGTTGACAACATTTCTTTTGAATATATCTTGTTGTATGTTATTCAACTTTTTTTTCATTTTTTCTCCAGTTCTTCCTCAGTGTCAACCACAAATGATAGAAGGTATTGTCCTATTGTAAATTCTTTGTTTTGTGGTGATCTATTCTTTAATCCCACGCTGTATCATAAAACTCGTAACAGGCTTGTCCCATTATGGGCAGGAAAGTTATCTTGTTATAGTCTTTGTTGTAAGTTGATCCATACTGTAATTCTTTTTTGTAAATCCTTTTTTAATTTTAATACAGATACACTGTAATGCACAGGTGTATATATATCCATTCTATATACAAATGAAACTGTCTGTAGAAGTGGCGAAGGGTTCAAGTTGGCACAAAATGTTTTCTTCTTCAGACAGCGGGTTGTAAAAAAAATAATTGAGAAGAACTGTTTTAGACAGACTTTTTGCTACCAAATCTTCCACTGTACATTCCACTGTGCTCTATCGTATATGAAAAAAGAGCACCACAAAAGGTTTGATAAGGATAAGCCAAAATGGCCTGACGAATGGCCTTATTGTAAATCAATTCCTTTTGTTCTTTCTCCCGTGCTCTTCTCCTGCGACAGTGGACATTGTCCTCAGGGTGAACCCTCCACCATCCGACGATGATCTACAGCCATTAGATATCGTTGATCTTTTGAGGGCTGCTGTGGATAATGTCTCTGTACCATTTGAGATCACAGATGATGTAACACTAAAAAATTGGAATTTGACCACAGGTGAGAATTTCTGACAGTTTATTAATTCCCTGGATGAATTTAATGTTTTTAAAAAGCATAGGTTACTAATAAATTTGTAACAATGTCTTTTAAGCCTGCTATCCAAACTCTGCGGGAGCACAAAAGTGTCAGTGTGAGGATTTGTTTGGATGGTCATGTGACATCTGTGACACTTTTGATACATGCAGCAATACCAATACACCAACATGTGACTGCATTTTTGGAATTCCTTCATTTGGGCAGTTCTGTGAACCAATTTCAAGTAAGTGGGTCCTGTATGAAATTGTCGAAATAACAGTTGCCAGCGATTTTACATTCTTTCATTTCCGTCTGCTAAATTGGATTGAAGCAGTAAGAGTATCATATTGCTAATAAATATTATTAGGGTGTGTTATTGATTGTTTGGAGCATGACCCGATTGATGGCCCAATTGCTTTGAGTAGTTTAGCAGGAGTTTAATATCTCATTGTACCTCTGCAACGAGTTTGCTAGAATGTGTGTGTCTGGATGAGCATAGATGCATGCATGCATGCTAAAGCTACAACCAATGCACCACACCAGTTCCCTTTCTTAAATGGGGCATCAAAACCCCAGTCCACCAATCCAAAAGTACGATCGGTGCCAGAAATCCACAGATTGGAGTAAAGACATTGCTAAATGCCCACAACAACGTTTTTAAATATTCTGGTTTTGGGTCGACAATATTTTCTTTGAATATATCTTGTATGTTATTCAACTGTTTTTTTTCATTTTTTCTCCACAGCTCTCTCTCCGTGTCAACCACAAAGAGAAGGAGGTATTATTGTATTCTTTGTTTTATGGTGATCTAGACTTTTTGCGACCAAATCTTCCAATGTACAAAGCTCTATCATATATGAAAAAAGAGCACCACAAAAGGTTTGATAAGGATAAGCCAAAATGGCCTGACGAATGGCCTTATTGTAAATTAATTCCTTTTATTCTGTCTCCTCTACTCTCCTTCAGCGATAGTGGACATTGTCCTTACGTTGAGCCCTCCACAATTCGATGATGATCTACAGCCATTAGATATCATTGCTCTTTTGAGGTCTGCTGTGGCGGATGTCTCTGTACTATTTGAGATTTCAGATAATTTAATACTGACAAGCTGGAATTTGACCACAGGTGAGAACCTTTTTCAATTCATCAATCCCCAGGATAAATGGATGAGTTTAATGTTTCTAAATAGAGTAATACATTTTTGACTATGCCTTTTAAGCCTGCTATCCAAACTCTACGGGAGGACGCGAGTGTCAGTGTGAAGACTTGTTTGGATGGACATGTGACATCTGTGACACTTTTGACACATGCAGCGATACCAGTACACCAACCTGTGACTGCATTTTTGGTATTCCTCCATCTGGGGACTACTGTGTACCGGTCTCAAGTAAGTGGTTCTGATATAAAACTGTCGAAATAACAATCGCCTTATGAATGTCGAGCGATTCACATGCTTAATGTGAATTATTATTATTACATTTTTATTAAGCTGTGAACACAAATAATGTTTAACCCCCGAAGCTTCGTCGGGTTTAAGAACAAGACTCCCCTCACCCCCTGGGAAATTTAGTCCAGAAAAAAAAAAAAGATCATAACTGGTAATAAAGGACAGACGTTATTGTCAACCCAATTTGTACTCTCGCTGTACCGGGTCTGAATGACCTCTGTAGTAGCTGCTACACCTGCTGTCCTTGAGAATCAGAACATGACAGAGAAACGGACAAATGCTGAGTCCAAAGATGTGATGTGGGCTGGTCTGAACTACCCTGTAGCTAACTAACCCACCACACCAGTTCCCTTTCTTAAAAGGGGCGTCAAAGCCCCAGTCTGCCAATCAAAAAATACAGTCTGTACCTGAAATTCACAGAATGGTGTAAAGACATTGTTATAGTCCCACAACATACAAAGTTTTGAAATATTCTGGTCCTGGGTGGACAAAATTTTCTAAGAATATATCTTGTATTTTATTTAAAAGTATGTTGTTTTTTTTTCTCCACAGCTCTCTCTTCGTGTCTAGAAGGTATTGAACTATTGTATAATCTTTGTTGTAAATTGACCTTGAAACTGGTAATTGGCCCAACTTGTCACATTATGGGCAGGAAAGTTATCTTGCTCTCACTTTCTCTCACTTTTCTTTCACCCCAACCTGGCTTTGAATAGGGGTGTCCATTAAAAAAAAAAAGTCTATAGATATGCCCTCCTGAAAGTTGTTTTATGAACATGAGTTAGATTTGTGAAAAAAATAATGTAACCGTTGACAATTATTGGTGATTCAACTTTGCTCCTCAGTTACCTCTTTGGTCCATCGACAATTTTATCTCACTTAAATAACTGGACCAATTTATACTGACACACTGTATTTTTCAGAGGTTGTTGTCATTCATCCTGAATATTGACTATGAATACGAATTCAACAATGAATATAAGATTGGTCTCCTGACATATGAAGATATAATATAATAATGGAATGTTTTATAACTCTCCTCTTCTTCAATTTTGCTCTCCATTTAACTCTTCACATCCACCTCCAGTGATACCTGATGGTAAATGAGTTACACACAATTAGTTTTTATCTCACTAATATAATTGGACCAATTTGTACTGACAAGCTGCATCTGTATTTCAGAAAGAGAGTTGATGTTCACTCTGGAAATCGACTTTGACGATGCATTCAACCAAGAAAATAATAATGTTTCCCAGATTATTTCAGATTCTGTAAGTTATCATTGGCCATGATCGCTTCAATGTGTGCTTGTAATTCTTAATATTGAAATAACTGTTGAATCCACATGTTTGAGTGTGTTCACTGTCTCAAACAGATTGAAACACAATCTCGGATACACATCCCAGGTCAACAATCATCTGATATTTTAGGCTTCAGGTACATCTAATTCTTTAATCCTCAGGCTTTTCACTAGTGGTGAGTGGATCGATTCATATAGCGATAATATCAATACCAAGTCATTATTGATATCGAATCGATATAACCAAACTGAGATTGATATCAGTTTTGCTCTTGTATGCAATGCTGCAGCTTAATCAAACTGGTGACAACAATGTTGGTGGATTTGCTGCTTCTGTCTCAATGTGGAGGGCTAAGACAAACATGCAGTCATTAATCGTTTGACTGATACCACCATGTCTAATCTTTTTTTTTATGTTTTTACAAAGGGATGGTAGCACCATTGTTGACTTTGAAATTACGGCAAATATGCCAATTCAAGACTCAGCTGTTGATGCACTTCTAGTAGGAATATTCAATGATCTAAAGGATACTTTTCCTGTAAGGATTGACAGTAAGTAGCTTTAATAATCTTCTCATAGAAACACATTGTGAGACCTTTTAATGTCACCTCACCATTAATTGTCTGGAAAATGTTCAATGCAGTTTATTAATTGTCCATTCTTTGTATTGTTTTCCATCAAAGGCCGCAGTGTCTTAGAACCTGTGCCAACTGAGGTATTTTTCAATGACACTGTGACTCTGACATGTGGCCCACCACCGCCAACTCTCGACTTTACTATCACTTCGTCCATGTGGACACTTGATGGTGATGTAATAATTGAAGATGAGCGACACAGATTTGAACGAGTTGATAGAAACGAAACGCTTACGATCACAAATTCCTTTAGCACTGACGAAGGTAAGAAACACGTGAAATCTCTGAGTATATGTGCTTTCAAAATTAACCGAATTTATTCCCCAAACTAGTACATTTGCAATCTGCTGGCACCAATTCAGAAAACACAATATTGAAACTATTTTTGTTATTTGAAATATTTGCCACTTGCTGGAATAATTTATTCGAGGTGGATCCAATATTTGATTCACGAAACATTGTCATTTCAGGACGCTATCAATGTCGGCTTTTTGATGGGCAATCAGTTTACGTGCAAGACTCTAATCAAACATTCAGTTTATTGGAAACACCCACAATCCAGGTAGTTCCCCGCCAAAATACAATCTTGTGTGAGGTTGGGCAGCAAGTGTCATTGCAGTGCTTTGTCCAAGACCCCTACGAGGTGGAGTTTCCACAAATCCCAGATTCAGGTAAAACTTACACAGAAAGGCAAGTATCAAAACAATATTTAACATTTGTGGATTTATGCAAATTATCTGTAACAAAGTGACATTTTGATTTAAGGTGAAGCTGTGTGTGTTGAAAAGGTAAAAAAAAAAGAAGAAAATTTGATCAGCCAATCACTCAACAAAAATTTGAACACTTGAATATATAGCCGTGTGTGTGTGCGTGTGTCTATGTGTGTGTGTATGTCTGTGTGTCTCCGATCCAATCCACTTTATTTTATAAAGCACATTTAAAACAGATTTCAAAGTGCTGCACAACATGAGAAACACATGGACACAAAAGGACTAAATAATTAAAATAAATTAAGAATAGTAAATAAATAAAAAAACATGATAAAACAATATACCGTATTTTCCGGACTATAAGGCGCACCTAAAAACCTAAAATTTTCTCAAAAGCCGACAGTGCGCCTTATAGTCCGGTGCGCCTTATATATGGACCAAATTCCTAAATTTAAACTGGCCCGAAGCATTGTGTCATGAAAGCAATCATAAGTGGCCCGCTGAAGACTATGAATCATGAATCAAAATCATTATTTTGTGATTATAAAGTAATTTGTTGCGTCTGAAGTTGAAATAAAAAAGATAAAATGGAGAATGATTTGATTTGGATTAAAAATCTGACATGATGCATTAATGGTGCGCCTTATAGTCCGGTGCGCCTTATATAAGGACAAAGTTTTAAAATGGGCCATTCATTGAAGGTGCGCCTTATAGTCCGGTGCGCCTTATAGTCCGGAAAATACGGTATATATCAATAAAATAAAACAATAAGACACAAGGACCACACAACTCACTTTTAAAATCAGGGAATGAAAGTAGGCCAGACTTAAAGCACTCCACAGTCGGGGCAGTTCCGACATGGAGGGGCAGAGCGTTCCAGAGTCTTGGACCGACCACAGAGAACGCCCTTTTCCCCTTAAGTTTTGAGATTCGTCCATTCAGAGCTTTAAAACCAAAACCAAAAAAAAATTCAAATCAATTCTAAAGCCTACAGGGAGCCAGTGCAACCAGGCCAGAATTGGGCTGATGTGTTTATGCTTTCTGGCTCCTAATAAAAGCCGAGCAGTCGAGTTCAGGATTAACTGCGGTCGGGAAACTGCATATATAGACACACACACACACACACACTGGCCAACGCCAGATCCCAGGTTGGTCATGCATTAAAGGCTCATCCTCGCTACATTATTAAGAAGCTGGATTTCTTGCTGCCGTTTTCGCATTGACAAATAATGAGCGAGACTAACAGTTGCAGTGTAAACAAAATGGCAGTTCGTGTGACGTCCACATCTCATCTGAGTCCACAAAATTATAAATCGATATTCGCACGTCAATTGATGTAAATAATCACAGTATCACTTTCACAGTGTTGGGTTTTGTTTGTGCATTTTTAGATACAGGCAGTGCAATCCAAAATCAGGTTACAATCACACAGGAAGACTGCGATAACCAAGAATTAATCGTCACTTGTCGAGAGATTGGATTTCCTCGATTCGAACAGAACATATTATTGTTGTTGGTCAGAAATGGTAAGTATGGAGCCAGAAATGACAACATATTTAATACTATACTATACTTTATATGCTTTGATTGTCCATCACTGAGGTTAAAATTCATTATCTTTCCAGGTACATTCACATGTGTTAATGATCCCGACTTTGGAGATGGATTTTTAAATCAAGTGGGTAGAGCTTCTTGTGAAATAAATGAGGTGGGAGAGATAACTGCCATTTGCAGAGAAAGTGGAGAATGGGAAGATCGAGAAAACGAATGCATTCTTCAGAGAATCGCGGAACTACTCTTTCGATCTCAGGTGAGCCGATTTTTTTTTTTCAATCTTAATTTCTCGCCTGATTTGTGTGCGGGCAGCGAGGGATCGATTGCCGCTCAGTGGTGTTGTTCGTCTCTATATGTGCCCTGTGGCTGGCTGGCGACCAGTTCAGGGTGTAATTTGCCTTTTGCCCGATGTCAACTGGGATAGGCTCCAGCTTCCGAACTGCGAACTGCAAACAACATCAGGTTGCACTCGATCGTGTAACCAGTGATAGCAGAAGAATACGAAAAATTTCAAACTGTTTTAAAACAAGAGAGATGGCATCAAAGAAGGAACCTGTGATGGGATACAGTTCTAATAATATTTTTAATGAGCGTTTGAAAGGAGGGAGTTGGGTCAAATGTAACAAAGAGACTTTTGGCAGAATCACTTGGGTGGTATTACATTCATAAACTCAGAGTGGTGTTCCTAAATAAACATCGACTATGCCTTTAGTACTGTATAAAGACTAAACATATGCAAATATTAAATAGGCTTACCTGAGTTGGATCATTTCATTGTTCAGTATGGAGGACCTTGAGCCAGATATTAATTACAATCCCTGTTTTTCTCCTGATATTTCAGTTTTTAGATGAAAATAATTTGCCAGAGTTCCTGGATGACCTCAGCAATGCCACCATTGAACTGAGTGATCCAGTGACCGAAGATCCTAACAACATTGAGGCCATCGTTACAAGTCTCAACAATGTAGGCAACTTTGTAACAGAAATGGATGTTGAGATAAGTCAAGTGTCTATGGAGGTATGTCCGTTGTTGTTTCATCGCAGGCAAACAATGTTAAAATAAGTATTGACTGTTTCTTTTCGTTTCTTTTTACTATAGGATGTCCTTTTAACGACAGGTGTCCTTACCACAGATCCGGCAATAGAAGCATGGAACATACTTAACTTTGAAGCAGTCCAAGCGAGTGAAGAAACTCCCAGAAATGAAAGTTTCAGCTCATTGTTGTTATTTTCTCTTGAGGATATCACAAGGAGACTTACTAATGCCTCTTTTAACATTACAACACCTTTGGTTCTCTTGAACAAAACTACATTCATCAACAATTTCAACGGGGATTTTAATTCAACAGTGGAGATAGACATAGAAGGGTCCAATGGAGCAACAAACCTCACCGTGATAACTTTTGAGTCCTTGGATAACGTACTACCTCCAAGAGATGAGAACAACGCTACAGGCAGGGTCATCAATGGGAGAGTTGTACTTGTTCAGTCTGACACCATCGTCAACAATATCACGTTCACGTTTGACATTATAAATGATAATCTGGGAAATCCTCAGTGTGTCTTCTGGAACTTTTCCCTCTTCGATGGTCTCGGAGGATGGGATGATGAAGGCTGCGAGCTCGTTGAAAGAGTGGATCAAACAGTCACGTGTCGATGTGACCACCTGACGTCATTTTCGATCCTAATGTCACCTTTTTTTCCAAATAGTCTAATTTTGAGTTTTATAACCTTCATTGGTGTTGCGATTTCCATGGCGTCCCTAGTTATATGCCTCCTGATTGAGGGGTACATGTTTACTAGGCGTAGAGTTAGAGAAGATGACATCAAACTGTTGCGCAACATTTCCATTATGAACATTGCACTGTCTCTACTGATTGCAAACGTTTGGTTCATTATCGGTTCAAGTATCACTGAGGATGGAAGAAATAATCGGCCCGCATGCACCGCTGCTACCTTTTTTATCCATTTCTTCTACTTAGCCCTCTTTTTCTGGATGTTGAATTTTGCTATGTTGCTGTTGTATAACATGTTCAATCTTTTTGGTGGAGCACTGTCTAAAAGAGCCCAGTTGATCATTGGATTCTCTCTCGGCTATGGAACGCCACTGCTTATTGCAACCATTACTATAGCTGTAACTGCCCCAAACGATACTTATATTCAAGAAACTGCTATCTGCTGGCTCAATTGGAATCAGTCAAAAGCACTGCTGGCATTTGTGATCCCGGCACTCATCATTGTGTTCATAAACATTCTAATTCTAATTGTGGTGATTATTAAATTCATCCAGAGTAGAGGGATGCAAATCTCTGTCAAAGACAATGCGAAGAATACTCTGGGCTCAATTGTTCGGACCTTGGCCATCCTCACACCGTTCTTTGGAGTAACTTGGAGCCTTGGAGTGGGAACCCTAGTTGACCCAAGCAATTTTGGAATCCACGCTGCCTTCGCCTTCTTCAATTCTCTGCAGGTGGGATTTTTTTCTATATGCTATTCAGCATAGTATCACTATATTTATATGTACCGTATTTTCCGGACTATAAGGCGCACCTAAAAACGCGCCTTATATATGGACCAAATTCCTAAATTTAACCTGGCCCGAAGCATTGTGTCATGAAATCAATCATAAGTGGCCCGCTGAAGACTATGAATCATGAATCAAAAAGACTGGATCATTATTTTGTGATTATAAAGTCATTTGTTGCATCTGAAGTTGAAATAAAAAAGATAAAATGGAGAATGATTTGATTTGGATTAAAAATCTGACATGATGCATTAATGGTGCGCCTTATAGTCCGGTGCGCCTTATATAAGGACAAAGTTTTAAAATGGGCCATTCATTGAAGGTGCGCCTTATAGTCCGGTGCGCCTTATAGTCCGGAAAATACGGTATATATAACAACGCACACCTACCACAGACACAAGTGAGTCAGTTTGTAATTTTTTATGTGGCACTGGACTCGTCTAACCTGTGAATCTCTGATTTTCTTCCCAATCTTCTCTCCTCTGCTTTCATAGGGTTTCTTTGTATTGGTCTTTGGAACACTCCTTGACAGAACGGTATGTGCCTCTAATACATCTCAAATAAAAAATGTAAAAAACTGCTCTACAGCACATGAACCATGTTGTGTAGATACAACTGAAATCGACTTCCTGACGATCCTTACAATTATTCCCAATTACTTTTTTTGTGTGTGCTTCATCTGAGAAAAGTGAAAGTTAACCCAACACACATTGGTCCTCATTTATTAATGTGCATATTGTGCGCATATTGTGCGCATATTGTGCGCAAAATGTGCGTACATGTGTAATGAATGATTCATCAATAACTTCGTACCTGAATTTGCGCGTATCCTGCAACCAATTCGTAAGCAGAATTAATGAAGGATCAGCTACTGACTAAATGTAAAAAAAAAAAATTTTTACCCTAGATTAACAATATATTGAAACTACAATCGTTTAAAAGAGTAATAATAATAATTTTCGTGTGGACGCAATGATTCTGATGAACGAGTACTCTCATTTAACATTTAAAATGCAGTGACAGGAACAAAACAACTCTGTTGAACATTAGGCTGAATGTACTTGCCACATCTTAAAACCATTTAAACTAACAGGCTCAAACATTACTACAACTGGTTCATGACCCAAATTTGAAGCTTCATTTCTTGTCACGAAGAAAAAACGATTGTACAACTTTAGACGATGAGTTTAGCTGGGAATTAGGTTTCACTAAATTTTGTTTGCTAACATTTTCAGGTGCAAGACGAAATTGCAAAACCATTTTCAAGACTCTCTCAAGCTTCTTCTGGAAGTGGGACAAGGGTAATAACACCGTTAATGGAAATTGTCATAGCAGCTTACATATCATTTCTCCAATAATGTATTCATATGTGGTTCTGTCAATTCTTTTAGGTCACCTCTTCTGGAACCTCATCAAATATATTCCAGGTTTTCAAGAACATTGGTAGAGGAGGTATAAAAGCCTTTTATAAGTGTCCAATTAAACATACTTCCTCTTTCCAAACAGCACAGCAAAGTTGTAGTTTTATACTTATTCTTTATTTATGCAGGCAAGTTTTTTCACAAGCCCATACTAGTTGTTATGGCTTGCTTAATGTTTATTTTTGGTTTTTGGATAGGTGTTTTTCGGCGGCAACAGTACAAACAGTGAAACGAGTACAAATTGTATAAGGCCAAAATGAGCCTTAATTGCGCGATTAAAGAAAATTATGGCATTAAAACGGGGTTGAATTAATCGTCTTAATAACTGGATTAACTGACATCAATAATATATATATATAATTTTTCTTGTGTTGTTTTATTTCAGGTGGTAACGAAACCAGTACCAGTGCATCATCTCAAGCTAACTGATCTTGATGACCACTGCACGTATCTCTGCTCAGGTTGACCAAGACACAAACGGTCTCCAAATATTGTTTGATTACTGAAAAATAATCTCATTCTAATGCTAAAGAATAAAAAGAATTAAAATCTCAATACGACTGTCCAAATCTCTTCTCGAAGGGGATATCAAATTTGCCTTACAACTGTATGTTCTATGTTCAAATTAGCGTAAACATGGTATTCTGACAACGATTGAATTAAACAAAACAATGTACTTGTTTTTAACCATCTCACTTTGGGTTGCCATTTCCACTCAATTCACAGTCTAAAATTACAAGATAGAAGAAATTATTGTAAAAAACCAAGATGTAGCTTTCACTTTGTAAAAAAGCCTAAATTTCACACAGTCAATTTGTAAGGAAATTGAGACGAGGTCATTGTTATACTTTTTGCAACACCCAGCACAAAACAATCACAATATTCTACTATTTAAAAAAAAAAGAACAGAGAAAGAAAATTAAACATGCAGGAAAGAGCTCAATAAAGGTGGCTGATCTGGAGATTAAATTTTCTTCCCTGCATGCGGTTGATGTTTTATTGTTAATTTGCCTTTTGAATTCACCTGAGGAAATAAGCACAAGAGAGAAACTACTTTATATTTCTTTGCATGGCTTAATTCATAATCAATCAAAGTGTACCATTATAAGCTTCAACAGTTCCCCTCGAACCTGCGATAGACACACACACACACAAATTGATTAGGTCACCTTTGTGTACTAATTCTAATTCTAGTGATTTACTGCCTATTTTAACGAAATACACCAACCTTCTGCTCCGCAAAACAGCCTGACAACAATATAGAAAGTCCCTGCAAGACATTTGAACAGAGACAAACATAAAACAACTACTACATTGCAAAGTACAAAGACGTTTTTTATTAGTTTGAATATTCATTTCAATGAATAAATTGAAAAATTCAACTTTCTCATTTTCAGGCCAATCCAAACAAAATTGGACAAAAAGATCCCTCAGTGGAATACTATTACCATATTTTCCGGACTATAAGGCGCACTGTCGGCTTTTGAGAAAATTTGAGGTTTTTAGGTGCGCCTTATAGTCCGGAAAATATGGTAATTGTTTTTGAGCATTGTCTGATGGTTTCTACATATCATGTGACTTTGGCAAAAACTCTATAGTAATAGTATTAGGGTCACCATAGGATGCCCAAATTTGTAATTGGTACATCACCGGATTTAGCATTTTGCTTGGGTTTGTGTGTGTGTTGAAATTACCTGAAAGGAATTGAGGATGCTGAAACTGTAGCTCACAATGACAAAAAATGGTCCTTCCAGGTCTGCTGTGAAGAGAAAGAATCCTACGATCCATGTCAGTCCAAAGACTGGCGTCAAAAAAACTATCACTTTGAGGATACTTTTGGCTGTTTTCCTGTAGTCTGCATTTCTGCTATCGAGGACTGGAGACTTCACCAGAGTGACAATGACAACCACCACACAACAGAGATTTATCAGAGTGATGGCTCCAATTGGGAAGAGAAAAGAAGACAAAGAGCTCTGGAAGACCTTTCCAGGAACTAGCCAACATTTTTCGTCGTGGTACCGCTTGCCGCTATATTTGCAATACATGTAGGTGGATCCCACTATGAGCATTGGGAAGACGTAGCCTACTATGGTGGAGAGAGATATAAAAATATTTTTGCTCAGTGGGTTGAATACAAAAATCAGATGGTAGACTAGCATCATGCTCATACATAGCATCCAGCAAAATGTGGCTAAGAAAAATAGATGTTTGCAGACAGTCGCAATTTCGCACCATGGAGGGTGCGTTGAGAGATCAGTTGTTAGTGAGGAAATCAAGAAACTGCAGTGGCCAAGCAAGAGGAAAACGGCAATATTTACCATGGCTGTGTGGTAAAAATGTGAAAGGTTTGTTTTGACCACTGCTGACCATACCAGACACTGAATGATAAGAAAGATAAGCAAGGAGCAAATGGACACACTCAGGCCAACTATTGTAAGGTGTTCAAGACGTTGTGTCGAATCACTATCGTAGCCAAACATGGCAGAGAATGGAGTCAAGTGGTCGCACTCACAGAGGATGTCGTTACCACCAACCATTGCTCTGCATCCTTCTTCTGACCATCTCCCTGTGGTGTTCCAAAAAACACAGAAAGTTTTTCCAGAGTTCTGCACCTCCTTGTTAAATTTCAACCTAATTCTTACAGATGATTCATCATTATCCTCCAGTGTTGCAGATATCAAAACTGGTGATGGCACCGTGTATGGGAAGTCGTTCTGTAATTTATCCGTCAGATTTTTCACAGCAAGTATTTTCAAAATTCCAGAGGACCTGTTCATATATATTGTGGTATCGTACGAAGTCACTTCACAGTTACCACCTGGGCAGACGGTGACCTCTAAATTTGGAGAGGTCAATCTTTGACCTCGGTTGATTTGGATGTTCTTCACTAAACCTTCCACAGACCAAAGATAATTTGATGACAGGTTATAAATAATGGACTCGTTGACTCCAGCCCAGGTTTGGGCCAACATATCACTTGCCCCATCAACGAAGACCTGAAATGCAAAAAAACAGTGTTACATTTGAAACCACACTGCCATCTGTTGGTCGATATGAGAATGTCTGTTAAGTTTTGATTGAATGTTATTTTCTTTATGGTTAAACCTGCTCGTCTGATTCCCCTTGTAGTTCAAATACACCCTCTGGTCCATATTTTAAAAAGTTAGTAAAAGATGCTGCAGAGTATTACTTATAAACCTACTTACCTGTGAGACACAGTTATCCAGGGTATTGATTTCTGATGCTTTAGCCATCAACTCAAGAATATGAATAGAGACAGTAAGGTCAGTCATCCTGTCTATTGAATTTGTATCCGACATCGAACTGTCCCGAAGTCCTTCAAAAATAGATTTGGCCCTCTCTGGAGTTGCCCCTTGTCCTTTCATGTAGTTCTAGAAATGTGAAAACTGTGATCAATCTTGATGATTTTCATGTTTGATTGTGTGCAGTCACGCTCACACACACTCACACACGCACCTCTGCGACTTGCAAAAGGTTAAACAAACGGTTGCTGACACAATTGGAGAACACTGGCTGCCACTCGTTTCCTTTACAAGTGCGTGACTCGTAGCCAACTCTGCCCTTTGGACAGTTTCGATTAAACACTGTGTCTCCATCTGGGGTCCTGGGCCATAAATCATCTTCTTTGCAAAATTTCTTACCCACTTGGACGATAGAGAAGAATTAGGATGCAATTGTGGAAAAAAAATATGTGGTAAGAAACACTGGAAAATCCATTGTTGCATACCATAAATTACTGGAATGTCCAGTCTTGCACTTTTTTCTTGATCCTTGAGGTTTTTAAAGGTGACTGTCACATAATGTGCTTCACTGGTTTCCTGGCAACTGATAACAGCTGTGAAATTGTAATCCAGTGAGTCCGCTGTGGGTGTTAGAAAAAAAATAAAGCATGAAAAGTTTAGAGTTACCGTATTGGCCCGAATATAAGACGACCCCGATTATAAGACGACCCCCTCTTTTTCAAGACTCAAGTTTGAAAAAAGCCTTTGTCTAGACCCAGAATGTAAGACGACCCCCCCTTTTAAAGTTTTATTTCAATGAAAAAAACCTCGTCTTATATTCGGGCCAATACGGTATATAAAATTTCGCTTTCTAACTAAAGGGGCTGCCAAAAAAAAAATGGAAATCTAAAAAATAATAGTGTCATTTAAAGCAGTGATTTCCAACCACTGTCTCATGGCACATAAGAGTGTTGTGAAAGAAATCGTCTGGATTTATTATTTATCTTACATTGTATTTTATCTCCAACTTTGTAGCTCCACATGACTTTATAGGTCTCATTGTTGTTTTGGACTGTGGCAGTTACTGTAACATTTTGAGTACTTTGTTTTTTAGAGCAGTCCACAGTAACAGGTTCAGCTGTCATGGCGATATCTTCGGGCAGGGTCGCCACTTTTAATTCTTTCCTTGCCGTATGTCTGAGTGACCCACTTGTGAATTCACATTCATACGTGCCTGCAGTGAACATAAGTAGTGGTTATGAATGACATTATGTAATCAATCATACAAAAACATTATTTTACAAATTGAATATTTGATTCATTTACTTATTTGTTTTTAGCAGTGGAGAAACATTATGAGGAGTGACCCAAATATTTGACATTATAACGGTATGGATGAAAACAAAATAAATGGGCAAAATTCTAATGGTAAGAAATCTTCCTACTCACCCGCCCAGATGTTTGTTACATTATGAAGTGTAACGGCAGTGCAAGATTTATTTGTGGCACAGTTTGAGTCGAGTTTCACCACACTGCCATTGTTAAGCTCAAAATACTCATTCCTCCTGATGATTTTCCAGCTAGACTTTTTCGATACCCCTTCTAAAGTACATTTCAGTGTTGCCTCTGACATGTAAGGTACATATGTTTCTGTTGATTCGATGGTGACAATCTCTATGTGAGAAAGAAAACACATTAGTTAAATGTACGGTATGGTCCAGGGGTGAAGAACAATAAAAGTCATGGATCAACTTGACCTATAAGTGGAAAATACCATCTCTCAACAGAGGAGGCTTACTAAACAGAATTAGTATGCTTTCTTTGGTAATACATGACTATAAAATTAGTAGGCATACATAGGTGATTTTTTTTTGCCTCACTTTGTGTAGTCTCTCAAATTTTAAAAATCAATTGAGATGTAAAAAAAAAAAAAAAAATCTGTATGCATACGTATACACTTTTTGCATTTGGAGAGCTGAACTAGTCTCTTTCCAGAAACTGATTTCAATTTATGGTGATTTTTTTTATTATGTCTTTATCACAGTGTGACCCCACCAAGCCCCTGCAAACAAAATTAGATGCTAATTAGCATTATAAAACATCAAACATTTACTTGCCTGATGAGGTGATCCTGAAATTAGCTCCAAGATTGGCTTCCAATGTCGACACAATGCCCTGGAGTCTCGACGTTGCAAATTTGTCGTTAAGACCCACTTCAAAGTCCAGAGAACGGTTGGACAGGCTTTAAGATTGAGAAGAACTCAAAAAAACAGATTTGGTGATAGCAGCAAAACTTGAAACGATATTAAGATCTGTGCTTGAATGATCATAAATCAAAACATAAAGATGATGACAGAAGTCTTTGCACATTAGACTTACAAAAAAATTAATACAATTTCAGAAATCATGATAGATTTTTAATTATTTCTATAGATTTACGTATTTGTAAAAATAAGATGTTTAGATATACAGAGACAATTGCTTTTTGTTACATTCTTCAGACAGCGACAATATTGATATTTGATACTAATTCACCAATTCTGTATTAAAACAAACAGTTCGATATGTATCAATACTAACATTTCTATTTTAATAAATATAACCTTTTTATTCAGTACAATACCTCAGACCAGTAATGTTCAAGTGTTGAAAACCATGAAGTTCTTGAAAGGCAGTTTCAAGCTTTAAAAGGAAAATCACCAAAAAGGTGTTGAATTTGATTTAAACAAAACAAAAAAAAGATAATTCAAAGAATATAATTAAAATTGTGTACCTGTTTAATTTTGTTTAAATCCCAGATGGTTCCATTTAGTTTTGAAGTTCCAATGAGTTTGTCTGTGGAGATGACGATAGGAGTTTTGACCTCATCATTTCATTCAAATGCAATCAACAATCAATGTGATTGTGATTCATTACATCACCTCAAATTAATTACATATTAGCGAGTTCGACATGTGGTAATCTCTTACCTTGGACCTTGGGTAAGCAAACTGTTGTGGATTTCATCACCTTGTTTTTGCATATTCTTTCACTGCAGCAGCACGGCTCATTGCTCCGAGTGCACCCATCAGAGCAGCTGCACAAGTATTTACCGTTGTAAATTAGACAACCTAGAATAAGAAACAGGTTGCTTTTTGCAGTTCTACCTCGCTTTATGACAAAAGAAGCTGATCAGTAATTTGTATGACGTACCTACAACTGTTTGTTTTTGGCCATCATGCACCACTACCACTTCTTTTCCTTGGGTATCGAGCCCCAGGCAATATTTTGCTGCAGCCGAGTCTGACGAGTCTGTGAGACAGATTTGAGGGTGAGGGGTGGGGATTCAGGCAATGATTTTATTTTATTTTTTTAATTCAAACTTCAAAGTTGGACCAGAAAGGTATATCCAACTTTATAAAATCCTCAGTGTAGCAGTTAATAATGAGCATAGAAAAACAGAGGTGGTAGTTATACATTACCGGCAGCACAAGCCTGTAAATCACAACAACAGATTGAAATGAAACATGATTTCAATCACAGTCACACAGCACAATGTGAAGAATCATTATTACCTGATAGTACATGAACAAAGATCCCATCACGAACATGATGGAAAACATTGTGTTCCTAATGGAAAAATGTCACAATTCAATAACCACTACATTGAAATAAATGTTATTATGGAAAGTGGGGCTTGTTGTCACATGGCTAAGTTGTCACGTTCTCCACTAGAGGGCGGTATTTAAATGTGAATTACTAATTTTCTTCCTAATCTTTAGAATCAGTTCACTCAAAAGAGTTAGGGTTAGGGTTAGGGTTAGGGGGTTAGGGGTGAGGGTTAGGGTTAGGGGTTGGGTTAGGGTTAGGGTTAGGGTTAGGGTTAGGGTTAGGGGGTTAGGGTTAGGGGTGAGGGTTAGGGTTAGGGTTAGGGGTTAGGGTTCAAAACAATCGGTCACCAAATTGTTCGCTACACTTTCTTATTTATTTATTTATTTATTTATTTATTTATTTATTTATTTTACCTCGTGTGGTGTACCTATTAAAGTGTCCATGAGGTGTACCTAATAACAGGCCACTTCATTAGGGAAGTGTCATGGTCAAAGCGTCACTGTAGTGTTGGCTCGTGAGTGAACGATTCGTTCAAAGGAACGAATCTTTTCAGTGAACGAGAGTGAACGAATAACTTCATAAAGGGATTCGTTCTTTTTTCATTTCATATGATTTCAACCAGTAGGTGTCGGTAATGCGCATTGAAGCTGGTGCCACCTCGCCGTAAAACAAAACGAAGAAGAAAACGACGTAATTCCCGGTTCACCAACGAGTCGTGAATTGCATTTCATGTTCAACAACTGAACGGATCTGTGAGTAAACGAGTCCGTGAGTGAGCGAGCGATTTGCATTTCCAGTTCTTCGCGAGAACGGATCAGTGAGGGAACGAATCCTGACTTTCCCGTTCGCGAACGAGACAATGGGTGAACTTCCTTCACGTGCATCAACGGATCAGTCAGTGAACGTGTTGCGTCTCCCTCCTGGCTATGTGAGCCAGAATGTAGATTTACGATTTGCCAAGGAAACAAAGAACCACTCACTGAAACACCACTTCTTTTATGCACGTTTTCTCCAAGCTAACGGCTAACTTTATTGCATGAAGGGATGCGCCGTTATGCAACAACAGGGAGACTCTTTGGGTAATCTTGATTTTATAACACTTATAATAGTTTTTAAATAACGTGTATGCATATATACGCCAAAATATTGTTATCCAATATATCTACTGCAATTTCACATTAGATTGCTGGTTTGAAATTTACTTTTATTATTATTATTAATATTGTTGTTTTGTTGTTGTTGTTGTTGTTGTTTTAATAAACATTTATTTTAAAACTTGTCTGGTGTTTTATTCCTTGTTTTTATATTCGTCAATTAAAACATAAAAATCTGAGATTTGGTTAACTGCTTTGTATGACAATATGCATGTGTTTTAGGTTGTTATATGAGTTGGTGTACCCCAAAATAACAAATGTCGGCATAACGGATTTTTTTCCCCATGCTTTTATTCAAACACAAACACATTTGGTATAAGAATGTGTGTTGGGTGGCATCGCAGCAACGCTGTCTGTCACACACTGGTGAATCTTCGCGAACGAACCTGAAAATGGCGGTGTACCTAATAGAGCGTCCGAATGGCGTCACAGATCAAACAGCCAATCAGAAAGTGGGGGTGAGGGCGGGTGTGGCACTTTTCACTTTCCGTGAAGCTTTGACCATGATTTTTCCCTAATGAAGTGGCCTGTGATTAGGTACACCTCATGGACACTTCAATAGGTACACTACACGAGGTAAAAAAAAAAAGAATAAACAAATAAGAAAGTGTAGCGAACGATTCGGTGAACGATTCTTTTGAACAAACCTTTTGAGTGAACCGATTCTAAAGATCCAGTTTTTAAACTGGAATGCACATCACTAGTACAAAAGAGTGCAGACGGCCATGGGTTACCAGGTCGAAATAGCTGACTGGTTAGTGACATGAGCTCTTACCCGGTAAGAACTTGGTTCGATCCCCGGTGTGTGCATATACCTAAATGTGCTTTTAGACTCGGAACCTCGCTTTGTATGCGTTTTTTACATTTAGCTCCTGCAGAACGTGAAAATGAACAAAATCTTTTCACGCAGGTGTGTTTAACGAAGGTAACTTGGAAAACATATTGGAACGCGGCCCCGAGGACTAGAGCTTGACACCTGTGACCTTTGACCATGATATTTCCCTAATAAAGTGGCCTGTTATTAGGTACACTTGAAAATGGCGGTGTACCTAATGGAGTGTCCGTGTGATTCCCTCGTTAAGTGCACCTGCGTGAAAAGTTTTAGCTCCTGCAGAACATGAAAATGACCAAAATCTTTTCACGCAGGTGTGTTTAACGAGGGTAACTTGAAAACATATTGGAACGCGGCCCCGAAGACTAGAGCTTGACACCTGTGACCTTTGGCCATGATATTTCCCTAATATAGTGGCCTGTTATTAGGTACACTTGAAAATGGCGGTGTACCTAATGGAGTGTCCGTGTGAATCCCTCGTTAAGTGCACCTGCGTGAAAAGTTTTAGCTCCTGGAGAACGTAAAATGACCAAAATCTTTTCACGCAGGTGCGTTTAACGAGGGTAACTTGAAAACATATTGGAACGCGGCCCCGAAGACTAGAGCTTGACACCTGTGACCTTTGGCCATGATATTTCCCTAATATAGTGGCCTGTTATTAGGTACACTTGAAAATGGCGGTGTACCTAATGGAGTGTCCGTGTGATTCCCTCGTTAAGTGCACCTGCGTGAAAAGTTTTAGCTCCTGCAGAACGTAAAATGACCAAAATCTTTTCACGCAGGTGTGTTTAATGAGGGTAACTTGGAAAACATATTGGAACGCGGCCCCGAAGACTAGAGCTTGACACCTGTGACCTTTGGCCATGATATTTCCCTAATATAGTGGCCTGTTATTAGGTACACTTGAAAATGGCGGTGTACCTAATGGAGTGTCCGTGTGATTCCCTCGTTAAGTGCACCTGCGTGAAAAGTTTTAGCTCCTGCAGAACGCAAAATGACCAAAATCTTTTCACGCAGGTGTGTTTAATGAGGGTAACTTGGAAAACATATTGGAACGCGGCCCCGAAGACTAGAGCTTGACACCTGTGACCTTTGGCCATGATATTTCCCTAATATAGTGGCCTGTTATTAGGTACACTTGAAAATGGCGGTGTACCTAATGGAGTGTCCGTGTGATTCCCTCGTTAAGTGCACCTGCGTGAAAAGTTTTAGCTCCTGCAGAACGTAAAATGACCAAAATCTTTTCACGCAGGTGTGTTTAATGAGGGTAACTTGGAAAACATATTGGAACGCGGCCCCGAAGACTAGAGCTTGACACCTGTGACCTTTGGCCATGATATTTCCCTAATATAGTGGCCTGTTATTAGGTACACTTGAAAATGGCGGTGTACCTAATGGAGTGTCCGTGTGATTCCCTCGTTAAGTGCACCTGCGTGAAAAGTTTTAGCTCCTGCAGAACGCAAAATGACCAAAATCTTTTCACGCAGGTGTGTTTAATGAGGGTAACTTGGAAAACATATTGGAACGCGGCCCCGAAGACTAGAGCTTGACACCTGTGACCTTTGGCCATGATATTTCCCTAATATAGTGGCCTGTTATTAGGTACACTTGAAAATGGCGGTGTACCTAATGGAGTGTCCGTGTGATTCCCTCGTTAAGTGCACCTGCGTGAAAAGTTTTAGCTCCTGCAGAACGTAAAATGACCAAAATCTTTTCACGCAGGTGTGTTTAACGAGGGTAACTTGGAAAGCATATTGGAACGCGGCCCCGAGGACTAGAGCTTGACACCTGTGACCTTTGACCATGATATTTCCCTAATAAAGTGGCCTGTTATTAGGTACACTTGAAAATGGCGGTGTACCTAATGGAGTGTCCAAGTGACGTCACAGATCAACCAGCCAATTAGAAAGTGGGGGTGAGGGCGGGTGTGGCACTTTTCACTCAAACCAGAGGTGTCGACCTCCAGTCCTCGAGGGGCCGCGTTCCAATATGTTTTCTAAGTTACCCTCGTTAAACACACCTGCGTGAAAAGATTTTGGTCATTTCACGTTCTGCAGGAGCTAAAACTTTTCACGCAGGTGCACTTAACGAGGGAATCACACGGACACTCCATTAGGTACACCGCCATTTTCAAGTGTACCTAATAACAGGCCACTTTATTAAGGAAATATCATGGTCAAAGGTCACAGGTGTCAAGCTCTAGTCTTCGGGGCCGCGTTCCAATATGTTTTCCAAGTTACCTTCGTGAAACACACTTGCATGAAAAGATTTTGTTCATTTTCACGTTCTGCAGGAGCTAAATGTAAAAAACGCATACAAAGCGAGGTTCCAAGTCTAAAAGTACATTCAGGTATATGCACACACCTGGGATCGAACCAAGTTCTTACTGAGCGAGAGCCCGTGTCATTAACCAGTCGCCTATTTCAACCTGGAAACCTATGGCCGTCTGCACTCTTTTGTACTAGTGATGTTTAAAGTGAACTCGAATCGGTTCACTCAAAAGGCTTGTTCAAAAGAGTCGTTCACCGAATCGTTCGCTACACTTTATTTATTTCATCCATCCATCCATTTTCTGAAGCGCTTAGTCCCCACGGGGGTCGCGGGAGTGCTGGAGCCTATCCCAGCCGTCAACGGGCAGTAGGCGGGGGACACCCTGAACCGGTTGCCAGCCGATCGCAGGGCACACAGAGACAAACAACCATTTGCACTCGCACTCACACCTAGGGACAATTTGGAGTCTTCAATCGGCCTACCAAGCATGTTTTTTGGGATGTGGGAGGAAACCGGAGTGCCCGGAGAAAACCCACGCGGGCCCGGGGAGAACATGCAAACTCCACACAGGGAGGGCCGGAGGTGGAATCGAACCCGCACCCTCCTAACTGTGCGGCGGACGTGCTACCCAGTGCGCCACCGAGCCGCCTACTTTATTTATTTATTCTTTTATTTTTTTTACCTCGTGTAGTGTACCTATTGAAGTGTCCATGAGGTGTACCTAATCACAGGCCACTTCATTTGGGAAAAATCATGGTCAAAGCTTCACGGAAAGTGAAAAGTGCCACACCCGCCCTCACCCCCACTTTCTGATTGGCTGTTTGATCTGTGACGTCATTCGGACACTCTATTAGGTACACCACCATTTTCAGGTTCGTTCGCGAAGATTCACGAGTGAGTGACAGGCAGCTTTGGCGCTATGCCAGCCGACACACGTTATGCCGACATTGATGTTGGACTTTACCTTTCATTGCACTTGTTGTCATGACAATTAATCCGAATTTAAGTGAATAACACACACAGAATGGGCCAATGAAAAATGCACCTCTGGCAAATTGGTTTACGTATGCCAGAATTACCATTCCGATGATGTGTGTCACTTGGTGAGGAAATGTGTTTGTCTGGTTTACGATTTATAAATAGATCTTCCATCAGGCCCTAGGCAACAATTATTCAATTTAAATTTAATTCAGTACTTATATTGTTGAAGATAATAACTCAACTTTAATTCTATCACTTGCTTTACAAACTATTTGTACTACTGCAAGTATAATGTCAGTGTGGTATAATATTTAAACAGAACAGTGACGATTTGTTTTACTGCTTTTTGAAACAATGCCACATTTACTCCTCTCCATAGCTGTGATACCGCAAAGTTTGAATTTAGCAGGCCATACCGTCAACCAGCAACTTTGCATATTTTCTCTCATGAATTTTACAATGCTTTCATAATAATGTGCATTTACGTCAGAATTATAACCCCACTGTAGCACGCAAACAAAAACCTCACAGAAAAACACAGGGCCACTAAAGTACACAAAGTGTAAGCCACCAAAAAAGGGATAAGTGAGTCAAATGGTGTAATTATCAAGTACCATTAATTTTTGCGCGATGGTTAATTGGAAAACAATTTAGGTGACTGTTGTTGATAAAGTAGTTTCGCAAGACTAAGATGATTACGTTTCACATAATTCCATGTGTTGCCATTTTTCTACATTTTAAATGAATGAAAGCAAATTACTTTTCTGAAAACTAAATAAAAAATGTGTAGCCTCCTTCATACTTGAGTTGAGCTCGACATTGTTGTCAGAGATAAATATGACTGGTTTAACTTAAGGTATATATATTTAAATGGCATTCACGACAAATGCTTGAGAAAAAAAATCTGAGGGACATTTCTTACCTTTCAGCTGCAACAGGTGAAGAGAAACTTACTCTGGATGCATTGTGCATCCAAATTTGATACAAATTTATCAGGGGGTGGAACTCTCCATTACTACCAAAGCACCATTAAAAATTTGCATGTTTCATGACAGAAGGGTTGGCACAGGCAGACAGCATTTCATTTTTATAAGGAACTAATCCACTACCAAACCAATATTTCTCCTTCAAGATGTCACATAGAAACTGTCAATCAAATGTGATGCAAGGTTTTGGTTATCTCTTGCTGGGTTTTACAACAGCTTCCCCCAATGCCACAAACACAATAAAACAAGAAAGTGGGAGATGTGAAACACACAGAAACACAAAGGTGACTTCTTTACGTATATATAGTCAAGTAAAAATAAAAAGGATATGTTGCATCAAAACTATTTTGGCAAGTACAATTTATCCCAAAAGTTACTTGAATAAACTTAATGGCATATATGTGACGCGTTACAACAAACGAATGCATAATGTAGTTTTTCTTAATAAACTCAGATTTATTTTTTATAGCAAGTCCACATCTGAAAAAGTGTTATTTTTAAAGAAAATAAAGATATTATTAATATGACCAAAATTGTGGGTTGTATTTTCATACGTAGAAAATATTTGGAACATGAGTAAAGTCAATTCAACACTTAATACTACACAAAAATTCAGTTAAATTATCAAACAATTTCTGAAAATACTAATATTATTACTATCAAATTACAGTAATCATATGAAGAAATTGATCCTCAGAATAGTTACAGTGTCAGGATGAGGACTCCTATAGTTGACATTTTTTATGGACATTGGACATCTGTCTTCTTTGAACACGATATATTGATCTGAAATTGGACTGGTGGTCTACATCAGGAAGACATTTGCTATCCAAACAGTTGAGACAACAAACAGACTTGGCGTTGATGCTGGTGAATGGGAGGGCACCTTTTTGATCATCGGCACGTGGAGTTCACGCTCAGTGTCAGACGCTTGCAGAATGCGTCTGCCTATATTCACATTTTCACACCTCATACCACTGTAGAGAGAGGTCTGACTTGAAGCACACCTGAAAAGAAGCAGACGGTATAGAAATAATCCGGATCAAACATTTACCATCGCTCATAATAATGATTTGCATTATCATATCCAGGATTTTTTTTTTCTTTTCAAAACACCCCGTAAAATCGCTTACACACCTGCAGGAAGCTGTTCCATCTCTCTCCACACACACACCACCATTCAAACAAGGGTTGGGACGACAAGGGTCTGGGTAAGCAGATTTGGAAGCCCCCAAATTCATTTCTGCTGGATTCTTAGCATCTTTGTTTAGTGGGAGAGGTTTGACAGGCACTTCAGTCTTGATTAAATGTGTCAGATCTGTTGAGACAAATGAATAAAATTGATATTAATTTATTTTAATTATTTAATTATTAGACAAATTGTGCATCAAATTCATGTCATTACTAGAATTGCAAATTGTCTTCACTTTTAATAATATCTTTTTTTTAAATATTTGACCAGTTTTTACTCGTCTGATTTGAAAACGAGTTATTTGTCAGTTGGTTTTGTAGCTTTTACTGTATATAATATGAGGTGCTCATACATTTATTTGGGTTGACAGTCATAATGGCCCTCCGAAAGAAGCTATGACTACAATGCGGCCCGCGACAAAAATGAGTTTGATTTAGATTTAGAGCATCAAATAATAAAACAGTGGACGTTTGAGATTATCACCATTAAAATCAGCAAAAATGATGAGGTCATTGTTTTTGATGAAGCTCCTTTTGTGGATTTGCTTGTGAGAAATAAAAGTTCTCCAGCCTCTTTCTCCACCCTGGTAACAGTTGCAATCAGCATTCCACACTGCACCAGACGTAGCTGTTGGTTTGCTCCAGCGCTCATCAACATCTACAAATGGCAAGAAATTGATTGACCACTCATTTGTAGTAATTTGGCATTGTCACATTAAATGCAAATGGATTAAAATATTTGTCATCTATGTTTGTATACCAAGTTCTTTAAATAAAAAAATCTTTGTTTTTGAGAAACCAACTAAGCATGGCAGTATGCCCGTGAGTTTAGCCTACCAGTGGTAAAACTCCTTGTCGAGGACATCCTCATTTTAACATCAGGATCTTGGTCCATGACGACAAATGTAACTTGTCGATTCTGGGCCGGCCACTGCATCACTACGTCGTTTTCACCACTGCAAAGGTAGAAAAACAAACCCACGTATTCTTGGTAGACATTGTCTTTTCCATTTGGGTAAATGCTTATCCCAAACGAGTAGCCTTCATTGTTGTAAAAGCATGGACTTTTTACTGGACTGCCAGGTGGGGTGCTGGAAAGAAGTCCAGTAAAGTTGTGGATTTGCCAGATGGCATTGGGGCAAACAGTCTCACTAAGAGTGATATCATCGAGAGAGATGGCACCAGACGAGCTTTTTGATCCTCTGATTCCTTGGAAGATATAGCGGAATTTTTGTGACATCTTGAGTGTTACATGGCTTATTTTCCAGGCATCATTTCCGTCACCTAAGAAGTAAACAAAGTTAAATCGATTTATGCATCATTTTCTACACCATAAAATCCAATACCTGTGATGGTGTGGATCTTCCTGACACTACGAACAGTCCCAGTTCCATCGTCCATCCGGACCCAAATCACTAATTTGTCCCCTGCTACTCCGCTCATCTTATAGAAGAACTGCAAGCACTGCTCATGTCTCTTGGGATAAAGAATGCGAGACTCCAATAAGGCACTGTTTGTAGCATTACCAGTAGAAGTGTCAAACTTCATGAAGTAGCCAGAATCTTAAAGTGGACATAAAAAAAAAAAAAAGTTGTGAGAACTGTGTCAATTTGAATTGAGATGAGCCCAAAACATTTTTGTACCCTTGCATCGTCCTGCAAGCGTCTGATCTGGGTCAGCAGGAGTACTCAGCGTCTGGACCCAGTCTGTATTGTCATTCTCATTCTGGATCATTCCACAGATGTTGTTCAGTTCGAAAGAACATTGGTCCAGAAGTGTGTGTGTATTTGCTATTAAAAGACAAATGATATTATATACGTATCTATACCATGCCGGTCTAAGTCCGCTGCATCACATGACTCTTATCTCGTCAAAGGTTTATGAGCAGAGACATACCACAGCTGTACATGTGGTTGAGCCTCGTGATATCCACAGCACTAAAATCCAGTCGTTGTCCGATAACATCATTAAAAAACGGAATGGTGGTAGTGATTGTCGGGATACTCTCATTCTTGTTGAAGGAAAGCGGCCTGTAGTGCATGATGGACTCATAATCATATGGGGTGTTCAGATCAGTGATGAAGTCATCGTCATACTTGTTGAAATTGTGCTCCATTCCTGTGAAGTAATAACATTGGTTATTTGATTTTTATTTTTTTACTCACCAATAATATATGATGTAGTACAATCACAAACTGACGCATAACTGTGGTACCGTATTTTCCGGACTAGAAGGCGCACCTAAAAACCTCAAATTTGCTCAAAAGCCGACAGTGCGCCTTATACTCAGGTGCGCCTTATATATGGACCAAATTCCGGCCCGTAGGCCAAATGCGGCCCGCGTCTAAATTTAAACTGGCCCGAAGCATTGTGTCATAAAAGTTAATTAAAGTAAAAGTAAAGTAAGCTTTACATGTTTATTTTGTGTGTTGTGTGATATTAACATTACTGATATATTGTTTTCACTATTTCAAGTTATTATATTGTGATTGCATTAATGGGGCGCCTTGTAGTCCGGTGCGCCTTATAGTCCGGAAAATACGGTATTTATTTGGCTAAATAAAGAGGTGTCAAGAAAAAACTTTCAAAGCAATAATACTGCAAAATCATTGATAAATTGAAATTTCTGTTCAAACTAAAGGGCATACCTTCTTCAATTTGGTCCCACCATATGTTGACATAGTCGTCTCTGTCGGAACGTGACTGTTCATGGTAAAAGCCAAGAGCGTGCAGGAGCTCATGCTCTACAATGGCCTTAGTGTCACATCGTGCCCCAATCGACACATTTTGTCCATATTTATCATCTCCAACAAACGACCAGCATCTAAATTTAAAAAAGGGGGGAAATTCTAAAAATCTTATTCGTACTGTAGTATTAGTTTATCACAACATTTAGCAGTTTGATGATTAAATGCATGACCCAAAGGTTATATAGTTTACCCAGAGAGCTTTGTAAAAGAGATGTAGCTTGCTTCTCCTTCATAAGGTTTGAAGTCCACACAAGATCTTAAACGGTATTCCTCAAAAGCCTGGAGTATTACCCCTTTAGCATTCAACTCTACAACATTGGAAATCATAATTATAATATTTTAAATCAGAAGAAATATTTCTAGTATTGTTTGAGTAGCTCAACATACCTAATGAATCTGTTAAAATGTAAGGTATGGGGAACTTCCATCTCCTTGTTTCATCAAGGATTGCATTTCTGGTGGACTGCAATGCAAAAAGCGAGAATTATGCTTTCTATTTTCATTTTAACCATATTAGCGACAATATACTTACATCACCACCAGCAATGTCTCCCTCAAAAAGATGCCTCAAGTCTAAAAATGTTGCGCAATGATGTCAATCAACAACGCTTGCAGCCACAGAAATTATATTGAACAACTGGAAGCGATTACCTTTATTGATGTCTGGGATATCAACCCTGAGCTCACCATCATCTGCATTATCATCTGAAAAATAAATGTATGGATAGTACATTGAAGGGCTTGATCATTGCATTGTCATGAACCAACCTGTTGTTGCTGGAGCAGTCTGCACCTAGCATAAAAATAAAACAGTTTAAGTCCAATATTGATGATTTTCTGGGTGCAACTATAATTGAGATAAATTTACCTTTAAAACTGCCAAAATGACAATCAACAATCCAATCTTCCTCCAGCACACGTCAAAGCCCATCGTTATTTACTTGGTTCTGTGACGCTTGTGAAAATATCTTGTCCATGAAGAAATCAGCTGCGGAGGAACTTTGCTCGCCATAACGGAGCTTAATGGATAACTAATACTTTACACACCTTCTTAGCCTCGAGTGTTTCTGTTGACACTGCACATCATCTGATATGATTTTAACTATCCTGCTTAAAAAAATAAAACAACAATAATAATCCTCTCCATGTGTATCTATAACATTTCTTTATCTAAGATTCCATGCATGTAAGAATAATGTTTTCCTTCATTGGAACAACATCAGCCAAGTTTCGGTTTATTTTTTTAGTTTTGATATTCTTGTCTTTTTGCTGTGTTCTTTTTAACAAGCTAAACAAATTGTAAAAAAAACAAAAAACATACAGTACTCGATTGAAAGTTAATATTTTTACAACAATAATTAATGTTATGGTTGTCAAGATCAGTCTTGGTCAGATAATAAATTTGAATACTTTTCTTGAGTGCTTGAATTCCCAGGTACCTAAAATGCTATCACCCTCTTTGTCCAGTTTTAAAACTCATTTGAAGACCCCATTTTATTGGTTTTCAACTGACTTTTTTGTTATTGTTCTACTACTGTATATTAATTTGTTTTAATTTACTGTCTTTATGGTTGTCCCATTGTTAGATGTACAGCTGCAGCCATTGTGAAATGCGCTAATTGTATGGTATGGTATGGTATGGTGTTTTATTGTATTGTATTTTTGGCCTCTCATACCAAACTCTTGAACCATACTTTCTGAGAACCACCCATGTACACGATTGTTTACATTTGGTAAGCATCACAAGTTTATATTCATTTCCATCTCATTGTTTTTGTTGCCATATCATGAATCCAAGTGTTGTTGTCAACTGAGACATTTTATTGAATTTTGTTCCACACAAACAGCTGAAGATCATCATGACTGTATGGTAACAACAGACGTGCACATCGCATTATCACCAGTAGATTAACGTCACCATTAATAAAACCCACAAATAATCCCAAAATACCCCCTCAAACTTTGGTGAGCACAAACTGGAATGAGGCCTGATCATGTGTTACGTGTCGAAAATTGAAGCCAGTTTGCGCTTAAGTCTGACTTAAGACAGTAGTTCCACCAATCAATGAATATAACTGTATCCATTCTTTTGATCACCAAAATTATGTATCCAATTCGTACGACAAGGAAATTTTGGGGTGAAATTATGAAACCATTCCCCTGTGTTATATAAGTAATATGCTCCTTCACCGCAGTGCACGTCATCATAGAAAGGGAAGCTTTCTATTCAAGAATTATGTCATGGATATGTTGGATGACAGGATAGTTCCCTTTACCACCCTTTCCATTGAAGTCATCCAGGTTCAGAGCCTTGACAATGACACCTCCATACGCACTGTTTTTGATGAAGTTGGCCTGGATGGGTAGCAAATTAAAAAAAAAAAGCTTTAACAGCAGAATGAGGGATAAAAAAAATAATAAAAATACTTGATATTTGACTACCTTAGCCTCAATGGTCTCAGCGCTGTCAAAGTAAACTTCCTTCCGTGGATCAGAGGATTCCTAAAATATTCAAATATAATATATACCGTAATTTTCGGACTATAAGTCGCACCGGAGTATAAGTCGCACCAGCCATAAAATGCCCAAAAAAGTGAAAAAAATCCATATATATGTATATAAATCGCTCCTGAGTATAAGTCGCCCCCCCACCCAAACTATGAAAAAAAACCGCGACTTATAGTCCGAAAATTACGGTATATAATATTGAATTTTGGACATCATGTTTTATCATAGGTTTGAATGGTCCAGTGTCATGTGATTTTACCGCAGATTTGGGAATGATCGCTTGGTTAGATCCATAACCATACGAAGCGATTCCCATGAGAAACTTTTCTTTTGGAACACCTGTGTTGGCAAAGAACTGCATCGTGTTTTTCTAAAATAAAAGGAAAACACACAAGGCCAGGAGAACAGAATTCAGAATTCTCAGGCAAGAGTTGTCCAAAAAACATCCCGCTGTCCATTTTGTTTTAGCAGCCAGTGATTTACCGTTTTTTTCCGTGTATAATGCGCCCCCATGTATAATACGCACCCTAAAAATGGCATGTGGATGCTGGAAAAAAGCCTGTACCCATGTATAATACGCACCCAATTTTTTTTTTTTTTTTTTTTTTTTAAGTCCCAATGATCGTCACACACGCAGGGAGGCAATGGGTCCCATTTTTATAGTCTTTGGTATGGTCTTAACTAGGCTGGATGTATTTTTTTTTGTTGGCGTTGATTTCTCCGACTGCCCGTAAAGGCACCACCGCAATCAGATGAAAAGAGAGGAAAGTGACGTGCGGACATGTGAAAAAGGCGGCTCTGTATGGGAGAGACGTTGAAGAGGAATAAAAACACCCTTGGAAACCAAAACTTGCCCCTCGTCGTGACTCGGAGCCGCAACAAATGTTTCGGATTTGTGTAGGGTACATTGTGACAGCAAACGAGCAGGTGATCGAGCAAGCGTCTGATACGAGAGCATTGCGTTCGTATGGAGCGTGTTTGAAGTGAACAGCAGAGACGAAAGGAACATGGCAAAGTGTTGTGAAATAAAATATTACCTGTAATACGCATTTTGTTATTTGCTGATTGTATTAAACTATCACATTCATTGTCAGTCAAGAAGAGAAGAGGACTATTATCCCTTCTTTGACGAAATGACCAGAGCACAGTACAAACACACTATTGTCGGTCAGTCCTGTTGTTGGTTTTGTTGTACCATGATTTTCTTAAAAAAAAAAAAAAAAAAAAAAAATTTAAAAAAAAAAAAATTTAAAAAAATTTGTACCCATGTATAATGCGCACCCCAGATTTTAGGACAATAAATTAGTTAAATTTTGCGCATTATACACGGAAAAAAACGGTATACTAAAAAGGCTGAATGAAGGACAAACAGCTTTTCAATGTAATTGTATTTATACATTATTTTAAAATTTGACACAGGCCACAATGTTATGTAAAAAAAATTGAATTATGGATAAAGTTTGATAGTCGTGCTTAATTACCGCATTAGGGAATTGTGCTTGACCATTACTGGACGATTGTCGGTCAAGGTCGAAGGACATCACATAGAAGAAGTCCACGTATCTGTGGGTAAAACACACTTGAGTTATTGCCCGTCTTGGAATAAATGCAGCATTGTCAAAAAAATGATATTTGTGATTACTTGGAAAGCTCTGAGAAGTCATAACTCTGGATGATGTCAGATTGTGCAGCGGAGATACTTAGACTGAGCTGTCGCTGGCCCAGCTCGCGTCTCAGTTCCTGCTCAGCAGAACACCGTCGTTAAGTCTTTGCTCCCATTTATAGAACAACAATATCAAGATCAAAAACCTGTATGAAGAAACTGAAGCGTTGCTTGATGTTTGGTTGACTGCTGATCGCCTCAGCTACCCACTTGATGTTTAGGCCATCAAAATTCCCAGCGACCAAATGGTCGATTACAGATGCGATGAAAATCTGCCGGTTTGGTGGTGTGAATCTGCGAAAAAAAGAGAGAGCTTTCTTGAAGCACAGCACGTGTTATGTGCTTCCAATCAAGTCTTCTTTTAAGTACTGTGGTTCCTTGATATTCCGGTTAGTTCCGTGACTTATTCAAAACGCTTGTCTCGCAAATCATCTATAACCCCACTGAAGTCAATGCAAATGCCATTGATCCGTTTCAAAAATGTATTTTTTTTAATAAACAAAAATAGCACTGTATATTAGTGTACTTTCTAAAAACATACAGTATTACATCATTTAAGGCATCGGTGTCAAACTCAAGGCCCGGGGGCCAGATACGGACCGCCACATCATTTTATGTGGCCTGCGAAGACAAATATTGCATTATTAAAATGACAAATTGTCTTTTTTTTTTTTTTAAATGGAGATATTGCTTGCAGTTTTTATTACCATTCATGTTTTTAAGAAATTTGAACAGTTTCTGATTTCAAAACTATTTACTCATCAGTTTGTTTTGTAGCCTATACTGTATAGAGAAGACGGTGGCAATCATAATGGCGCTCCGAAGGAAACTATGGCTACGATGCGGCCTGTGACAAAAATTAGTTTGACACCCCTGATTTAAGGAAATTTAACAATGTTTTGTTTTCGTTATTATTTATTACTACAATTCAATTTATTGTTTAGCGACTTCTGATCTGCCCGGACAGCAAGCAAGTCTGGAATACAAGAAGGCCTCAATCTGTTTTGTGACTTACATCTGGCTTCCAGCAGTAGACAGATCGACTTCCAAAAAGGTTTGAAGCTCTGGATTTCTGTTGGAACAAAAATGTTTCTTGTTATTATTCAACATATTCAATAATAAAGCAAAAGGTGGTCAGATTCAGACCTTTTCTTTATTTCAGCGAAGGCTTGAAACTTGCTCTCGTCACAAGAGGTCAGGGAAACCGGCGTAGGCTTAAGGGAGCTGTAGATGATTTGGCTGCACAGCTGAGCATCGATGTCACGCAAAATATCAAATGGGTTTGCGCCAATTTGATCCGAGGTGCTCTGATACACGCACGCCAGTTTTTTGGATGCCACACCTAAAACATGAAAATAACCAGCTGGAAATTAGTTTGTACGATCATATAAGATTTTCTGCTATCTACAAATCATCACAAGACATGAACTTACATGTGTCAGCAATGATGGCACACAGGCCTTGTAAAAAAATAAAATAAAATTGACATATATTAAAACTTTTATGTAAAACAAGCTTGTCGAAACTTTTCAAAATATTACTTTCATTGGTGCACCTTACCTGCTAGAAGAATTAACTTCTGCATCTTGTTGCTACAAAAATCATAGAAAACAAAGCGGTCATTCCAAGTTGCATGACATTTTGATCAGTCAATCAGAAACATCCTTACTTTAAATGGAATGGTGGATGGAGAGTTACCAAAGTATCTGAATGACTGAAAAACATACAAAGAAAAACAAGCAATGTGATGACAATATTCATTCAACACTGACAGAAACTAAATCGGAGCAAATTTGGAAAAGTCAATCGAACAATTGCGTTTCTGAATTGTAAAATTACTGCAGATAAAAAATGGTTGTCCTCCCCATCATTTCAGTTGCCAATATTAGATGGGCACTGGTGGAGCGCCGACACCCTCATCCATCCAATTGAATTGCCTAATAAATCAACAGAACAAGTATGCGTCCATTTACTTACCAGCTGGAAGAAAGCTGCGAGTGTTTCTCGGTGGAGAACTGATGCTTGAGTTGGAGATGTTGCCGAATTTATCTGGTACTGTAGCAGGGTTGGGCCATGGACACATTGCTGAAGGAAGCATGACAATTGGTTCATGACTGCAAAGGGATCAATGGAATTTTTTAATTTCAAGTGGAGTTGACAATCAAAATTACTCTAACCTTAACTGACTCAGCAACAAGCAACGAAAAGAAAGGAACATTGTGTTTCACTTGAAACCAGGAAGGACGTAATTAAAGGTCGGACTCATTGTTAGGTTTTTTCGCTGACCGAACAAATTTCAAGAGAAGAGCAACAGCAAACAAACCACAAGTGAGACAGAATATTAAGTGTTTTCGCACGAGGAGTGCAGTACAGATAGCTTCACAACAATCTCACTGCACTATATATCTGTGTACACTCCCGCTCTTTTTATTTGGATTTGCCCTACCCACATTTGTGAGGCAAAAGCCCCTAAAAGGGGAGGGGGAACGCGTGTGGGCTTTGCCTCGTAAGGAAGAAATCACTAGGTGTTTACATACTGATAAGAACATGTGGAAAGAGGAATTTGAGTGGCCTGGATAGAGAAGAAAACCTTTGACCTCTAGTCAAAACATAGCAAGGGATGCTTTACGACATTGTGTAGAATGGGACAAGCTAGGTTATTTATTACTGGATACATACATTCCGACATAATCCTACGATTAAGATAGTTTGGAAAACCCTGACAATGATGGTCACTTGTAGGTTCATCTGAGGTGCAAGACAGCAATGAGGCATGTTGTTTAACAAAGTGGTCTTTGTTAGAAAGGAACTGTCTCGGTAGATGTCTTCTTTTTGCTGAGTTGTCAGCTGGTCCTGCCTGACCCAGCTGTAACCTCTCTCCTGACCCAGCCGTAACTTTTCTCTTCTGTGGTACATCATAAAAACAGCAAGGCCAAACAGCAAGCATATATTGCAGTAATACTGCAGTAAAGCATTGATTAGAGAACGCATGATAACATATATATACATTTTTCTAACACTCATGTTCTCATGAAAGTCCAAAAAAAAAAAAAGGCCCATCCGTGTACACACATCACGCCTTGCATGTCTAATAAACTTTTTTGAGCCTCAAATGTACACATCCCAGAAATACTACGTTAGCATGTTTGCATTTTAAAAGATGTTTCGATGGTCAATGCAGAGACAGGAATTGATTCATTTGAGTTACACATAAAATGGATCCCTGAAATTCACAATTTGCCACCAATGGACACCTATTAGCTCATTTTTTCCCCCCAAAGTATAAATCATTATAATTATTATATTTTTTAACTCTTATGGTTTGGTGGTGCAAGCCTTGTGTGGTACCCAAACGAGAATTAAATACAAATGATTAATTAAGCTACGCATACCAGCATTTATTTTTTATTGCATTTACCTTACAAGTAGTAGTCAAGGAAAGTGCTTTTAATGTTTCTATATTTAAAGGAGAAGTCAGTCTCCAAATTTTCTTTGTGATGATATTTCCTGTGCAGCCCAACTGGGAATCGAGTGCACAAGTTAGCAAGTAAGTAGCAACTCTCTTTTTAACATGAAATTACTTGTAACTGAACAGCATGTGATTACATTCACTTTTGCATTCACAGCAGAGCGATTGAGTCCCGAAATGCCCGGCAAGCATCTTGCAAGCTCATGATGAACTGAGCATTTGTCCACCTTCGCCAAAAACGCAGACATCATGGCAGCCAAGAAAAAGATTAAAACTGAATACAATCACTCTGAATGCCTCCGCACACACCCATTTGGTCTTCCTGTTAAGGCCAAAATGTCAAGACATAATAGACCCTATTATGTGTTAATTGTAATTAATTCATTTCCTGGCGCTAACACCTCGTGGCAAACTGCAAATGTTTTACAATGGTCAATCCTTTGTTTTCTCCGCTTAGAAAATAGCAACAAGTCTGAGCAAATCGGTCTATCAGACCCTGGATTTTCAGAGTTTCTTACTATTGCAATGCCAAAGTTTGCATTGTATATGAGATAATACCTCATCCACCTTCACCTCAAATGCACAGACGTCGATAACTGTCAACTCATTTGAGCATTGTCTCAGCTATTTGTTAGACTTGAATACACGCAACACACACCCAGTTAGTCTTTTTCTGTTGTCTTCACTTCACTTCGGTCACATCTATTGCAACATGTGAATTATTGCCTGTCCTGACCCTTACGATGAAAAATGGCAACCACATATTGAATTTTATTATAGCGAGATATTTTAAGGCTTTCTCACGCTTCCTACATTTTTACGAACCTTTCTGAGAAATTGGGGAGCACGATATTGAAAAAACATGCGCTATGCAATATGGTTGTTTAATACGGTATAGCGATATTGTAAAATTTAATATGTACGACAAAATATGAATTGGAGGTGCCACTTGGGGCCTCCATCCTCACGTTGTACACCGTAGTTTTGCCAAGTTTGAAGATGGGTGGTTTTAAAAAGCTGGTGAGTGGTATGGGTTGGTCACACACTGACCACCCGTGGAGCGAACACATTTGGATCTTACAAGAGCTGGTACAAAATGTTTATGATCGCGTAGGTGTGCACTTGTTTAACTTGGGCCTATTTTGCATCATGGACTATTTTTTGAGCGTCAAATCATGCCAAGCTACTCGTAAAGCATCGATTGTGAATGACAGACAGTGCTGATGTCACTTACACAATTATTAGGAGAACTTGCAACATTGTCTTTATGGAAAAAGTGAAGGGCGACATGGTGAGAGAACGTTTGTATTAAAATGAAGTTGTTTGCATGCTTCTTCTCTTCACATCTCTTTATTTGATTTCTGCCAGAGGCGTAACATTAAAACATAGACCCTGAAAATTTTAGAGTAAAAAATTATCATGCAGCACTTGAGTGCAGCAAAAAAAAAACTTTCCTTATTCTTGCCATTCATTTTCTTCCACCGAGTGAAACGAACATAATAGTAAGCCAGAATGTCGTAATTATGCAGCCACACAAGCACCCTTAATAATATTTAATCGTTTGTCAGCACTAATTTGAAAAGGGTAAAGCGCAATTAATACCTGACACATCTATTGACATTTATCTGCTGAAACTGGACCAAGAAGGAAAGGCTTTAGGGGAAACATTCCACCTTCATTTCGTCAAGTGAGGACAGTCACACGGTGTTCTCAGTCCCGCTCTGAACTCTAGTCAAGTCAAGTTTATTTGTATCGCTCTAAATCACAAGCAGTCTCAAAGGGCACATAGACAAACAATTGACGATTATTCTCAAAGCATCCCCTGATCTTAAGCTCCCAAAAGGGCAAGGAAAAACTCAAAAAAACCCTACCAGGGGAAAAATGAGAAACCTTGAGAAGGGACCACAGATGGAAGGATCCCCCTTTCAGGATCACCAGGCTGCAATGGATGCAGAGAGGGCACATAAAATACGTAATATGAAAATCAATGAAAAAGTGGATGTCCAAGTCAAAGCGAAGAGCTGCCGGAGGTGCCCTCGATTGTCCTGGCAGTGTCTTCGAGGAGGGTAAGCTGCAGTTCCCTCATCCTGAATTGGTCCACGAGAATCTAGATAGCTGCTGTCAGCTTGGGTGTCACCGAACCATCTCCCCAGCCGGGGAGGGGTGGGGGGGAGGGGGAGAGGGAGCGAAAACAAACTCCAGCCGAATCGGCCACTACAGGTTAATTAAAGGCCATATCATAGTCTTTAAACGTGTCTTAAATGTTTCTACTGAGGTAGCGGTTCTAATATCCATTGGTAGGGCATTCCAAAGCTCTGGAGCCCGAATAGAAAATGCTCTAGACCCTGCAGACATTTTCTTGGCCCTCGGTGTCGCTAAAAGACTAGCGTTTTGCGAACGAAGGTTACGAGACGGAACATAAGGAACAACTAGGTCGACGAGATATGAAGGCGCTAACCCATGCAATGATTTATAGGTTAATAGAAGAACCTTGAAGTCACATCTTAAATGGACTGGGAGCCAATGTAAGTTGGCTAATATTGGGGTAATGTGATCAAATTTTCAAATCAAATATTACCCGAGATTAGTTACAGTATCGCTCTGAGTGATAGTACGGTTATCTATAGTTATAGTGGTTTCCTTAAATAAGTGTTGATAACGAGCTGGACCGATTATTAACATCTCAGTTTTATCTGGGTTAAGACGAAGGAAGTTGAGAGACATCCATTGCTTGAGCTCCGCAAGGCACGCCTCAAGATTACAACAGTCTCGCGGATCTGTCATCGATAACGGCATATATAATTGGGTGTCATCCGCGTAACATTGAAAACTAATATTATATTTACGTATTATGTCCCCAAGCGGAATCATACAAGTATTAAATAGAATTGGTCCGAGTACCGATCCCTGTGGGACACCACATTATAGAGCTCAGAGAACGTATTGCCATGGACCACTCGATGCATCCTGTCTGATAGATAGGAATAGAACCAGTCTAGTACTGACCCTGAAATACCAACACAACTTTTAAGACGCTCTAATGAAATATCGAAGTCTACAGTGTCGAAGGCAGCACTAAGATCGAGTATTAACAATTCCGATGAAGTGTTTGAATCCATAGCTATGAGATCATTATTCACTTTAGCAAGTGCTGTCACAGTGGAATGATTAGCTCTATAACCAGACTGAAAGGATTCATATCGATTATTGGCGACCATGTAATCAATAAGCTTCTGCGCTACTACTTTTTCAAGAAGTTTTGCGATGAATGGGAGGTTTGAAACTGGCCTATAACTCACAAGTGAAAGGAAAAAAAACAAAAAAAAGCTGTGTGAAAACAACATAATTGTAACCAAGAATGTCTTAATTATGCAACCACACAAGCACCCTTAATACATATAATCGTTTGTCAGCACTAATTTGAAAAGGGCAAACCACAATTAATACCTGACATACCTATTGACATTTATCTGCTGAAACTAAAGCTGTGAGCAGTTAAAAGGCCAAGTTGGGGTACTTGCATGTTTGTGGTACTCACACACAGGACAATCGGACGAGTTTGTTCAAATATGATATCAATAAAAGGCCAAAAATGGTGCCCAATTGTGTGTGTGTGTGTGTGTGTCTCAAAGAAAGTTGCATCGCTTTAAATTTGCAGTACATGATAAACATAAATTATTTTCCTGTTCTGTCAAACTATGATAGGTGGTCACCTAACCCAAAACACAAACACAAAATCACTTAACTGTGATTTAATATTGATTGTAGTACAGTTTACATAAATGACAACAGATACTTTACAATGATTTTCAATTCTGATAATGAACTCACCATACTGATGAACAAGCAGTTTGATGAAAATACAAAACAAGCATCAGTCGGTTCCGAAGAGAATAATAATTGTTTTTCGCATTGCATTTATGTTTTGTAGAATTTTATAAGCAATTTATTTTTTCACTGTTACTGTTATTTATCGTAGCTGGACCAACTATGGATACAAAGGTTGAGCAGCATACAACACAAGTTCAAATTATTAGTGTGTACACAATTTGGCTGGTTGCGCTTCAGCTCACGAAGCTCGCAGTAGCCTATTTTTTGTTTTCTTAATTGTTCATTTTTAATTGTATTCACAGCCTATTTTTGTTTTCTTAATTGTTCATTTTTTATTTTATTCACAAATCTTGCAGTCCAAGTAATGTTAACTATTAACAGCACATTCTCAGCAATTAGAGTAAACATGAGTATAGTTTTTATAAGGCAATTGTGATGTATCAAGAATATTAAAAAAAAAAAAAAAAATAGACACCATTTTTTGAGTCAAACTGAGTTGAATACTGTTGGTTAGAGGTTATCTATTAAAATATACATAAAATGAATAAATAAGGAACTATGATTATGAGGGATGGAATCCCAATCTAGATTTGTTATGTTTTAAATTTAATAAGCAAATTGACATATCCATGCTATGTCAATAGAGTTATGATTAACATTGGAAACTGCTACACCTAAAATGAAGTAGCTCACCATATTTATTTGTTTGCCCAGTATAGATTTAAACGAATGAATTAATGTAAAGCTAATAACATATATAGCGTATTTTCCGGACTATAAGGCGCACCTAAAAACCTAACATTTTCTTAAAAGCCAACAGTGCGCCTTATAGTCCGGTGCGCTTTATATATGGACCAAATTCCTAAATTTAAACTGGCCCGAAGCATTGTGTCATGAAATCAATCATAAGTGGCCCGCTGAAGACTATGAATCATGAATCAAAAAGACTATGGATCATTATTTTGTTATTTTAAAGTAATTTGTTGCGTCTGAAGTTGAAATAAAAAAGATAAAATGGAGAATGATTTGATTTGGATTAAAAATCTGACATGATGCATTTATGGTGCGCCTTATAGTCCGGTGCACCTTATATAAGGACAACGTTTTAAAATGGGCCATTCATTGAAGGTGCGCCTTATAGTCCGGTGCGCCTTATAGTCCGAAAAATACGGTAACTAAAACGGATTTCTTTAAGTGAATTTGCAGATTTACACAAAATAAAATTCTCTATTGATATTTCCATAGTAGTATAATATACTTTGGGCCAGACCTCAAACCCTGTGGACCAAAAATCAAATGTCACAAATACTTGGGCTTTACTATGAGCTCAAAAAAAAAAAAAAGTCCATAACCAGATATGACAATAATGATTGTGATGTTATATTCAAATACACAAACACATTCCAGCATACATGTAAAAGAAGAGAGGATAAATTGTGTGGATACTGAATGCTGCTGCAGCATGAGAGGAATGACAAATATATTTAGGAAATGATGCAGCCAGTGTCTTTCTGGGGCTTTAAATCGGGTTCCTTCATTGGTTTTACTTCCTCCTCTTTAGGTTTGGCCTGAAGAAAAACACAATAAAGATAATAATAAATTTTATTTATAAGGCGCCTTTCAACAATTATAACCAAATATTTTCCAAACAACTGTGTCATCCTGTCGACAGAATATTTCTCTAAAAGTCTTGAGGACCAGCAAAAAGTATTTTTTTTGTCAGAAGTGGTTTTCACCTCTCCTATGATGTCATTTCCTGTTTTTTTCTCATTGTTGAGTCATGAACACAGACCGTATGTCATTCTTAATATAGGGTTGATGATTTAAAATGTTTTAGTGTATCATACAATCCTAAATTTAATAAAAGTATTTAAAAAAAAAAAACCCAAAGGACGGAGGAAAATATTTTTTTCATTGCACATATAATAATAGATAGTTGTGGTGGTCCATCTGATTTGTCAGAGACAATCACAGGAACAATTGATACCCCGGAAACAAAACATGCTTTAAGGCGAGTTCTACTACCTTGTCATTTTTGGCTCCCTTGGTCAGGTCAAAAGTGGCATAAACTTCCGGAGTACACTGCTCATTGGGAGATGGCAGCTCAAAGATGATTGGCTCCACCAAGCCATAGTTGGCTTTCAACTCTAGCTGGGGAGGTTCAGTTGGGACCTTGTGGAAGTATCTGGGAAAAAAATATTAAATCTAGGTAAATTGTGCTAACGGTGACATCATTTTACAATGACAAAAACATCAGCAACAGCAAATTAAAACCATATTACTTGACTCACATGAAGCCATTTTCTCTCTGACACTTTTCCAGTGTGTTCTTAACGAAGCCACCCAATTTGCGAAAGAAAAGCTGTTCAGATGGTTTTGCTGTGGATCCTGGACCTTTGGTGAGACGATACTCTTTACACAATTCCTCAGCACGGTTATAAGCTGCAGAAAAATACGTCATTTTAATTCAATGAAGAAGGCAGCCAGTCAAGTGAGTATGAGGGCCTGTACAGAAAAGAATTGCTTCTTGAACCAGTATTTATTTAGTCCTCTGGATGGCGCTCGACATTCAACATTGAAAGTAGCCTTGCTATTTCTTAAACTCCTAATATCAACAGTGCCATCTAGAGGAGTAAAAAAATATAACAAATGGTTATTTTTTTCCCCCGTCACTAATGGTTCAGTGGCAAACAATTTAAACTCCTCAGTGAAAAAGCTGAAAGAAAAAAATTTTTTATTCAGCTTTAAACATTCCAATTGTTTTAAAACGATTACATTTCCTGCTATATTAGTTTCTTAATAGTCTCCACAGATATCCAATTTCTTCTTGGCGACATAAAACAGTTGTGCAGCCACTTTTCGATTTTCAACCTGCATATTTATTTTTTTATAGACTAAACCCAACATACTGTAAAACTAGTCTAACCTGCCTGACTACTACAATTAAACAGTGAGCTACAATTACAAAAATCCATTATTTGCGCAAGACAATGCTGCTAAGATACATATCATCAAAACAAAGACATCTACCCTTCTCTGCTTCTTGGAGAGATCGTATGGCCTCACCACACTTATCCTTCGCCAGCAGTGTCTGTCCATGATAGCAGTATGCCTGTCAACACATTGTTGAGCCGATGAGATCACACAATACTTTCCACCCTTACAAAAGTAAACAAACTTACATAAGCCATGTAGAAGTAAAACTTCAACTGGAGATACTTCCTCCACTTGGTGCTACACTCAGGCTCTAAAGTATTTAGAGTGTGATCTGGACACAAAATAAACACGTTTTAATAATATCTAACAGTTGCTTCAGTCTTGCCTTGATTATGGTTTTAATTTACCTCAGAATAGATCTACTGTAATAAACAACTTTGCAAATGGAAACTAGAAAATAACTCTGGACTCGAAATAATCACCAGCTTTCTGATAAAAGTTTGCCGTCTCAGATGCCAACGCTGCGACAATTGAAGCGTTGTGCTTCAGTTCAATGGCTCTGGCGATTGTCACTGTGAATAAAGAAGAATGTTTGCGTACTCAAACATACTTGGCAGACTTGTGCATATTACACAACACATGACATTGAAGGTAAATGCACACAATGTTCCAGCTAGAAAGGAACATACCTTCTTGAGCTTCTGCCTGAGACTGGATGATGTATGCATCAATCACTCTGGGATCCAGGTCCCTACCTTTTTCTGCAGGGGTGATGAGACGAGGGATGTGCGACTCCTGCCGGATATTAAAAGCCATCTTCTCAATCATTAAATCACATAAAAAACATAAACAGCTCTCTAGTGATGGGACACTGGTTTCCTAGGAAAGACCAAATCTAAACTGTATGATGAAAAAAATCTAAACTATAGCATGAGGTCATTGGAAGATAGTCCCTATGTGTTATTTACCCTAAGATTTTTGAAGATTCCAGCAGCAACTTTCAGGCTGCGGTGAACATCTTTTGCTTCATCCTCTGAGACACTGTCAAAAAAAGAAAACATCTCGTGAAGAAAAAAAACACAAACTTTTGCAACATTTAAAGACAATGGCGTTACACATACTTTTCTTTTCCAGCAAGCCTTGAGGCGAACTTGGTGTACCAAAGCGCTACATTGAAGGCCATGGAGACCAGCTCAAAGATTGCATCTTGTTGGGCGCTAAGATGACACAGCATGGAATGAAGGGAACGTTAAAACACGTCATCAGTGTTAAAGGGAAAACAATTGAACCGTACCTTGGTGTGTTCCCTTGTAAAGTATCAGTCCATTTGAAGTTCTGAATGTATCTCATCTTGTTGTCCTGTGTAGTTCCATCCAAGGATACAATGAAGCCTGTTGTATCAGACAACATGTGTGGGTGATACGACCAACCATGTTTATATTTTCTCAGAGTGGACAGCACCAGACATGTACATACATGGCAATTCAGATAATCCGATTAGCAACAATTGCATCATTATATTTTAGAACATATTTGTGTGATTGTAACAACTGACATTGTAGGAGGGAGAAATATGCATCTGAGGCACTTTTCATGATCTCTGCATTGCAGGTGACATCTGTGAACATTTCCAGCAGCCTTGCCCTGGTTGTCCTTAGGTCACTGAATTCGTGAACACAAATACAATCATTAGATGGTGTGGCTGTAGTATATAAAAGTATATGACAGATGGAAAGAACATTTAAGACATTCATCAGGACACAACAGACCAGTTTGACATCAAACTAACAGCTAATGTTTGATCATGATAAGAAAAAAAAAGATCGAAGTCCAAATCTGATTACACTATCATTAATATATCAACACATCAGACCTACTTGCAGATTTTATTTGCAGCGGGGCTCCCTGCAACACCATATAAATTGAAGGACACAGGCGCTGTAGCCTTAAGAGGATTTCGGTGAAACCAGTGTGCCATCTCCTGGGTGAAGGAACGCCTATAATGTCTTCAACAGTCAGCATGACATCAAGTTAATTTGGGAGTTACGTAGAATGAGGAATTCTGACAACATGGATGAGTTTCGACGTGCTACTTCCAGTGAATGTAGCGCTAGCTAACAGCTAACCGATACTTGCTGTTACTATAAAACAACACAAAAACAACACAAATTCATTTGGTGTTCCACGTATTAACACTTCGGCTCAATTAGGTATTTTCACATTGTGTCACATTGTGCCTTAAAAAGAGACGATTACGTTATGATTACATAATCTACGGATAGCTATGTTAGTATTAACACTGGTTTAATCTAAATGATTATAGCAATATATCGACCAATTCGTTACAACATAAATATGTAATACAACACGTAAAATGATGGGTAAAACACTTACCAATCTTGTGACGTTTGTTATGGGTGATGTGACGGAAAATCTGATTCTGTCAAGTTACTTCCGGAAATAAACTGGGACTGAGCGTTAGCCAATGAAATCACAGTGTTTAGTCACATGGCAAAGAATCCAGGAAGTGCCTACAACCTGCTTATCGGGTTGCAGTACTTGATTTTCTAACACACTTGACAGGCCTTTAATAGATTTAAAACATCAATATTTATGTGACTAGTGTGTCTATTTGTATAATTAGTCCTGTAATGAATGTTTTTAATAATTTCAGATAATATAAAGGCTACGTTTTTTCCTAATATTTATGAAACAGCTCCCAGATAGTGTAAATTACAGGCTTTCATCAAAATGCCACAAGGATGAAAAGCAACAGTATTTTTACCTTGCTGAATTAGTCTGTCGTTTAGGGCGAGGGTGCTGTCTCACGCCATTGTTAAGTACAGAATTAATTACCATGGCAAGAACAGGGCGTCTGTTTGCAGCCAGAGTACAAAAGAAAAAAAGCAAGTGTAAACTATGAGGCACACATGGATTGAATCTACCTTTGAACTATCAGGATTTACAAAACACTGAATGCTTTTGTAAATAAAGAATAATCTAAAGCTTATGTTGAGGATACGCGTACCTTCGTACTACTACCACTACGAAAACATCACTAAGCCACACAGACATTTCATTATTTTCTTAATTAAAAAGTCATTTGTCAGTTCATTCAGTACTTGTTCCCATAAACAGGATGTACACACAAGGCACACAGATTAATAATGAAAAATATATTTTTAAATTAGTTTCCCATTCTGAAAAATCATTAACCAGGTATGACAAGTAACAGGCAGAATTCAGACAAAAATGAAAATCACATTATCAATATCCCATGACAGAGCACAAAGTCTATGACCGCATTAACATCACAGGCCGTGATATACAGTATTGCATGTTTGGAATATTCCTCACCAAGAATGATTCTAATATTAAAGTTTATAATCTAAAGATACACAATAAGTGCACCATCCCGCGTTACTGATTGCCTAACAAGCAAGATGTCACTGATAATTTCACATAAACATTTGGGTAAAAAATTACATTCAATCCCCCCCTTTTTGTAGAATTTAAGACTAATTCCAAGTGCTTGTCCTGACATTTAGGCTCAAAGGAACAATCAAAAGGCACTTCTGGTCAGCTGAACCTCAAATTACTAATAGTACTGTGTTAAACCTCAGTTTTACACTGCCAAAACACAATTCACATTAAGATATTTCCCACTTTTGTTTGTATCACAAATGTACATTTTGGGATCCCTCGGGACATATTGTTCCAAAAGCAAACCCCAGGATATGAAACTCAACAAAAACCAATAAATGCAGCTCTCATTGTTGACATAGGTGACTATTGCTGGAGGGTGCAAACATAGACGGTCCAATGAACAAACCTGATTCAAGACTTGTTATACATGATTTAACGTATGAAGTATTCAGTAACCTCCATTATGTGCGTCAATGTAGCATTTTCATACCTTTAATCTGCACTTTAGATTGTACCAGTGAAAGTGATCAACATAAAACGACTGAAATTCAATATTTGGGTCGCAGGTAACTGGCACAGCTTAGTTTGGACACGAGGCAGGGTTCGATCATTCATAGATGAATTGCATCATACACAAACATTCTTAAAGTACACTCACATTATTAACAAAGTCTTCGGCAACGATCAGTGTAAAAGTATGTACAACATGCTTGGACTTGATTTGTTTGTGATTTTTTTTTTTTTTTTTTTTAATCAAGGAGTGGGGGAACCTCCCAAATATTAAAAAACACACACTAAAGACTCAGACTTTGTTTGAAAAAATGTGCAGAATGGACATTTGAAACATTTGTGACATTAAAGCACAGTTTAAAGGCGTTTGGCATAGTTATTGCATAGAATATGGTCCCGGACATCTCCCCACCCTCCATTCTTCACGTGGGCCTTGTGTAGAGCTGCTTCAGAAGCAGAAAGGACAAGAGAAGAAGGAAAAAGCCCATCTTTAGCAATATTAAGTGCCTCCTCAACCTTCTGTGAGGCCCATTCTGGCCTGCAGTTCTGCTTCTGATGGAGCCCGCAGTCTCCGGTATGAAGAACCCGAGAGCCCTGAGCCACAAGAACTTTTATAGGCTTTGAGATGCAGGTACCAGAAAGATGCTGCAGCGTCCAGTCCCAGTTGTAATCGTCATACGTGCAGAAGTCGTTGCTGCAGCCCATCATCTTGTAGTACGCCTCTCTGGAGATGGCCATGCCAATGTTGTGCTTTGTGGACATCCACCCAGTGGTCAGTACCTTGTTAGACAGTGTGAGGAAGCCTGCAAAGTCATTATGGTTTCCCAATGCCAGCATATCACAATCCTGACATTTGTTCTTCCTGAACTCAACCGTTGAATTATAGAAGTGAAAAATGTCTGGTAAAACGAAGTTGTCCTCCTCAAGAAATATTACAAATCCACTGTAGCCCTGCACTGCATTGACTCGCTCCCACACAAAATGTAACTTCCACCACCAGTGATGTTTGGTTTGAGTGATGGAAGCTTCTCTGTAGCGTCCGTAGGAGTCTGGGTGCTTTGCATTGAGGCATCCTGTTTTGATGGCATTTTCTTTGGAAATGTCCCTTGGGCAATCCCGTGGATCCTGCCCAGGAAACTCGCTGGGATACAGCTGAGTGCTAAAAGGGAAATAAATTTGCAATACTTTGCAAAAAGTGATCCCTTGCACAATGGCGTTGATTTCCGCTGAAAAATAGTCATGGCTGAAGATGAGGAGGAAGCTGTGGACCTCTGCAGCTTTCTCAAAAGACTTGATGAGAAGTTTAAGGTATTCCGGTCTGTTGTGGACCTGCACAACCAGTACCAGCTGAGGCTCCCCTGGAAACCGCTCAGCATTTAAAATATGTTGCTTGTAATTTGCCCTGTAGACGGATTGCATCAGTTCTGATAGCGAGCCAGAAAAGTCAAACTTTACTCTGTCGCTCGAGCGTGTGCCCTGATTAGCTTGATTCTTTAAATCACTTAAATCGTTCCCTGAATCTGACAGCACACGTGTGGAAACCAAAAGAGTCCAAACGACAAAGGAAACACCCAAAAGTACCAGCAGATTCTTTTTAGCCAGCCGAATTCTCATTTTGGAAAGGTCAGATAAGCAACCTTTGGTCAACGGCAGCTCACATTATCTGGAAAGTACTTCTTCAGCGTCACGTGTGTTGATTCAAAGAACTTTGTAACTTCTCTCCCCTGTCCCAGCTGCCACACACGTTGCTGCTATCTTTTATCACCTATGAGGAGAAAATATGTGATTTAAGTATTAACATTAGCATTGTGTTAATCGTTAGCTTGTTTTAGACTCACCCGTAATGCAGTGTAACTTGACAGTGAGCACTGATCGTAACAGGAAGAGAAAAGTCTGACGGGGGTGTTTCATCTCCACTTCACAACTCTTTGACTGCTGACGTGTACAATGTGGCCGAGTGTCCAATAGTTTACACTCGGAGATTAAGTCCCGCCCCTGTCTTGCAGGCTGTGGAAAGACCCCTTAAGCGTCACAGGGAGTCAGCGGCGGCTGGACGAATCATTCCTGCAGAGAGGTGTGTAATATGAGAACCGGACTATCTGGCTCTGTTTGACATTCAACAGAGGGCGGGGCCAGGGCCATTGCTTGGCATAAAGTTCCCCCCCTCCCGTGCAATTATTTTAACAAATTTTAATACCCGTTTCTTATCCAGACACATTTTTTATAGAATTTTAATCAATTTATAAAAAGTCACACAAACAGCCCCTCGACAGTCCATTCTAAGAATTCAAAATTTGGGCAATACAAAGATCCCTCGCTACTTCGCGTTTCGTTTATCGCGGCTTCACTACATCGCGAATTTTTTTTCCAAATTAAAAAACAATTTAAAAGTCAAAATAAAACTTCTAAATTGAGGAAACATGTGTCTAACCTTTAGGACAATGTAGTATTGCTCCAAATTACATTCCTTTAGAAGTCCATTTTCGCACGATCGCAAATTAGCATCTTTCCGCTAACTCGTTAGCCTGCCCAGTACTTCTTGTTGGTGACCGTACTTCGCGGATTTCACTTATCGCGGGTGGTTTTTGGAACCAATTATCCGCGATAAACGAGGTATTACTGTCTAAAAAATACATGCATATGAAATGTAAACAAAGACTCGGCCTATAATGCAACAAATCATTTTGTTTTTAACTCAGCAGCCATATAATATAAATACATTATAATATAATGCATGTGATGTGTTTTGACCCTGACTGACCGTCGTCCTGCAGGCGGCCTGTGGAGCAGGCGTCCTGTGGAGCAGGCGGCTGCGGCTTGAGAGCATCCTATGGCGAAAATGTGCAGTGAAGGTGTGCTGCAGCCATCCTCGGCCTTACATCGTGGTGGGTCACGTCAGGGTCACCAATATGGCAGAACGGAGGAACATGTCTTTATTCCATGACTGCCAACTGTGGCTAGAGAGAATTCATCAAAACAACAAGAGCATGGCATCACAAAGGACAAACATATCAGACATATGAGAGGCCTGGCACTGAGGTCCGCCACAGTTGCTTTTTTGCCTATAGATGGCGATGTTTCCCACAGTTTGGAAGGTTTTCTCTCATGTATAGTTAAAAAAAAAACTTAAATGTAATGTTCTTTCATTGGCAGAACAACTATTTGCGTTGGGTTTCTCACCTGCTTCACACTACCCTACCCCAGCTTCTAAATTAAATTAAAAAATGAGAACTCCAATTGGGAAAAACTGAAATCTTCAGTTCAAAGTGTGCAACACCTGAATTTTCAATGTCAAGCTCCAATCCATTTTGGTCACGGAATTCAATGAGCTGCATATCCGCATAAACTAATTTGAGTTGGGGTTTATCGCCTAACTTTTGCCAACTTTTAATTTTGATTCATTTTTGAAAAATCTGATTGGAAATAAATTGAATAATTTTTGGTTTGAAATGTTCTACTTAGCCATTTGACTGTAGAGGCTACACTATAAGTTCATTAGGTTCAAAGTGAAGCAACATTTGCATTTTCACTGCCAATGGACCTTTACACATTATACAAAACTGCATCATAATGAGCAAAGGATGAAAAACGGTCATCAAATATGTGCAGTTCAAAGAACAGCCACAAGAGGGTGCCACGACTATTGATGACTGATATCGGCAGTGTACGCCGTACCTTGAAATCCCGATACGAAACCTAAAACAAACTCCATTATAAAAGCTTAAAAAAATATCAAGTTATGTTTTTTATGTGGTCACTGCTCACGCCCAAAGTCTCCATAGAAATCAAGTGAAGGGGCGTTTTTGTGGACAACAGTGTGGACTTAATTACCAAAGCACGACAACTTTTGTATTTCAATTGGAATTAAATTCAAATTAAGTCACCTTCTCCAGCCTCTCATCAACCACCGTCCAAACTTCTCACTCGCAACTCAACTACAGTGATTTGTACATATCTGTTTCTATGTACAGCTTATGTATAATGTGAAATGCAAAACCAGTATAGAATTTTTTTTTTATCATTTATTTATGATCATTTCTTGTGGTTAAGTAAAAAAAAAAAAAGTTATTTGATTTAATTTATTATTGTTATAGTTCAAGTAATATTGTTGGGCAAAAAGAAGTTGCAAAATTTATATTCTACTTTTTGATTGACATTCGAGCTTTGGTTATATTCTTAAAAAGTATTTGTTGATACTTGGGTAATTTTTTTTATTAATCTTGAATCCAATGTTTGACCATATACAAACAATTTTAATTCTTGCTCCATTCACCTGCTTTGCATCTACTGTAAATACTTTCAAATTAAAGCTGAACAAAGACAATTGTGTCTGTCCCAATATTTATGGACCTGACTGTAAACTAATGCATCACTTTTCATTCACGATCATTGCCTCATCATGCAGAACAGCCCAATAATGTCAAGTAATAAAAATGATCATTCCCTAAATGACTATCTAGGATGGCATGGGTTAATAAAGGTTATTAAATCATTGATGTCAAGTCAACATCCTCCTGCAGTTGCTATGAAAACTATTTTTGGAATGTAAGCACGCAAGAACAAGACAATAAACTCCCTAAAGTCTGTGTTTCCTTTTGTTGAAGAATGATTATACTTCTTAGTTTCCATAGAAATCAATCTGATTGCAGAACAGCAGAAAATATCTGAAAGTGGAATTTTTTTGTAGCTTCATGTGACCTTGTTTCTTTCGCTAGAAAACTTGACTTGTCAGGTACAGTTTAATTCCACAGGGCCTGACATTGAAGACTGGTGTGGCTAAAATGCTAGAATTATATTATGGTTGCTGCTTTTTTCACATTATTATCACAGAAATATTTTAGAATACAGAACAATATCATCATGTCATCTCCCAGACACATGGTGGCTAATCGTATGATACTAAAATGACATATTTCAGTACATACATGTACATATGCATGGGTATTCTTTGTTATGACATGTTGCATGCCATATTAAATTTGCAGGATATTTTTTGGGTGAATTTTTTGTCACTTTTCTACTCGTTTAAAACGGCAACTAAGGGGTCAAAAAGCAGAATTACATAACTGGGTCTTTTCACTTGAACCCTGCATGGACCTCAAACTTATGACATGAGCAAAGTAATCACTAATAAAATTAACATTACTGAGGTGCATGAGGAGGACATCATGCTGTCAGCAAAAACATGAAGTGTGCTCCATTTTCTCCAGTGTTGTGTGTGTTCATGTCAATTAGAATCCATATTAGCGAGGAATCATTGGAAATGTGTTGGTAAGTATGAGAACATCTTCAATGTGGTACGGTGATAAAATATTTTTTTTTTTGTCTGAGGCACAGCAAAGCAGTTCAGCCCTGCTCGGATTAGCAACAGATGGTGTAGTTTAACTATGAGCTAAGAGTTAACATCATCGTGTGGTGCTGCTTTGAATTCAGGATAAACGTCAACATTTCTCAATATATTTATTTCGTAGGAAATTCCACTCACTTCCTGGAGACTACGTGTGCGTTTACTAAGCGTCATTCGGGGTTTTTTTTATGTTCCTGTGATTAAACTTGAGTCAAACATGCAACTTTCATCTCTTCTTGCTCTTCCTGTAGTCATGTTTTGTAAGAAAACAGTATTTCATGTCAGTGGTTCCAAGTTGATCTGTCTCCGAAGGGAACCCTTTGGACAATCTGTAACATTTTTCAAAAATAATATTTGTTCTCATTTCTATGTTTTGCTGAGATATTTGCAAGTGTTGTGAATGCTTGAGCCTAAGTCTGAGGGAACAATTTAGGGTGTGCAGCTCAGCCTTGCACAGCTACTTGTGCAGTATGTCAGGGTGTTGACATTCACGTGGCAAGTACTAAGTAGAAACAGATGAGCCATGAGCACATATCCGCATCTGACACCTCAGGTTGTCGTCCGAGCTGGGAAACTTGGTCCTGTAAACTCGTGCTTAGAGTTTACACTATCAGGATGTCTAGTTAGATCAATTTGCAACTGGTATTGTCTTGAACCTCATACATCTTTTGTTCTTTTTAACTCATAACAATAATGTTGCCTTGGAAGTAAGTAATATAATACTTGTTGACACACGGCTGTGCCAAACAATAAAAAAAAAAAAAAAAGGTTAGACTGTGTGGCCAGCGAAAGAAAATTATGTGCATTACGTGTCATTTATATCAAATCAAGCCTCCATTTTTTTAATTGTTTGTCTACAGCAGGGGTGTCAAACAAATTTTTTTTCGCAGGCCGCATTGTAGTCATAGCTTCTTTCGGAGGGCCATTATGACTGTCAACCCAAATAAATGTATGAGCACTTCATATTATATACAGTAAAAGCTACAAAACAAACTGATAAATAACTCGTTTTCAAATCAGACAAGTAAAAACTCGTCACATATTAAAAACAAAAAAAGATATTATTAAAAGTGAAGACAATTTGCAATTCTAGTAATGACACACGAATTTGATGCGCGATTTGTCTTCGGGGGCCACACAAAATGATGTGGCGGGCCGTATCTGGCCCCCGGGCCTTGAGTTTGACACCTGTGGTCTACGGGGTATGATTGCAAGATTTTAGAACAGAAGTTCACATCTGTTTTCATAGCAAAGAGAACATTTATCGACAGCTGTAAGGCAGAGAATTGTTGAACTGTACCCGAGCTCTCTTCAGGCGCAGAGGAAAGGAATGTTTGGAACAAATGGAGTGTGATTGATGGCGGTGGAGGAGGGTCCAGGAAGAACCGCTGGTAGTCAGGGGTAGGGGGAAATTTGTTGCAGACCAACACTTGTGGAAATATGTACGCCAAAAAAAAAAAAAAGTTGTTGTTGTTAGTTTTTAATCAGTTACCATAGAGTTTTTAATGTGACGCACGATGTCTTGAGGCATAACTGGTCTTCATTTGAGTCCTTCTTATGAAGCTTAGACTCTTATTCCATAATTGTCTTCTGGAAAGACAGAACAATGTCAGAATATAATGATGATTTGGAACAAAACCTCAAATGCCTCAATTTTGGCTTCAACTTCAAGATAAACTGCTAAATGTTAAGTCAAATGTGCGAGAAAATATTGAGAAGGGAGTGAAAGCGAGAGGTCTTGAGCTTGACTCATCATTTAAATATCCATGATGTATTGCTCATCTGGAGGGAGTCAGTCGGCCTGGGTGTTACGTGCAAATTTGTACTTTTTTAATTAAAATTGTGGTATTTTTAGGTGACACATTATTCTATTGCAATCAACTGAGCATTAATGCCAATACAGTCAAACATAGACATACATTACGCACCACCAAAAACATGACAGTTTTGGTAGTGCTAACCATTCTGGAGGAACAAAAAATACGGCCAGACAATAAAATGACACTCATGGAGAGCCTTGTGACAATTATTTCATGCCTTAATGTACTTAATCTAAACCCTGCTAATAATTCTGTCATTGATAATTAGATAGAAATGAACATTTGTTTATATGCGTGTATGTCTAACTACATTCAATTGCAACCTTGTAAACACGCATGAAGCTGAAGACTTGGGTTGGATCAGAAGTTATGCAGGCTTCCACTTGGCTTGAATTATGCCGCACAGTCGCGGCCTGAAATGTCAACCATCTGTGGTTTGTTATTGTACAAGGCCGGATTCTTTTACGGTATTTTAAAATCTCCTATTTTGGACAGCATGGCATTGTATTTTCAGGATATGATCTTGCTAAGCTTATCGTTGTTTGACTGCTAGATTAGTTGAAAACTGATAGAACGTAATAATAAGTTTTTTAAAACCCTTTTCATGTTTATTTAACTCCTTTTTGCTCCATCTGTTCCTCCATTAACTGCACTATGATTCAATTAGATTCATTGAAGACAAAAATTACATAACACATTCCTCCAGCAAGACATTACGCAAGTGTAAAAATAGCGATGACCTATAGAATATTGATGTTTGGTTTTTCTCATAGTTCTCGCATTACAGGAGATTAACCCTTTGCTAACTGTTTATGATTTTTACTGGTATGCATTTAGCAATAACAGTGAAATACATCTTTTTATTTTATTTATTACATTGTGCTGCTTTATCAAATGTCAAGAATAAATTGTATTCAATAGGAAAAGTCCCTAATGAAATAAAATGAGAATGTTTTTTGAATTCCCAAAAAGAAAAGTTGCATAAAATAATAATAATAATAAATATTGTTAATATTATTTTTATTATTATTATTATTATTGAAGGAGGTAAAAGGAAGTTTTGATGAACTTTATTTGCTTGGCTTTCAGCTGCAATGTTTAGTGTCTGCCAAAAGAAACAAGTGAAAAACAAAATATGACATCTCTGTGGGGTTGCAATAACAATAGCACTTGGCTGACAGCAGATTAAGGATATAAAAATTGGACATTTAACCCGACATATATTTGTCACCAACTGTGACATTCTTTTCAAAAGGAGTGACTTTTCTTTGTATTACCTGCACTGGCCTGTGCACAAAATGATCCCCAGTAGGAACACATAATTTCAGACTTGGTTGCCAGATATGTGGACAAAGGCATCTCAAATCATCAGCTAATAAAGAAATCAAATAAATAAATCAAATGGCATGCTATTTAGAGCAGAATAATGTGGCATAGCAAGGAAATGGCAGTCCTCCCTAGACTACCCATTTGTTAACTCAAGGCAGTGGAAAATTATTGTCACTTTTTGTTTAAAAGTTGGCACTGAAAATCTGATAAAACCTCAAGGCTTCCTTGAAGGGTGACAAGCTGCATAGCGGCGACGCCCTCCTTTTTACTAATTTGTTAACTTTACATACAAAAAAGCCACTCAGAGCCATGAGATTTTTGTCATAAAAGTGTTTGTCTTAGATTAATAAAGTATCTAACATTATTTACCATATGTACTATATATTCATAAAATCCACCATCCCTTGAGGTGCCTTGTTATGTAGCTCAACTTTCTGAGAACATTTAAATTTGTATTTTTAGAGAGGAGGAGGGGAATGATGGGGAATCCATTTTTTTTCTTCTCAGCCAATAGGGAATTACAATGACAATATTTGTAAATGTGTTATGTTCCTCAGCTGTAGTGTGAACATCGTCATGCAATGCATGAATAACAATGCAGGCATAATAAAGATAAAATTACAAAAAGTTAAATGGAATACTATTGTTTGTGTAATTTACTTGTCTGAGTGCCATTATGAAATACTTTTTTCAAATGCTTCATGGTGGTGAAAAACATTCGTGTCGGTCCTTGTTGACCTTTGTGTTCCTGTGTGAAGAACAAAAGTTGCATAGAGCCAGAGAGAGAGAGCATGAGTGCGTGTGTGAATCTCAGCATGTTTCCATGGTTGCAGGTCATGGAAAAAGCAAAACCCGGAAACCTGAAACAATCAGACGACGGCGTTGGGGACTGGTATTTACAACCTTCTCACAAAGGCCCAAAGGGTTGGTTGTTTCTGGGGTCAATGGAAGTTGTAATATTCCTGTCAGCATGCCAAGATATTTTCCTCGAGGGATGAACTTTGTTTACCACATGGAGGAAGAACAGTAAAGCATTGGTCCCATCCATGGATCCATCAATCATAGATCTAGAATTTGCAAGGGATGAACGAGAATGAATTTATGAAACAGCAAACAGCAAAATTTATGTTTTCTGAAATAAATCTGGCAGCAACATTTTAAAAAAAAAAAACGTTTAACGGCAACAAAAGTGAATTTATTGGGTATGGTGTAATCAAAATGTACCACACAGCTTCGTAGACAATTAAGTACCGTATTTTCCGGACTATAAGGTGCACCGGACTATAAGGCGCACATTCAATGAATGGCCCATTTTAAAACTTTGGCCATATATAAGGCGCACCGGACTATAAGGCGCACCATTAATGCATCATGTCAGATTTTTCATCCAAATCAAATCATTCTCCATTTTATCTTTTTTATTTCAACTTCAGACGCAACAAATTACTTTATAATCACAAAATAATGATCCATTGTCTTTTTGATTCATGATTCACAGTCTTCAGCGGGCCACTTATGATTGATTTCATGACACAATGCTTCGGGCCAGTTTAAATTTAGGAATTTGGTCCATATATAAGGCGCACCGGACTATAAGGCCCACTGTTGGCTTTTGTGAAAATTTGAGGTTTTTAGGTGCGCCTTATAGTCCGGAAAATACGGTAATTGATTTGGGATACACGTTCTATATACACTCGTGATGGTAAAATAAAGCTTAAACTTTGCTTCATGAACCAGTTGAATTTTTTTGACTGCTCTAGATGGCACTTGGCTTAAAAAGTATGCGATTTAAGAAATAGTAATTCAGTGTACTTTCAGGCCTTTTTCAATCAGCCATCAAAACGTCTCAATAAATACAACTGATTCATGAAGCATCTTGAAGCTTCATTTTCCCATCAGCAATATAAACACTGCACAACTAGTTGCTTCTCTATTGTGTAACCAATATTAAGGTTCCATGACACATTTCAATTACGCAGTCCACGGCTAGGTCACCTTTGTGATGTTTCTTAAAACAGTGTCAGTTAAGTAAGTTAATAATTTTATTTATTAGAATCCATGATGTGTTTTCTTATGTGACACAAAGGATTTCACTCAGTGTTCATTACCTGCTTACTTGGCGCCTTTCTCATACAAAACACAATTGCAGGAAATGGAGGGAATGGCGGCATGTGCCAATAAATCGAAATTGTATTCCTTATGTCTGTGCACCTCGCCACTGTTTACCAAGCGGTGAATAAAAAACAAGCAATCAACTTTATCATCTCGCTCTTATTTCCTGTCCGTGGAGACTCAAGAGAGACAAATAGAGGAAAACATAATCCCTTGACTCACAGAGCCAAAACACACAGACTGAATAAAACGGCTTATGGGAGACAGGGACGATTCAATCCTACGGATTCCTGCGATTAGTTGAGGCATGAAGAGAACATCTGTAGAATTCTTGTGGGGGATGTTCAAGCTTGGCTTTATGTGTTAGCAAATCCCACGATAGTACATTAATCATAACCTGTACACTACTTTTTTTTAATTATTAAAAACATGTGTGATTTACTTGAACAGTTTTGTCTTTTCGAACAATGGTCTCCTTTGTGTTTTTAGAGTTTGCTGTGCTGGAACTAGACTCAGGTGACTCTAACCATTTAACTACTGAGCGATGGGTGAAAGTCAAAATAATAAAAACAGCTCTCAGTGTTACTCTACTGCAAATTGTTGGAGTAACAATATATAATGTTCATCAACACTGAACAATATTATTAAACAAAAGCAGCTCTAAAGCAAAAAAATGCTAACTTATTCTTGTCTTTCATTGTTTTTGTCCAAAACATTAATCCACAAGGGGATGTTATGGTTTCGCAAGTCTGGACAGGATTTATCTGTTTTCTCCTCAACTTTTGCTGAGCTGTGGCGCACTTGGCGTGAGGATATTTAGTTTTACCATCTGAAACCCTCAGATAAATATTCACAGTGTAAATCATGTCCTGTTCTGAGGCGCAGGGGCAAAAGTAAGGTAGATATGCAGGACTCAATGGCAGGAAGTGCCCCTTCGAGACACCTAAGCGATATTGCAAGGTGTCAGGTTAAACAAGCAGGACACATTGCAATGTCCTTGATTAAATCAATGTTTTCATTCCGATTCACTCGTTTTGGGGCGAAACAACTCTTTTAAAGCCAAACTATGATGGCGTCGTGAAGCTGTCTTTTTTTTCCCCCTCTGTCTCTCTCTCTCTCGTTCTCTCTCACACCCAACTGCATAGCATCAACATTACACGTTGTTATTAGTTCATGGTTCTGCTCACTATCTACAAAGTCAGAAAGTCAAAATTTACCATTTAGAGCACAGGTGTCAAACTCAAGGCCCGGGGGCCCAGATACGGCCCGCCACATCATTTTATGCGGCCCGCAAAGATAAATTGTGCATCAACATGTGTCAATACTATAATTACAAATTGTTTTTATTTAAAAAAATAACGCTTGCAATTTTTATTACCATTCATCATTTTAAAATATTTGAACAGTTTTTACTAGTCCCTGATTTCAAAACTAGTTATTCATTCATTTGTTTTGTAGCATATACTGTAACTAATATAAGGCGTTGACAGTCATAATGGCTCTCCGAAGGAAACGATGACCACGATGCGGCCCGCGACAAAAATGATTTTGACGCGCCTGATTTACAGTTTCTGTACTGTTCAATCGTGTTTGGCTGCAGTGATGGGACGAAACTGAGTTGCCATGTGTAACAGCTACGTCACATTAGTGACATCTTTTTATTCACTCATACACACATTTAATGTTAACATGGAATTCAGATGTAAAATTAATTATTGTAATGGCTGACCATGGCAGTGACGTATCGAGACTCTTAAACGGGTCAAGAAAACGAGGCAATCAGCCTGCAGAAATTTATTTCTAAATTTCTAAAATCTTCTGTGGTTTAGTTGTGAATGGGCAGTTTGTCACATGTCCAATATATATGCCCACACACAAACTGTGTCAAGACTATTTTTCCATGGTCCTATAAGTGTGTGTGAGGATGTGTGTGTCTGTTTGAGTGTGCATGTGTGTCCGCACCCTTTGATCCACAGTCAGGACATGGAAAACGCCTTCCATTTCCTCTCCTGTAACATCTCAAACACACTTTTGCAATCTATGGCCGTGTCTCAAAGCTTTGGGAGTTGCCGTAAAAGTGATGAGATGAAGGTTAAAGAAACATTACAATCATGCCAGTCACGTCAGACATGCACATTTCTGTTTTTTGTTGGAGAAATTATGGTAGAGCTAACCTCAACCCTGTAACCTGCCAACGTTCAAATATTAGGAGCAATAACAAGACGGAAGATTGTCAATTCAAAAAAGTATCCTATTAATATGATTTTATAAAGGAGAAAATAAAATATTTTCAATTAAGTAACGATTATCTTCAGAACCGTTCCTACAAAGAATTAAGACTCAGCAAGAATCAAAATGGATTAATTTCATTGTTCTTGTTGCATTTCTTTCTTGATCTTATGTTCTAAAATTCAATTCACACAAAATATGACTGAAGCCAATGAAGGTCCCTTAATGGGAAATGAAGCTTGCATTGGTCGGCTTCATTTCCCTATAAGGGACTGAACAGTCTGTTCAATTTCTTGCCATATAAACACAAACATTAACCAAAAGGTCATCACAATCAAAACATGTTAGAGTGACCATTTTTGGTGTTGGCGAAATGATCTACAGACACGCCTGGAACTGGATTAACTTAGCGTGGGCATTACGGATAGATATCAGTCCAAATATTTACTAAGACCTAGCAACTTGGGTTTGTGTCGCCAGGCTGGGTTCCAGTTGAGATTAGACAGAGCCATTGGGCCACCTAGCAACCTGCTATCTATCACTCCCAATTTATATAAAAACATTCATGTGATTATTTTGTTAGCACTGAGCAAACAAAGAAATCTCTTCCCCGCATGGCTGGCTCACATCCCCTCCACCCTATTGCATCCCACCACACCTATTTTTATATAGTGGGTATTGAAATAGAATTTGAGTCCACCTACGCGAAGGGTGTGTATGTTCATATGTGTCATACATGGACGGATATGCTCATGTTCCAAGCTTGGATGTTTGAATTCACACCAAATTCAATTCGAACATTATTTCCATCTGAGACTCATTGTTTGTCACAAGAGGAGGGAGGGTGAAAGGGTTTGCTCACATTCCGACACTCCCAACTGACCATACGTTACCTCAGTGAAGAATGAGAAAATACAAAACTGGTTTCCATAATTGTGATTCTCATCACATTGTCTTCCTATAACCTTTTCGCTGGAGGAAGTGAGTCCATTCGCTTGTGTTACTTCCTCTTCCAGGTTCAGCCACTTGAGAGAGGAGACAGCGAAAAGGTGAACAATGATTACAGATTTAGAAGATCTACTTCCTTGTGTTTTATTGTTCCCGAAGGATTAGTTCATGATACTTACAGTAAATTCGATCTTGAATCATATTCTTGAAGCTCCTAAAGAAATACTCTCCGAGTACCGCCACAATGACTAACATTCCAATACAGCAGCATACCAGACCCAAGTAATTATCAAAAATGAATCCAGATTTTCTTTCATTCCTAAAAATGATCTTGCATTGTATGAAAACACACTTGTAGCTATTGAAAAAAAAGAATTGTACTAAAATAATTTGAATTCCAAGAAATACATAAATAATTAAAAGCCACTAGTACCGTAATTTTCGGACTATAAGTCGCACCGGAGTATAAGTCGCACCAGCCATAAAATGCCCAAAAAAGTGAAAAAAACCCATATATATGTATGTAAGTCGCTCCTGAGTATAAGTCGCCCCCCCACCCAAACTATGAAAAAAAACCGCGACTTATAGTCCGAAAATTACGGTAGTACCACACTTGGAATATTACATGTGGAGTCCCACAGGGATCAATACTTGTCCCTCTATTGTTTAGCATCTAAATTTTTCCACTTGGTGAGATTTTATGTAAATATAACATTAGTTTTTACTGTTATGATGATGATACCCAATTATATATGACGTCCAGAATAATAAATCAGCACAACTTTTGGAGGAGTGCCTTACTGAGATTAAACAATGGATGTCTTTCGGTTTGGAAGTCATTCAACTATTTGGATACATGCAAATGAAAAGTCAATTTTTCATAAAGTGTGGAAATACACACACACGCGCACACCTCGCGCCTGTCTGGGTGGTCTTACCCCCAACTCATGCGACAATTTAATAACAAACAGGAGCCTGCAAAATACCAAAAGGAAGAAAACTCCACCCACGCGCCCAGTCAGACTTTACTTTGCGCTAGACTTGCTTTCGGAATGAAAATACGCCCCATGGCGTACCATACGATTCAAGAACTTTACATTCAGTTAAATTCTATGGGATTTCGATTTGCTTCGATGTGCCAGGGCTGTAGCTATTGTCATGATTATTCACGCGGTGCGCATATTTCATAAAGGGTGATATCACAGACATATCGTGGGGTCCGACACGATGCAAGGACTGAACATTTTCAAATGTAACAAATTGATTTGTTGAAATCAAAATGGATTTTCCCTATCCTAATCAGTTTTCAGTACACATCTTTTATAGGTATATACCATGTGTGTACACATAGGTCTATATATAGACGTAATTTAGACGTCTATTTTAGGTCTATAATAGAACCTAAAATAGACGTCTATATCAGGTTACAGAAACAACCAATCCACATGTACGGATCAATATGCTTGTTAAACACAAATCAAAACAACTTCTGTACATTTTTTATACAACTTACAGCTGGTTGACACTTTAAAATTTCGAAATATGATCATATTTGAAGTTTTTAATTTAGATGTTTATTTTAGGTCTATACCGAGACCAATTTTAGACATCTAAATTAGGTCTATACATAGACCAGACGTCTAATAGACGAGGTATGTATGTAGTGTGTATAAATGCGTGTGTGATATACTGTGTGTGTAAATTAGCTACTATATAGTATGTACAGTCTTTTTGTTGTTGTTGTTGTTGTACTTTTACACGAATACAGGACTTAAATCAGCTGTACCTGTGTTACCTGTCTTTTTTTTTTTTTTTTTTTTTAGTGTGTACCTTAGTCACTTCTGGGTGAATAGGGGATGTGACAAGACAAGCTACTGTCCTCTCATGAGATGATCAGTCATGGGGAAAGTATGTGTGCGTGTGACTCCGTGCGCGTGCGTGCGTGTGTGTTAATGAGCCAGTATGTTTGTGATAAGGTTTAAGAGCTGCAGGGGGAGGGTTGTGCAAGCGGACCCACCAGAACTGAACTTCCTTCCTGTGCTGCTCGAACTAGAAAAGGACATGGTTTTATAAATGGACGGTATAATGTGGAGCTTCCAGTATCCTCGGCAAGTTTGCATCGTCGAACACAGCCAGACATCTTTCTTTTGACCAATAATCTCTTCAAGCATCGACACCATGATTGCTTTCCTCATCCGTGCGCTCCTACTTTGCGGGCTGCAGCAAACTGTGCTGTCTTTGCGCGGATATTGCACAGATGATTATTGTTACGCTCTTTTTGAGGGACTTAAAGACTTTCAGGGAGCCAAGAAAAGCTGCCAAGATTCCCGTGGAGATTTGTTGTTATTCCTCGCCGCGGAAGAGCAAGGACAATTACTAGAAGGCATGAGCGGCAGTTTCTGGTTCAATCCTTCTGGGACGGTCACAGGCGTCCATAACTGCACTTCTTGCTCGGTGTCGATGGGAGGCAAGCTGATAATCCAAACGACCCCGTGCGGAAACAAACTCTCAGGGTACATTTGCCAATTTCCCATCGAGGAGCCTTGTGGCGCAATCTCCGTAGCAGGAGACGCTCAGGTGAAATATTTTCCGCCAATGAACTTTGCTGTAAACGCCACTTCACTTTATTTCCCTACCGGAACGACTGCCGAAGTGGAGAAGATGGGCACCTTACATCTGGACGCGAAGTATTTGTGTTTTCAATCACGTTGGCTGCCAGCTCCGTGGAACTGCGAGGTGATGGGAGGCGGCTGCGAATACGGTTGCAACGCCACATCCGGCTCCTGCGTGTGTGGGGAGGGAGCACATCTCCACGCCAACCTCATCACCTGCGGCCATGATCCATGCGATCGTTGCGCGCACCAGTGTGACAAAGCCACCCAAGCGTGCATATGCCGTGAAGGCTTCACGCTGGCCCCGGACGGGAAAAGCTGCGTGGACGTGGACGAGTGCCAGCAATTGGATGCTTGCGAGTTAGAGGGTGAGGAGTGCGTGAATTCACATGGTGGCTTCGAGTGCAGGTGCAAAGATGGTTTCGAGTTGGAGGATGGCGCGTGCGTGGATGTGAGGATCTGTGACGAATGTGAGCACATGAATTGCATTAAATCGAACGGCGCGTATGCGTGCGCGTGTCGTGAGGGGTTCATAGTGTCCCCGGATGACCCCACAAAGTGTCAGATGTACTGCGACAAGCCGGACTGCCCAGCTAATTGCATCCCAAATCCTACTTTGGAGGAGAAGGATATGCATCAATGTTTCTGCCCTGAAGGTTATGTCAAAGACATCCGCAACAGCACTGCATACTGCACCGACATCGATGAGTGTGAGATTCTTATGCAGTGTGAACACAATTGTGTAAACTCATTTGGGAGTTTTGTGTGTACTTGTGCAGAGGGCTTTGATTTGTTTGATGAATATATGTGCGTCCACCCGAGCGAGGATGGATGGACCCCAGTGTACCCCACGCAGGCTGAGCCCCGTCCAGCCATCGTGCCGTCTTACATCAAAACAGGTAGCATACTTGGCATTACTGTGTTCCTGTTGCTTTGCCTGGGGTTGCTCTTCTTGCTGGTTAGGAACTTGGCCAAACGTTGCGGTAGTCTTGATCTTTCTTCCCTCAAAGGGTCCGATATGGATATTTTCTACCTGCAGCAAGTCACCACAGAGACATACAAGCGGTTATCTTTTGATAAGGAGTCAAAATATGACTCACAAAGACTTTAACCACAATACTGTTAACCCTTAAGAACAGGCACGTGCATGGATAAACGGCGAGGTTTTAGTCAGGGTTCATTAAATGTTGAAAAGAATTTTGCAATTTTTGAATTATAGTTTTCCTTGTCACCTAAAAATTCTGAATTTCCGTTTTTGTTGATATCAAATTTTGAATTTCTTGGTGATGAAAAAACTGCAATTGTTACACCAAAACTGATAAAAACTCAACATTATGTTTGCAAACATCTCAACGTTGAGATACCAGCTTTATTCATCAATATTTTTTTAAAAAAGCAATAATAATTCTTTGTCATCATTTAACCAGTTAAGAGTTTTGATATGATGAAGCCCTCGCTGTTTCAACGGGGTTGCGTCGACTTTTCATACACACTGAAGCTTCCATTTCTTCCTTAGTACCGATAAAGTTATTGACTATGTTGGTTGCATTAACAGAAGTTATGCCCCAAGTTAAATACAAATGCTACTGTTTTTTTTTTTTTTTTTTTAAATTATGTGGCCAATTTTAGCAAGAGGTGCCTTTTTATTTTTTGCTTGAACTTTTTTTTTTCTCTGCACGTGTCTGCAACTAAGATGTTACCAAACTACATATGCTGGAACTTAGATTAGCAGCCATTGATGCACATAAACCAAAACACTGTTTTTTGTTCTTTTAAAAGTTAATATTCTTGACTGTGAATGGCGTTGGGAAGTTTCATTTTTATTTGAATGATTACATTTCACAGTGATAAAGTCTCCTAATTGTCAAATTGAAAAAAAAGTCCTGTTTTGTATAACGGAATAGAAATGAATACTTTTTTTTTTTTTACATCCGATTCATCGATACATTAATTGATTAAATAATGCAGCCCTAATTCTTAGTACTTATATAATATATTTCATAATAAGGTACTTCATTCAGTTCTCTACCAAAGCTTCCGAATTGGCACAAAACTGCTGTCGTTGTCCAACTCAAACTTTGGTGAAATGTGCTTTTCATTGAACAATATTTGGTCTGCATTAAGAAATTACACAAATCCCAGATTTAAGCTATCAAGCCTAAGAAATTCATTGTTGTTTTTATTCAAACAAACACATGAAACTACTTCCACTTTATCAAGAAATAACAGTGCAATGGAAAAAAAAAAAGTGCCATTACAATCAGCTCAGTTTGTTGTATGCATGAATTAAGTACCGTTTTTTTCCATGTATAATGCGCCCCCATGTATAATACGCACCCTAAAAATGGCATGTTGATGCTGGGAAAAAGCCTGTACCCATGTATAATACGCACCCAAATTTTGACTTTTTTCTTTTTTTTTTTTTTTTTTTTTTTTAATTTTTTTTTTTTTTTTTTCAAAGTCCCAATGATCGTCACACACGCGTCTGGGTGTGGTGAAATTTGTCCTCTGCATTTGACCCATCCCCGTGTGATTTTGATCCATCCCCTGGGGGAGAGGGGAGCAGTGAGCAGCAGCGCCGCCGCGCTCGGGAATCATTTGGTGATCTAACCCCCCAATTCAAACCCTTAATGCTGAGTGCCAAGCAGGGAGGCAATGGGTCCCATTTTTATAGTCTTTGGTATGACCCGGCCGGGTTACTTAAGTCCGTAAACATAAAATTATTTCAGAAAAAAGATCATCTTTGGGAACAACCGGATGTTATTCTGCCGGTCAGTATCACTGCGCATGCAGTAGCAAACTCGATAGCGAAGAAATATGTGAGACTCTCAACGGGATCACCAATATTTGAGTGATGTTCCAGTTATTTATCACAATTATTTATTATTATAATAATAATATATATAATATATATAATAATTATTTATTTATTATTCACAATTGTCATGGTGATCTTTCTGGTGATTTCTTAACTAGGCTGGATGTATTTTTTTTGTTGGCGTTGATTTCTCCGACTGCCCAGAAAGGCACCACCGCGATCAGTTAGGTTAAAATGAAAGGAGAGGAAAGTGACGTTGTAAAGAACCATCCGTGACAAGATTTTCTTCAAAAATTGTTGTACCATGATTTTCTTCACAAAAAAAAAAAAAAAAATTTAAAAAAAATTGTACCCATGTATAATGCGCACCCCAGATTTTAGGACAATAAATTAGTTAAATTTTGCGCATTATACATGGAAAAAAACGGTAGTTGTTGTTTTTTGTCCTTGTCTGATGAAGTGTGGTTTTGAAGCTGAACACTGACTGATGCTTTAACCTGAACTTGTTTTCTATCATGACTTCTCTCAACAACAATATCATAACGCTGTCTTTAAAAACACTAAGCTAAACATTTACTGTAAGTACACCTGTGGTCAACATTTGATTTCTGCAAACTCAAGTGGTTGTTTTAATGCTGACCTTTGTGTAAAATAATTTGCAACACTGAAAACTGCAATTGCAATAATAAACTAAGTGTTAACTTAATTGATACCTCTCTGAAAATGTAAATATGTGTTTGCGGTTAGATAGGGTGTCATTTGATTATCAAAGTGTTCTTACTGTAGAAGCTGAGTGCATAATTATATTATAACTTGATAGATATTCCATGCCAATATTTTAGATGAAAATATGCATGTATTCAGTACATTGCTGTCAAAAAGACCTTGAATGTAAAACTGCTGCTATATGAGCTACATAATTGCTAACGTGAAAGAATAAGAATAATGCCACCTCATCATTATGTGCCCAAAGTCATTATAATTCAACTGTATAACACATGTGCCTTTTCTCCGACATTAAATGTTGAATTTATGTACCATTACTGACTGACTGTTAAGGAACATCTCATTTGATTGAAATGCATTTGAGTTTCCGCAAAAGAAACATGTTAAATGGATGTCAACGTATTGATATGTTTTTTGTGGTTGTACTTTGTACTAACACAGTACTGCTTATTATGTAGTTATAACATCCTGACAGTATATTTTTCTACCATTGTGATGCAATACAGTTCTATCCACTTCACTGTACAACAATAGTAATGCAATTAAATTGATAATTCTATGACAGTGGCCAGACTGTGGATTATTGTTTTTGCAAAAAAAAAAAAACAGTCCTGGCGTCATAAAAGATTTCAAGTATTTCAAATATTTTTACCTTCAACTGGAGTCTAAAATACTTTCGCAGCCTTCTGTTTTAGTTTGAGTTTTAGAAGTGAGTACAATTAGCATACGAATATGTTGGGCTATATAATCTGAATATCGAGGATATAAAATGAAAGTTCAAACGATTTTCCATACACTGCAGACTGTGCGAGTCCGCTCACTAGGAGGGGCAACGGGGACAAAGGGGAGGGGGTTCGCGTCAATGATGGCGTGCGTAAAGCCCCGGTGCGTAATTTGCGGCCGTGGTCTTCTTTGAGGGCGTTTGAGAGGAGAAAGTTTCCTGAGAGCCAGTGAGCGCCGTAGAAGGCTGCTTAAGAGCCACTTCCTTCCTCTGCTCGGTCGCCAACATGGAATGGGGAGATTATAAATGCGAGCCAAACATATTTTCCAACAAACAAGCGTCTTGGCTGCAGGGACGCATGACCACTTGAACGCACGCTCGTGTTCGAATATGAAGGATGCCACGGGATTGTTCGTTGCTGTGCTGGCTGTGCTGGTGGGGAGGCTCGATGGGCTGGACCCGGACGGTGGGCTCTGTGTTGAGAGCCGTTGTTTCGCCGTGTTCCACCACTCTTGTGACTTTCCAAGCGCACAGGATCATTGCAAAGAAAGAAACGGGCTTTTAATGACTGTTAGTCCGTCTGCATCACGTGATGTACTGCCTAAACTATTGATGAACTTTACGGGTCGATTCTGGATCGGTTTGCATCGTTTAACCGCTTGCCCGAATGCAACATCTCGTCTTGAAGGATATGAGTGGATGACAAAAGACACTGGAAGTGATTTTGACAACTGGGCTCCTTCTTTCGACAGCGACTGCACATCTCCACGTTGCGTCACAGTTTCCGATGTGGACGAGCTCCAGTGGGTTCAGGATCGGTGTGACTCGCGAGTCACCGGCTTCCTGTGCGAGTACCACTTCAAATCCTTCTGCTCGACTATAGATGTCGTTTTCCAGGGGGGGACCCCGGTGTACACCACCCCTTTGGGTTTCGGGGGAGATGATCTGCTCTCCGTGCCGCCCGGAAGCACCGTCACGCTGGAACCGACCAAGCGCAAGTTCGTGTGCTCCGACACTTGGCTTCAGGCTCCGTGGAGCTGCGAGATCCTCGAAGGAGGTTGCGAGCACAAATGCGCCGTGGATGATGCTTATGAACCTTCTTGCTCATGCCCGCCCGGTTTCTCCATCAACCCCCTGAATGAAATCTCATGCGACGAGGACGCGGGGGACGCGTGCGCGCGTTTAGGGTGCGAGTACGCCTGCTTGGATGGAGATGACGGCCCGCCTTCCTGTGCGTGTGACCACGGTTTCAAACTGGCACCCGATGGAAGGTCTTGCGTGGACATTAACGACTGCTCCGATGAACGCCAATGTCCTGGGGAGAACTTCCGGTGCGTCAACACCGTAGGCGGCTTCAAATGCGAATGTGAGGTCGGATTCAAGATGACGAGTGGATTGTGCGTGGATCAGAATGAATGCGCGTCTGCACCATGCGAGCATATGTGCAACAACAACCCCGGGAGTTACAAATGTTCCTGCTACGATGGATATAAAGAGGACCCGCTGGACACGAGCAAGTGTGAGCTGCACTGTGGCAAGGAGGAGTGCATCGCGGAGTGCGACCCAAATGACAAGTACCAGTGCTACTGCCCTGATGGTTACATAGCGGAGGAGAGGGAGGACCACACCGTATGCATTGACATTGACGAATGCGGGGGTGGTTACTGCGATCATGGCTGTAAAAACACTTATGGAAGCTTTGTTTGCTCTTGTCCTAAAGGCTTCACTTTGGTAGATGAGGTGTTTTGTGAAAGAAATGATGAAGATGAAGAAGGGGAAGGCTCGGGGGAGTCTGCAACAACTACGAACCCTACAGTGACGCCACACGAGGTCGCTCCAACTCAGCAGCCCTCGGCGGTGACAGTAGGCGGGCTGGTGGCTATAATAGTGTGCAGTGTCCTTTTTGTTGTGTTGGTGGTCTTTTTATGTCAGCACATATTGAGTAAAAGGGGGAAAATGGAGAGCGAGGCTGCATATAAAGACCCTGATGGAAGGGAGGCCCACAGTTTACACGGGATGGGGAGTGAAGCGTAATAAATAAGAAGGAAGACGTTAAAGCACAGGTGTCAAACTCAAGGCCCGGGGGCCAGATACGGCTCGCCACATCATTTTATGTGGCCCGCGAAGACAAATTGTGCATCAAATTCGTGTCATTACTCGAATTGCAAATTGTCTTTACTTTTAATATCTTTTTTTTTTTTTTTAAATATTTGACCAGTTTTTACTCGTCTGATTTGTCAGTTTGTTTTGTAGCTTTGACTGTATATAATTTGAGGTGCTCATACATTTATTTGGCTTGACAGTCACAATGGCCCTCCGAAAGAAGCTATGACTACAATGCGGCCCGCGACAAAAATGAGTTTGACACCCCTGCATTAAAGCATGACATGTGAATGTAGCGCTGAGGATCCCCCCCGCCTTCCCTTTGCCCTTAAAGTCAATTCACATTGGAATTCATTTTCATTTTGGCTACAAGCACTGATGTGCGCAAAATATCACAGCAAACAAAACAGAATAAAGGGGAACAGTAACCCCACAAGACTTACATAAAAGCATTTTTCAACATGAAGTTTGGCTTCTGCAACAGACGCAAAAATGTAAACGTGAATTGATTTTGTACTGAAACGCTAATAAATTGCACACCCTCGATAAAGTTTGTTGTCCGTCTTGAAACTGTCTGATTCTGTCCCCTACTGGCAAAATGAGTGTACTATAACTGAGACAAATAACGAGTGTAGAAAAAGCAAATGGAACGCAATAAATAAAAATAAATAAATAAATAAATAAATAAATAAATAAATAAATAAATAAATAAATATTTGCTGCGAATCAAACAACTATAATCTCGTCAGAGTTAATATATTTTGTGAAACCTGAGCCTGTTAAATCGTATCCAAAGTTGACATACTCTCAAGAAACTGGCTATTATGCTGTACGGTAAATTACAAAATGTGGCTGAAGTTAATTCTTTACACTTGAAAAAGTCCTTAAATGAACTTGTACAAAGGTTGCACATGATTAAGTGTGATAATGTGATTTCTGGATGCTCCCCCCCCCCCTTTTTTCTCCCCCAACCAAAATAATGTGAGTTTAAATTATGTGCAACTGATTCGCAATTGGAAAACTTGTATTTTAGGATAAAAAATATTATCAGATAAAAATTCACATATTCTTATGTAAATAGTCAAACATTTTGGAAGGAATTTTTTTTAATCTTTTCAAGCATAAAGATGAAATTAGAGACTACTCACAAAAAGCTCCATGTTTAGTTGCACAAACGTCCGTGTCTCTTTTGGTCATTGATTATTACTTCTCAGGCTTCCTCAAAAATGTGGCTTCCACACCTTCAAGAAGAAAGAAAAAAATTGTTGCTGGAATGCGGCTCTGCGCTGGTCGATGTACTCTGCTGTGAGCAGGTACTTGATATGCTCCACACTGGGCACAAAAACAATCATCTGCTATGTGAAATGAAATATGCCTTCTTTCTCTTACCAGCAGAGGGCGCAATCTCACTTGCAGTCATGCTGTTGCACTGCAGTCGCTCCTGTCTGCATGACAAGGAATACGTGGTAGGCACACCGATGTCATTTTACTCCCAATCGTGAATGCGGTTACATTTTACCTTGCGCTTCTGCAGGAACTCCTCATTCAGGCCAGCAAGGAGGCTGTGGACCCAAGACGCAGCCGAAAGCCAAACTGTGGCAGCCTTTACACTTTCTGGACCTGGATTTGCCACCTCTGCCTAGAATGATAAATAACAGAGACATTTTGAATTGACTTAACTGTAGACTGCTTGAACAAATCAACCCATAAAATTTGACTGCAGTGGGTCAAATTGACCCAACTTAGCAGGTCGGTCCCATTTCCAACAGAGCCGTGTTAAGGATAATAAATGGTTGTGAGAGTCGCTCAGTGGCGGTGTGTTTGTGGATGTGATTGTTTGTCTCTGTACTATGTTGGGGTCCACGAGTGTCTTTTGTTAAATTGCAAAATGCTCTTCTGACAGAGTGACGCAATGACAAAAGGCCTTCTGTTTTTTTCCACACCATTTTACTACACTAGTGATGGTGACACATTTTCCATTCACATAGTGAAAAACTCTTCTACACACTACAGAAATCTTTTTGAAATATTGAAATGTGATTTCATTTGGTGGAATTCACCTTTCACTTGTGAGTGACAACATTTTCAGTTCCGAGAGATTTCATGCATGTACTACACAAAAACACTTATATTCCACTTATTTTAAGTATTTAATTGTGTATGCAACCATCGTAAAATCTTGTTCATTATATGTATAAGGATGATAATACTATACAAGTATTAGTACAGTAGTAGTTGTTAAAATTCTAATTGTCACAATTAATCATTAAACTCTATTTTAGGAGGATATATGTATAATAGCTCAAATTAAATTAAAGGCACAACTATGTTGACAAATAGCAATTTGATTTGCTTGTTTTATGAGGTCAAACTCAATGGTGCAATGAAGCATATGTTGATAGACTGGCTGGAACAGGAGTAATAACAGTATGGACTTTTGTCTGTTATCAGAGAAACTCATCAGCTGATTAAGTTTTATTTGCGGAAATTATATTTGCAGAAATTATATCAGTAAATGCCTTTTATGAGTGTAGCAAGCTGCACCAGTGAACTATTAACCAATGTAAGGCAAACAGTCTTACGCAACTTCCTTCTCGGTTATGTACCCCGCTCATTGTGCTTGGGTTGACAGTAGCTGCTTTGGCTCACGTTTAATGTGCCCCACCAGGATAATGAACTGCGGGAAGTACAACTTGTGGACCCTGGCTCTTCAGCTGGTCTTCATCTGTGTGATTGTTCAGGTAGGTGTCGCACACTTTGTCCAATGCCAATTGCATTTTTTTTAAGTTTGTTTACTATAGTTGTTGTATTTTGAAGCATTTTTTATGAATGCATGTTAACTTGGTCCCTGGTGGACAACATTTTCTCTGATTTGATCTTGTATTTTGTTGAAGACTAAATATGTCTATGATAAAGAGACCCAAGAGTTTTATTTCCACATTTTGAGACCAAAGAAGAGTGTGCCAAGAGAAGTGACAGCAAACAACAACAGAGGTTAATGATACCAGATCATTTAAGCATTTGGCTGCCTACTTGTACCCTTTTTTTTTTATACAGTCACTCCTTTCTTTTCTGGAAACCTGATTTTATCTTTGCAAGGAACATGTTGCTTATCACTTAGGAAGGTTAGGAACTTATAAAGCAACCTTGCTAAAGGTGGCTAGTCGAATTAACCACTTGTTGTTTTGGTAATGTAGGTAGTGTCAGACTGTCTTAACTTGCTATTTTTTTGCAAAACTACATTTATTTTATATATATATATATATATATATATATATATATATATAAATAATCTATCAATTTTCCTCCATTGATTTGGGGTCGGGTCGCGAAGGCAGTAACGTAAACAGGAAATCACAACTCTGTCAATTTCTCATTCCCCGTTTTGTTTTCTTTCTACAGGTTGCCAAGTGTGACCCATCTTGTAAAATATACGGCCCTGTAGCCGCTTGTCACAGACAGAATCACCAATGGGTGCCTGATCTGCCTTCAAACATCACCCACCTCTACTTGGAGATGAACAGAATCAGTGAGATTAATAGCACGTCACTCCAAAATCTGGAGCAACTGCTAGAATTGGATCTTGGGAAGCAGAATGCGACGCTCGTAATAAGGAATAACGCATTCCTCAGACAGACACAGTTGGTTCACTTAGTTCTGGGTGATAATCTTGGCCTTCAATTGGAGCCACGAGCATTTGCGGGGATGATCAGTTTGAAATACCTCTTCATGGACCACTGCGATTTGACAGACTCCATATTGGCGCAGAACTACTTTGAGCCGCTCCTGTCCTTACAAGTACTTAATCTTTTCGGGAACTTACTCCGAAAAGTCACTCCTGGACTTTTCTTTCAAAATCTCTCTAATTTGGTAGAGATTAACCTCATGTTGAATAAGATTGAACAACTCTGTGAAGAAGATCTCATTGGTTTCAGAGGGAAGTACTTCACACACTTCAATTTAGACTCCAATCACTTGTACAAAATGGCCGCTATGGATTTCGACTGGGGAAGATGCGGAAACCCGTTTCGAGGAATGGCTTTCAACATTCTTGATTTATCAACCAGCGGGTTTAACGTTACCGCAACCCAACAATTTCTTAAAGCGATTCAGGGGACTCCCATTGCTCATCTCATATTCTCCGGCATATTAGGGAAAGGTTTTTCACACGACAATATACCAGATCCAGACAGGCACACATTTGAAGGTCTTGCAAACAGCGCAATAAACATTTTTGATGTATCTAAAAACCAAATATTTGCCTTACAGAGAGCCGTCTTCAGTTCTCTGACCGATGCGATAATAATTGATGTGTCGCAAAACAAAATCAATCAAATTACCAACCAAGCCTTCAGTGGTGTTCAGGGAAATTTAAGATTGCTCAACTTGTCGTTCAATCTTCTAGGAGAAGTAGTTTCACACACGTTTAGCAGTCTGACAGAGCTTAGGGTTTTGGATTTGTCTTTTAATCACATTGGAGCGCTGGGATATCATGCTTTTGAAGGTCTTCCCAAATTACGAGCATTATATATGACAGGAAACTCCCTGCGGACCTTAGGTTCCCCTGCATCATTGCCAAATCTCGAATTTCTTCTTCTGGGTGACAATCGGTTGGTTAATATATACGCGATAGATGAACTAAGCATTAATCCGATTCACGTGGACGTGACCAATAACCGATTAACAAACCTTGAGGATGTTTATCTCATTTTAAGTCATTTCAAAAATCTGCAGAATTTCTTCTTTGGTGGTAATTTCATTAAGTGGTGCATGCTTGGTCAGAACATTTCAATTCCTTTTAATCATAGCTTACAAGTGCTAGATCTTCATGATAGCTCTCTGCAGTTGGTTTGGGCTGACGGGACATGCCTTGATGTTTTTGATCATCTTGAAAATCTGCTCGGTCTAAATTTAAGCTTCAACTCCCTCAAGAATCTCCCAAAGGGCATTTTCCATGGTCTCAACTCAATCATTGAGCTTGACCTGTCTTCTAACGCCTTGACCTATCTGGAGCCAGATGTTTTACCCAACAGCCTTACAAACCTCGATCTGTCCAACAACTTCTTGGCCTACCCAGATCCAATGACTTTTGATTCCCTCCTCCTCCTCAGCCTTTCGGGAAATCGATTTTACTGCGACTGTCAACTCGAAACCTTCCTGAAGTGGATGAATGACACCAATGTAACCTTCCTCAGTCTAGAGAATTACCGATGCGAGTTTCCGGCTGTTAACTATGACCTTCCACTGCTCAACTACTCCCGGATGGTGGAACCATGTGAGGTGGATGACGATCTGGCGGTCCAAAAACTTAAATTTGCGCTGTTTGTCTTCTCTACTCTTCTCATTCTCACCACCATACTTTGTGGGATTGCTTACGCACGTCTTCGTGGATATATTTATATCACTTACAAAAAAATCGTCAGTCGAGTTCTCGAGGGGCCCAAAGCCCCGCCTCCTCTGCAGGACGCTCAGTATGATGTCTATCTTTGCTTCAGCAACACAGACTTCATGTGGGTAGAAGCTGCTTTACTGAAAAAACTGGACAATAAGTTCTCGGAAGAGAACATCCTGCACTGTTGTTTCGAGGCCAGAGACTTCCTGCCTGGTGAAGATCACCTCTCCAACATTAGAGATGCCATCTGGGGCAGTAGAAAGACTTTGTGTATCGTCTCCAAAGATTTCCTTAAAGGTAAAGACAACGCGTACATTTTGTATATTACTCAATTCAACCCGACTGAGAACTTTTTTAATCCAGCCATTGGAGCCTATTCTAGCCCCTCCTAGTTATGGATCTTTGGAATCATCATAATCTTTGTTCCCGAGGGGGCACATGTACCAGTGACCGAATGTGATCCTGATTTCAGTCAGTCAGAAAAATCCAGATTATCAGATGCATTTGAAAATATTAACCTGGTAGATTAGCACGTGTAATGACATGTTTTTCTTTCGTTTCCAAACATTTCCATATCTAATTTTATTATCGCCCCCCCCCCCCCCCTTCAGATGGCTGGTGCTTGGAGGCGTTTACCTTGGCTCAGGGCCGCATGCTGACTGAGCTAAAAAATGTTCTGATTATGCTGGTGGTCGGGAAGGTCAGTGCTTCTCCATGAATATTCTCCGATATATATATAGATGCCATATTCTGATGTAATCCAACAAAAGGTGGCTCACTACCAGCTGATGAAGTACAATGCAGTCCGAGCGTTCGTCCAGAGGAGAGAGTACCTGATCTGGCCAGAGGACCCTCAGGACCTAGAGTGGTTTTATGAGCGCCTGGTTTCCAACATCCTCAAAGAGACTGAAGTGAAGAAATTTGACGAGGAAGCGCCAAAGCCTGACATTCCACCTGGAAATGACATTCAGCTTGAGAACATTGAAGCACGGCTGTGACCTGTCAACAAGAACATCTGAATGAAAAAGCACTCCTGCTGTAGGGATGTGATGACAGCCTTTGTTATCCACAATAGTTAAAAGTAAGAAAACAGGTGTTACAAAGAAGCAGGAATCAATCATTGATTTTATAGCAATTCCATTTTGACCGCATTGTTATATAGCACAGGTGTCAAAGTCAAGGCCCAGGGGCCAGATACGGCCCGCCACATCATTTTATGTTTCCCGCGAAGACAAATTGTGCATCAAATTCGTGTGTCATTACTAGAATTGCAAATTGCCTTCACTTTTAATAATATATATATATTTTTTATATTTGACCAGTTTTTACTCGTCTGATTTGAAAACGAGTTATTTGTCAGTTCGTTTTGTAGCTTTTACTGTATATAATATGAGGTGCTCGTACATTTATTTGGGTTGACAGTCATAATGGCCCGCCGAAAGAAGCTATGACTACAATGCGGCCCGCGAAAAAAAATGAGTTTGACACCCCTGTTATATAGTAAGGAGAAACAACTTTCAATTGTCACCACTAAATGGGAGCAGTGGATTTTTCTTTTCTTCCCTTAGTTGATTTTAAGTACTCCTTTGCGATTTTGACTGGCCCCATACTTGACTGGATACTGTCGCACTATTACCACACTCTTTTTCAATCCAAAATGAGGACAAAAAACGATAGCATTTCCCCAAAGGGACATTTTGGTTTGAGAGCGTACAGCTCGGGTCACCAGGCTTCTTTTAACGACTAAGTTACTGAAAACAGGAAGCTACTGGGAAGAGGAACACTTCCATCCTGTTTCCACTTTAGGAAAGAAAACAAAACCGCAGCGCTAACTTGAGTTAATTGTTGAAGACAAATGCTGAAGTTATTGAAAAAGGAACTAACTTGAAATTCACAAATAGTATTTTTTTTTTGCATTTGTTTTTAAAGGAGACTCACTTTCCTCCCAATCAAACTCATTCCGCAACACCCAGAGATATTCCGTTTTCTTTTCATATTTTCTTTCATTTTGAAATATATTTGTAATAACCATCACCTAGGCAAAAAGATTTTGGTTAAAAAAAGACATCTGGTCTAGACTGATTAAACATTAGTACACTGTTTCATCTCCATAAATCTGGTTTCTTCCTCTGTCTCTGGCGAGATCTAATTTGAAAAGGTGAAGCAAATGTTTACCGTGTTAAACTCTGAATCACTGTGACCTCTTCACGGTTATTTAAAGCTTGCTGGAATATACAACATGAGTTCTACTGCCCCCTCGAAAAAATTAAATAAGCCACGCCCCTTTCCAGGCCACAGCTAATATTTGACCTCTGTTTAAATCAATATCATCACAGAGGTGCTTGTTGTCCCATGGTCAGTTTTGCGCAAGAGAAGAAGAAAGGTAGTCACGGATGAGATGGAGGCAAATGACGTGGTCAAAATAAGTATACATGTGATCCTCCAACGTGGGAGGTCAAAACCTAGAATGTTTCTAATTGTACATATGTGAGGAAAAAAACACATTTCCATAGCAAGTGGTTACTGGGTGACTCCTCTGAGATTCACTTATGAATTTTACATTGAAGCTCTAAGAGCAAAAAGTGTCAAGAAGTTAAAATAAACTGCTAAATTTGCCGTTTCAAAGTAGGCTTTGAAAACACACCGCTGCTTGAAGTACCACATCACAAGAAAGGCAATAAACACACGGAGGGAGCTCTGATGTATCTCCCAAGTATTAAAAAAACTAAAATGATCATAGCCAACTCAGCTACCTCAGACTTGTAGATAAATTTACAATCTCCTCCAAGAGTTTCTTTTTTTTGTTGTACACACGATATTCAGGTTTCACATAAAAAAAAAAAAGTTTTATGGACCAAGTAAATCACCAAACCTTATTCCAAATAGAGAATCAATTTCATTTCCTAAAGAGGAAACTGAAAGGAGAAATGTAAACACCAAAAAGTTAGCTTGACTTTTAAATCTAATATTGATGTGAAACCCAAATGTCTTCAGAATACAACGAAAGGAATTGCCGTTCCAATTTTTTTGAAGGGGACTCGAGCTTCCTATATATTTCTCATGTAGTAAATGACAACGAAAACCTATTTGCGCTATGAAAATCACTTTATGACCCATCATAACAATGTTGGGCTATCTGTGAAGAAATTTGATCTTGTGTAAATCAAAATAAAAGTAAAGTGAAGCCTAACTTTGAATCCTGCCAATTACTTGAGGTCAGACACGCAGCAGGAAAGGCGCTGCTATTTCTGAGCCAATTATGAATATTTGCTTATAAAATACTCATATCTTGTGGTTTGTGGCATCTGTTGATAAACAGGACAAATACGGTTAAGTGGGACATTTTAATTGTACAGAACAAAATCCATTGGAGACTTTCAATGCACACAAAACAGCTGACAAGCAATATTATATTAAATAGTGTGAAATGTGATACCTATGTCGCATTTAATAGCAAATATGTGCGGGTTTTTTTTCTGACTGTGCAAATGTCTGCAATATATTAACACATTGTTTAAAAAAAAAAAAAAAACATCAAGTGTTAAGATTGTTTGAAAAAAAAAAAAAATTGGCTGTAGGAAGAAAACTAAAAATAGAAAATTTTCCCATGTGGGCAAATAAAGAAATATTTAGCGAGTCGATGCTATTGTATAAAAATTTGATGTTGTATATTTTTATCCTAACATAAGCTTTCAGAAGAGCGACTGCTGCTTATTATAATAGGAGGCACACTTGTTTCACTTTTTGGCACATTGAACTCTGAAGCCGAGTTGCACTTGACCTTCAACGCCCTGTTAAAACAGTAAACTTTCTTTGGCGAGCCAGAAGACGCCCGCTCTCGTTTGGAGTTCTGCTTGCACTTTTTCACACTTGCTTTTTCCTCCTGCTGGCTAGGGATCTTACACCAAACATCCTCTTGTGTTGTGGTTTCTGTGGCTATGCCGCACGCAGGCTTGCAACCGCCTTCTCGCGTTTTCAGATGTCTGTCTGTGTGAGTTGAGCTGATAATTGGGTTTGCCACTTCTGGCCGATGATTGGGCTCTTGTGCGTGACACTCGGAGCCGATAAAAGAGCCAGGTTTTTGGGTGGTGTGCTGGGATCTATGTTCAGAAGGAGCCTCTGGGCTCGGAACGCAATACTTAAGATGGCAGCAGGGTGCGGGTGCTTGTCTGGGGTATACCAGCCTTCCTGGACCGCAGCGGTGCAAGTGGGGAGGCGGACAGGGGACGTAGTGCTTGCAGCAATCCACGTGTGTGCAGACTTGGTCCAGTTGGCTCGGACAGGGGGGTATGAGGGGATGCGAGTCTTGGAGAGGCTGGGGACAGGAGTGGGGTGTCCACTGTGGAGGTGGCTCCCCACATGAGCAGTCTGTGTTTTGAGAGTACTGGCACTGAGACTGACTGTTGTGAGTGGCTTCAGGATTACATCTGCCAGCCTGCATTTTATTGTTATACTGGGTGTGGGAATACTGGTGAGGAGGGTGGACTCCATTATGACGCTGAGTACAAACGTCCCGATCCTCTTGAGGTTTGTCTTCAGCTTTATGACTTGAAGCCAGCGGTTCTAATTCATAATGTTCCGTCTCTCCATCGCCGCTGTCTAGCTGGTATTTCGCCAAACCGGATGGAGAGCCTTCGGTGAGGTCCTCAGAGAAAGCCTGACACTGCAGCTTTTTGGGCAGTGGGATCTGGCCGCAGGTGCCCTGAGGTCCCAAACAGCGGCACATGCACTGAAAAAAGAAGGTGGCGAAGGCCCAGCTAATGCACATGATCAGCATCATGAAGGTGCCCAGCTGGGTGTAGGCTAACACGGTCGAGGGCATCATCATGGCCCCTGCGACGAAGGTGGTCAAGGCAGCCATAGCAATAGCGGAACCCATGCGGCCGAGGGAGAAGATCACCTTGCCTTCGCGGTCCGGTTCCGGAGCCAACCTGTAGGCTACACCGTAATGGACGGCGAAGTCCACCGACAGTCCAACAGCCACTGAAATGGTGACCGACTCCAAGACGTTCAGCTCCCAACCGAGAAGCACCAGGGAGCCCACCGTGACAAAAATCGTCCCGGCAATGGATAGGATGGCGTATAAGCTGATGATGATGTTCCATGTGGTGAGTAGCATGACGCTGAAGGCTACAGCCACAGACAGCGCCATGGCAACCAGCGTGCCATCGGACAGACTGTCCTGAAGATCGAAGAATTCCAGGTTGCTGACAAACCAGCCGTGGTTGAGGCCTGCTGGGGCGTGGCGCAGCTCTTCCGTTATCCAGGCGTCCACCTGGATAACCAAAAGGTAACTATTACATTTGGTGTAATGGGAAAATTCCACAAATTACAACAGCAAGTCAAACCGTATTTTCCGCACTATAAGGCGCACCGGATTATAAGGCGCACCTTCAATGAATGGCCCATTTTAAAATTTTGTCCATATATAAGGCGCACCGGATTATAAGACGCACCTTCAATGAATGGCCCATTTTAAAACTTTATCCATATATAAGAGATATACATTTGGCCCGCAGGCCGGACTTTGGACACGCCTGCTGTAGTGGCTCAATATTGGTCCATATATAAGGCGGCTTTTGAGAAAATTTGAGGTTTTTAGGTGCGCCTTATAGTGCGGAAAATACGGTAATTTGAATTCCCTTGAATTATGTCTTTGGGTATTTAACATTGTTTTACAATGACAATTGTGTCTAAAAGAGCAGAGGCCATCATTTGAGGAACTATAACAATAATAAAAATATTCACTGACCTCACAGTAGAACTGATGCATCTTCTCATAGGCTAGCGTGAAGAGGAAGGTACTCTTGAACTCCAAAACAATGGCCTTGATGGTGTCGTTGATGTCAAATCGAGGTCCAGGGGTCTTGCTGTCCAGGTGGTAGTTGGTACTGCGATCAAGCTCCATAATGGCCCGCTTGATGCACAGCTCAAACACTTCCTGCTTGTAGGGGAAAGTGGATTGACTGCAACAGGGGTAGACAGATGCTTCTTCGCAGTCTTGGTTCTCCATCCACTGTTAAAAAAAAATACACACACATATATGTATAATTAATAAAATATAATTAAAAGTTAAATTTGAAACTTTAAGATTTTTAATACAGTACATTTTTGTCCAGTCCAGTTGTATTTATTATTATTTTTTTTAAATTACAATTTTGATGGAACTTGCAATGTTAATGTTCACACTGTGTGTATTGTTACAGTAAAGTGCTCTTAATAATACCGTAATTCTCGGACTATAAGCCGCACCAGATAAAACTCGTGATTCCGGGTTCAAAATTTGCAAAAAAAAGTCGCGGCTTATAGTCCGAAATGTACGGTATTAATTTTTTTTTTTTTTTAGGAATGAAACCTCTCATTTTATATCTTAACTTGTCATGCCTGCAAATAATAAAGTGTAAGTAGTTATTTTACTGAATTAAAAAATTCTCTTAATAGAATAGAATGAACAATTAGTCAGTGGTATTACACATGAACCTAATAAACTGGCGCAAGGAGAACTGACCTGCTTGAAGGTCTCAATGAAGCAGCTGGTGAAGTCCTGCTCGTCTGACTGAAACACAAAACTCTGGTTTCGAAGCTTCTGGCAGAAATTGAGGATCCAAAGCTGAGACGCTGGACTGGCGATGTTAAAGCTGCTGTCCAGCATCAACTTTCCCTTATTTTTGGGGTTCAGGGGGTCGCCGTTATCCAAAGGTGTGACACCCCAGATGATGGTGATAGGCATGTGGAGGTCCTCTCCATGATGCACTCTCTCAAACATGAAAAGTTTCTTGTACTCTGCGTCGTAGCGCTCGAAAGGGTGAGAGGAACGGAACACCTGAAACTCAGCCAGCTCTAGTGAGGGAAGCTTCATCTTTGGGTTGACGCAAACAACATATGCCCCGCCCACTGTAAGTGCAAGAAACCAGAAGAGCCAGAGGTAACGAAGCTTGATGACAATGCAGGGAAGGACTTTCTCAAAGAAGATTCGAGAGGCTTCAGAGACACTAAACAAGCATCTGCTAGCCTTTTGGCAAAGACCCGCCACAATCATTTGGATGCAGTACCCGGTTTGCTGGTGTTGGGGCTTAGAACATGGTAACACGTTTGGTAGGTAGCGCTCATGCAACACCACCACAGCTGGAAGCCACGTCACCATGAGGATATAATTAACCAAGATGGCCGTTCCGGCGTAGACGCCGAAGCAACGGATAGCGGTGATGTTGCTGACATAGTTAGCATAAAAAGCAGCAGCGGTGGTAAAGCTGGTGACGAACATAGACAAAGCGGCGTGCTGCAAAGTCACACTGACAGTTTCCGCCAGCTCGGCATTCGGCTTATCAATTTTGGTGTAATTCCATACATCGCAAAGCACAAAAGCGTCGTCCGCTCCGATTCCCACCAGGATGATCAGAGCCGTGAGATTCATGAAGGGAAAAAACTCAAAGTTGAAAACCATGCGGTAGAGAAAATAAGAGACAATGAGGGAGCTAATAATGGCTATTATTGTCATTAGCGTGATGAAAACGGACCGTGTGTACACACACATGACCAGTAGGACTATAACGATGGCTATAGCTGGGTACACCGTGTCCGTAAGTAGGTAGTCCTGAAAGAGGTCATGTTTAATGCCAAACTCGATCCCGGTGACTGTGGTGATGCCGTCCGAGGAGTTCCAGTTCTCAAAATTATCGAGGTAAATATTCATCATGGACTCTCCTTTTTCTGTTGGCGAGAAGAGCATGCTATACATGAGCACGGGCGGGGGAAATTCCAGGCTCTTCGGACTGAGGAAATCCTTATCAACCAGGAAGTGCATCATTTGGTAGACGGCGTTATACTTGGTGCACTTCCGAGGCACATTGCCACACTTTAGCTGATCTTTGCGTTTCAGGGCCATGTCCCAGCAATCGGGTCCCAACGTGCCATTGTGGTAGTACTTAGCGCAAGAGCGCAGAATCTTCAACGTGTGCGATACGTCACGCTCGGTAATCATTTGACAGGATGATCTATTTGTGAGGGCTGCTATGTAGTTCCCAATAGTCCAGCTGGGGCAACATGAAGCATCGTTGGTGCGCTGGCAGAGACTCCAGTAGTCCCGATGAGAGCGCACCTATGGACAGAAGCAATCAGTATAGTAATAGAATACATGGCCAACAGGTTTACCGTATTTTCCGGACTATAAGGCGCACCTAAAAAACTAAAAATTTCTCAAAAGCCAACAGTGCGCCTTATAGTCCGGTGCGCCTTATATAAGGTTTTATAGTCCGGAAAATACGGTAATTATTTTCTTCTTGAAAAAGTATACAATATGTATGTTCTGCATTCATACCCTCGTGTTGTCCAGATTACACATGGATTTGATGGCTTGGATATTCCACAAGTTCTTCCCCTCAGCAGATGAGAAAACCAGTCTGGAATAGCTGGAGCCTACATGAGGTACAGTATAAAGGAGAATTATATCAGGCAAATAATAATTAGGCAAAATAAAACATTTTTTCCTGATAGCGACATTATACAATCAATGTTACATTGTAAACCAATTGGATAAATTTAAACCAGCCTTACCAGGCACATCACAGAAAAACTCCTTACTGAAGTCCCACTCTGCATGCCGTTTTTCTCGATCAAAGTGGTCTTCAGGCCACTTGGGTTCTTGGTGACTAGAAAGCAACCAAAATGATTGGATGATTACAATATTATTTAATACAATTATTCCCTTCAAGGCTTAAAGGGAGACTTTGGAGAAGGAATTCAATAGATAAAAATAAGACAAATCAGAAAATTAAAATGTTATGCAGAAATACCACTTTAAAATAAGTTCTTAAAAATTATTAATTGAAAAAAATATTACAATTATAATTGAAAATAATATATAATTAATTATTTGTAAAAATAATTTTAAAAAATTAGATAAAAATAAAAATTGTGATGGAATATACATAGTTCAATGTAACAGAGTAAAAGTCTTTTTTAACAAAAATTAAAAGGTAAAAAAATGCATTGCATTAAAATTGACTCGTGAAATTTATCCAAGAAGTCCAAGAGTAAATGTAACACACTAAATGAAGTTAGTTCCTACCCACCTCTGGGGGTGGGGGCAAGGGGACAGGGTTGACAGATATGGGATGAAGTAGGGAAGCTTACTGACAGACATAAGCACACAATTATGTCTACAGACAGAAACATTGAAAGATGGAGAGGGTTTGATCACAAATTCCTTTTTTTGTCTGCAGGGGGATTCACAATGAACCATCTGGCTTCATACAAAGTGAGTGGTTACCCTCCTAGGCTCCTACCCAAAGTGCAAAGCCAAGCAAAACCTGATTTCTATTCAGTGCAAGTCTTGAGTTGCTATTAAGTGTGTTTGTGTCCTCTGCGAAAAGTCCCGCATGCAAATAGGTGAGTACACATTCAAGCCAATTGACTCTGATGTGACAAGACACATTTTGAATCAATCAGTTGCAGACTCAAGATGCTAGTCACATTGAAAATCTGTCCCCTAAATGAAAAAGTTTGACAATGATGTCTTGTGTTTAGTTCAGTTACTTTTTAGCCTGCTCGTCAGCATATTTGAAGGGATAGTTGGCCAGTGTCGCTTTGTAGCCAGTGTTCTTCACCATGTTGTTCCATGTGACCAATCGTTGACCGATGGCAGTTCCTCGAGGCTCAAAACCCTTTGAAGAAAAAATAAATACAAATAAAGCAATCATTGTTAATTAACAAGAGGTAACTGCTAATTGGGGCTCCCAAAATGTAAATTTCTTAGAATCAATGATTCTATCAATTATTTGGGGGAAATATTTTGCATGGAAGTGAATTACAAAACACATTTTTTTCATTTACCATTGTTTTTTTGCTATTGTTTAGTGATTAAAAACAAGTAAATAAGTAAACAAAATCACACAAGAGGGATTAATGTACTCACCAAACTCTGTGAAACTGATTCAGTTACTGGTGCGGTTATTGTTGTCCATAATAAACGTAGACGTTTACAAAATGTTTGATTTCACACAAAAGATAATATATTTTTAATAAATTAAATTCAATATTAATCAACAACTGCTGTTGAAAGACTAACATTAGAGAATTTGGATCATTCTAAGGTAAAAAATGATTCCAAACTCAATTATTAAAATAGTTGTTGATTATTTTGATAATCGATTAATTGTCCATTAATCAATTTAGACAACTCCAGATTAGTATTAGTGGAAAAAAAGTCACTGTGTAATTTGCCATCATATAAGGCAGCAGTACAATGATGTGCGCAGTCATTTCAGTAAAATTGACACGAGTTTCCTGGCTAAGGCTCAATATGTAAAACGAAGCAGAACAAAGTGACCAAGACGATAAACAGACAGAAGTTCAGTAAACAACATGTTGTAATCTGACCTTAAAATGAGCACTTCATTTGGATGATACTCACCAAAAGAGGGTCAGAGAAATCAGGGAGGTCAGGAACAAGGACACCCACCAGGGCGCACACGACAATTAGTACTGTGCACACACCGAGAACCACCACCGGCCAATCAGCTATCAGCTCCGAATAACTGAAAAATGCAAGGACAGTCTAAATTGACATTGAAATTTTGTAGCTGTGTCACTGAGAAATGATGAGATGCAGTCAGCTAAAGCCAGGTACAGACAGACACAACTCCCACGAGATAACTCATGACTCAGTATTGAGGAATGACAGCAGTGATGGATGGACGGGAAGAAAAGAGGGGTGGGGGGGTGGAGGAGAGACATTTTTGCAATCCAGACCATCAACAGGAGACTTTGTTTTTGGCAGGCCTTACCTTTTGGGGAATCGAAAGGGCCAAGCAGGGCTGAAAAAAGAAAATGAGAAAGATAAATACCGTTTACATTTTGATGTCAAAGCGGCGGCCAATCCCCCCAAAAATATTTTAGGAGCGTTTGGAGGAGGCGAGAACTATTTATTTATGATGCCATGTGACCTTTGGCTCCCAGCAGAAGCAGCAGAACAAAGTGTGCAATGAAAACCATCAAACTATTTGTTCTGATAATATTGAACAAAATCCCCTTAAGTAAATTTTTAATTTTTTTTCAAAGACATGTCTAATTTTAACTGTCTCCCACATCTGCAACATATATAAGTTGCTGCTTGTCTATGTTTTTAGGCGAAAAAACAAAGAAAATACAGTGACTGACTACCAACTTCGTCGTCTCTTCCTTTTCCTGGCTTCCGTCTTGTTTTCTTTTCTCTGTGTAACTTTCACTGTTTTTCTATTTACCTGTGGGAGTCTTTTTGGATCACTGGGCTAATTAATAAGGTAAACACAGGCCTCTGGCCACTCACTCAACGCTGTGCTGACAGAGCAAAGAAACACAAAAAGTTTTGGGGGGGGGGTCGAGGAGCGTGTGCGAGTATGGCGATGTGTGTGATGTGATCATTTTTGTCGCTGGCCGCATCATAGTCAGTTTCCTTCGGAGGGCCATTAGGACTATCAACCCAAATAAATGTATGAACGTCTAATATTAGTCAACACAACAAACTAGTTGAATAATTTTGAAATCAGAGACTAGTAAAAACTGTTCAAATTTTTTAAAAAGATGAATGATAATAAAACTTGCTAGCAACATCTCTATTCGAGAAGACAATTTGTAATTTTAGTATTGACACGAAGTCGATGCAGTATTTGTCTTGGCGGGCCAAACATAATTACACTGTGGGCCAAATTTGGCCCGCGGGCCACAGTTGGACAATTTGGCTTTATTCAAATGTGCATTATGTGGTTAAAGACTTTGAATCAAAGCAGGGATTCTAGATCCCAAAACATAAAAAAATAGTTTGTTGAAGATTAAATAAGATTCTTATTTCGTTTGTACCAAAGAATCTTCAATCACGGTGGGGAAAAAAAAAACACAAGGTCGTCACAACTTTCCTTTCTAAATATGGATTGACAAATGATAACAAAGACAATGAACAAAAAAGGCAATGAACAAGTGAAAACTAAGTATATCATCAATTATTTTGTTGGATGATTTCAAAAGCACATATTTGTAACCTTATATAATATGTCCATGAACACAAGTCTGTGTGTTTTGGGGCCTGAAGGTAACTCCATTCGCTGTCAGACAGGTGGACAAATATTCCATGAAACAGGCCTTCAAGTTTGGAGCAATTAGTGTCAGAAATAAGGCCTCCTCAGACCTGATGTGTGCTTTTCTGGAACGTTGCACATGATTAGTTTTTGAGCAAGCCATGAAATCGGCGACGTGCACCCATTTAATACGTCATTACAAGAGCAGGCAGAAAAACATGGCTCCGTGCCAGACAAGTAATTCTTCATTGCCAACAGTATGAAAGCCAGTCAAGAAAGAAAGTCATTACTCACCAGCAAAATTTGAATATTTTTGCGACAACACGTTTTTCGACGAGACTCACCATCATCAGGCGACTAGCTCTGTTTTGCTTTTTATCAAACTTAAAATCCGATTTAAAAAAAAAAAAAATATCAATAAATTTTTTTTTTTTTAAAAATAGCAATAAAAAAAATTATTCAAAATAAATTATTAAAAAAAAAAAATCAGTCTGATGCACTCGCAGCTTTTAAATCAACATTGATTTTAAGATTTCAGTGGAGATTTTATTTGTTGTCATTTTTAAATTCCACCCAGGGATGCATTAGATTACCCCGGTCCAATCAAGTTTCTGTAATTCGAAAATTTAGTTGCTAAAAAGTTTTGGTGAGTAAGAAAATCGGTTCAACATTAAAAGAGCCTGCCACATCTGCTCCCCATTCACCAGCGGAATGAAAAATAGGGGTGAGGGTAGGGGTGCATTTAAGGAGGTTAAAGAAGTACATGAAAGGAAAAGAAAAACTGAACATGGAATAAATGTATGATGGAATGAACCACAGATGCTTGAAAGTTGCCCACTTAGGGTTGACGACAAAAAAAAATAAACTACTTCCAGAGTTACAGATTAGGGTGCTGCTCCTATTGCACCCAAATGAAGAATATTCCATGTTGTGTGAAATCAAGGCTAAAAAAAAAATTAATAATGCTACCATAAAAACACCTAAGTAAATTTCCTCCCATCTTTGCAGCACTGGTAAATATAGGATTATGCAAATGATGATGCACGCCATTAAATAGTCCCAGTTTCAGATGCGGTGATGGGATGTGGTTTGAGGAAAAGTCAACTCCCTCCTCACTAAATATGGAACACTTGGGAAAAAAAAAATGAAAGGTTTGCCAACAAATGGCTTTAATACGAGCATACAGCTTTGACAGGGAAATGCATGGTTGCCGTGTGAGCATGTGTGGATGTACAGTGCCTTTTCATTGAGGCCTATCTGATGAGTGTTGAAACTGCCTATACTTAAAAGCAGGGATGCCAAACTTACTTGCACAGGAGGGTATTTTAGGTCGCGGGTCTAGCAGGATACACTTTTAATGAACAAATTAAACCAAAATATTGTTGACCATAAATAGGACATAATATAATCCCCTAAACAAAAAAAATTAAATATTAACATGGTGTGTATATATACATATATATATTTATTTATTTATTAAATATATATATTAATTGATTAAATAATCGATTCTAAAAATATATATTTTTTTTAAAATACATACCGTAATTTTCAGACTATAACCCGCACCAGACTATAAGCCGCACCAGCTAAAACTTGTGATTCAGGGTTCAAAATTTGCGAAAAAAGTCACGGTTTACAGTCGGAAATTTATCGATTGAATAATTAATTCTAAAAATATTCAATGGTCACGTATTTACAGATATCATGAGTACAAAAAAAAAAAAAACTACACTTACCTAATTCCAGTAGAATGTGTTGAATTCTGGAGATGCTCCTGCCATGGCTGGTGACTGTGATGGTGTAGACAAAGTGGAGTGGTAGGGTGTGTAAGATGAGGCCGGGGGTGTGAGTAAGTGCAAGCAGGTGGACAACCAGAGCAGGTCAGAGGGCTCCTGGCGTGAGGAACCAAGCCAAGCCCATGGCCCGGGTTTGGAATCTTGCAGAGAGGACACTCCTGCTGACCACAGGGGCAGCAAAAGGAGTGCAAGCGACACTGCTGGCAGCAGAACGGCGAAGACTGGAGACAAGGGGAGGACGGAGATCGAGCGGATTTGGCTAGCGTTTGAGAATCTATGACAGCGGGGGAAGTTGCAGAGGCGGTCGGGTGGGGGAGCATCCTGAGGGTTCCGTTCTGTTTGACAACTCCGTTTTGGGTTGGTCTGTTTGTTCTCTGGACGTGTGATCTTGGCTTCTTTTGCAGCTGTCTACATGCCGCATTCCTAACTGAGGTTTCTTCATCTCCTTCTGCTGAAAGGTCATCACCATTTGAGGCAGCTGTGACAGGCTCTTGCACATTGCTGTCTGGTATACTCGTGTCTGAAGGTACATTTTCACCCATACAGAGAGGATGTCCTTCACAGCTGGGGGCCAGAGGGTCGTCAATCGTGTCGCTCAGGGCCATTGTCCTCTCCCAATGGGCCTGGCTCGATTACTGTCAGAAAAAAACAGAAGGGAAAAACATAAGATGTTCGGATTCCCAAGTATTTGGGCAGTTGCACCCCTTCTTTCCAAATGCTTTCCCTGAACCATAAAATGAAATGTGGGAATACATCAAAGCATGACTGATTTGTGGATTGACTGTCAGTTAAAATCAGTCATTTTTCTGGGAGCATATTTCAGGTGTTGCTCCGCCAGTGCTTTGTTTACTCCATAGATGTCAAACCAAAGGCCCGGGGGCCAGATACGGCCCGCCACATCATTTTATTTGGCCCGCAAAGACAAATTGTGCATCGACTTCAGGTTTCAATAGTAAAATTACAAATCGTCTTCACTTTTCAAAAATACAGATATTGCTAGCAACTTTTATTAGCATTCGTCTTTTTAAAATATTGGAACAGTTTTTACTAGTCGCTGATTTCAAAACTAGTTATTGATCAGTTTGTTGTGTAGACTAAACTGGATATAAGACGTTGACAGTCATAATGGCCCTCCAAAGGAAACTATATGACTACGATGCGGAAGTCGGATGTTCGTAAATTGAAAACTAGTTGAACTATGATATGCTGTGAAGCGACATCTCGCCTCAGATTAAGATCTTTTGGGGAGGAGCTAATTTTTGGGTTATATGTCGACATTACAGAGAGCTTTAGCCGCATGTTATAATAATTACTAATAGTACATAAAACAAAATGTATTTTTTTTGTATTTGCAACAAAACAGCCACCTTAAAATACATAGTGATATTAAAAGTTTTGAACTGAAGGTGGATGGCGTGGAAAATCTTAGATGATTCAGACCCTAATTATAACTGCGGTGCTTTAAACAGGGCATGTCACTGCTGGATGTAACATCTTAAATAAATCTTTGCGTGTCAAAGAAAGGCACAATTATTTTTTTTTTAACCTGGCACGACCAAAAAAAAACAGGAACAAGCTGTGGCTTACACTTGCTCAGAAGGTTAAAGGCTTGCAAGGCCACTCCCATGCCACTAACACATGTTGAGAGAAATATCTTGGTATCTCTTGTTCTTGTCATGGTGATTTTCCCTTTTGCTATCGGCTACATTTTGAAACATGTATAAAATAAATAAATTTAAAAAAAAAAAAGCTTCGTTGTGATTATTTCAGATGCAAAAAAAAGACCAAAGACCCATATGGACCATAAATAAATAAATAAATAAATGAATAAAAAATGAAATTAGTTGGGGGGGAAACATTTTGTATAAAAACAACCCGACTTTCTCTTTGCTGACAAAACACATCTGAAATGATTTTTTTTTTTTTTTTTTTTTTTTTAATGATTAGATAACACACCATAACGTATCAGGCCGTTCAGTATTAAGTTTGACAACTAATCACCTTATTGCATCCACCCTGGAAATTAATGCTAAATAAATATATTGGCGTCTGACCGCCGAGCGATACATCATGTTACCCTGACTTTCATGCCAGTCTCTAAATCGAGTAGTTATGGTCTATATGACAAATGCACTACATGACACCTTGACAGTGAGTGAGTATGAGGTGAAATATGAGTGTGACAGTCGATCAGGTCAGGTTAAAGAAGCGGAGAATTTCAAACTTCTGTGCCTGAGGCTAGAAGAGCTGAGGGAAACCCAGATGAAGTCATTTGTCTGGCTACAGCTGTCAAGCGCCTGTAATGACTTTAAATAAGGGCTTAGACACAGTTCAGGCGATAAATGCTCTGGATTGAAAGAATTCAGCCTGCAAGTGTACCAATTGCCAGCATTGACAATAAGGACTAGCATGTTTTTTATTAGCACTGAGGAAAAGGAATGATCATGAATTATTTTGAAATATAGACTTGTCATTTTGAGCAGAGGAATGCTGCCTGGAGGAGTTTGCCATAGTGCATAACTTTATGGATGTAGCTCAATGTCTGATGTTATTCTCCTTTAAAGTACAAACTCTGGTTGCAGTGCGATTAAAATTGAATTATAATGATCATAATTTGAAACGATCAATTATCTGATTGTAAAGTCTGTCCTTAGTTGACAAAAAATGACCTGCTCCAATAAGGATGAGGCAGTGATTTGCATTTTCTTTTCCTCTGACGCAACAGAAAGCCAAGCCAAGACATTTGGAGTGATTCCCAAAAGTAAGTGGTTAAGAATGACGTAGCTGATGACAAAGAATCTGGTTTTCGACAATATCTCATGTCAGGTTTTTGATTAGTTGGTAGTCCAAGCGATTGAGACACCTTAATGGCGAGCTACAGTAACAGAAGTTAAGGTACCTGGCGTTAGGGCTGCAAAATATATTTAAAAAATGATCAATATTGCAATATTGGCCCTTGCAATATGCATATCGTAAAGACCTGCAGTAAGATTCTTATGAAATTTTATGCTTTTATCTAAATTTTACCAGCCAGATGCAAACTTAAATGTACATCACCATACATGTTTAATATTTCTTTAAATTAATCAGCCAAGAATACATTAATATTGCTTATTTTGCAACATGAAAATCTATTTCATTAAGCAATAAAAATTATTTTAGGAACATGTTATCACAATAATATCGATATCGTACCTGATGTCCTTTTAATTTAGGATGATATGCAGTAATTACCACGCCTCATGGTTAACTCCCCACTAGATACGTACATACAGCTCGACGTACTCTGACATGTCTCTAGTTGTCAGGAGAGACTATGGACATATTTGACCCCTGCAGTCGACCCCCAAAGGGTCGCCTTTTACAGCTGGGCTGTTTAACATACCAATCTGGGCAACAACACTGACACTTTTAAGTTGTTGTTGCAACTTTTGGTTTGTCCCATCAGAGGTAAACACGCAAAATGTTCTTTTTTTCGACACAATATTTTTGTTAAATTTAATTTAGGGATGTCCTCATCTGATATTCCGTGTCGGTATCGGCTCCCGATCCGACTTTTACGTGAGTATCGGATAGAACCGGATTCAGGCACAAGATCGGGCCGATCCTGTTCCTGTTTTTTAGCCGTGTCGAGGCACTTTTCGGCTGGCGTAACTCAAATCAATGTACAGTCTAAATTGAGTTTTGCTAAGGCTTAAGAAGCAAAAGATTGAAAGATATTTTGTTCTTTCTTATGACCCGACTCACAGTTTAAGTTGGTTAAAAACAGCTAAACACAATGTGTTATAAGTGCAGCAAAACACGTAATCCTTTTAATCCGTAGGATTCCTTCCGCACCTTAGAGTTGAAATAAAAATCAAAGGGAAAAAAAAGAAGAAGAAAAAAGGGGGGGGGGGGGGTCAGTATCAGATCAGTACCGGAAAGAGTACGCCTTAAAAATTATATTGGAAGCAAAAAAAAAACTATACTTGTACATCACTAATTTAATTGAGGAGAACAGACATTTAGGAATAGTTCTTACACTCAAACTAAAATAGTGTGCAGGGAAGTACTGCTAACACAGCCACATTAACACAAACAACTTTTAGTATAACAAGACAACAACACAAGGTTGGCCACATAACTATTCCATAGAGAAGGTGCGTGTGCACAGTAAAGAAAGTTGACTGTTTCCAGATCCACAATGCCAAACAATTAACTGGAAAGCCAGATAATATACTGTACGTGCTTTTTTTTTTTTTTTTGATAAAACTTAATGATTGTGTCACATCACTATGAAAAGATACCACAATCTGGCATATACACCAAAATGAAATCACATCATCATAATGTCTACAAAAGCCCGTGTGTATATTTACGTAACGTTTGGGTGATTGCCCGACTAGACAGCGGCACAAGACGCAAAAACATCAACCCCACGCAAATGAAACCACCACCACCACCACCACTATTGCTTCACGACCTACCGTGTGCGGTGTCCGGGACGCTCCTCGCAACTCGCGGCGCCTAATTAGCGACAAGAAAAAATAGAAGAAGAAAAAAAAAGTCTTTGCATGCAGCGCAAATATCCGCAGGCTGAATAAACAACTACAGCCCGGAAAGACAGAAGCATGTTAGACCAGCAATGTGTCCACACACCACCTTTTTCCTCGGGAAGGAGTGAGGCAGGCTGGCAGGAGGCGGTGGGCTGGGACTGCCCGGACCGCAACTCACTGATAGGACCGCTGCAGTCTCGGTTTTAACCCGATCACTGCCACGCAAGGCATTCCAAACTGAGGGATTATTTAGGGGTGCTGCAAGAAATTATCCATTTTATAATCAAGTCAAGTCAAGTTTATTTATATAGCCCTAAATCACAAGCAGTCTCAAAGGGCTTCACATATCCAGAACAAATTATTCTCAAAGATTCTCAAGTTCTTTGAGAATCCATTTTATAATGATACATTGCATCTATACAGCAGTCACAGTGACAATGTTTTTTTGGGATATTTTTGTAATTTAAAAAAAAAACAAAAAAAAAAAACATCATCACATGTATTCACTGTCAATACTTTGCTGATGCACCTCTGGTAATAATTACAGCCTCAAGACCTTTTGATGCCACAAGCTTGGCAAATGATGAATGGGACAAAAAAAGGATGGATGAAATAACCAACCGACTACAAATTAAACACCAAAGAATCATTCCTAATCAAAGTCATAAGACTTTCGTAATTGGCATTATAGTAACTTTTTCACATATTAGCGCCTATAAATGTTTGAATCATGTTTTTTGTTCCCCACAGTTAAAAGCCAGACAAGTTTACTTAGTTAGCCAAACAAAGGACTCATAAAGCATTAAAACATCTTTTAATTTCCCAACACTTGCAAACTGCATTACAGAGTTCAATTTAATTTGGACAATTTGCACTCTTCAAATCCTTAACTCATGCTGGCTACTCAAATGCACACTTTCCAGAAAAAAAAAAGTATCTCATCTCCAGCAACCGTGTACTTTTCTAAAAGAAACCTCATGGACCATTCAAATACATTTTTGGGCTACAATATTTTCTCAGCGGGGGGAGACGTTTTATCACCAAGTATGCTCGGAAGGCAGAGGGCAGTACCTGGCTTTAATTCCAGCTGTCTGGCAGGATTAAGGAACAGTTCATATCGCAAACAGTAATCATCTGCAGTCGTGAGGCATCTGGCCTCCAGGCCAGTCAAAGCCCACAAGTCATTTACTGCTTTGTGATCATCTCTAATAATAACACTGATACCAAATGCATTGATGCATGGTGACGGGTTTTACCTTTCCCTCTTTACTGTGAGTATCGCATGTGGCAGCGTAAAACCAACACAGGGGTTTTCCTCCATGGAGCCAAAAACCGAAAACCACATCAAAGACCATACTGTGCTTGGAAGGACAGGGGCCCAACAGGAAAACCCAGAGGCCCTTGAGACAACGGCACACAACTAATCAAAGTGACTGGTGTAGCAGACAACAGCACAAATATATATATGAGAGAAAACGGTAAAACTCAGACGGCAGGGAGGGGTTTTTTTTGTTTTATCATATTGATCACCGCATAGATTTAAAAAATGAACTTAAGTACCGTATTTTCCGCACTATAAGGTGCACCTAAAAACCTCCAATTTTCTCAAAAGCCGACAATGCGCCTTATAATCAGGTGCGCCTTATATATGGACCAATATTGAGCCACTACAGCAGGTGTGTCTTTTATATGGACAAAGTTTTAAAATGGGCCATTCATTGAAGGTGTGCCTTATAATCCGGTGCGCCTTATAGTGCGGAAAATACGGAAGAAATCAAGGATTAGGGAACAAGAACAAAAAGATCGGTTGATCGCCAAGCAGCTCAGCTCAAATTGCTCCCTGGTTTTTGGAAAGCTAAGATTGAGAAACGGAGGAAATTCTATCCCCTTGACACCCTCACAGCGAGAACGGACGTCTCCCACCCAATTAGCGCTAACACCCCTGACATCTGCCAACAAGGACTCAAGGGGGATGACGAAAGTAGTTGGGGAATTAAAGGCTGTGTTACAACTACAGTTTGTAGAAGTAGTAAAACCAAGAGTTTTACACATTAGCAAAAAACAACATTTTTTAGTTATAATGTTGTTACAAAGATTTCTGCACCAGGAGAATACATTTAACAGGCTGGCCGACCAATATTTGGCAAAAGGCACAAGCTGCTTTTTTTCTCCCTGGGATGAAACTCTGAATATGCAAGTAATGAAACTCATCTGGCCACGATGCAGTAAATGTGCACTTTAAAATAAATGCCAGTAGGTCGTTATTTTCACTATGACGTATGTACATGCACGCGTATACGGCACTTAACATATATGCGGGTTGTCTGTTTTTACAGACGATCATTAAATCATTAAATAACCCAAGAACGTTCTCCCCGAGTCATTTTTAAATTTTAATATTTTTAGAATCCGACATTTTTTAGATAAATGAAAGGCCAAAATAATTTTGTTTTGAATTTCAATTGTAAACATGTATATATACACACCTGATCAAAATAATTAGAGTTGGGCTTAGAATACCGTATTTTCTGGACTATAAGGCGCACCTAAAAACCTAAAATTTTCTCAAAAGCCGACAGTGCGCCTTATAGTCCGGTGCGCCTTATATATGGACCAAATTCCTAAATTTAAACTGGCCCGAAGCATTGTGTCATGAAATCAATCATAAGTGGCCCGCTGAAGACTATGAATCATGAATCAAAAAGACTATGGATCATTATTTTGTGATTATAAAGTAATTTGTTGCATCTGAAGTGGAAATAAAAACGATAAAATGGAGAATGATTTGACGATGCATTAATGGTGCGCCTTATAGTCCGGTGCGCCTTATATAAGGACAAAGTTTTAAAATGGGCCATTCATTGAAGGTGCGCCTTATAGTCCGGTGCGCCTTATAGTCCGGAAAATACGGTAATTGTAAAATCCATTCATTTAGGGAACAAACATAAATTAGAAGTCGTCCTCCTCGAATTTGGACGGGTTCAAAATGCCGTGACATTTCATTTATCGTGCTGATACTGTGTGTGTTGGAAAGAGACATACGTTCTCCAGATGGCCCATCCGTCTGGTTCTTATCATCAGATAAAAGCACGCGACAGACAAGAAGAAAAACGGGCGAAGCAGTTGGCGTAGACTTGAAGAGACTGGCAGAGAAGTTTAGCGGCACTTTGAGTCAACATTCTTCTCTGATGTGTTGACTGGCACCTCAAAGGTGAGAATGACATCACGTGTGCATATGTTCACTCATAAGTTGGCAGGTCTATGTTATGATTTAGACATAAAGGACCTAATTTGCTATTATTACAAGAGTAACTGTATATACGTAGATCAACGCAAATGCTAACTTATTGAAATCAAAATTTAACATTTGGATGATTTGTACAGGTGGAATGAAAAGTACACATTGTTTAAAAACAGGTTTTTATCATTTGCAAAAAAATATTTATGCGATCTATAAAATGTACGGATCAATTGTATATCACAAAAAACTGGCATTTCAGCAAGGGTGTGTAGACTTTTTATACCCACTGGATGAGTGCATTCGGCAATGAAAAACAGCTCGAACAAGGAATCGATGCACTTGATTCGTATTTATTGAGTAAAAGATTGATAGCGCAAACGATTAGCAGTTTTAAAATTGCAAATACGAATCTTCTGTGAGCGATTTAAAAAACAAAAAAACAGAAAATCTTGCTCTCTTTACTGTCCAATATTTGGATTACGTAAAATGAAAATACATGGGAAAAAAATGGGTGAAAAAAACAACTGATTGAGTAATTTCTTCCATTAACATCAATCTGAATTAAAACTTGTACCATGGCTCATAACATTTTACGAGGCATGGCATAAAACCGGGAAAGTTACAGACCTCACCACTCTCATTAGCTGAGCTCGTGTTTGAGCGGCATGCAAAATTAACGTTGAGCTGCTATTATTTGGCAGTAAAACAACATGCATAGAAATTAGGAACATGTGACTTCAAGAAAGTTTTTTTTGCTCAGTATTCAATACACCAAAATACATCGAAATCAAAATACATCGAAATCTATTGTCATATGTGTATTGCTTCTCTTTTAATAAAATGTCAACAGACTTTGATGTGTGTGGGGCATGGACCCCTTCGGCTGCCCAACAACATGCCTGGCCTAAATTAACGTAACAAAGGACCCCGTCGGCTGCCTAAAAACATGCCTTTCTCATAAAACAAGACTATACAGCACGCTTTCGGGGTCAACGTGATTCCCAAATTCACGACCCCAAAGTCCGCGTAAAATCCAGATTTAGGTGGACTTGTGTCTTTTACCTCCCCGTTTTTTTTTCCGCAACATTTTTAACGGCAGCCTGAACCAATTGCTTGTCTGGAGAAGAACATGATTCAATCAGAAATCCTCTTTCTGTTGTATTTCACAGGGAGACTAGTGTGGGAGGGACTGACCCGAAAGAAGATGGAGAAAGAGAGGTGGTATGCAAACAGAAGGTCCTTATCAAGTAGAAGAAAAGAAGCAGCAGACGGAAAGCATTGCAAATGAGGGGTACTCGCAAATCAAAATGCAAAGCTGGCAAGAAGAGATCTTATTTTGCTTGAACAGAGAGTTTGAGTCTCGGGGTTTGATCAAACTACAAACATGGTAAGAGATACGGAAATCGCACCAAATTTTCCGATGTCCTGTTAAACTGGATCATCACATCCAAACTGGCTACCTGATGGAAAAGTCTGGAAGCCCAAGATTAAAGATGATATCAATATTTAAGAAACACTTTCCTATTCTACTGCTACTTTTAAGATGATATATTATTAATTTTCGAGGATGATGGCTAATTTATGTTTCACGTAAACACAACTGCTTAATTACCAATTTCGTATCGACCAATAGCGTAAACTGCACCTGTGCAGATGGATTAAATGACAACTACCAAAACAACTGTCAGTAAGAAAAAATAATTTCAAACTAGACTTTTGACTAGCATCGCTTTGAAAGAAAACGGTGATAAAATCTGAGAGATCACATCCGCGTGTCAAATTTCTCTGCAGGCCTCTGAGGGAGGGGGGGGGGACTGGATGAAGTAGGGAAGGACAATTTTTTGTGTGGTTGAAAATGTTGGAGGAGGTATGAGATCACATCCTGCTGTCATAAACCTTTTGGATGTCTGACAGACTCAAACAGTGGTGGAAAAGGCGAAAGGGGGGGAAAAAATGAATGAGCAAGATGTGAGTATTAAGGATGGAAAGGTCATTAGGGTGACAAGAAGGGAGTAGTGGGATCTGTAAAAATGTTTTTCCTCAAGCAACATAGTGGCCATGGTGTCGCCACATTTGCAGCTGCAATACAAAAGGAGAAAGAAAGCCTCCAGCTCATAAACAACCCAAATAAGGATAAGCGGTGTATAGAAACTGGATGGATAGACCACAAAAAAAAAAAAAAGAACAGCTATGTCATGCCCCGTCATCTGTCTGGCTAAAATGTCGGCAATTCAGCCCACAAGATCTCCACTTGGAACTTGAGAAACATACAAGTGGCCGTCCACGTTTGCAAAATGGTATGATAATCTGTGGAGTAAAACCAGCAGGTCAACCACAACTCATCAAAGTAAATTGCTGTTTCTCTGATCCCATCAGACCTAATGAGAGGAAAAAAATAATCTGAAAATGCAAGCAGCCATGTTGTCCAATTCAAAATACTGACCGAAATTTTACGTTGAGTAAACATAGCCTTTGGCACATCATCGGTGTCTCAAATAAATATGACTTCATCATGATCATATTGACGAAACGCAGATTATGGAAAACAATTCCACAGAGTTGCTGCTAGGAATGTAAATGCACAGTCACTTTTTGATTTGCTGTTTCTGCAGGTGTGTGTGTTGGACCAAGACACGTCTCTATGGATCTGCGATTGATAGATTAATATATTGAATCATCTGCATTTTTAGATCAATAATTCTGAACTGCTAAAGATACATGCAAGTCCACACTGGAGAGCCAGGCAACAAACAACTTGCCACTAGTTTACCATATTTTCTGGACTATAAGGCGCACCTACAAACCTAAAATTTTCTCAAAAGCCGACAGTGCGCCTTATAGTCCGGTGCGCCTTATATATGGACCAAATTCCTAAATTTAAACTGGCCCGAAGCATTGTGTCATGAAATCAATCATAAGTGGCCCGCTGAAGACTATGAATCATGAATCAAAAAGACTATGGATCATTATTTTGTGATTATAAAGTAATTTGTTGCGTCTGAAGTTGAAATAATAAAGATAAAATGGAGAATGATTTGATTTGGATTAAAAATCTGACATGATGCATTAATGGTGCGCCTTATAGTCCGGTGCGCCTTATATAAGGACAAAGTTTTAAAACGGGCCATTCATTGAAGGTGCGCCTTATAGTCCGGTGCGCTTTATAGTCCGGAAAATACAGTAGATTAATGAGAGGCAAATACATGCTTATCAGTGCTATTTTTGTGCTAATTAATGTAAAATTAGGCTTATATACTGTATATTATATTATATTATATTATACAACCTGTTTTCCAGTCAGTCCTCTGAGCCATGGAACTATAAGTGTGCATATGCATGGTACATATATTTTTACTTGGAGAAAAATTGTTGGCAACGTCGAGTCAAACCATAATGCTTAAGAAATAAAATGGTGGAAAATAGTTTCATTCCGTTTTGCCAAAGTTGACTTTGTTAGTGGTCTCTATGTGGACATAAATATTTATCTATAGTGTAAAATGGCTTTAAAAGATGACGGTGGTGGTGTTGGGGAGGGGTTAAAAAAGATGGGGGTGCTCAGTTATGCTCTGGCATTAATCTATGAAGTCATTAAAAAGGAGAGGGAAATTATTAGTGACAGGCTTAAAGAATTACCTCATGCTTTGGGCCTCACAGCCTCCCCTGAAACGAATAATAATAGTTGGGGCAGTGGTGCACACCAGTGGGTGACATCTGTAGTTTTGAGGTTGGTGTTGTTCCAATGTTTGAATTGAAAAACTGGCAGGATAGCAAAAGCGGAATTAAAATGGTTTTGTGACCAAATATAAAAATCTTCACATTGGGTTGTAAACACTGCAAATATGCATGAGGGGGGGGGGTTAGAATTAAAAAAAAAAAGTGGTTATACAATGCAGCATTGTGTTCAGCTGGTTTAAAACAAAAAAAAAAAACACACACACATCAGTTTGTGGTTTTTCGATCATGGATTTTTTGGACATTTCAAGGGTACCTGTGCTGTGTTATTTCCGCAGTGGGAAAACGGCCATTGTATTAAATAACTTCCAGGAATCTGATGGCAACATTCACAAGCATCTTGCCAAACAAGCTGTTTTCAACATTGTACAGCTTCACAGAGTAAGAAGAAAAAAACTAAGTTGCACGCCCATGTTAAATTTCAGATCATTAGGAATAATAATAGCATTGCGAGTAAAGTAGAGTAGCTTTGGATATTGTACCCGAATATTTTTAGGAATGGTGAGTATGCCAATCAAAAAAGCCAGTTGTCCATGACGGATATTGATTAATTAATAATTAGTGCTCAGTATATCTCTACGCCAAAAAGTAAACATGTCATGCCGATAAAAAGTTTTGAGATGGAAAACAGCCTCATTCAGAGATGCTCATCAATATTTGAGTTGTTTGGATTATAGACCCCTGGGCATTTTGCCACAAAAAGTCTCAACTATAGCAAACTACGGTATTGTCAAGATATTCTATTAATTATTTTAAGCTTGACAAGTAACCATGAGTGCGATTGATTTCCTGATTTAAAAATCGCATTATACTGAGTCTGTGCTGAATTATATCTAATGACGTCAGTGGAAAACAAGGAATTCTTTGTTTTGTTCTTTTTTTTACCAAAAATGTAGCCCTGTTCTTTTCATGAATGGACTGTTGTCTATGCGTCACCCTCCACCCCAGGAGCTTGAGGCGTTCAATGACTCTTGATGACAAGTGATACGAAAAGCAGGCAACAAAATGTCTTAAGTGTGGCACATCGTGCTAATGTTGACAGATTTTAAAAATGCTAACGCCCAAAAATTAAGAATAGCACAAATTGTCAGTTCTCGAAACGGTAACAAAGTTCATGCTTACTCTTCGGGAGAGATTTTTTCCTTTTATGATGGTGTAAATATTTCTCTTGATCCGTCCAACTCCTCATATTCCAATTATCCCAAAAGCCAAAGTTTTGAGGGTGGGATTTTTTTGGAGATGCTCCATCTTTACACCAGCTTTGCATGTGCTGTGGTCAAACCCTCTTTCCCTTCTGAGATGGCCATTGTTGTAGGGGGCTGATAAATATTTACTCTTCCCAGCTTGGCAGGGAAATGAGTGGGAGGGGGAAAGGGACCTATTGTGACAAAAGGGGTCAGAGACGCTGAGGGTCTTTCCTTCCCCACTGGTATGCCAAAGTCCAATTCACAACTGGCCTAATACGGGGATATACAGTAGAATGAATGAATGAAAAATTATATTCAAGAGTGGCGACATCATAACTTCAAAACACGCAACCAACAGGAAATGATAGCGGAGCAATCTCCTAATGTTCTGCTGGACGCCTTGATAAAATTCCCACTGAGCCATTCGTAAAAGATGCACCCATTCCAGCTATCCATCTCTTCCTTCTCCTTAAAAATGATAAAAGCCAGGGCTTCCTTTTTTGCAAAAAAAATGAAAGATACAGCCTGTCGAGGAATCTACACCAGCGATAAAAGCTTCTGTACGTCAGCACTTCCAAATACGAATTCATTTTTGCGCCACCATTTTGTGTTTACACCTCCTTATCTCATCAAGAAACAGCATATCGTCAAGAGATAAACTTAAAAGAAGCTGAAAGGTTTCATAAAGCAAACACTGTGATTTGTCATTTAGCCAGAGGCAATTTCAGACAGACCTAGTATAAACATCCCAAACCATTCATTAGGCAAATAGAACTTAGCGGAGAACCTGAGGCGGTTCTATAGTCATTTACAGGTCCACCTGATCAAAGTTAAAAAAAAGTGTTTTGTGTGATGATATGGGCTCACCATAGTTGTACAGTGTGATCAAGGTTCCCATGCATGAGACAGTCAACACAGCTGTTTCACAGAAAGCTGCCGGGATCAGTCACTGGATAATACAGACTGAATCATGCTGCTTGAGTCAACAAGATTAAAGACATACAGATGGAAATAAAAGTTGCTTTTGTTTGTCTACCACGCACATTTTTCGACTTTAGAATCATCTATTAATAAGTAACTTTGTCTGGGACTTTTTTATCCCCAAAAAGATAGATATCTTTTGTGAAACAGGAACTTTTTTGAAGTCCTTCATAGCCGAGGTTTTGATTTAGGACGTGTCCAGAAATTGCTTCACTGTGTTCGATCGGAAACTCAGAGCGTTGTTCAAATGTGCCATTCGGTCAAAGTGTACCGACAAAAAAAAATGTCGTAGAACAATCTAGGCACTCTAATTGGGAACAGTGTGTGCCAAAGCAGTCCAGATGGAAGCAGTTTAAGTAAACTATTGATTGGTTTCGAATGAAATTAATGGGAAGGAAAGGACGCTGTGCCTCTCTGAACAGATCAGAGTGAATCAGAGAAGTAGTTTTAAGTTCACTGAGAATACATTTGAGTAGCTGGCATCCGGCAGAATCCTCTAAAATTCACTTTTCAAAAGACCCCAAAAAAATTTCAACCATTAAGACGCAGGTCATGGAGAGGAATCTATTCTCAAAACTTTAGACTGTAAAATTTGTAGAAATGAAAAATTGGACCTCAAAGTTTCAATGTGTTAACAAGTTCAAACTCTATATAGAAACTGAAAAAATAGTAATAGAAATAGAAAAACAAAAACAGTTTGTACCAGTCTCCCAGAAAATAAAAACGTGATCAAGGACAATCCAAACATTCCTAATTTGCAATTTTGTATCAGAGATTCAAATAATATACATAAATTAATGGACAAGTAATCAATTAGCAAATAACTATTAATTCATGAATCGATTGAGGTTGTCCGATTTTTCCGATTCCATATTTCCTGATTTTCGCCATCCTCCAATTTTTGCATTATTGTTGTTTATTATAAAAATACACACACAAATCTCTCACAAAAGCCTAAAAAACATGAAACCTTCACAGGAAGCCTTCGAGAAAGTCAGGCTACAATTCTTTCGCGCTACTTTGTTTCAGTGAAAGAAATGATCGCCAACTCCAGTCAGTCGTTTAACAATACAAAGGTTCAGCTAAAACGAGACTACTTGACAAATTCCTACCTTTCCACAATTCACTTCTGAAGACACAAACAATCTGTTGATTCAGTGGCGGAATTCTGTCCCGTAAGCCGTTATTTGCTTTAGCAGTAATGACACAAGGAGAGGAATTTGAGAAATGTCTGTGGAGAGCAGACTCATTTCCTTCAGAGAGACAAGATGGCAATGAAGACTCCTAAAGCTCCAATTACAGATCATTACACTGCAGTGGGTTGCAACCAACATTAAAACATTTTGGTCAATGTAAAAATAGAGGTTACGGATATATGATTAAATAATAAAACAGTCAAATATTTCCATCTATGTGCTATCCGAAAACTCAACCAGTTAATGAAAAGGGGAAATAAAATTGAAAATAAATCATAAAATAGTGAGATTTGCTGTCCAAATATGATCTAATTATTATTATTTTTTTTTTACAGAAAAACAGTCAAATATTTCCATCTATGTGCTATCCAAAATCTCAACCAGTTAATGAAAAAGGGAAATAAAATTGAAAATAAATAAAAAAAATAGTGAGATTTGCTGTCCAAATATGGTTTAATTATTATTATTTTATTTTTTCACACAAATCAATACTAGCCTGTCCCATCTGTGATTTTTACATAAGTGTAGCCAATTTAAAGCGGTAAATAGTGGATTGTCATTTTGCCCATTTATAATGAAAAATGTGCAGTAGAGCAAAACAAGACAAGTAAGACGGTGACCTTGTGGCTATTCTTGTGTGCTTGAGTTCAGTTACTATTTGTGTTCCCATGAGAGTGGAGACAAAGCACTTCCAGGTTACCCGCAGTCCTTCCTTCTCATTACCAAAGGTCATCTAGCTGTACACAATCATGACCTCTCCTGTCAAAGGTTACTTGAAGAAGGGAAGGACTCGTGAGGGGTGGGGAGTGTGATTTATGCTCGACCTCTCACTTTCACTTACCCTAATCAGGAACGCGCATTGTTGCATGTCGGATTTACAGTTTCTTACCCAAATCAACCTTAAAGTCTAAATGTTCGGATGTGAGCTTGACCTTGGCTCATTTTCTTTAGCCAGTTTGGGTGTTTGGTATTTGTCTCTGGTCAAATATGATTTTTAAAAGTGAAGTCAATTTGCAATTTTAGTAATGACACAAAGTTGATGCACAATTTGTCTTCGCCGGCCACATCAAATGATGTGGTGGGCCGTATCTGGCCCCCGGGCCCTGTGTTTTACACCTTGCTGTAGATGGTACAGCGTTTAGATCACAGCGAGCTCATTAGCTCCCACCTCCTGTTGCACTCACTGAAAGCAGACATCATTGGGTCTAAATTCAAAATAAAAACCCATACATTTCCTTGGATAGGGAAGAGCATATTATTTAGCTTATCGTCCGAAAAATGCGATAAACAATGCTAACGATGTATTAGTAGTTTTGTTTATTCCTTCAGTTTGTATCATACAGGAGCATTGATCACATCCAAGGCCATTGTGGCTTTTTGACTTTCATAATTTTGGAAAATATTTAAAATATTGAACTAATATTTAATCAAATATTAAATTATAAATATTGAACTAAACCGAAAGAGTTGACACGTCGTTGCTGCAAAAAACTCTCAAGCCGTGCTGTCTCACCGCAGCTGTCCCCATTTGTAAACTCGATACATGAACCGATACCACAAAGGAACAGGTGTCGCGTATTACTGCCACCACCCTGCAGTCAATAGACTTGTCAAGAGTGCACCATTATAAAATATGGCAATCTGACTTTTCCAAGGAAGGGAGGGAGCTTTCCTGAGGAAATGGAAGAGGCACAGTGGAAGAAAACAAATGAATGCGCTTCAGGTGGACCAACTCCTAAAACAGATCAGAATCATTGGAATGTCTTTGAAAACTGACCTTTTACATCCCCACTGTCTCTTCTGGCTATTGCTTTGTGTTGTTCAAATATTAACCGCAGATGGAAAATCTTGCATATTTGGCTTTGACATTTAGGTTTTATTGTTTTTGGCAGGGATAGCTATTATTTCAAACAATAAATTTGCCTTTGAACTGAATAATGCCTACGTTACGCAATGTCTTTCTTTTTGAACACAGCAATGTTTAGTTACAAGACAGAATAACTTGAATATAAACAATGTTAACAGTAGTTACACTATTCTCCCTACTTTTCGAACAGCCCGATTAACACACTGTGCAGTATGCGCTAAGGATACACATTAGCCCCGCCCCTTCCCAAACCTTAACGCCTCACCTCATCAGTTGTGATTTATGTTTGTGCGAGAGAACAAGATTGTAAGTGAGCGGGTCGATTCACTAGATCTTTCCTTGCTTGTTAAGCTCTTCAGATAAATCCCCAAAGACATGGCGTGTTCCCCCCACAGAGCGCAGCCTCATTAGGATGTGTTGTACAAACACAGGAATGTTGACTGGCTGAGGGTGCAATAAGGGTCTTTCCTCCGAGGGACACATGTTTCTTGCTGCAGATTGACCCCGGACTTCTGTACCTTGTCAAACTGCATTTGGCTCAATTGCCACCAAACTCCAACATTCTGCACTAAGGCATGTATGACAAAAAGTATTTGTTGAAAAAATGAAGCGAACTTGTATTTCCAACAGAAGATATGTTTAGTGTAAAAGCCTAACAGTGATCACGACTAATATAAAAAAAAAAAAAAATCTTCACTAATGTTAAGAACTGGTGTAGTATGCATGGAAAACAGTTTATGTATTTTTTTTAATTTTATTTTTTTAAACTGTGGACTATAACAGTAATCAGAACTGGTTTGCCGATTCGGTAATACATACAGGGACAATCACAAAAAAAAATTCTACTTCAATATAATTATATTGAACTAAATCAGTGGTTCCCAAAGTGGGCGGTACCGCCCCCCTGGGGGCGGTGGAAAGATCTGGGGGGGCGGTGAGGAAGAAAGGGGCGGTAGGGGGGCGGTAGGGGGGCGGCAGTCGATTTGTACACAACACGCCGCTCTGGCCCAGTCAGATCCGACAGCATAGACTACAAAAGCAAAAGCTCAGGTTTATAATTTCAAGCTTGTAATGTTCAGAATTGTATCTATAATAAAAACCGCACTCTGGCGGTCAACATCATCTTGAGTTCAAGTCAACATGAAATTGGGGACTCGCCAGAACGCGCCGTGTTGTGTTGAGCTGGTTAGGGCAGTGGTCCCCAACCACCGGGCCGCGGACCGGTACCGGTCCGTGGGTCACTTGGTACCGGGCCGCCAAGCCGCACAGAATTTTTTTTTTTATCGACGATCAATTAATTCAGGTCAAGACACTTGTTTCCATATGTGCCTTGGGGGGGGCGCTAGGAATTCACTGGGGAGCCAAAGGGGGCGCCAGCCTGCAAAAGTTTGGGAACCACTGAACTAAATGGTACTATTAACTCTTAGAAAGTAATCACAAACATATTTATCAAATGTAAAGCAATGCCCTACATTGTAAAATGAGATAATACCAAATAGCATACCAAATTAAGGACGACAGATGTTCGATACCACTTTTTTTCAGACCGATACCAAGCACCAAGACACTAGAACTAAACATTCCCTCAAAAAGTGACATGTGATTTAAAAGAAACCTATTTATCACAAATAATCAAATCAAACTCAATATCAACTTCAGGTGCATTTAAAAACAAATGAGTGAAGAAAATAGCTTTTTTTTTTCCTGTTGGTGATAGTCGGTAGTTATTTGAAAATGGATAGTTCTTCTGTATCACCAAAGATGTTAGTCAAGGCTATTAGACAAAACTAAAATGTTGAAATGTGAATTCTGGATCATTTCATCGCTGCCGAAAGTAAAAAGTTGATCTCAGACATGTCTAACAGCACTGGTAGCATAAAGATCCATTTCAATATTTTCTTCTAAATGGCACCAGCAAGACAATTTGCATCAAATAATTGCAGTACAGTGCAGTTTGAATTATAGATCAGTTTAGCCTTAGCACCACAATAAGCAGGAAAAGGCAAAAGTACTGCTAATGGCACAATAAAATACAAAACCACCATTATTATTGATCATTTTCAGACAGGAAATGCTTATTATAGCTAGAAAAAAAGTTATATTTACTCAAAATGTTTCCTTACCTTTTCAATTGCATCAAATAAAAAGCTTGCTTTCACTCAGCCAAGTTTTAAAAACAAATTTGAAGGTGATATACTAAACAAAACTGCTATTGTGGCAAAGCCTTTACAACACTGCCCCCAAGTGGCCGTCTTGTCGAATGTCAGCATGTGACCCAATGTATCCACCAAAAACAATATATAATGCATCCTGGGCTGTTTAAGAGATTAATATTTTCGAAATACTTACTGTGAGCAGTCAGTTCTGTCCCAGTCTTATCTTGTTGACTGCAACACAATGGACACTCTGGTAGCTTCTAAAATATGCTAAATAAAGAAAAGAACAAATTAATTAAGGTTTGGTGATTTATCTTAAATACTATTGAGGATTTGGTGTCAAATGTTTTTCATCAGGTTGAGGTTTTATCTTGGAAAATGTTTGCCTTCTCACTTTATTTTTATTACCATTACTTTCAAAATGACTCCTTCAACTTATTGTATTGACATCATCAGTATCACTGTAATTACTTAATTGCAAGTTATTGATAAAGTGACTGTCATATTAAATTTGGAATGAAAACTAACAAGCAAGCCAACATTAATGCGGAGTTTTCAAAACCCAAGATTATCCGTCCCGGTCACACTGAGCTTTGCATTTTCTAATAATGGTTCTTAACCATTATTAGAGGTCACAGAAGGTGATTGGTAATGTTCATATGATGTTGAGACGCTATAAAAAGAGGTTTAGCGTGTTAATGCATGTGAGGAAAAACACTTTTAACAACATGTCACAGACTTGAGTGCTGTAGTTGGTAAATTAGGGCTGTCACTATTTTTAGTAAATTTTTCTATCAATTGTTCCATTAATTAATCGAATAATTGCTTATAATTTTATTTTTATAAGTGGATTAAAAATTGTTTTCTCCAATTACTGTTTACCAATTTTGTTTATTGGCCAATAATTTTTGTTTATCTGGTATAACAGATCACATAAGAAAGATTGATGGTTGTTGTTTTCCCACAGTAAAAGCAAGTGCTTGCAAATGTCTTATTTTGATTAAACACAAAAGATAATTTCGTGTGCTTTCATAAACGGATATAGAAATCAGATATTAATTACTTTTGGAAGCTTGAAATAAGGAGATTTGGACAATCATGAATTAAAAATGTCTCTAAATGATGACTCGATTTTTAAAATACAAGGCAATAAATTTGTTAAATGATTTGTTGTCAATTAATCGATTGATTTTGAAACCCCTTGGGGTGTTACCCTCCTAGTCTTGGTACTTTCTCGTTCACTCGAAAATCTTCACTCATAAATGCATGGTTTTATTGATTGCAAATTGCAATTAATTGCAAATTAAACACACAGTTAAATCTGTTCTCAATATACACGTTTTTCCATTGCACATGAGAAATGTCAATTGTAATCGCAGCACTTCTGGAAAATCATCTTACTTGGCACTGCAGCTTTTGTTATGTTGCTATATTTTGCCAGGTTAAATAATGTTCTAGTAACCTGTTAAACAATGCAAATCCCACGCAATCGGCAATGCATGCTAATACTTCGTGCAAACTTGTACCACCGTGCGATCCACTTCATTCATAAGATTTTCCGAAATAGTCATGAAATGTTTTGCTCTTTATGCTAGCTTAATGTGCACCGTTAGCTTAGTGAAATGGACATCTGACCAAACAGCTGTCTGAACAATCATGTTTTTTTTAAGAGCCAATTCACATATATAATGTAAAATCACGATGATGTCATAAGAGTGATGAGGAAATTCTACCTTGTCCTCCAGGAAAGTTGTTGCCGGATGGAGCCATTGATGAATTCCACTTTCCAGTCATTCCACCACGCTGGGTGGGCTGGCAGCTGCGGAATTTTTAGTTGCACCATAGATGTCGCTATAGTCGCTGATTCATACGTTTACGTAGTCGCCATATTGGGTAAGTCAAAGTGCTTGACAATCTTCTAGCAATCTAGCTGGTAGTGAAATTAGTTTTCCTGTGATTAATAGAATTGAATTATGATTGAACCAGTCGATATGGATCAATATCTGGCCATTTTTTTATATAATACTGCAATAGGTGTAATATTTTGTTAGTTTTAAACTTCTTAACTTTTTTTTATTCTAACATTTTCAAAAGGTTGGTGTCATTGTCCCAATATTCTTTAATTCAAATTTGACAATCAAAACAAAAAAACAGTTCAAATAAAAAATGCATAGCACAGATAAGGTGATTATTATTTAATAAAACTCATACAATACCAGCTGGTCAAAATAATCTGTATAAATATCAATTTACATTGTCTGAATCACAGAGGAATATATGTATTGTATAATTCAAATTATAACATATTTGAAAGAAGAACTCACCTTTGATATTCCTGAAGGTTATTTGTCAACTTTAAAATTTGGCAAATTTTCAAAACATGCAACTCTGCGTGCAAGCATTCAGCGTCCATGCTTTTCAGTCATGCAGTAAATTCAAAAATCGTCCTTCAAGATACATCAGCATTATGTTTTGTGATTTCACATAGATATCACCTTATGACTAAGGACGGACGGACGAAGGTCGAAGGATGGGCAACTCATCATTTCAGTTCATTTGTATCATAACAGAATAAACACACAATTTTTATTTCTGCACTCAAACTTCAATTAAGTTTAACGCTATAAACAAATTGCACATTAAGCAAGTTAGAGAGGCACTACACAAAAATGAAATATGTTCAGAGAACATTGCACTAAATCATACTGAGAGATAGATTTTTTAAATCTAAAGTTAACACCATTTTATGAGTCATTATTCATCTGATTCAGATATTGGAATATGACTCTGTGCCACTAGAGCTGCTTGTGTTTGCAGCCTCTGATACACGGTATACATCTGCAGGACAAACAACAAAGTGGTGATTAGTAAATTAAATTAAATAAAAATTCAATTCAATAACTTACATCTTTTCCCACGAAGTTTTTGGAACCAATTTGGAGCACTTGACGTTGACACACCAGCACTTGTACTCTAATAGAGACAACAAAGGAAAGAAATTACAAATCATTACGTACTTTTGAAGTCCGTTAATGATTGGCAAATCACTTACTGCAGTTTGATTGGAGCCAGAGCCTGAGCTTAGTGCTGGAAGCTTTTTGGAGAGAACAGCTCGGATCTATAATTATAATCAAATTCAACAACTTAGTACAGTGACTGTGTCAGTTATTTAACCAACATAGTAACATTAATTTGTAGCATTACTTTTAATTAGTAATGGGAGAATGAAGCTTCAAATATGCTTCGCGAACCACTTGTATTTTTTAAATCCTCTAGATGGCACTGTTGGTTCAAAAGGGTTTACAAAATGGCAAGTCACTGTGATTTAACCCCAATGTTGAACACAAAGTGTAATCTCGAGGAGTCAACCGGTTTATGAAGCAAATTTGAAGCTTCATTTTTTCCTTCATTACTTCAACATTGTCCTAATCTATCTTTGAATCTACTAGAATACCAAAAAGCTCTTAAAATTGTGATATTGCAACCTTTCCAATACTTCATCTACACCTACCGTATTTTCCGCACTATAAGGCGCACCTAAAAACTTCCAATTTTCTCAAAAGTCGACAGTGCGCCTTATAATCCGGTGCACCTTATATATGGACCAATATGGATTCGTGGATGAGGACTAATTCATTAAAGTAAGCTTTACGTGTTTATTTTGTGTGTTGTGTGATATTAACGTTTGAGCAGCGTTGAGTTATTGATATATTGTTATTGTTTTCACTATTTACTATATTGTGATTGCATTAATGTTTGAGCAACGTTGAGTTATTTATTCTATGCGCCTTATAATCCGGTACGCTTTATATATGGACAAAGTTTTAGAATGGGCCATTCATTGAAGGTGCGCCTTATAATCCGGTGCGCCTTATAGTGCGGAAAATACGGTAATACAAGTAAACCTTTTTGATGTGACTGAAATTACCTTTGAATCCAGCAGTATCCCAAACACTAAAATAAAGAAACCCTACAAAAATAGGGATTAAAAACAAGATCAACGTTACATCACAAAAAAATACTCAAGACAATGAGGAATGAAAATGGCAAAAATACCTGTAGAGAATTGAAGAAGGCAAACGCAATGTGGATTCCCTCATTTGTGGACGATATCATGGTTCCCACTCCTAAAGCCCACGTTAATCCAAATAAAGGTGTCAAAATGATCACACATCTGCCAATGACCAGCAGTGAGTGCTTTTCATCAGGACGAGTTACCTGTACTGTACCTCTTCTCAGCATTTTAAACATAATCACGATTACAATCACAAAGTTTATAAAAACTACCGTCAAGGCCGGTATCACTAAAGCCAGCAGGGCTTTGGTTTTTGTCCAGTTCAGCCAACATGCATCGTTTTCTCGGATATATCCATTTCCAGGGGCTGTGGCAGCAACAGTAACAACAGCAATTATGAGAGGGCACACATAGCCAAAAAGAAAAGCAATGGCCAACATGGCTGATTTGGACATATGAGAGAAGACCATAATGGTTCGATAGAAAAGAAGGAGACCAGACGCAAGCATCCAAAAGAAGAGAGCCAGATAAAAAAAGTGCATAAAAAATGTTGCTGCCGTACATGGTCCCAGTGGAACTTGGTGGTCCTCATCTGGGTTTTCAAGGGGATTCTTGGCATAAAAAGCGGCAATTATGAAACAAATATCTGCAATCAGCAAAGACAGCGCCGTATTTACGATGCACACGTGGCGCATGAACGCAGTGCTGTTTTTCGTCAAGGCTTTCCAAACGTAGGCTTCGATGATGAGACATATGATGAGACTTGCGATAGATATGCCAACTCCGACGTACGTGATAACATCCAAAGCGATTCGTATTGATTCAGGGATATCCGTTGCCATTAGAATTGAAAAAGAGGTGAGATGGTTGCAATTGCAGGTCACCGTGTCGTTGATATCAGAAACTAACGTGCAACCCTCGTCGTCCCATGCTCCTAAATAGTCAATAAGGGTGAAGTTCCAAAAAACGCACTGTGGATTCTGTGTCAGCAAATTGTTCTGCTTTTTGAAACTCAGAGTAATATTCTGAATATTTGTGTTTACTCTGACAAGTGCCACAGCAGCATTAATGGTGGTATCAAAAGAAGCAGATGTGTTGTTGGTGTCTGTGGACGTGTTGTTAAAACTGGAATTCCGAGGTGGCAGGACATTATCGAGGGTGGAGAAAACAATCGTGGTGATGGTGAGATTGTTTCTGTCATTGCCTGGAATATCAATAACAACGCTATTATTGAATTCCGCCGTAAAGGAGTCATTGAACGTCGTCGTGTTGAGCAGGATTAATCCAGTTCTGATGGTAAACTCTCCAATTAATTCATCAGACAGAATCTCCAGTGAATTAAGCAATTCTGAGCTGTCGTTGCGAGTGATATTTTCTCGCAGGAACTCCCAAGTTTCTCTTGCGTCGTCACCAATGATGATATTTACTGTTTCCAGCACATCCTGTAAAATATATTTTGTGTTGAGGTTCATTGTGTGATTACGTTTCATTGGATGGTCGTCATACCTCCATGACAGTTCGATTCACTTCATTAGAAACATTGGCAATGGCGCTCAGGATGCCAACAATAGCTGATATAGTTGCAGATGAATTCACAATCTGTTCTTTTTCATTCTGGACAATTTGACTAAGATTTGCAGCAAGTTGCGGTACTTCCTCTTCCTCTAAATCCTAGAAATGCAAGATTATAAATATTATATCACAGCAGAGTCATCAAATTTAGGATTTGCGAATTATTGGGCTACATTTTTTTAAATGTGAGCATTCTAAATAGGCCATTGTGAAATCCATCAGGAGAAAAATTGCCACTACACATTAGTTTGAGGAAGCATCTCTACGTATCGAGAAGAGCCATTAGATCATAGTTGTCAAACTCAAGGCCCGGGGGCCAGATACGGCCCGCCACATCATTTTATGCGGCCCGCAAAGACAAATTGTGCTTCAACTTGTGTCAATACTAAAATTACAAATTGTCTTTATTTTAAAAACATAACGATATTGCTTGCAATTTTTATTACCATTCATCTTTTTAAAATATTTGAACAGGTTTTACTAGTCTCTGATTTCAAAACTAGTTCTTCATCAGTTTGTTTTGAAGCCTGTACCGTATCTAGAAGACGTTGACAATCTTATAGATTCTCCCTGAAGGTTTACTTAGAAATTGGATTCCTACTCAGACTGTTAACCCCTTGCCCCACACAATGATAAGAAAAGTGGAATATGTTAAATGTGATCATCTACCTCAGAAACGACGAGCAAGTCCTTGATTTCAGACACAATGCAAGTGTCTTCTAAAATAATCCATTCTCCTGTATCCCTGCATTTTGCAGATCTGCTCCCCTCTTGACCAGAATCACACGCTATGGTTGATATGTCATCTGCTCGTCCAGCCCCATACAACTTATCATTACATACAACATCTTGAGGGAGACAAAAATATGTACAGGTATATGACAAAAACAAAGTGATAAAGAAAAGGCTTGATTAGTTCGATCTTACCTTCATTAAAAATGACCATTGTTGTTGTCTCTTCAAAGCCGACTGGATCGTTTACTCGACAAGTAAAGCGCAATTGGGATGACGAATTTCCGCAGCCACTCAGAACATAGCTGTGTGAAATGCAGTAGCTTTCCACTTCATCTACATCTGTCAAATCTGTGAAAATATAGAAATATCGCTTAGAAAAATGGCAGTGCGTTATTATGGTAAATTTTTCATTCCTGGCTTACCCGATTCTAAAACGCGGCTGCCCAGAAACCATCTGACAGTAAAGTTGGACTGCACACAACATTTAAGTAGCTGTGTTATCCCCTCTGTACACTTAAGATTAACTTTGCTTGGTACACGCACATTTGGAGCTTGTCTGATATTTATTGCACGTCCGTCTTGCACAAAAGTCACAGCACTGCCAATTCTATTGCATTCATAATGACCTGTTAAAAAAAATAAACATGTAGAACAGGGGTGTCAAACTCATTTTTTTTGCGAGCTGCATTGTAGTCATAGCTTCTTTCAGAGGGCCATTATGACTGTCTACCCAAATAAATGTATGAGCACCTCATATTATATCCAGTAAAAGCTACAAAACAAACTGACAAATAATTCGTTTTCAAATCAGACGAGTAAAAACTGGTCAAATATTTAAAAAAAAAAAATTATTAAAAGTGAAGACAATTTGCAATTTTAGTAATGACACACTAATTTGATGCACAATATGTCTTCGCGGGCCATATAAAATGATGTGGCGGGCCGTATCTGGCCCCCGGGCCTTGAGTTTGACACCTGTGATGTAGAATAATAATCAGTCTTTATTTTACGTAATTCATCAAAAAATGTTGTTGGCTTACCAGCATCGGCAAGAATCACATTGCTAACTTTAAGCACAGACGCTGTAGCAGATGAAGAAATTTCAATTCGTCCATTCTCTTTGAGTTCTTGTCCATTTAATTTCCATTTCGTTCCAATGATGTTTCCTAAATCAATGCTAGCAGGAGTGGGGCCACATGTCAATTCTATTGACCTTCCAGTATATGTCACGGGTGGAGTAATGAATCGAGTTGGACCTTAGGAAAACATACATGAGGCAGTTACAAGTTGGACAAAGTTACAACAACAATGGTTCAACTTACTCCTGTAAAATGCAACAAGGCCAAGGACTCTCGCGATTGGTCGCATTGCATCAGGGAGGCCTTGATTCACCACAAAAAGATCTTCCGGGTCAACTTGTGATGTTTGAACAATAAAATCTGCAATCACGCTTCCTGGCCTGTACAAACAATTATGAGCAACCATTGAGAACTTAATTTTTGACTCTGTGTGCCATGTTTACCTGAAACCTGTCACAAAAGCATCCACAAATCCTGTTAGTCCTCCATATTGGTCAAGTAGCTGTGAATGAATGTCAAAATTAAGATTGGACAACTACAAATACATGTTTTTAAAAAATGACCTACCACGGCCCTGATCTGTGACGCCAGCTCCTTATAAGCAGAACTGTTTTGATCGCTCAGATCTGAAGTGTAATCTCTGTCAAACCGGATGGAGAAATCTAACTGGAACACTGTTGAGAGAGAAGTTAGAAAAAACGTAAAAAATGTAGATGAGTGAAGATTGGTGCATATTTATATGTCATAAATACAAGATAAAAATAAAAACCAAGTTGTTTTTGTTTTGTTTTGACTATCTTCCCTCCGCCCCGCATACTTGAATCAATTATCGCCTTCTCATACAAATGTGAAATCAACATACACACGTAGCCTATTATTTTATATGTAGCACTGGCTTCAATATTTTTCTTACTAAGGACGCCAACTAGGTGCAATCATTTAATACACAACTAGAAACAACGCCACTGTAAATATTTTATGTCCTCTATGTTCAAAATATAATAATAATAATAATAATGATAATAATAAATTCAGGACTAGGGTTAAATAATAAAATAATAATAAATAATAAATATACCTGTTTCAGGAGTGGTTGTGGGTGGATCTGGAGGAGTTGTACTGGTGGTAGAAGTGGTGGTGGAGGGTTTAGTCGTGGTAGCCTTAGTGGTCGTCGTAGTCTTAGTGGTAGTTGTAGTTGTTGTTGATACTGTCGTGTTTACTGCAGTGATTTGATGGAAATGTCTCAGTTTAAACATAAAACCAAATGAAATGGTTCCATTTTTGGGTTTTTGCAGAGTTAAAATAGTTGTTTCTGTGAAATTTGAATTTACCCGGTTTTGATGGCTTTCTTGTAGAAGCAGCTGATGGTGAAAAGGAAAATTGTTGATTAAGATAATTAACTAAGTACATAATGATTCTCTATGACATTCATTTCAATGTGATTAATAACACTTATCAACATAATATACTTTACGTATAATGGGTTCTTACTTGTTATTGTTGTTGGTGGTGGTTGAGTTGTAGTATTTGCTGCAGTTGTCGTTTTTTGAGTTGTAGTGTTTGTCACAGTTGTCGGTAACTGAGTTGTCGTAGTATTTGTTACAGTTGTCGTTCTTTGAGTTGTAGTATTTGTTAAAGTTGTCGGTGATTGAGTTGTTGTAGTATTTGTTACAGTTGTTGGTGCTTGGGTTGTTGTAGCATTTGTTACAGTTGTCGGTGATTGCGTTGTCGTAGTATTTGTTACAGTTGTTGGTGCTTGGGTTGTTGTAGCATTTGTTACAGTTGTCGGTGATTGCGTTGTCGTAGTATTTGTTACAGTTGTTGGTGATTGCGTTGTCGTAGTATTTGTTACAGTTGTTGGTTCTTGGGTTGTTGTAGTATTTGTTACAGTTGTCGTTTTTGGAGTTGTAGTATTTGTTACAGTTGTCGGTGATTGAGTTGTCGTAGTATTTGTTACAGTTGTTGGTGCTTGGGTTGTTGTAGCATTTGTTACAGTTGTCGGTGATTGCGTTGTCGTAGTATTTGTTACAGTTGTTGGTGCTTGGGTTGTTACAGTTGTGTCTGTAAAAAGATTAAGATTATTGTAATAATTTAAACAAAAAAAATGTTTTCTAATTAGCAAGGTTATGTATTCAAAATAATTAAGTAAAATAAACACAAATAAACAAGAACATACTATGGTCTTGATGGAGGATTTTTTTATGTAAAATAATATTTGAAAGCCTTCACACTTACACAATGTTGTAGGAAAGGTTGTCGTGCTGGGACAAACAGTGTCTTCAAAGAAAAAAAATGAACATAATAAATATAACCCTCAAAACCAAAATTATATTGACATCTATTAAAGTGTTCCATATTGCTTACTGTGCTCATCAACAGATTGGCAATATTGTCCGCCAAGTGGAATGCCCTTGATGCATCCACATGTATTATTTGTGATGCTGTCACATGATCCATGCAGGAGACACTGGTCACATGGCCAGCGATACTGATCCTCACATCTGCACTGGAAATCGCCATTGCTTGGACTGCAAACTAAAAATAACAACACTAAAGCTAAAGATCACCTTCATATTTTCTGTTGCAATTACATATTTACAAATTTCTATGATTTTCATGGGGCCGGACCAAATATTGACTTTGCATAATTTGCAAGGGCTCGTTCAACAACCAATCAGACTGTTATGAAACTTTGTCTAATATTGTCACTTGAATTATATTGAGTGATTTCGTCACTTTAAATACTGCAATTAGTCAAACCGTCATGTAACAAAAAAAGCTACCGTATTTTCTGGACTATAAGGCGCACCTAATAAAACCTAATATTTTCTCAAAAGCCGCCAGTGCGCCTTATAGTCCGGTGCGCCTTATATATGGACCAAATTCCTAAATTTAAACTGGCCCGAAGCACTGTGTCATGAAATCAATCATAAGTGGCCCGCTGAAGACTATGAATCATGAATCAAAAAGACTATGGATCATTATTTTGTGATTATAAAGTAAATAGCTGCGTCTGAAGTTGAAATAAAAAAGATAAAATGGAGAATGATTTGATTTGGATTAAAAATCTGACATGATGCATTAATGGTGCGCCTTATAGTCCGGTGCGCCTTATATATATATAAGGACGAAGTTTTAAAATGGGCCATTCATTGAAGGTGCGCCTTATAGTCCGGTGCGCCTTATAGTCCGGAAAATACGGTAATATATTTCATACCACCTTTAACTGACTTCTCCAAAACGTTTATATTTACCTGTTGTCATGTTGATATCTGAGATTTTTAAGTAGCTGGTGATGCCTATGGGATAATTGGTGTTTTTCAGAATGTTTCGGAGAGAGGTTATCACGCTCAATTCTGTGATGTAAAGCTCAACAGAGATGAGGTATTCATGATCAAATGGAGGAGCTGTAGGGTGAACACAATCAATAATCTTTGTAATTAATTGTTAAACTGTTGTCTTAGCAAATATTGTCGAGTTACTCTTACAAGTTGTTGTGGGAGATGTTGTTGTTGGAGGACAAGCTGGAAAATCTGTAAAGAACAAGAGAAGTATTCAGATCAAATGTCAACCATTTGTGTTTGTGTATAGTTCAAAACATCTTACTGTATTGATCGATAGATTGGCAATATTGTCCAAAAGGAGGAATGGCATTAATACATCCACATGTGTTATTTGTGATGTTGTCACATGATCCATGCAGGAGACACTGGTCACATGACCAACGATACTGATCCTCACATCCGCACTGGAAATCGCCGTTGCTTGGACTGCAAACTAAAAATAAGAACACAAATGCTAAGGATCACCGTCATATTCTATGTTCCAATTATGTATTTACAAATTTCGATGATCTTCATGGGGCCGGACCCAATATCATTGACCTTGCATAATTTGCTCGGGCACTTATGAAATGTTGCTTAATATTGTCACTTTAATTATATTGAGTGATATTGTCACTTTAATGACTGTGATACTGTGAATTACTGTAAAACAATTTAGCTAATTTATTCTATACCAGTAATAACCCGGCTCTCATCTCCCCAAAAAGTTTATATTTACCTGTGGTTATGTTGATATCGGAGATTCTTAAGTTGCTGTTGATGTCTATTGGATAACTGGTGTTTTTCAGAATGTTTCGGAGAGAGGTTATCGTGCTCAATTCCGTGACGTTAAGCTCAACAGAGATGAGGTATTCATAATCAAAAAGAGGCGCTGTAGGGAGAACACAACAATCTTTGTCATCAGTTGTTAATTGTCATCCTAGCAAATATTGTCGAGTTACACTTACAAGTTGTTTTTGTCGTATTTGTTACAGTTGTTGGTGCTTGGGTTGTTGTAGCATTTGTTACAGTTGTCGATGATTGAATGGTCGTAGTAGTTGTTACAGTGGTTGTTTTTGGAGTTGTAGTATTTGTTACAGTTGTTGGTGCTTGGGTTGTAGCATTTGTTACAGTTGACGATGATTGAGTTGTCGTAGTAGTTGTTACGGTTGTCGTTTTTGGAGTTGTAGTATTTGTTACAGTTGTCGGTGATTGCGTTGTCATAGTACTTGTTACAGTTGTTGGTGCTTGGGTTGTTGTAGCATTTGTTACAGTTGTCAGTGATTGAGTTGTCGTAGTATTTGTTACAGTTGTTGGTGCTTGGGTTGTTGTAGCATTTGTTACAATGGTAGGTGGTCCAGTTGCTGTATATTTTGTTACAGTAGTCGTTTCTGGAGTTGGAGTATTTGTTACAGTTGTCGGTGATTGCGTTGTCATATTTGTTACAGTTGTTGGTGCTTGGGTTGTTGTAGCATTTGTTACAGTCGTCGGTGATTGTGTTGTAGTATTTGTTACAGTTGTTGGTGATTGCGTTGTCATAGTATTTTTTAGAGGTGTTGGTTCTTGGGTTGTTGTAGTATGTGTTACAGTTGTTTTTTCAGTTGTAGTGTTTGTTACAGTTGTCGGTGATTGCGTTGTCATAGTATTTTTTGTAGGTGTTGGTTCTTCGATTACTGTATTATGTGTTACAGTTGTGGTTTCTGGAGTTGGAGTATTTGTTTCAGTTGTTGGTGATTGCGTTATCATAGTATTTTTTGTAGGCGTTGTTTCTTCGATTGCTGTAGTATGTGTTACAGTTCTGGTTTCTGGAGTTGGAGTATTTGTTACAGTTGTTGGTGATTGCGTTGTCATAATATCGTTTGTTGTTGCTTGGGTTGTTTCAGCATTTGTTACAGGAGTTTCTGATGGGAAAGTTGTTTCAGTTGTGCCTGTAAAAAGATTAAGATTATTGTAATAATGTACACACATTTTTTTATGAGGTTTTCTACTTAGCAAGGTTAAATAATCAAAATAATTAAGTAAAATATAAAGAAAATGAAAAAATATCTTAAATGGGAAAAGCACAATAGAACATATTTAACAACACGAGCTCTTACAAGCTGTGATGGAAATAAAGGTCGCTTTAGGATGTTGATAGTGACAAGGTGTGTCAAATGTTAGAAGTTTTATACATTGCTATAAAAGAGTGATTTGATGAATTTCTATGACATAATCAAGCCAGAATGAGGTTTCACCTGTTTTTGGCTAAAAGTAGTGCTCTTCAGGTGGTATACCATTCATACACATGCAGGTATCCTTAACTAACTCATCACAGGCTTCAAATGTCTTACAGGTGTCAATTGCTCAAAAATAGTTCTCCTCGTAAAGAAAAAGAGGAATTAGAAAATAAAAGTCGGAGAATAGAGAACAGTGTGGAGTAATTTATGACAAAAGGGTGTTTGCACATAGCACAGCTGAGATAGGCAAATAGGCAGGCTGTGTGCCATCATGATGGAGCGCCTCGGAAAAAGTGAGAGGCCACGGGGAGAGCGCATAAAAATATTATCTACTACAGTCAACATTTTTGAAATGACAGAAACAAAAATGTGTCACATAAAGCATTTAAAAGAACTTCAAATCAATGTGTTTAACATTTTCAGATATTTGTTTTGACTCTCTTCATCCCAGATGGAGTTTTATTGTATCACCATCCAATGGAAAAAAAATTAAAGCACTTCAGACAAATACCCAAATATGTACCGTATTTTTCGGACTATAAGTCATGTTTCTTTTCATGGTTTGGGTGGTGGGGGGGGCGACTTATACTGAGGAGCGACTTATGTGTGATTTTTTTCACAAATTTTCCCCAAAAATAAAAAGTGAAACCGCGATAAACGAACCACGATGTAGCAAGGGATTACTGTAGTTTGAACTGCAAGTGACGTCAGCGGCGTGGCACGGCGGTTGTTTACGTAAAGGACAAAAAATTCGATCACGGGATGACGAAGGGCCCCACGTACTACCGGCATCATTAGCGGCTCTGTTTGTAAGAAGAGTTTGAAGGATTTAATGATTTGGAGTGACACAGAAGGTTTGAAAAATGCGATGTATATTCTGGAGCGACTTTTAGTCCGAAGAATACGGTATTGAAATAACATTCATAGTTACTAATGACAACAGCCGCCTTGCACGATAGATATAACCAGACAAACTTGAAATAAGACAAGAACGTGACTTGTATAACAGATATAATCTGTTACACTTGCTCCGCTTTGCTCCTCTTGTTTATTTATTTATTTGTTATTTATTCATCACTCTTATTATTCATTGTTTGTGCCTTCTTGTTTTTGTTTTGTGTTGTTTGCTTGTATGTATGTCGTGTACTATGTCTTGTCACCGTGGGATAGTGGAAACGTAATTTCGATTTCTTTGTGTGTCTTGGCATGTGAAGAGATTGACAATAAAGCAGACTTTGACTTTGACTTTATCTGACATTGTTATCTCAGGCATTCTTCAAAAAAAAAGGGAGCAGCTGAGTCATTATTTTCTTTGTTTCTTTTTCACAAGAGCCTGTTAGTGAAGAACTATTTTATTTTTTTTACCCATGGCCAGCAGATGAACTGAATGACCCTGCTTTGGGTATAATATAGCCTGGTCTTGTTTCTTTCACACACAAAAAAAACATTCCAAGACATGATTCGATTTGTGTGCTTACCTTCAATGAACACATCATTCGTAGAGGTGCCGAGCAGCTCTATAGAGGAAAAGACAAATGCTCTATAAATATACGTACAATCGTTTGAACCGTAGCATGCTATTTCTCCAAAATATTTAGAAATAATGTCTCACGTCTTTTCTCCCAAATAAGGTGTTGTTCTCCAGAGTGTACCTGATTCTTAAAAGTAAAAAACAATATTTTTAATTGTATTTCATCCATGTTTGACATTTTCACATCACCTGTAAAACATCATGACTACAATTAAAATACAGTAGTGTTACTTGAAAACAATAATGTAGTTTATCCCTAAAAAGTGTCTTAATAGTATTGTAAGCCACAGTCACATTATGCAGTTTTTTACATCCACAGGAAAATAGGTACCGTATTTTCCGGACTATAAGGTGCACCGGACTATAAGGCGCACTTTCAATGAATGGCCCATTTTAAAACTTTGTCCTTATATAAGGCGCATCGGACTATAAGGCGCACCATTAATGCATCGTGTCAGATTTTTAATCCAAATCAAATCATTCTCCATTTTATCTTTTTTATTTCAACTTCAGACACAACAAATGACTTTATAATCACAAAATAATGATCCATAGTCTTTTTGATTCATGATTCATAGTCTTCAGCGGGCCACTTATGATTGATTTCATGACACAATGCTTCGGGCCAGTTTAAATTTAGGAATTTGGTCCATATATAAGGCGCACCGGACTATAAGGCGCACTGTCGGCTTTTGAGAAAATTTTAGGTTTTTAGATGCGCCTTATCGTCCGGAAAATACGGTACCCAAAATGTTTAATTCAAGAGCGTCGTCGTTGTGACAACAGAAAGCGCAGCTTCCTGGTTAATGGTTACATCTATGCAAATATGGGGTAGCTATAATCCAAGGCGAACATAAAGGAAATGCCTTAACATGGACAACCTACCAATGACACCACACTTGACAATTTGATGATGTTTCCTGTTTCCAAAATGCACAGCATTGCCAAGAGGAGAACAACCATCAAGCCATTCTTATGTATTGCCATTCCTGAGAATTGCAAAAAAATAAATAAAATCAAAACACTAAAAATGGAAATACATAAAAATGAAAGCATCATGTAATTAAAATAATCAAGTCTCTATTTTCACATTGGGTCTCTGAAATTCCTGTAAACTTGAACAACCAAATATATCAACCACCAATTTAGTAATTTAGTTGAATTTCCTTGATAATTTATGTTATCAAAAATTGTTGCGTTAAAATTTTTAGGTCACCCAACATTTTTCTCATTGTGCAGTAAACTCCCCAAAATAAGACTAGCATGTTAGCAACTAAGGAGCTTTTTCTTTTCTTGTTTTAAACCGCTAAATAATTAACCTCAAGCTTTTTTTCCTTAATCTCTTTCCTCATTGCTTGTGCGCAACGGACCAGAACGAACTTTTTTCGTCCAGTATAATAATGTATTAATGAGTGACAGTTTTATGGTGTACAGCCTGTTTGTAGATTAGAATCCAATTTTTACTTCTTTTCTCGTCTTCAAAGATTTTGGAATAAAACACGGATTGGTTTTAAATGGATACAGTAACTTATCATTAGTGGAATGGAATTGGCATGTTTGAAAGTGAACAAAGAAAAGTGTCGTCAAAGTATTTACATAGCGGCGCAGTTTGGCTTTTATGAGAGATATACACCAGATATAAATCAATCTGATGTTGCTGATTTATTGTTTCTTTGAATTTAAATAACTTGGATATTTTCGACTTCGGATAAGTCATTGCACATTATTAAACATGACAAACAATATCGGCTTGAATTGTTATCACACTGCGATCAAACCAAATCATTACATTTAAAAAAAAAAAAAAGAATTTCAAAGTCTATTACTGGTCAAAATTTCAAGAAGGGAACGAAGTATATATAGCATATAATGGTCTATGATGCATCACAGGGCAGAAATAGAGATACGCAACAACTCACACTTACAGTAAGTACTTAAGAATCTTTCTAAATAAATTTAAGAGAAGCATTGTTCACCTATAAATGAATCAGGCTTCTTTCATAAATGTGTCCGATTTGTTTTATTTCGCTTAGTCTACAAAAAACTTGTTTTTATTATTATTATTATCATTATTATTATTTATTTATCTGTTTTTTCAGACAGCCCCCAAACAAATTCTACTGAAATGTAATTTGAACACTTATTTTAATTCCAAATACCAAAAATGACATCATGTAACTAACTACTGTACATAAATAATCTAACACAATACCCAAATTTGATATACATAATGGGAAACTACAAGATTATGCTCTCAATAATTTCCCATGTGTTATAAAATTGGTCATTCGTATAATCCACTCAATCAGTTACTTAAAAAAAAAAAGACAAAACAAATAAGTAGAAAGAAAAAAAAATGACATTAGCGGTATAAGTAATCCGTTTTCTTACCTTGATTCACATTTCATTCCTCTCGTGCTGATGTTGGTGCTTTTGTCTATATGGTCAGCATATTTCATACTAAAAGCTGACAGCTTGTAAAACCCAACCAGTATACTGAACTATGGGAAACATGCTGCTTCAAATACTTCCTGAAATTTGTCATCACACACCCACATTTGCACACACACACGCACACACGTGAATGTGACAGCAGTTTTCATTTTTCCTTCCTTGTGTGTATTTTCTATTACATGTGTGTGGTGATTCCCTTTCTCTGGAAAAAGAATGACAGAAATGTTTGTACAATTATCAGGTTGTGTCGATAATTACGACAAAGAAAGGATCTAATCAAATATAAATAATTATACTCAAACAGGTATAATTACATCTTTGGAATGAATAGCCTGCAGCAAAATAATTGACGCACAAAGAAAACAAGGCATCACACATACTTTATACTGTACTATACTTTACTCTTATTTATTCATTGCTCTTGTTTATTTATTGTATGTGCCTTCTTATTTTTACTTTTTGTGTTGTTTACTTGAATGTTTTGTCTGTGGACCAATTGGGTGTAATATGTCTTGTCACCGTGGGATAGTAGGAAACGCAATTTCGATCTCTTTGTATGTCTTGACATGTGAAGAAATTGACAATAAAGCAGACTTTGACTTTCATGCACACTTTACAATTTCTGTCCATTGTGAATGAAAGACCTCCCAGAGAGCAGCTTAATTCTTTTTGGAGCAATGACTTGCAAAGCAACAGTCTTCTCAGGGTCATGAAATAAATATTATATGTGCAAAAAAACTAGTGGAGGCATTAAAAAACATTTCTAATTGAATAACTGTGGAACTTCATGTCAGATTTATTTGGTGCTCTATATCAAAACAGATTGCATATTTATAACGACATGTTTTTTTTTCAACATTAAATAATAGGTATTACTGTACAACTGATATTAATTTTTGGGAGGCCGATACCGATTTTTGGCAATATCTGATGAAACCGATAAATATCTATGCATTGGCAATATTGTAACATGATAATTTCAATTAATAATATGCACGAGAAGTGCAAATAACTTGTCTCCAATTATTTGGATCATAATTTTAACATAATTAATTAATTACAGTACAGTAAATCAATTAAATACAGTAATGTGATTATTTAGTTTCTGTTTAGCGCCATCTGCAAATGCAATCAACTTGTCAGTGCTGTTCTATAGATTTTTCCGCCATTCTTGCTGGTGCTGCCTTGCTTTTTCTTTTTTTTTTGGGGCATATTTTCTTCTTTTATTTTTAAAATAAATTTATTTCAGGCAGCGGTCAACATAAACTAGACAATCAAAATCTGAAAAGGAGTTAGAAGAAAATAACCTACTTAGTCCCATCACCACACCATTTTAAATAATAAACTTGAAAAACGTATTTAGCCTTCCTGCAAGCTTTACTGTAACAATCATTAATTTTGCCTTAAACATAGACCAACAATATATTAGTAAATTTAAAAAAATAAAATCAGTGTGATAATCACAGCATCAATCGTAGTGGGGAGTAAGAATTAAGAGCGAATTTGGTAAGAGACAAAACAGAAACAAATCAAAATCACAAAACAGCACAGTTGTAAGTTGACTAAACTAACTCCAATACCTGGTTAAATAAATGAGCTGCATTTCAAAGGGCAGAGCTGTCTGGTTAAATACCGCAGGGATCAGGTGAAACCAATGAGGGCACCAATAAGGTGTGGCAAAGCTGAGGCACAAAAGAATTCCCCATAGATTTACTACCTTCAAAATAAAAGGGTGAGCGGGAAATTAAATGGACATGACAGTTAAAATAGGCCCATTATCAGAATTTATTAAGCGGCTACATCGGGACAAAGTTGGAAAGTTTATAAATCGTTGTAGCAACAAAAATCTATGATGTGAAATTTGCTTCACGTGTGAAACTCTGATATCTATACTCTGATATATATCTGATATCTATAGTTATCTTTGTTTTACTGAGCATGAATGAAAAGAATTTTCACCTCTGTGTCAACTGAAAAGAAAATATCCCTGTGTTTAAATTGCACAACACCTACCCTGACACCTCTGACAATGCCAACAAAGACACAATAAACCCTGGAGTTTTCTTCCTTTTGGCATTTCCGTACACGGGCGTAGTTAGATAGGGGCGTTTGTGCCGTCGTGGGAGTGAACACAGGCCAATCGAAGCGGCTGCTCGACTTCTCTTTCAAATCAAAGCAGGAGAGGCACGCAGTCTAGCAAGCAAAATGGACTCAGGAAAGCTTGAAATCCAAAATAAATGAATAACTATTTATTAAATAACTCAAACAAAGCATAAACCCGGCTTATGCAAGTTCAAGACAGATGCGTCTTTTGAATTACAGTATGACAAAGCGTATTTTATTTTCCCGACATGGCCGCCGTATTGGTAACTAGTTATTAAAGGACACTCCCTCTACTCTCTTCTCTAAATACACGTCTGTTCTGTGAATTCACAAATGTCTTTTGTTAGAGGTAGTTTTGTGGCCGCAATGGTGTGTCTGGCCTTATTGTTGTGTTGTTAACTGGTGTCTGGCCTTATTGTTGTGTTGTTAACTGGTGTAACCAGAGCCGTTTCCTCACTGGGGCTTTTTAGGTGAGAACAAAAAGACGTTTACATCATGCAAGACGGAGACAGAACAAAATGAAAGATTGTATGTCAAACATGAATTGGTTCGTTGAACAAACAAAGTGTTTCATACATTTCAAACACAATTATGAATACTTTCATTTTTGTGGGGGGAAATCTTGATTTAAATATTAGTTGTGATTTGAATATTTCTTGAGAAACCACAAGGTGGAGAAAGCAAATTTAAAAAGGACCATCTCAGTGGATTTGATTTCGGTAGCATTAATAAGAAATGAAACCTATCATTGTTTTTCTTTGATATTTGAAAATGTTATGTTTTAAATATATTTTTTAAATCATAATAGTGAACAAATTGTGATTTGTATGTATTGTTATTTTATATGTTATGGAAATACATTCAATAGTTTTTTTTTTTTTTAAATCAGGCAGTGTGGAAGAGCTACATTCCTAATTTGGGTCCTGATAAACCGCTTTAAACCATTACATCACATACAATTCTATAAATATTTCCTTGAAGCAATCACCATACACAATGTTATAACAAATATTGAGCTTTTATTGAGCTATTTTAAAGTTACAAAGTAAACATAGTGGCTATGACTGTGAATAGTGAAATCATCCACCCAACTCCTTCTTTCCATACGTCAATATAAGTAACGAAAAAAAAATCTCATGCCCTATCCAAGTCAGGACATCCTGGTTATCCTCTTTGTCTCTCTGCAAATTTCGAAGCAACATATGTTTGAGTCTTTCAGTTCCAATGTTGCTTCAACTGTCGTGGTGACCAGCAAAGTTTTTTTATTTGGTGTACTTTACAGTTCATTTTCGAGTCCTTGAGTATTTCTTTTAAATCCAAAGTCATACATAGACATATTTCAAGTAGAATTGAGTATGCATATTTTGTATTCCAGTTTGTTGCAGAACAGCTCTAGATAGCACTGCTGGTTTAAATAAAGACGTTTAAGAAATGGCAAGTTAGTGTGACTTTAGCCCAATGTTGAACAGAGAGTGACATCTAGTGGAGTAAAAAAAATACAACAGCTGGCAAATTTGAAGCATTAATTTTCCCATCATGTGAAAAAAATGCATATCGGTGCAAGATCAGGCACATATGCTGGATAATATGTCAATAAATGTTTGTGATATATCTTTAAGAGCCTCTTTAAAAACAAGAACAATAGCAGACTTGTTTATAGCTAGGCATGTTCAACAAGTTCTTGATTCATGATGCAATGTTTGCTACATTGTAAAACTGAAAATATATTGAATACAATTTGCAAGAGTGTCACCAAGCATTGACTTTGACCGTGGTGGATGAAGGAATAACAAAGAATGCACAATACAACAGAGAAGGAAGAGTAAAGGTCAAAATCATTCAAAGTAGATAACGGACTCATTTACAACCTTCTGGTGCATAAATTTAAGATGATGGGTCATTGCATTGGATTAATGTTGTGCTCGATTTGAACGGTACCAGATTTTCATTGCACATATTTTATGACATCATCCTCTCCTCTGTCTACAAAAGGTCAGGGAGGTGGCTGTAGACCGAGTCCAACAGCGTCTGGCTGGCCTCCTGACTTTTGACTCCCGCAATCTCAAAAAGCTGGTCAAGCCTGTCCTCGGCAGCGGGGATCTCCTCGATAACGTGTAGCTCCTCGGGGTTCAGGATGTGCAGCATGTCGTCAAAGATGGGTTGGAGGTCGCACGGGTCAAGGCGGACTTGGCGAAGCACCGTGTCTTTTTTTTCTGTGGGAATGACAGAAGGGTAGAAAATTACACTCTGACTTCTCACTGATACGAATTGTACCATTAATAAACTAATAACTGGGTCAACATTTCTGTGATAGTATCGTACTGCCGTCTGTGTGTGTGTGGAAGTTGGTAGACTAGGGTGTGAAGTATCACACTCACTGAAGTTTAACTAACTGTCGCCGCCCTGCTGTTTCGAAAGCAACAGTCACCATCCAACAACACCAGAAGTGTGTCATATATTTGCAGAATAAATTGGTGGAATGTCTTATCTCTAGTACTTAATATAATATAATATAATATAATATAATATAATAATAACGGAACGGAACGCAGCGTAACGTAACGTACTGTAACGCAACATAACGTAGCCTAACGTAGCGTAGAGTAACGTAACATAACATAACATAACATAACAACATATATATAATATAATATTGTATAATATAACATAACATAACATAACATAACATAACATATAATATAATATAATATAATATAATATAATATAATATAATATAATATAATATAATACTCCTCGTGTTCCCCACTAACCTTTCGTGATGAACGAGCCATTCCGACTAAGAGCAGAGTCTTTGCTGGAAGTGGAGTCGCAACGGAGCAGCGGTTCTGACTCATCATGGAAGAACCCTTTGGTACGGTCCACCGGCGACTGCTCCACACCTGCAGCGCTGCCACCGCCGCCGCCGGTGCCGGTGCTGCTGGGAGACTCCGGAGGCTTGTGAATAGGACTGAGGCTTTGGCTTACATTCACAGACGTCATCAGCTGGTTTAGATCAAACTGGGCAAAGACAGACAACATAATGTTTTGATGGTGCAAATTTGCGTTGTAAATTGATCATAGCTGAATTTTTGTCAATCTGGAAAATGTCACCATTCCATTGTTTCTAGTTATATCGTAGCAGAACATTCAACCTGCTACAATGAATGAAACATGGGCAATTTTTGATTAATTTTGTTACATTTCTACAACAAATTTAAAGTATGATGATATGAATGTGATATTTCATAATCAGCTTCATGCTGTGACATCCAAGTTGTTCCAACAAAGGTCACCGCAATGAATCACTCGGATGATTAACTTGGCACAGCACTGGGAATTTTCATCATTTTCTAAAGAAAGTCATTTTGTTTCGTAATTTCATCGTGATCGCTGTGGAAAGAACTGAAAGAACTATTTATTTGCTTTATGTTTATTTCACATTATACCAGGCACACTGCTGTTTTACCACAGCATAAATGCGAATTCGGCTTTATTGTAGGCTAATGAGGGTTTGAGTTGTAATTGTCGGTGATTATGAGATCAGCGTATTGGCAATGACTGAGATGTGGAAACACAAAAATTTGGTCGAGGTAAAACAATTCCATCAGGATAGGTAAAAGAGTCATAATGGAAAATGATTCAACCTTTTTATGCTTTTAACTTGTAATCCTGCTACTTCGAGAGTAAAACCCAAACTTGTTGGGTTGTTGTTATTAATTCTGACGCTCAGTTGTCCGAGTGAGAATGTCATTGAAGCTGGGAGGTCAGTAGGAGTTATGTAACATATTCCCCGTTGATCACATTGGATTATTATGAATTCCATTGAAAGAGCAATCGATTTTTCTGATTGGTCCCCATTTACAGTAAACTGAGAGTAAAGGCAGCTTTTTTTCTGACCTTGAAAAAAAAATGTCACGATATTTTCAGTAAGGGGGAACTATAACGCTTTTGATATGTGAGTTAAATTTGATTGTTTTTCATAGTAAGAACTAAAAATTGTAGTTCTACCACTAGCTAACAATGAATATTTATTTGCTGAGCTGGGAATTTCTGTGGGTCTTCTAAAACTTGTATTAGAAATATCACACATCAACACACCTTCCTTGCGTAATAGAACTCAACAATAAATCATAAAAGAAACTCAAAGAATGTAGCGGTGCAAGATCATCCACTGATTATCAAGCAGCAATGAAAGATGAAATGATCTGCACTGAAAGACAGAAAGTTGATGAACAATACCATTAACTGTTAGGCTTTCACCTTGAATTATGTAAAGGATAAAGTTTTTTTTGTAGCCATGGTTGGGTTGTCATGTAAATATTGCAACAGTCTGAGACGAAAATGTTATGTGCTTATTGGATATATATATATATATATATATATATATATATATATATATATCCAATAAGCACATAACATTTTCTATTTATATCCTATTATATATATATATATATATATCCATATTTGGTTTAATTTATTTATTTATTCATTTATTTATAGATAAATATGTATTTATTTATTTATTAACTCAGACAATTAATCGTTATCTGACTTTTACTCAGCTAAATATCGGAAATGGCATCGTCCTTAGCAGTCGAGCCCTCATAAAAACAGAACTACAATTGTTGCAATTTGTTCAGAAGTATTCGAAATATAGATCAACTGTATTTGTCCCATAAAAGATTTCTCCCTACTCACTCTCCAATCTTTCAATCCTACCTGCGGGTTGTCCTCCATGACCAGTCTGATCTTCTCCACCACGTCGATGCGGCGTTGTCTGTGCAAGGCGTTGATCAGCTTGGCTAGATTGGCGTCACTGTCCCGAATGGTCCAGTGTTGAAGCGCAGCGTATGCCCGCTCGTGATCTGCCGAGTAGCCACTGGAGAAGGCTGCCACTTCCCGCTCGGTGGCGTTGGCCAGTGACTGATAAATGTCAATCCACTGGGAGCCCACTTGAGCTGCAACCAGTTTTAAAATGTCCACTCCTAAGAAAAAAGTAAACAAACACATACAATATGCTATTAGTAAGGAATTGGCTAAACAATATTGTCAATCACAATTTAATTAACATTTTAAAGGAATCACAAATAGCTTCTGGATAAAATATACATAACCAATAATAGTACCACTACAGAAAAATTAATGCCCTGAATAAATGTTTCAATCCTTGAAATTTTTTGTGATCAATGATGTCTTATATTTTTGGGTTTGTACTTTTCACTGGTGGCATCATACTGTATTGACAGCTAACTTGAAATTGCAAGTCTTAACTGTGATTTTTTAGAATAGAATAATTTATTCATCCACTTTGATAAGCATCAGGTTGATCCCTGATTGATGTCCACAGTGGCAAACATCCTAAATGCACAAATCCAGGATGATTTGAGCAGATTAAAAGGATAAACCGCTGCTGGGGGATATGTGTCACCCATACACGCAAACAAAAAATATCACTGAGTGTGAATTGATAAAAATCCAGAGGTCATTACAAAGAGATTGCCCACAATGCCAAAATTCACCAAACAAATCTTTTGACCTACTTTTGTATTTTTTGCACATTAACACAAATATAAAATCCATCACTCATGCTAATGAGTGGATGGTGGACCCGCAGGACCTCGCGTGCCAGCCTTGTAGGTCAAATGCCTGCCGCCTCGTTGGCAATAACAGACAGTGACAGCGGAGAAATCCCCTCGCTGTCTCACTGTCCGTGTTTGCTGGACGCAATCGGATGGCCTATATAAGTCTCGTGATGATTCAGGGTGCCAGCCAGCAGATGTGTTTATGTCTTTGCATGAGGAAGTGGCAGGCGTGCGTGTTTATGCATTTGCATCGACTAATATTTCTTCAACCCCTGTCACGTTTTATAACTGTGCTGCTAATGCCTCTTTTGTACAAAAATGCAAAATATAAAATGCCAGTTTGCGTGAGTAACAACACGTACTGAAAGATTGTTTTTCTTCACATTTGTTGTGATAACAAGCAACATGAATTCAACACCTCATTTGCCAAAGTCATATTTGGTTTTGTGTTAGGGATTTTATTTGTAGGTTATTTTATGAGGTTTTCTTCCTGTGTGTCACTGTATTTTAGACTTTACATCATAGGTGTCAAACTGAAGGCCAGTTACGGCCCGCCACACCATTTTATGTGGCCTGCAAAGACTGTGCATTGACTTCATGTGTCAAAACAAAAGTTACAAATTGTTTTCACTTTTAAAAATTAGAAATATTGCTAGCAGTTTTTTAGGCATCTGAACAGTTTTTTACTAGTCTCAAAACTAGTTCATCGGTCATAATGGGCCTTCGAAAGAAACTACGACAATGATGCGGCCCGTGACAAAAATTTGTTTGACACCCCTGCTTTACATTGAATACGTCACATACCGTATTTTCCGGACTATAAGGCGCACCGGACTATAAGGTGCACCTTCAATGAATGGCCCATTTTAAAACTTTGTCCTTATAGAAGGCGCACCGGACTATAAGGCGCACCATTAATGCATCATGTCAGATTTTTAATCCAAATCAAATCATTCTCCATTTTATCTTTTTTATTTCAACTTCAGATGTAACAAATTACTTTGTAATCACAAAATAATGATCCATAGTCTTTTTGATTCATGATTCATAGTCTTCAACGAGCCACTTATGATTGATTTCATGACACAATGCTGAGGGGCAGTTTAAATTTAGGAATTTGGTCCATATATAAGGCGCACCGGACTATAAGGCGCACTGTCGGCTTTCGAGAAAATTTTAGGTTTTAGTTGCGCCTCATAGTCCGGACAATACGGTAATCGTTTTTTTTTTTACTTTAAATTCATGAAATATGTGAGTGGGTGAACTTTCGCTTGAAATAACAATGCTTTTAAAAACCATCAAACAATGGCTGATCTGAGAACAGGCCCACCCTGGTACTGCAACACACAGTTGATTCTAATACGCAGCTTCCCACTGGGCTAGAATGTGGAACTTGGCGTTATTAACGGTGTGGAGATTTAACAAGGGAGAAGGGTGGGCATTTTCCAACTTGCTTCGGAAATATAAGTTGCAAAATAAATTACTTCGACTAACTACCTGGGAGGTTGTTTTTTTAGTAGATGTTGTTTTTCCATGGCATTTGTTTTCGAAACGCTTTCACATTACATCACAGACATGAATTTCCTAATAGGATGGATACCACACACCAACTAGGATGGATACCACACACAAAAAATATTCTTTTTGTGTTTATTTGAGATTTTTTTCAAGTGTACAAGAAGATTATTTGATTTTAAAATGTCATCATAATAAAAATGTGACTTTAGAGAGGTAGCTAACATTACTTACCCGTCGTCTCTCAATAAATGCTAAGCTCAGTACATGAGAGATGTTTCTTCCTTTTTCTTCTTTGTTCATGTGTTAAGTGTTTTAACTATTCTAGTAAATGGGCATTAAAAACTTCAAGTGAAGCCAACCATGCACCTTGAAAGGATTAAAAAGCTGTTTTATTTATTGTTCCAAAGGGTAAATAGCAGTGTAAAATGTTTGTTGTGTTGTTATTCAAGTGCGTACGTTTTGGCATTTAAATACACACACATTGGCACCAGAATAGTCATTCCATCAGAAAAACAAAAGTCCAAACACTGAAAATCACCCTTTAAATATTTTTGGTTTAATTAGGAAAGGAGTTGAACAATGCTCCAACAGTTCTCTATAGATTCATCGCTGCAGGGAATCACTTTGATTTGACGTATTAGGTGTGTCAAAATAATTCCAGGACTTGTGTCATCAAGATGGTTGTGACAACAGGAATGCATGGCGGCATTGTAGAGAAGGTTAGCAAAGTGCTTTATAGTGATTATTTCAAAACGGAAAACATAGTTTGTCATATACCGTATTTTCCGCACTATAAGGCGCACCGGATTATAAAGCGCACCTTCAATGAATGGCCCATTTTGAAACTTTGTCCATATGTAAGGCGCACCGGATTATAAGGCGCACCTTCAGTGAATGGCCCATTTTAAAACTTTGTCCATATATAAGATATTTGGATAAGACATTTGGCCCGCGGGCCGGACTTTGAACACGCCTGCTGTTGTGGCTCAATATTGGGCCATATATAAGGCGCACCTGATTATAAGGTGCACTGTCGGCTTTTGAGAAAATCTGACGTTTTTAGGTGCGCCTTATAGTGCGGAAAATACGGTAGTTACATGCGGTTAGCTCAGGAGCTAGCTGGTGGCTAATGACTTTTGTCAACAGCCTAATGGGATATATTCCAGCCAATGAAAGCTTTAAGTGGGTAAATTTATGTGGCTTGACCATAGAGGCATATGTGTTTTTCGATTTTTGATCGATTAATCGATCAAGGATAATCGATTCAGAAGAAATTAGTTTGTGACAGCTCTACCTACTTTTATGTACTTGGCAATAGTTTAAGTCATTTAAATTTGGTACGGTTGTTAACAAAACTCTTCGTGGTGTAACAAGACTTTCATTTACACATTTGTGTGACAATAAAGGATGTTATTATTTTTTTTATACTGCTTATCCTTGACTTAATTTTGGTGAAAGGCAGATTTGGCTAGTGCCCATCAATCACAAGGCACATATGGAGACAGACAACCATTCACACCTATTACTCATGACCTATCCAGGTAATTGAGTTTTTATTATGTGTAGACAAGGTCGACTTGAGAGAATCTAGGACAACACATTTTATAACTTTTTGCCCAACAACTTCTTAGCGTAACATTTTGATTGTGACATTCTTTTTCACTTGCTTCTATCAATTCTATGCATTTCTTTCTTTGTTGGGTGCCTATTTGACCTGTGCATGTACAAAAACAACAAAACCCAATGTTTCTCAAACCAGATTATTCCAGTTCTCTGTGGTCAGCCACTGAGTAGAGACAGGAGGGTGATTCGTAGAGCGTGAGGACACACACACACATACACACGTCTCGTTGTAAAGTTCAGTGTGTCTATCCTTCTCTCAGTGTGAAACTGAGCTCCCCACCTGTTACTTCTCACTGCTGTGTTTACAGATACGCACCAGAAAGCCAGGAGGGGAAAAAAGTTGACATCGAGACAGGAGGGAATTGCAACAAGTGCAAAAAAACGATAGACAGAGAGCCAAGTAGGAACCAGAGAACAGGTTGATAAATAAATAAACAACACAGGAGGTTAAACTGAGAATGAAAGGAGAAAGAAAGCAATCAGTGAAATTTGAGTGTTGCGCAAGCCCGGTGCCCTCCATGGCAGCATTGATCAGTTCACCCAGTCTGAGAGGTTGTATAGTACTAGTGATGTAACTAGAAACATTATCTAGAGCAGGGGTGTCAAACTCGTTTTTTTCGCGGGCCGCATTGTACTCATAGCTTCTTTCAGAGGGCCATTATGACTGTCGACCCAAATAAATGTATGAGCACCTCATATTATACAGTAAAAGCTACAAAACAAACTGACAAATAACTCGTTTTAGAATCAGACGAGTAAAAACCGGTCAAATATTTGAAAAGAAAAGATATTATTAAAAGCGAAGACAATTTGCAATTCTAGTAATGACACACGAATTTGATGCACAATTTGTCTTTGCGGGCCACATAAAATGATGTGGCGGGCTGTATCTGGCCCCCGTGCCTTGACTTTGACACCTGTGACCTAGAGGCTTAAAATTACAACAGTGTTGACTTTTAGGTGTTCAGTGGGAAAAATAAGATTGTGTTTTAAAAAGTAGGGTTCGGTCAAAAAAGTTGTTTTGGAGGTAAGATATTTACTTTCAGGAACGGTTGATAATACCGCTTCTGCAACAAATTATATCATCAGACTAACCTTGTCCGTTGGAATAATAGATCCACTTCTCTTTGACCTGTGCGGGGGGCAGAGATGGTTTCTTCTGAATTGCCCTTTCCACGATACTGCTGGGATCCTCCATGGGGCCTTTCTTAAGCACATGGGAACTCCGTTTCACACTGCACATCACGATCACAACCAGGACGAGCAGGAGCAGCAGGACTATCATCCAGGGGAGGTGCTCGTTGATATCGAAGTGATCGTGAGTGCTCGGCCGTGGGGATCCTCTTCGAGTGGGACGGTTATAATTGGAAACTTTGTCTTTGTTTGGCTGTATAGGAATCTTATTGATCCCCGTCCCTCCGCTGACCTCTGACCCCTCGAATCCTTCCATCGTCCTCTTGTTAGGACCAAGCAAAGGGTCTGAATTGATTTGGTCCCATGGTTGCTTACGATGCACCAGTTGTTTTGGGGCTGTGGGAGGTGAAACCTGAGCGGGGTCAAGGATTGCTGGAAAGGTGCTTGTACGAATTTCCCCACCTTGGTTTTCCCTCAGTTGAATAGCAGCTGAACGGCCGTTGATGCCTGAGTTGAGATAGAGATGAAAATTAATGGATAATAGTGTACGGATGACCTGAAAGTATCTTTGTTACAAATGTTGCACAATAAACTGATTCGCACTGCAGCATATATAAGTACAGTGATCCCTCGCTACTTCGCGTTTCGTTTATCGCGGCTTCACTACATCGCGGATTTTTTTTCCAAATTAAAAAAACATTTAAAAGTCAAAATAAAACTTCGAAATTGAGGAATCATGTGTCTAACCTTTAGGACAATGTAGTATTGCGCCAAATGTTCATTTACATTCCTTTGGAAGTCTGTTTTCGCGTGTTCGCAAATCGCGAATTAGCATCTTTCCGCTAACTTGTTAGCCGCCCAGTACTCCTTGTTGGTGACCGCACTTTGCGGATTTCACTTATCGCGGGTGCTTTTGGGAACCAATTATCCGCGATAAACGAGGGATTACTGTACATATGGCCCAGTAAACCTTTCAGTTTAATTTATTGTTTTCTAGGGACGGGCTGTTCACAATCAATTGGTCCTTCCTGATTCCCATTCACTAGTGACGTAACTGAGAGTCATTGAGTCCGTCCCAAAACACACAAGGTTTATAGGTATAAGGTGGAGTCATACCCAGTATGTCTGTGTGATTCTCAGAAATGACTTAACAGAAGAGAAGGGTGAAGGGCAACGAAAACAAAAGGGGGAGAGAATTACTCATGTTCCCTGATCCGACACCTCGTTGAGGTGAGGAAGAGTGAGGAAGAAGTTGACCTCCTCATGACCACAAATAGTAGCATTCCTGAAGTAAGTAGAAGCCACTGCTTTGTTGCCATGCCAAAGAATGTGCTTCCTTTCAAGAAAAAGGGTCTTGGTTGAATGAGGCTTCATGATGACTAGACAAGCTCTCACCTTTGTGATCTAATGTTGATGAGGACGAATCCAGAGTCACTAATTCCTGTCTTTGTGCAGATGGGATGGTTGTAGACATCGGTCCACAAAGATTATCAGTCTCTCTTGTTCCCACGATGAGTAGCGTCAACCCCTGAGCTTGGCAGTCCGCATGGGCTCGGCACTTGATTGCATTTGATTCGGCATCGGAGAAAGTTCCTTTGGTGCACGGCTTACATATAACATCTTCTGTTTCAGTACCTTTCTTTTTCACCCTTGTCCCAGGCGGGCACAGCGAATGGGGCTTACACTCGGTGCTACCTTCTCCTATCTGGAAGGTGTTTGGAGGACAGGTACAAACTAGGTCCTGAGAGGTAGTGCAGGGTACCCTCTCAATCAGGCCTGCAGGACACGGAGCTCGACAATGATGGCATTGCGTAATGCCGTTTTCACCTCGTGTGAAAGTACCTTTGGGGCAGGGACTGCACTCCCTAACAGCAGTTTGGGAACAATGGGCAGACACATAGGTACCTGCCGGGCACTTGTCACAGACCAACTGAGAGCCAGAGTCTGGGTCTTTGTATTGATAATGGCGAGGGGATAGGAGGTGTAGTTCAACTGGGTGAGTTGTTGTCAAAACCCGAGCTGAGAGTTCAACCACCAATGTCCACAGTACCTGAGGAAGACAAGAAAGTATTTATGTTTAGTAAAAATGGGCTAGCGTATTTTCCGCACTACAAGGTGCACCTAAAAAACGTCAAATTTTCTCAAAAGCCGACAGTGCGCCTTATAATCAGGTGCGCCTTATAAATGGGCCAATATTGAGCCACTACAGCAGGCGTGTCCAAAGTCCGGCCCGCAGGCCAAATGTATATATCTTATATATGGACAAAGTTTTGAAATGGGCCATTCATTGAAGGTGCGCCTTATAATCAAGTGCGCCTTATATATGGACAAAGTTTTAAAATGGGCCATTCATTGAAGGTGCGCCTTATAATCCGGTGCGCCTTATAGTGCGGGAAATACGGTATGTTTAGAGACAAATAAGGAAGTCATGTGTGGAGTTTCATAGTTTTACAATTCCCCAGGTTATTTAGAGCTAAAAGTAATCAAATGCGTTTAATTGAAATTGCAACTGTACTAGATGGAATGAGCACACAAGGAAACAATAGTTGGGAGCAAAAAAAATCTGTTCTTCCAAGTAGCGTGTGAATTCTCAGATATATTATCAAAGGAGATTAGCGGCGTGTGCTGGTATAAAAATGAAAAAGAGGACTGTCTGGTTTGAAATGATGAGCTAGCTGGAATTCTTTGCTGATGTCACGTGAAAGATTGCCATATTAGTAAAAGCTTTTATGTAGGGGTTCCAGGATGCACTCTTAAAGGACAAGATTGGTAGACTATTCTTTTGATTTGAATACTTTAAATCTTTATACTGAAATATAAATAAGACGGGTAATTAAGGAAGCAGTCGGCTCTTTAGAGCAACAGTTATGTAGCGGTGTCTAACAAAATCATTTGGTCAGGGCGTAATGGATGGTCCCACTGTGGTTTTGAAATTGCACATCCTGGCTTGCCATTAGTGTTCATATGAGTTTCAAGAACTGAAGATGTGCTGGTATCAAACAGGAAATCTTTTTCCACACATAGCTACTGCAGACAGAGCTGACACAGCAGTTGTTTTACAGGAATGGAGTAGAGCGCTTTAATCCACTCAGGGCATGCTGCCTCAGGCTAGTCCAACATGGTCGCAAGCCAGAAGGCACACGCGCCAGCCAGGCCCACCCAGAAAGACACATAGAAGTCAAGCAGACAAATCCAAACTGGGAGTACAGTATGCAGTTGCAATCTGATAGAATATTGCTACTTTAGCTAGCATGGTAAGGGAGCCGACGTATGCGGAAAATAAGACACCAAAAGAGAAACGAAACAACCATGCACGAAAATCTGTGGCAAGACAAAAAAGGAGAAGATGCGACAAATGCAATCAAAGCACGTACTTTTCCTGCTTATGTGTACAGTAGACAAACAGTCTGCAGACGGAGAATCAGGTATCAAGTCAGGCCTCTGCATGCCGTTGTTCCTATCTCTCCATCTATGTTTTGCTTGTGTCTTTCACGACCCACATTAAAAAGCGCATTTTTAATCTGCTGATTCTGTGACTCACTACCAGGAAGAACATCTGAGGGTGTGGTTGCTGGTCAGGCAATAACTTGTTTACATCACTTGGGCAACACTGCAGCATCCCAGCACAATAAACACACTCCTCAGACTCCTAGATTTTGGACTGCCAGAGCAACTGAGGACAGCAATTTGTAATTCTACTACCTCAAGCGCAAGCTATTAAACCAGTCTCAAGACACACTGAGAAATCAAACTTTCAACAAGGACTGCTTTGTCACGTACAGTAGTGCAAAACATCTTTCCACATTGAAATGAATGGAGAAATCATTAATCCGTTCCAGCCTCCACAAAAACAAACAAAAAATCATTTATAATGTTTTTTAATTGAACAAAAATAACACTATGTGATCTTGTAATTTTATTTAAAATACAGACATAATATGTAAGAAAAAAATAATTACACAATACTTGCCACATTGCATCAACTAATAATACTCTTGCGATTTATTAAAAATAAATATATTCATGATATAATAAGTTACAAAAAAATAGAATTAGGCAGTACTAGTCACATTGCACCAACTAACTCGCCATTTTAATACCATAATACTCAAAATTGGTTTAAATTAATTTGTGTGTGCTTTAATGAAAAATGTCATGCTAGCCTGCCACACTTCTTAACTAAACACGAATCATGGCATCCACATTCTAAGCCAAGAGAGAAAAAAAATATGATTCTAAAATAACTCATGAACTGACCGTCTACAAATGCAATAAGTCTGTCAGCAGTCCAGTCAGGCTGTAAATCTGAATGACACTAATATACAAATTGCGTAACTAATATTTTGCTCAATATTCTTGTATTCAACCAGTACAGCATTCTTAAATGTTTTAAAGTGGTTGTTTCGGGTTGAGTGAAAATCTGTTTTCTGTTTACATAATGAGGTGTTTGCATACATTTTTGGATGTGGGTGGCAGAAAAACATTGGGCAGCAATAACTACCTAATTAAAGCGGCGCTTAGTAACATGCACACATGTTCAGGATAGAGACACGTGCCCCCGACTTCCCTCCCTTGTTTGTTTACTGACTGAACCCGTCCCCCCCCTAAGGCACTTGTTCACACGAAGAAGCACCTGTTGTGTCGCCCCCGTGCAATCCTTGCACTGCAGTCGCAGCACATTTCAGCTCAGACAGGAAAGAGACTGTTTGGATTCACTCAGTGTGAATTTATCACAGACAAAAGCTAATGATGATTGTTTGTGTGGATGTGTCACATTGCAGCTGATAAGTGATCATCCATTGTGCAAATAACTTCACAGAAGGTTTGTTGTTTGAACACATCCTCTTAGTTTGGTGGACTACAATTTAGGTGAAAAACTGGAATAATAAAAATGACTATAAATTGAATTAAAATCAGCAATTAAATCTAGTTTAGACTATTTTAGAATTAAATTAATTCATTATAAATTATTATTAATAAATATGTATAATTTATTCATGTCACAAACATGTATAGAAAAATATTTTTTAATAAAAATAATTTAAAAAAAACGTGTTGACTACAGACTGTTGAATAAACAGCCATCTGATGGCAATAACAAGTGACTACTTGCAAACTTGTCCTAAAATTTGGCGCCTCCAATGTGCGAAGATTCAGTGTTTACTTCTAACGCGACACTCTACTTCTCAGTCAATCCATCATAATATTAAAACAACCGAAACCCGACTTTATGGCTCAGTCTGCATCAGATAGGAAGTGAATCAACAACAAAAACATGAGGTTTCCTGTTCTGCAAACCTTGCAGCTTTGTGAGACTGTCGAGACCTCACTGACCTAAAATGAGTGTTTATTCAAGGCTACAGACCCAAAAATATAATTAGAACTTTATACAGTATTACTTCTAAGAAAATAAAATCATGAAAAGAGAATAGATTGAAGGCAGTTCCATTCAATTTAAACCCATAGACGTTTCGGTTCAAAATAAACCTTAAGTTCTACAGAAAATAATCAGGCCATCACTTTGAACAATAAAGACTCAGTAACTGGTATTTCCAGTAGTTACGTCAACACAAGTACAGTAGCAAACAAACGTCCCACTGTTACCATTTTTCTGTTGCATCGCCCACAGTTGAATAACTGGATACGGATGAGATGTTAATATAGGGGGAATGAATGGTCATTGTAATGGAAAACTGTAAACATGAAGCTTAGTCTGGAAACAATGGATATGCATATTGACGCAAGTATCGATAGTGAGTATCGGTATCACATTGATACCAATCCGGTAGTATCGAGCCTTTACCTTTATTCCTATGATTTCAGATATTTTCAAAGAAACGTGTACAGTAATGGACATTTTAGAGTCATTCTGCTTTGTTTGGGGTTTTCTATCTAGCAAATAGCTGTTTAATATTATTTATGTGATAATAATTAAGTTAACTGCAATTTAAAATAGCATATTTTTTACATGGTATCGTGGATACGGGTTCTAGTATTTACTTGGTAACTGTCGATATCAACATCTAAGCTCTACTGGAAACAGACAGGAAAGGATGTGGGAGACAAAAATAGGCGCTGCCCCTTTAAATTGAGAATCTGTTGAAGGAATCCTTAGGATAAGGAACAAAACCGAGTGTATGAATCAAATGAATGCACTCACCACTGCAGAAATACACATGGCAGACATTGTGTTGTTGATGATGTACAGAACTCAGATGAGGTTCAAATAAACGCCCTTGTCCAAGTTGACAAGACAAACATCATCTTCATCCTATCCTCCTCAATGCACTATGGAGGAGCTTGTTCAGCTGCAGTGTTTTAAAGTCTGGGTCCTCAGATGGAGCGGTTTAAGGTAGTCAGGCATGAGGGCTTGTCTCACAAAGAATGCTGTGCTAATTCCCATCGCGGTGATGGATGAGGGCCTCACGGGCACCGCCGTTTCGCCCCGTGCACGCTTGTTGAGTGAGCAGTGCGGCGCCGCGTCCTCTCGCTGCGGAGCACAGCGGACACTCTGATACGGTGACGTCAACGGTGGGGCGTGGTTAAGGGTGCTAAGAGCACGTGTAGCCAATTCTCTGAGCTTTGCGTTCACGGTATCGATTGTGCATTTAGTAGAATACCACATTTCAATTCAAAATAAATTCACAAATAAAATAATAAATTGGACAGATTAGACCCCCCCCTAAAAAAAAAAATCTTGTCATTTTTTTAGGTCACAAAAATGTGCCATTTGAACCGGGGTGTGTACACTTTTTATAACCATTGCACACAACCAACACAAAAAGAGAAATAAAGAACAGTTTTACATCCAAATGGGTAAAGGTTGCATTATTGCACAGGTGTCAAACTCAAGGCCCGGGGGCCAGATACGGCCCGCCACATCATTTTATGTGGCCCGGGAAGACAAATTGTGCATCAAATTCGTGTGTCATTACTAGAATTGCAAAATTGTCTTCACTTTTAATAATATATATATATTTTTATATTTGACCAGTTTTTACTCGTCTGATTTGAAAACGAGTTATTTGTCAGTTTGTTTTGTAGCTTTTACTGTATATAATATGAGGTGCTCATACATTTATTTGGGTTGACAGTCATAATGGCCCTCCGAAAGAAGCTATGACTACAATGCGGCCCGCAAAAAAAAAATGTTTGACACCCTTGCATTATTGCATTCAAGTCGAGAAGCACAAGCAGTGTACAGCAGTGTATATTATCAGAAACCACCTCCTAAACTTCACTAATCTGATATGTGTCAGTGGAGCAAACATGGTGGTTCCGTCATCTGTTCTGTGCAGTCTACTATCCAGTTAGCATCCTTCTACCCAGATTTCGAGACATGACGTGTGCAGTGTTTTAGCCCTTTGGATAGCCGCAGGCCTTGCTGCAAATAGCAGCAGCTGATAAGCGAGTCCATCTGCCCGGCACGTGGAACGAATGGGAGTAGACATGAAGCACAGGATGGTGAGGGTGGGTGGAGATAAAGGGATGAAGAGTAATTCTTTGCTTCTGCTCGTGAGGGAAAATCCGTATGAGAAGTAGGTCAAATTCAGCAGAAGTAAGGAATTAAAGCAACATCATCCAAGAGAAATACTGAATGTTATTACAGTGCGTGATAGGATTGGTTCATTGCACATCCTGACCAACACTTTTGCTTACTCATCCTGCAGAACAGAGTTGACATTCAGCTGGGCAAACTACTCCAATAGCTGCAGGGCACCACATATTCTCACACTGCAGTTAGTGAGTGATGGAGGTTGTGGTTTTAGAGAGCACAAATGAATGCAATCTTGGTTTGGTGTATTTGTTACATTCCCTATGTCAAATATCAAATCAAACACATTGGATTTGTTTAGAGTTTAGGATCTTGTCCTGTGAATCTATAATTCCACTCAATAGAGCTGTGAATAATAATAATAATAATAATAATAATAAATATAATAATAATAATAATAATGCTTTCCTACATGTGCAAAAATGCAGAGAAACGATTTACATTCTACATTATGAAACAATTATTGTGCAAATATAATCATGTTAAAATATAGTTTGCAGAGCATTGTGGATGAAAAGTTGAATTCAAATTGTTTGGCTTCACATGTTCAGATCCTGCACACACTTAAAGTGAGAGTGCCACTGCCACCTACTGTCGTAAATGAACGACTACACTTTACTTACACTGGGAATGTAATGACTGTTTTTTCCTTTTTTTACTCTTCACATGCAGACAATGGGCAGCAGGTGGCGACAATGCCTCACTTGCTTACCTGGCCTGACCCTGGTTTCATTTTTTTAATTTTGCTATTGAGAAGACACATTTACCGGAAGCTGCCCCCCAAACAGTGAACACAAGACCTAATTTCCAGACTACATTTCCAAAATTCCAGACTCATCTACAAACTGTTTAATTTGTTTGATCACAAGAGTGCATCTCTACAATTTATATGGGGAAGATGGGGAAATGGAGCTTCAAATTTGGTTCATGAACCAGTTACTGTATTTTTTGACTCTTCTAGATATGGACTGTCAACCAGTGGTCCGCGGCCCATCAACTTTTTCTAGCCAATGGTGATTCCTGACTGCCTAATGACTTTTTCACGTGGTTCATGAGGCAAATCTGAAGCTTCATTTATCCATCAGTACCAATTAATAAAACGTGAGTTAATGCACATCTCAATAGATGGGATGATTCATGATCGATTTTAACGTGGAGCGATTTGGTTCACTTCTGTGGGATTCTGATTCGATTCGGTTTCAGTTCATTGAGTTTGTTGTTGTGATTTTACATAGATATGAATGATCTTGTCAGAACTGGAAAAGTGTCATTTCTTAAAGATAAAAATCTTGATAATGTACCTATTTTTTAAAGTGTGAATGATTGATTGATTGATTGATTGATTGATTGATTGATTGATTGATTGATTGGAATGATTCAACGCACTTTCTGATTCAAATCGGTTTTTGTTACACACCTAATGGTATACAGGAATATTTGCCTGTATTGATTTATTATAATATTTTTTTTTTGTTCTGTCGGTAATTAATCTTGGGGGATACCCGGAATAGCTCACGCAGAGTGACAACCGATTCATTTGCTGAGAGGAGGAATTCGTAGCAAGGATCAAAATTCCAACATTCCTCTCGCGGGACTTCCCCTCCGGCTTTGAATCATCGCGAAGTTTTGTTTTGTATTTTTTTTTTTTTTTTTTTTTTTTTTTTTAGGCAGCCGGGTGCTAGCAACCCGATGGAGGCAAGTCCAAGAAAGGTGGAGACTCCTGCTCAACTTCCTGCACAATACTCTTGAAGCACCGCCAGGAGAGAAGAAGGGAGGCTTCTGCTTGGGCAAGGGCGAATGGATATACGGCTTTCTTTTTCCCCCCTAATTACTACCACATCGTAGTTGTTAACCATTTATACGCCCATCTACCTGACTTGTAGCTCGCTAGTTAGCCGCGAGGCTGCTGAAAAGGAGACGTTTGATAATAGCAAAGGCGGTGGTGCGAAGGACAGGAATGGGTGAGTTTTCCATGATGTGGCGCTTGTGTTGTTTGCCTGTCTGTGCGTCTGTGTGTTTTTAAACGTTTCTTATGGTCACACTGTACACAAGTAAAGCCCCATAAAGCATTCAAGCCTAATGTCCGGGGTCTTAAGTCATACTGTAAGCGTTTGACGAACGGTGGTTAAAGTAAGCAATCCACTTAGGTTAGCCTAGCCTAGGAGAATAGCAAGCTAGCAAAGTCAACGGAATAAAACGCCTACTCCTCGTCTGCATTTCTCGCAATGTTGACGTAAACAATCCCAAAAGTGTGTCTAAATCACGGACTGCACTCACAGAACGGGTTTTTATGTATGAACTTAAATAGTGTGATGTTGGCTGTCTGAGTCGAACTAACTTAACAATCAGGCAACTTAATTTAGTTGATGTTAAGATCAAGGTTTAAATTGACAGTCATAGAATGTTTTTTTTTTTTCGTTTCGGATATAATTGATATTTGTCTTAGGTAGCTGAGTTGTGTCCACACACACTTTTTTTTATTTATTTTTTTTTTTTTTACACCAGACTGAGCAACTCTGCTTGTCAAAGTGATCTATGAAGTCGTTAGCGTAGCATTCCACTTGAAATTATATTTCACATGTCTTATGAAAGAAATAAAACTTGGAATGCTTTAAAGCACTGTTTTTGGCAATGCCAAGCTATTGTAAAAATGTATGAAGTGATTTTTGGTCATTATAAAATGAAAAATGTCTCAATCAGCTCATAAATTCAATTTTCACTTGCTGTTTTTGAGTTTACTGTTATATCGGTCTAAATAAATGTACCTCTAGTTGTACATTGCTTTTAAAATGGAGATTAAACTGAAGAAAGGAGGTTGATCTGTATAATTTAAGTTATACAATGCTTTTGCTTTAAATTCAGACTGTTATTCTGATGTTTTATTCATTTTCATGTTCTGTCAGTTTATTACATGGATTTGCTTTACACCTAACATGGCCACTGAATATTGAAAGTCTTCTGCACAGAATTATGCAACCTTCCTGCCGCATCTCTTGAGGCGGCTGTGTGACAAAGATGTGCATGTGGTTGTGTGCAGTTCTGTAACTCTGCTATGTTGCAAAACAGGTTTTAAACCTGTCATGGACAACAAAGGGTATTTTTAAGAGATTACTGCAATTCACGTGTGTTTTTATGAAATGCTATAAAAAATAAAGTAGCTTGGCTTGTGTTTATAAATAGCAGTACTTGAAAAATAGGTGCAGTACTACACAAGTGCACAGAATAAATAAAAAATAAGATTTCCTGATGAGGTGATTTTTAACAATTATTTTTTCGACATTCTTTAAAAATATTTCTAGTCATTTGTCGAAGATTAATTTAAAAAATGGAGACGTTTCACAGATCATCACTGCTATGTTTGTGAAATGTTTAGTTTAAAAGTAAAATATTTGCGCATATTTAAAAAAAAAAGGAAAGATTTTCTTCTTAAATCCGTGGGAGACATTTTGTTGAAGTCACCCACGTCTTCAGTAGGCAATTTGTTTTTCTTTTCAAGCATGACCAAGCTTATATGTACAACCGAAACAACCCACATGTATGAAACAAAAGTGACATCAGCAACACAGAAATAAACAAATATAAAATGTGGTAAAGAGGCGCTTGCGTACCAAATTTAGACTAGTTTGAAGTAACCGCTGATTTTGTATTTTGAGGGTATCCGTTTTGTAATCGGTTTTGCAATTATTGTTCACTTCCTGTCAACAGAAGTTGCGACTTTGAACAAACATATATTTGAAAATGCATTTTAGGTTACGATTTTTTTTCAAAGGACATCGTTTGGTAGCTCACTCTAGTTTTTTTCCCCCAGCTAGATTGTAGATAATGTACTTCTCATTGAGGTATGCTTTTCTTCAGTTGGCAAATGGCTGAGGGTCGTTTGAGCTGTGTTTGAACATGTCTGTGTGTAACTCTAGTCGTTTCTCTTTCTCTGTCTCTCTGAGCTGTGGTGGCTGCATACCTGTGATAAACAGTAGATAAAGTTAGAAAATGAAAATATGATCATTGAAAATGACTTAGGGATTTAATTCTATTTTCAATAGTGGTATAGTTGTATAAAACTAGATAAATTAGGAGTATTTCTTCAATAAACCTTTATTGAGAAGCTTAAGACAAAATGATGGTCATGGCAGAACATGAAATAGTTTTAAAAGCGTAGCTGTGCTCTCGGAACAATTGACTGTGCAATGTCAGATGTATTTAATGAGCGGGTTCAAGGAAAGAAACGTCATTGGAAGGTTTGCTAAATTTACACCATGGGGTTTGTGAAATGTACATTTCCTGACAGACTGTATAATGTATGAAAACCAAAATGTGAGGCGCCGTGCAGACTTCCGGCTTTCGCATAGAAAAGACCAAACAGAAATAAATGAATGAAATAATAGATTCATTCAAATGATTTGACTCATTTAGTACTTCAAGTGTTTATTTTTCATTTATTTACTTTCTATTTCATATTGTCTGCGTTTGATTATTGTGTCAGGCCCCTTCCAGCATTCTTACCTTACCGCTCCTCTTTTGTTTTCCTCTCTACGACCGTGGTGTCCGGAGCAGAGGTTGTAGTGGAGTTTGACTACGAAGCACTCCATGAGGATGAGCTGACCTTGCGAAAGGGGGACTTGATCAAGAACGTATGCCGCATAGAAGAGGATGGCTGGATGGACGGAGAACTCAACGGGAAAAGAGGACTCTTTCCTGACAACTTTGTGAAGGTAAAAAGCAAAGGCCAGATTGGATATTGCAAAAAAAAAAAATCTATACAGATGAGCGACAAAGAATCACGTTTTAACCTCTATCAAGCAGTAAAGGCCTGGAAAAACATTTCAAATGGAACAGTCAATACCCCTAAATGAAATGGCTGCAGGCGATTGCCTCCCCAAAAAGATGAACCACTGAACTGCACTCGATACACTTCCTGTGAACAGTATATTGATCTGGTTTATTTTATTTGTTTACTTTATTTCAGTTAAGCTAATTGCTCCAAGTCTGCTTTGCTTTGCCCTATATTGTCCTCAGTGTTGCCTTGCCATCTGGTGGACGGACCAAAGTTCAAAGATCAAGTTGTCAGCAATCCTTCCCTGCACATTTCTAATGTAGGCAGGGACATTTTATGACTTTATGATCATCTGACGTCAAGATTTTCCCGTCAGTGCCCAATGACTACGTCTGTCGCCGTCCAGTGAATGTTCATTCCCAGCCGTGTGTCTGCTCCTTTTCTTCAGTTTGTAAATCCTTGATAGTGAAACAGGTAATCTGCTAAGAAGACTGAATCTGTCACTGCGTTTGGATAGATAATCCGCTAAGAAGCAGTTCGGCCCGGTTCTTGAACTTTTGTGAGGCTACCACCATCTGAGAGGTTGTTCTTCATTACTTGCGCCTTTTTGGGTTGGTTACTGCTGAACCACAAAAGGGGACATGAGATGAAATGGTAAGAGATTAAATTTTGCTCTGCCATGACCAGGTTGAGTTCACATGCATCTTAAAGTATTCTCAGGTAACGTCACCACGGTTCTCGGGCCGAGATCATGATTCATGGTCACACAGTTACCATGTCACTGTGAGAACAGCTGTACTACAGTACATTACATTTAAAGAGGCCATAAACTGATTAAGTCAGATGTGGCAATTATTTACGCGCACACGTAAAGTCCAAGCAACGCTTTGACTGTGTGTATGTATATATGTACAGCTGCACAGTTGGAAAGCACACACATGCACAAGCAAACTGAACTTCCTATTTAATGGAAGTGCAAAGTCAGCATGAACCAGGAAGCGGATGGTAAGCCCAGTCATTGTTCGGCTAAATAGAATGTTCCTGCACTGACACTGCGGTTGACAGCTTCAATTTGAAAAGGAATTGATCCGACCCGTACGGTTCACAAGGAGTAACAGTCCGGAAATGTAACGTGTGTCTACAGTACATATTTTCCATTGCTGCTAACTTAACTATTGTTTTTTTTCCCTTCCTAAACCATGTCTTGTATAATGTTGAACAGATTTTTAAAAAAAAATTTTTTACACATTCATATTCCAAATATATTAATATATATTAAATATTCTGCATATATGGACATTTGATTCAGCAGTTCAGAGAATGGATGATGAATGGAATTGGTTATTAAATTGACAGATTTTGAAATACAGCTGGGCATGAGAAAAGCTTTGAGATCAATTATCATCAATGTCTGATGTCACAGACATTCTTTAGAGTGATTGCAATCACAAAAGCATTTTAGCAAGGATTATTTGTATCCGTTTTGACTGTTCAACAAGCTGGACGTGAGGCAAATTGGAAGTTTTCATTGTCTTTGTTGTTAAGTGCTTTGTTAGAGCTGTAGCTTTTGTGAAATCCATTCATCCATTTTTTGTGTGCTATATAAATAAAGTTGTGTTGTATAGCTTGTCTCAGACTTAGACAAGAAAATTGTTTTTGTGGTAGAGTGATTTCAAAACTGGTTTTGTTTTACCTTAAAGCAAAACTCTCATTTACTTTTGCAAACAGAAATACACTCAAGTTAATACTTCCGTGGATTAATATAATTTATAGTTTTCTCCGAAACAGAAGACATGAAATTCCAAATGCAATACTTATCGTATTTGTGTTCTATCCAGTCCAACCCAGCGGCGCCTGGAAAGCGGACTTTAAACCGATGATGATGTTCTATGCATTGTTTTCAAAGGAAATAAAACAGGAGGCCAAGGAAGTGAGACCCGAATCCAAAGGGCAAGCTGCTCAGCCTCTGAAGAGAGAGAAGTCTGTAGGAAATGTTGCCAACTTGGTTCAGAGGATGAGTACCATCGGGATTCCAACTGGGGGTTTCCAGCCACGACCATCATCTACCACAAAGAGTAAGAAATGGCTGCAAAATGATTCAGCTTTTTTTTTTTTTTTCATTACATTTTTGTTGCAGATGTACTGTTAAGTAATAATAATTAAAAACAAAAAAAAAATCGACAGCTGACTTTACTTTCTGTGAACCTGGATGTTTTTTTCAGGATTTGTACAGTCATGAAAAACCTATGGTTTAAAAGTTAAGGAAATTTAAAAAGCAGGGGATTAACTATTTAACGGTACTTTCAGTTTATGGTGTGAAAAATATACGTTTCTCAACATATTATATATTAGCAAAAATACAATCGTAATCATTTAGTCCAAAAATCATTTGTGATTAACAAAAACAAAAAAAAAAAAAAAAAAATAGATCAGGTTGGTGCAGGTTTCACACGCCCATGTTGTACTACTTATAAAAATTTGTCAGTTAACACATTCACTGCAATTGACAGCAAGAGATGCCAATTATGATAAGCAGTGGTTAAACTCAGCACCAACTTAATATAAATATAAATAGTATATATAAATAGTGTCCTTGCTGCTGCGCTCTCCCGCTGAAACATCCCACATGTAACCGTTCTCGTCTCCATTTTCTTAATCTTGCTTTTACTTCCTACATTTGACATGTTTACACTGCTTACAGTCTCATACCGCCTCCGCTTTTTTTAATCCTAGAGGCCCTTGCACGTATGAACATGTGAAAAAGCAAACAGGTGAAGTTACGCAGCCGGTTTGTTTACTACCTCCCTGCCTATCGTCTTTTCACAGAGCTGAAGAAGAGACAGTGCAAAGTCTTGTTTGACTATCAGCCGCAGAACGAAGATGAACTGGAGTTAAAAATTGGAGATATTTTAGACGTCACCGAAGAGGTATTTTCAACATTCGATCTACTTTCTAAGATGCAAGTCAAATTGACTTTTTTTTCGTCCGCTTCGTATGATAAGGCTGAAAGATAGAAAAAGAAAGGTGAATTCTTGTTTTGTTTGATTTACGGTTGAACGATTTAACTGTTTGTCGTGTATCAGGTTATATAACCTTGTAATGCGCAAATGCAGAGTGCACGTCAGAGAGGAAACGGGGTGTTGGCATAAAATTTGTGTGGCATGTTTCCACTTACTGCAAAACAGGTTTGTTACACTTTGCAATTCCACGAATATGGAAGATTTTATAACCTTTAAATGTATGCCAAGTAAGAAACAAATTCTATAGTCGGGGAAAGGTAGCCAGCTTTTGTCAACAGGAATTTTAATTTGGCTATTCATGTGCGCAGGTTGAAGAGGGTTGGTGGAGCGGCATCATCAACGGCAAGTCAGGACTCTTCCCTTCCAACTTTGTCAAAGAATTGGATGTTGCAAAAGAAGACGGAGAATCAAATGATACGACACCAGAGGAGGCTGGTAAGAATCAGAGCGCAAATGAAAAGACAAATGTAGGAGGTCATGGCGCACTACGTTTTAAAAAAAATAAAATAAAAAATGGAACTGCTGTGGCCACAGGGAACACAAATGTAAAGTGAGTTTATTTAGTGGGATGTCAGTTGGGACGCAAGAATGGAGGCTGCATGTGAGTAAGACCTACACTAGATGGTGCTGTTAATTTTTTTTTTCTTTTTTGCTGCCTCATGTCAGGTGACTTGGAGTCATCAGTATATTTGCCTCCAACCTGTAATATAATGAGGGCAAAATTTATATCTGGACTACTCACTTTTTGTATCTTCTCCACAGATGGTGTAGAAAACACAGTGACACCATCATCACCAACACCTTCAGGCAATGGAGCTATTGTCCAGCCCAAAAAAATCCAACGTATTGGTTTTGGCGATATTTTCAAAGAAGGGTCAGTGAAATCAAAGGTCCGAATCCCTAATTTGGAGCCGGAAGAAAAAAAGGAAAATGTGAGTTTGATTACATTCCTTAATGTTGTTTTTTTTTTTTTGTTTTGTTTTTTTGTATGGGACTTCCACAATGAAGTTTAAAAAAAAAAGGCAGAACAATTCTATGAGGCCACATTTTTTTGTAAAGTGACGCCATGGTACCGTGAATGATGTATGACCTTCAGAATTGCTAAAAACTTGGAAAACAACCACAGTCGTAAATAATTATTGTAACTAGTGATTGATATGGATTTTTTCAGGTACATGCAGATTCTGCTATTAGGCAGGAATAGAACATTGTTTATTGATTTAATGGGATGATAAATTAAAAAAATATATATACTAGGGATAAAATAACATTTTAAAATTCTCCCTTTCTCTATCTCTCCTCTCTCCCTTCTTTTTTCTTCTCAACAGCCATTGCAATATCTTTCAACCACTAACTCAGCTTCTATAGTTCTGTGCTACTCACACACGCTCCCAACCCCAATAGCACATAGCGTTTAATATCTCCATTTGGCATTGAATAATTCCCATACAGTATTACTGTATACTTCTCATCTAGCTTTTCACTCATTGTAGTCAGTAATATCGGCAGTTGCAATTGAAGGTTTCCTTTCGTGGAGCACAAAAGGAAACTTCAAATCAGTTCTCAGCTTTGTCTGTGCATTAATTCATTCATCTATTTTCTTTAACGTTTAACATCCCAAAGAAATTAAAATGATACCTTAAAAAAAACGACTGTCTTGTACTCCGATGAAAACTTTTTTTTTTTAAATTCCTTTAACTCCTTCCTTGTCCATTGATGTCCTATAAATCATTTCCATCTTTCATGTTTTGTTTGCTCCATTTCAGCCAATCCCTTCATTACCATCAGTCGCAAAGCCCGCCTTTCCCAACGTGATCGAAATGCACAAGGGCGAAGGAGATAGCAACTCTAAAGGTAAAATACATCCCCGAGTCTTTTTTTTTTTTACCTGTTCTTTTATATCCTATAAACCCCCTTCTGAATATCCTTCAATCTCTGTATCCAAAGCGAAAGAGTTCTGTAAGGTCATCTTCGCTTTTGAGGCTACAAATGAGGATGAACTGACTTTGCACGAGGATGACATAATCTCTATCATAAGCAAGGTAAGATGTAGCTCAATGTCGGATTGCATAAGCATACAAATGGCTTCATACAGTTAGAATTCAAATTGAGCGTGTCATTTATATGTCACCTGTGGTTTTCAGTCCCTCCAAACAATTTGGATTTTTTTTTTTGCGTGAACTAGTGACCTAAAATGCATTTTGCCTCTCATATTAGTTTGGTCTGATGTCTCTGCATGCTCACAAAACCAAAAAGATTAATTAAAGCAAACAGTGCATACCTGCGGTTGCCACACATACTAGAACTATATAATTAACATTTTGGCATGAATCATAAGAGTGACTTAATGACAAAATGAGCTTTCAGTTTGATAAGAGGTGCGAGTAGGGACTAAAATTTGGAGAAGTTATGATAACGTCATTGCATCGAGACAGCAATTGATTTCGTGTCTGAATTACTACTGTTTATTTGCACACTATGTTCTGCTTTGTTTCAAGTGTTATTAAATTAATTTAAATAAGTCCCGCTGGAGCTTATCACCATTAGTTTATAAAGTATTATATGTATATGAAATGATTTTTCCAAGTTTAATTTTTCATTTTTAATTGGCTTTGTTTTTTTTTGACAGGTATCGGGATATCTATTTAATTAGAGCACACTAGGAGGCTTTCATTATCACGTTGGAATGACTTACCTCAAACCTTCATATTTAATTAGATTTAATTGATTTGAATCCTTCAATTTGAAATGTAATAATTGCATTGCAAATTGAGTAAAAAAAAAAGTTCCAAGCAATGTTTTTAAATTCAAATTTAACCAAATATTTTTTGTGGGTTCATTTCAGCGAATGAGATCATTTCAATAACCATTTTACTATATAATCTGAAGGGACAATAGTCACAAAATTTTCAGGTGACTTTTTAAGTTATTGGAATTGGCCTTGCCGGGGGTCAACCAAACAATTCAGTCAACAAAAGCATTTCGGAAACATGAATCATAGATTGAAGAAATGAACCAGGAAATGCAAACATCTGGTTTCCCAGCACCTGCAGATTTCTGTCCTATCCCGACTGATGTGAGTTTTTGACATTTGCATCCCCTCCTTGCTACTTTGTGACAGGACACAGGAGAGCCCGGGTGGTGGCGAGGAGAGGTTGGTGGCAAAGAAGGTGTCTTTCCTGACAACTTTGTAACCATGCTGTCTGACACAGAAAAAGAGGTAAGGTTAGTTTAATGAAAATAGTTTCCCACTAAAAATCTGAAAGTCCTTTTTAACTGTTTTAGCAATACAAAGCATGATTCCGTTAAACTGGAGCTGCAGATATAACCAAAATGGACTACGATATATGTAATAATTGAAAAAAATAGGGACAGGCTCACAATCTAATAATGTCTAATTCAAACCGATGATATTGATCGGTTTTGACAATTCATAAATTCGTTCCTGTATCCACGTATACATCTGTATTATTTTTTGCGTGTTATAACTTTTTACAGTATAGAATCCGAGTCTTTAAAAAAAATAAAAATAATTCCGCTTTATTATGTATATTGTTCAAGCCATCACTTATGGAAGGATTTAATCTACCACAGCAAAAACATTTCTGCTGTTGTTTTTCAGGCTTTTCTATCTCGAGGGTCGCGCAAGTCCTCACTCAAGCAAGATTCTGAAGAGGTAGGAGGATACCAGCCGTGTCCTTCACAAAAATTGCTTGGTGAAAGAATGATAATGGAGACATTGTGGCGTTAACAACATCGTGACATTAAATTTTCCAGACAGTCGGAAAAAATTATGCTTGTTAATAATTCTGTAAAATAATTGTTATTCCAAAAAGAAAAATCTTCAGTAAGAGTGGTAATCATAATAGTTTATCTATTGATTTAAATTTGTTTTGCTTGATGATATCATGAAAGTGTGATTGTGAGTTGTGTGTGTGATACAGTAAAATCCCCAGCTAGTGCCATTATGGAAAACAGGACTTTAGCATTTGTGTTTGTAGTAACAATGTTTGTAGCAGTTCAACCCAAGCCACATGCAGCTCATTCCAATTAAAGCATCTTATGGGAATATCTTTATTTAGACCAAATTGAATCGAGTGTTCCTGCTTACTGTACGTCACTGTGTGATGTTATTTCTCTATTTAAGATAAGAATCTCTGTCTCTTATTGAGTACCAGTAAACTACTTGCTCTGGCCTACTTTTCACATTTTTTTTTTATTATTAATTATTATTATATCATTTCAGAAACCAAAGAAGCCACCTCCACCGTCAAAACACATAGGTAAGAACCTCAGACTCATTAAATGTTATTGGTTTTTGTTTATTTATATACAGAGCTTACGGTTGGTATTTGTTGCATGTTGCCAACATGTGTTTCCAGTTGTCAGGGTTAGGGCTAATGTGTTAATTAGCCATATGTTGCACTGTTCAAACGTCAGCAGTCTCCAATCTCCTCCCACTCGACAAGACTGAGAGATTTGTTGATCAGGCGTCGAAGAACAATCACATTTATTTCCCCCCCCCATAAAAATCCAATTTCTAATTCTCCTTGCACTCGTTGAAACAAAAAAAATGACTTTATTTAAAAAATATTTTGCTCTTTTTCCCCTCCCCCTTTTGGGATTTGCTTTCATTATCGTGATTTTTTTTTCCCAGCACGGTTTTCCTCAATATTTACTTGCATCCGCTTCCATAGCTATAGTTGATTAAAAAAAAAATATATATAAATAAATCACAGTATTTTTCCTTTCTCAAATTGGGACCGAATTGGTGCCCATTCTGATATTTCATGTATGCCAAGCCTCAACTGGCTCAAACACTATTTCTGTAAGTATTTACATGCATTTTCTTGTTCTTATAGTTTCAAACAAGTATGTGGAGGTCCACTCTAGAACATGTCACAAACGATTTTCATAGACTAAAAATAGGGCAAAGAGTTGTTTTCTTCTCTTTCCTCAGGAAGGTACAACATAGAGTACCCAACCACAAGCACGATACATGCAGCTTTTTATTCAGTGTTTTTCTTTTTTTCTTTAGTCCACTGTATAGCAAAAACATGATTTATCTCAGTTTGTGATTTATTGTTTACTTTAAAAAAAAAAAAAAAAAAAAATCTTTTTTTCATGCTTTAACAGCTCTCAAACCAGAGGTTCCCAGCGCTGACAAGAAGCCTCATGCCATCAGGCCAGAGGACAAAGGTACAAAGTCCTTCATTCTCATTTTATGCATTAACTCGAGGGGTGGCGAGTTGGCAGGCAATCAATGGGATAGTTTGCTGTAATCGTTTCTGGAAACCCAATTGCTATAATGGAGCGTAACTATGGAAATAATCAATGGTGACTTACCCACGTGTGCCTATCTTGAGCTGTTGAATGGTGAACGCTGGATGTTAGTCTTCGTTTAATTAGGTGTGGCTGAAAATAATGATTACCTCAAACACTTGTGCAACAAGCTATTACGGTAAGGGTAATTGATTCATGTCGGGCCACAAAATGCTTGATTGACGCGGTTTATATTAACAATCAAATAATTTCATCAACCGTTATGGGTTTTTGCTGTCTATCGCATGATACCATCTCGACTAGTTGTTTCAGATTTCATTAGGCTGTTTTGGTATTTAACTTGCTCACATCCTTTCAGTGAGTTTCTCCATGATTAAGTATATCTCCAAATCTCTTGGATCCATTTCAGTTGACAGGGCGATCCCAGAGCCAAAACCATCCAAGCCTGCTGCACCACTCCCACCCAAAAAGCCTGTCCCGCCTCCAGGCAAAGGCAGACAAGGAAACCTCCCACCAAAGCGGTCAGACAAGCCTCTGACTCCATCACCAAATTTGAAGTATGTGTTTCTTCTGTTCTCCCAGGATCTGTGATATTATGATGTCTTGAGCCACTTCTACCCTTCTGTATAATTATTTCTTTTCCTACCAGGCACAATGGGGAAATCCCTACATCTCGTCCAAAGCCTGACTTGGATCTATTACTTCCCCCAAAACCCAAAACGCCCTCAGCGGACACAGGGGAGAAAAACTTCGAATCACGTATGAATGATTTAATTTTTCCCTCTCCAACAACTGGTTGCTTTTTCAAATTTTTGCATGCAGAGAGGCTTGAACTCATTAACCTCCAGACTCCATGCTCGAGGCTTTACGGATGTACTTCTGCTTCTGAGTCTGTTCACCAAATTACATATACTTGTCAGCAGGCCTGCACAATTGAATCTGTTTTTTTATTGTTTGGCCTTTTAATATTTTTTTTGATATTAAACAAATTGTTTATTTTTGCGCCCTTAGTGGCTTCGGCAGCCTGCTGATGTGCAATCTTTCAAGGATGCAACAATAAAAAAAATTGTTTTCCTCTGATCTTATTGACAAGTCTTTCTTTCTCAACAGCGCTAATTAGTTTTGACGAGGTTTCATCCAACTCAGAAAAGCTGTCTCATCCCACTGCTAACAGACCAAAGATTATCGGCCGGAGGTTGCCCGCCCAATTTGGTGGAGGACATTCGGTGAGCACCAACTAATTCTTGTTTTAATTTTAGTTTTCATTCGTATTTGGTAAAATTAATCATATTTGAAAAAATATCACGTTTTAAAATTCATACAATGTATTGGTACTATTATTCTTATTAAACAATGATATTATTATATAATTAAACAAAACTTCCTTGCAGCCCAACAAGGAAATTGTCCTGGACAAAGCTTTCAAGTTAGATGAGGAGGATGGTGCCAAAATAAGGCCTCTAGAACCCAGAAAGGTAATTTTGATTACTTTTGAAACGACTTTTTATCATGGTCAACTTTTAATAACCATCAGAGACCTGACTAAGTGTTTTTTAAATTAAGTAACACAAATGCTCTCTTGAATCAGTTAAATATAATCAGGTTTTGGTCTTGTCAATAAAACCAAAATAAATCAGTGCATTTTTACAAGCAATGCTTAGGTAAACAGCATAAAGTGTTGCTGTGCTCCATGTTTGTGGATCACACCCACAAAAAAATAAATAAAAATCATATCAAGGTAGTTGAAGCGTGTATGGTTGTGTGACAAGATAATAGCTTGCCGGTCATGCGAGGAAGTCGATCACGTCGCATTAGCATTTCGCTTTAGTGTGCTACCAATAATAGCAAGTGAAAGCTATTGTTCACCCCGAAGATTTTCACAATGGGTTGTTGTCTGGCCGTATTAAGTAATAATTTCATCAGATTTGTTTTTCATTCATTTCCCTTGCTGAAACTCTGGTTAAATGGTAGTATTCCTAAATATTCCTATTACTGATTTTATACAGTAGTATCTATTTTTTGTCTCTCACTCTCCATTCCTTTCTCTCCCTGAACTCCCCTCCCATTTAGCCTTCTACACACAACTCGTCCCCTTTGCCGCCATTCCATAAACCCAGTGTGGAGGCCAAACCCAACCCAGCATCCACAAACTTAAGCTCAGACAGCAGTTTTCTGGGCAGAGAAGATCCCAAATCCCAGGTGGAAGATCTTAGAAGTCAGATGAAGGATCTTCTGCTATCAGTGGAGCTGTTCAAGGCCCAGCAAATGTAATTATTACATAGAATAAGAACACATATTGTTTAATCTTGCGGAAATTAAAGACTACTAACGGTTGAAAAAACAAATAGCTATTTAAACCATAGCTGCAAACACATTTTGTATTTATCAGCCTATATAGTTCTGCCTGCTTGCCAATGAATGGTCAATCTAAATTCACAATTTGTTACACGAGTTACATGTATGTGAAAAAATGCAGTTGAAAATGTCCCTATTAAATTCCCAAACTCCATGTTTTGACTCATTTGCTAATTAACACTTGTGCATACTTCTAGGAAAGAAATAACAGAGCTTCGTGGAGAACTGGATGAGGAAAGGAAAAAGCGTGTAGCCCTGCAGGTAGTATTGATCTCCATAAAAACACATGCTGGGTTGTCTACATTTATTATGCCAAATATTGATGGATTCACTAATAGGCAAAAATGACATATATCAACTTGGATGTTCATGATTTAACATGTATATCACTACTGTCCTTTGCGATACATTATATATCACCATTATAATTAGCATATCATGTTTCTTCCGTTAAGTCTATTCACAGCAAGATTCCTCCAAGCCACAGCGGGGGGCTGGAGAAAAATTCGTCTTAACCTTGGCTCTGAGTGTTTTACATTCTGTGTCCTGTCAGATGGAGCTAAATAAGCTAAAGATGGCGATCCACTCAACGTGAAGCTGAGCTGAAGGTCCAGTTGCTAGCCTAATGACCAACTAGAGAGATGGTTTTGGGGTGGACGGCTGCAGGAGGCGGAAGACAACAGACAGCTGAATGGGCAGAAAGAGGGTGCAATTATTTCTATTACATCTACAAATTCAACGCCCCATATTTGTAAGATTTAAATTTTTTGCACATATATTGTTTTGTTTTCGAGCTAAATGTAATTAAATTACAGATGTGTATATAACTATTTTTTTTGCCAACACAAAAAAAAAAAACGAGGCCTTACTTCAAACTACTGTGCATGTCTTCATCTCGCATGTCTTCTGTTCCCTCCTGCGCTTGACAGAGGGTCGCTCTCAGTACTACTGACTATATACAAAGCAGGGGATCTTTGTTTCTACACCTAATTTTCCACACGCTTATGTTTTAAGCGCAACTTTTTAAACCTTTCCTTTTAATTTCACTTTCTAACAAATCATTTCCCTTTCCTTTCCTCTTGTGGGGCTTGTAGCTGAAATCCAATCATTCCTTGCAGCGTTCCAGAGGAAGCTCACTCTTCTTTATTTGTTCTCTTTTTTTTTTTTGTATGCATTTTCCAGCATTCCTATCCAGGGAAACACTACTGTGCCTGTAATATACTTGTAATAAGTGTCGTTATGGAAGCTTAACATTTACCACAACGGTGTCTGAAAAAAAAATTGCATCTCGATATTGCGCGTCTATATTTTTTAAACTCTACTGACATACTTTTGAGGGCCTCTCCTATAGTTGTTATCTTTAACATGAGACTGGGAATGTTGTCTAAAATTTAGCAGCAGCCTGCATGAAAAACTAAATAGGAAAGTAAGGAACAGTTTATTGTCTCCTTCCGTTTCCAAAAGTTTTTCTGGTTAGTGCCTAAGGATGTTTATACGAAAATTGATCATTTCTGCAGCTTGCTTACTTGTTCTACTCAGGCCACCATCCCATCAAATTCCAGGTGGTCCATTCTACCTCTTCCTCTTATCTATCCTATCTTTGTGTGTCAAACTGAACAAAATAAGTTGTTTTTGTGATTATATGGCAAAGCCTGTTCATTGCCCATCAATTGTCCTTGTTGTCTTTTTATGCAGGAGCTATTTAGGGCCACAGTGAAAAACATGAGGGGGAGAAAAAGTCCAATTTTCATGAGATTGAAGTTAATTTAAAAGACCAAAATGAAAACGACAATCTAGACCTTGCCTGAAATAAGTATTAAAAGGAAATATTTTTCCAAAACCCTCGCGGTTAGATGCTTTTTGGTCTGTAGTTTTAAATTGTGGTGTAACAAAACAACAGTTTAAAATTGAACTAAAGTTGAATTTGAATATATCCATAACAGCCACACAGGGTATACCTTCATGATCGTAATATTGCATTCCATTTATGTCTTACCTCCCAACCCACCAATGTGACTATCTTCATGAGGTGAGATTTTTTTTTCTTGAGTGTATATATATTATTGTTTTCAGGGTGGCCGTAATACTAATTCGTATTTTGGGTCAGGTCTTGTTCCAAGTAGTTTAGGAAAAGTGGCAAACTAGCAATAACAAGAAACAAAAATACGGTATTACATTTGCTGTAGGAAATTGTAATCCCCCTTGAATCTACATTTTATGACTGTTGTACTGTTTTGTTGAAGGCAATCGTTCATAACTCGAGAATTTAAATCATAAGCAGGTAGTTTGCTCTGGGCACCACCAGTTTAAATGGCTAAGAATTATTTCGTTCATATGCATAGCATACTGACATACCGACCCCCCCCCCCCCCATGCTACAAAATAATCTTTGTACAATTCTCCAAATTTTAATCCCAAACTTCTTCCCCCACTGCATGTCAAAAACCATTTGAGTTGTTATTGATGTGGTTGTCAACGTGACCTCATAAGTATTGAACATTTTCCTACAGCAGTTGCTGAACATGTTAGCAAGCTGCCTGTTAGCAATGTTAGCATCCAATGTTAGCATCAAGCTACATGCTAATGATGCTGAGAACCAAGTTAAGAGGAAATCACCCCACACCTCTCTCAAAAAACTTTCTTTGGCCTTCTGTTCTGATTATTGTCATTGTTGTGATTACTATTTTTTATTATTATTATTATAAATCCCACCAGTGTCTTAAAGGAGTTACTTCCCAATCAAGCTTCTGTGTTTGTGTTGCTGATCAACTTGCACACTTAAAAGGGCGTTTAATGGTATTCAAGTTTGTTTTCTGTTTTCATGTGAATGCTTTGACAAAGTTGTCAGTGTGTTTGACCTTTGTCTATGTGCCTGACATGTTATACAATCTCTCCCTATAGCCTTTCGAGGACGCGGCTGCTCTATTTGATAATCACATTGTGGGAAAAGAGGGATCAGGGATAGCTGTTGATGTAATATATGATCTGCGCTTTACTTTTATATACTGTACATTCCGGAGATTGACACCAAGAAACGATGAAATCTGCACATTTACAAGTTTAATTTCGAAATAATTTTGTTTACATACATGAGCTGTATCCTTGCATGAGCTGAGATTCTTTCAAAAAAATAAATATCTTTATTTACTGTCTAAGTGACATTGCTTCTGTATTTATACTCATCATGAAACCTCCCTGCCAAATTTCCATTCGCAGACGCAAGGCCCTGTGAGACTTGTTTCATGCTCGTCTTGTTCCTGGAAGATATTTTCAGAGCAGAGAGAGTGTTTCTGGGGAAATGCAGATAAGTACGACCAAAGTTTGTTTAGCCTTGTGTTTGTGTGGTAGAAAAAGGTATACAGTGATCCCTCGCTACTTCGCGTTTCGTTTATCGCGGCTTCACGACATCGCGGATTTTTTTTCCAAATTAAAAAAACATTTAAAAGTCAAAAGAAAACTTCTAAATTGAGGAAACACGTGTCTAACCTTTAGGACAATGTAGTATTGCTCCAAATGTGGATTTACATTCCTTTAGAAGTCTGTTTTCGCGTTTCGAATTAGCATCTTTCCGCTAACTCGTTAGCCTGCCCAGTACTTCTTGTTGGTGACCGTACTTCGCGGATTTCACTTATAGCGGGTGGGTTTTGGAACCAATTATCCGCGATAAACGAGGGATTACTGTATATGTATATAGTGTGTATGTGTTTGTGGGGTGGTTTGATTCAACATGATTAAATCTCAATTGGCATGACACCCGATAAAAATGTTCGTATCTGTATGGTATAGTATATGTTTGAAATCACTGTCACAGTCAATAAATGGGTTCCTTAATGTGACAGCACTGTGGATGGGTGGTTAGCATAATCCATTCACCGTTGGCAGAGTTTGGTCATATACACTCCTCTTAAAAAAAAAAAAAAACTATCAATTTTGATATTTATTGTTGTGTACAATATTTGAATTTGCAATTTATAAGATTAAAGATTAAAGTCCCAATGATCGTCACACACACACCTGGGTGTGGTGAAATTTGTCCTCTGCATTTAACCCATCCCCGTGTGATTTTAATCCATCCCCTGGGGGAGAGGGGAGCAGTGAGCAGCAGCGGTGCCGCGCTCGGGAATCAGTTGGTGATCTAACCCCCCAATTCCAACCCTTAATGCTGAGTGCCAAGCAGGGAGGCAATGGGTCCCATTTTTATAGTCTTTGGTATGACCCGGCCGGGGTTTGAACCCACAACCTTCCAGTCTCAGGGCGGACACTCTACCACTAGGCCACTGAGATGGTATTCAAGCCATATATAATATACCACCCGCTAATGAAGAGGGCCAATATAGCCATGCCATCTTTTAAAAAATGAAAATAAATAAATTGTAGGACCGTGAATTCGTTTCAGCCTGATTATAATTTCATGCAAAAGTTTCTTTTAATTACATCATCAAAAATACACGAATGCAACACATCCAATTTATATTTTAGTATCTCCCCATTACACAGGTTGTAAAAATGCTGTTGTTCTTAGTAATTTATTGGTGGGTCGTAAGTGCAACAACATTCTTCCATTACTCTGTGATAAATATAACCAGCATTACAATCTCAATGCGTCATAGGTTGTTGTCTTTCACAACGGAAATTGTCTCTCTGATTTATTTGGATTAAGTCCAACAGCAACTACTTTTGTCAAATTATTTTTTTATTTCTACTTATCTAAATGGTCGAGCTCAGGCTTCCTTTGCACATCCACCTGTAGCTTGGTTTATGTCAGACTTGAAATATTTTATTTATATAAATACATATTACAGACATGAGCAGATCAATATGGGACTTAAGATTTATTGATCTATACATTGCTTATGTAAGATTTATATATTATTTACACAAACCTGTTCTGGAATAACAATTCCAACAACCTGCAAATATGTTGACCCCATAAAGCTTATTAAAACCTATTTCATTACTTCCCTCACCCCTTCCCTCTCGCTGACTACTGATACCACAAAATCATCAACATCGAAAATGAATTATTGAGGACCTTTGTTATTTTTCAGTTAGGGACTAAAAGGGCTTCAGCACTTCAGGTCATTTTGTGATTTGAATACGGCAAAACCTCTTTCAGTACATATACAGTTTAAAATAAAAGCTTGTCAAGTTGTACAAAGCTGGTATAGTGATCCCTCGCTACTTCGCGTTTGATGCTAATAATTTGATTTATTTATTTATCTATTTATTTATTTTTTATAGATAGGTCTTTGTATTTGGGGGAATTAAAAATGCTATACAAAGAACGTTTGGTTGATCGAAGTTAAGCCAAGACAACATAACATTTATTAGTCAAACAATGGGGAAATTGTAAAGGTTATAGGGAAAGAGTACACTGAAGAATGCCGGCATATTGAAAGTTTTTTATTCCCACCCATAAAAATTGCAAGTTACGTCCCCATTCCAAGATATGAATGACCTTCATTGTGGTGATTCTAGGAAAACAATTTGGTTTTGCATCACAATTTTCATGATCTTGTATTCAGTCCCATTATACCCAGAAGCTCTCATCAGAATCATGTGAGCAAATGACGGGTTTCATCTGCTCGTGTTATTGCTACAGGGGCATTACAGCTGTTTCTTGTTGTTTTATTTGCTCTAAAACAATTCACACTTAAAAAAAAAAAAAAAGACTTTTCACCATTTAGTGCAGTGAAATGGACAATAATTTACTTTAACAACAATAATAATCACTTTGACATGAAGGATGGGTCATTTTGTAGCAGCAGAATGGCAGTAATGTTGGACCACTTGTATTTTCCAGAAATGCCCACTTGAAAACTCATCTGGTCATGATGTATTGGGGGCAATATAATATTAGCTAAGAATGAAAATCTGCAACCAACAATACAACCAAATGGATCTTTGCATCTTCAGAGAGCTTCATTTTAAAAAAATATATATTATTAAAGATTGTATACACCTACCAATGGCAGCAATATTTTAGTGTACATTGTGTGTACATTCGCTTGCTCGTATCGTCACTGGGAAGTCCTCAGACAGGCTTGCATGAAATAGAAATACAGAGTATTTTACTAATGATGAATACCAACATGTCACAAGACATTACCGTATTTTCCGGACCATAAGGCGCATCTTCAATGAATGGCCCATTTTAAAACTTTGTCCTTATATAAGGCGCACCGGACTATAAGACACACCATTAATGCATCGTGTCAGATTTTTAATCCAAATCAAATCATTCTCCATTTTATCTTTTTTATTTCAACTTCAGATGCAACAAATTACTTTATAATCACAAAATAATGATCCATAGTCTTTTTGATTCATGATTCATAGTCTTCAGCGGGCCACTTATGATTGATTTCATGACACAATGCTTCGGGCCAGTTTAAATTTAGGAATTTGGTCCCTATATAAGGCACACCGGACTATAAGGCGCACTGTCGGCTTTTGAGAACATTTTTGGTTTTTAGGTGCGACTTATAGTCCGTAAAATACGGTAACTGCTTTTAATCAGCACAGTCACAGGAATAATACCTTCAAGTGAAGATGGAAATGGATGTTACGACCGATATAATAAGTCAAATAGCATTTTTATTTACAGCCATTTCTTTTAACACTTACTCTTTTCTCTGTTGAAAAGAGCTTCAGGCAAAAGGCTGAGTCTAGACTTTCCAGAAATTCAACTCGATTGCTTGTTGTTTATGATGCACATCACTAATGGGACATTGTGGTTTTGTAGAAATGACGTCAGTTTGAAAATATGAACTCTGGTAGAGATTTGTAGGAATAAAACGTTGCCATCAGTTGTTACACTCATCCACGTCAATGCACGATGCGCTCGTTCGTCTACTTTCGTACTTCGCATCAGTGACAAAACCAGACGGCACCTGTGATAATAAGTCTCAGGTGTCAGGCAAAAAGATCAGGACCTCACAGATGAGAATCCTAGCAACCGTTGCTAGTGTAACCTCAGGAATGTTTCAGGTCGCAGCACATTCATTTTCATCCCCACTGACATTTCAAAGCATGTTGGGTGCTATTTGATTGTTGTTTTTTGTTTTTCCAGTTATCGTCACACCACGATTGTGGGTATCATCCCATTTCTGGGACTGAGATGGATAAAAGCAGGTGGATTTTGTCTAATTCATATTCCACAAACGAAACAAATGTTTTGACGAGTTGGGCTGCACAACAAAGAAAATTTGGGGGTTGACTTGCCCTTCAAGATTTTCAAATTTTTCCAACTGCTGAGATTGAGCTTCAATAGCCACCTTCATGTCAATCTCAGTTTCTTTATTTCACACTCCGGCTTGTCAGTTTCATCATTGAAAAGAAGAAATAAAATGATTCAAATAACATCATGGGTAAATGATAGAAATTCGGAAACATTCACCCAGTTGTGGTTTTCTTAACTTTTCCACTGATGTAAGAGAAGATTCACTTATTTTTAAAATGGGACTGTCTGACACGTTTTTTTTTCACACCCCGCAGAGTTGGTCACACTTTCATCATGACATCCATTATGCCCACACTAGCTAAAACTCAAGGGATGGAGTGTAAAATAGCTTTTAGATTCTTTAAGTTGAATGACATGATATTTGCCTCCAGCCAATGTCATGGCAAGGACATCTGTCAAACCATGTAAAATTCAACAAGAATGATTTCATCAATTCTTCCAAGATTCTATCCTGCCTTTCAGCAAAGACAATTGCTGTCTTCTCGAATCAAGTTGGTCAAACGTGTTGTGTTGATGGGCAAAGTAAAGCCAGTAGGTCAGTGTGGGCTATTCGACAAAGTTCCTGTTGAGAGTTTTTTTTTGTTTTTTTGTTTTTTTAAATCTTCTCTTTCTAAATGAAAGAAAATGTAAACATTTGGTCTGTCTCAGGCAACAGAATAGATGGCCAATTAATAGATAAATAGTTGTTGTGCTGAGGGACTGGATGGGGGGGTGGGCTTGTTTTCATCTGTCTTATCTTGTTTGTCTCCAATACCTAAGACAATTAGATCAGGTTAGTTACTTGGGTCTATAGAGAATCTCATGACTCATTCTCGATTATCTTGTACCAATAGACAGTAATTCAATATAGATGCTGTTAATTTGCATTTTTACATTGACAACAAAGTCAACATGTACAAATGCAAAATTCTATAAAAAAAAAAAATACATATGTGCTAATTTCTGAAGCTTTCTGTGCATTTTTTGCACCTACTATTATATTCACAATCTGCCCTATAGTTGTGTAACAACAGCAACATGTGCGACAGCAAACTCCGTGCTTCAGCATATGTTTACTGTGTTTGGCGGAGGTCAGGTTGACTTCAGATTTTACAATATACAACATAGGAATTTTGCTATTCTTGCATGGTCTGTGACAGTGGAGATTCTATTTTGTTATTAGTTGTTTTTCATTCATCAACTACTGCAACAATCATTTACGGCATCTTCTGCATATCATATCATTTGTTTGGCAACTGACATTAGTTTCTTTGTTTAAAATCTGTGTGTTTTCATTCATTAAAAAAATTCAGTTCTTTTAAGGTTAATGGATTTTGGTATACTTTTCTTTTTAAAGGATATTATTGTATTAAAATGTCATGGAATTTCTGCGTAGGATGTACCACATGACGCTATGATAAGGGTTTTTTACTTGATTTACTTGACTAACCTTTCTTTCAAATACTTTTAGACTTATACTTTATTCATCCCTTGGGATTGCTCCCTGAGGAAATTCTGGATCCGGCAGCTCACGCAGAAAAGAGAACGTTGCACATGAGTTACAAACAAAGAAGAGAGCAATAAATTAAGCGTATAGCAATAAATAAAGTGAAAAATAAATAACGATAACAACAGTATTAATTGTTTTTCCACTGCTTTCTCAGATTTGTTGGTTGGGCTATTGGGGAAAAAACAAGGACAAATATTTTTTTTACAAAAAAATTGATGCTGTGAGCCCTTCCCCCTTTTCTAGTTTCGGATGATCTTGTTCTTGCATCGTGATTCCCTTCTCTCAAAGTACCGTATTGGCCCGAATATGAGACGATCCTGATTATAAGACGACCCCCTCTTTTTCAAGACTCAACTTTGAAAAAAGACTTTTTGAACACCAAATTTAATTTTTATACAGAAAATAATTACAGTACATTACAACAAATGATTATAACAATATATTCGAGAGAAAAAGCATGTTATTTTGCCTCATTCAAATCATTATCGCTATTTTTTATTTTTGAAATAAATAAAAGATTATTTCCTTTTCTTCTACGTGCTACCGCTATTTTTATTTTTATTCTTCGTGACAGGGGGTTCGCTTTGGCCTGGGGAGTTAAGTTCAGCATTCGCTTTAAAGATATCTGGCGCCATCTAGCGTTGCGAATCGGTATAATGTCTAGACCCCGAATGTAAGACGACCCCCACTTTTTCAGTCTTATTTCAATGCAAAAAACACCGTCTTATATTCGGGCCTAACACGCGAAAACGGACTTCTAAAAGAATGTAAACGAACATTTGGAGCAATACTACATTGTCCTGAAGGTTAAACACGCTTCCTCAATTTAGAAGTTTTATTTTAACTTTTAAATGATTTTTTAACATGGAAAAAAAATCCGCGATGTAGTGAAGCCGCGATAAACGAAACGCAAAGTAGCGAAGGATCACTGTAATCCTAAATGGTCACTATCATAAAACATTGGCTTTTAAACTATTAAGAAACAGCATCCTACTGCAGTAAATAAAAACATCAGTCTTCAAAACAGAGTAGCAACAGCTCCCATTTTTCCTTCACCATTTACAATGTTTTTACTACTTTAAACTCAAGTGCAATTCTCGCGATGATTTTCCCTCCGCTTTCTTCAGCTGGTTGATTGCTGTAAAATGAGAGCGAAATTCTGAGAGCTCAGACAGGATTGATGTGATGTGCTCGCTTTATCAAAGGTTCCTTATTGATGAAGTGGAAGCGTCATCTCTCGCCTCAATGGGCTGCTATCCTCTCATTTTAGGCAAACGTGAACGACAAGGTCACTGTGGATGCACTGGTTGCCTGCTCACTCTCATCTCAGAGAAATATTCCAAACAGGTAAATTAAACCTAAAGAATTGCCAAGTGCTATTTTCATGAGACAAAATGCAATTTAACGTATCTGGCCGCAGGCGTTGTTAAATTAGCAATTGCACTTTTCATTTGGATTCCTGATGTGGAGGGTCGAACAGCTGCTGCTCTGGAGGGAGTCTCAAGAGACATCCGAAGTTTCCAATAACATCAAAATAACTTGCTAATTCCTAGCTCAATGTTCTTCTCTTAGAATGGTTGTTATGGTGACATTTGCATGAGACACAGCCTGTCCCCAAAAACCAAAGTGCACTTAAAATTCATTTTTTTTAAATGATAGAACGTCAGAGACTTTAAGTGAGGTCAACTGGGAACGCTTATACTAAATAGCTGAAAGTCTCATTTTATTTCTATAGCTTTATTTCTGTAGCTCCTCCAGAAACATATGGTGATATTTATTGTACATCCATACATCTGAAAGCACAGTTTCATTTTATTGTGGCAAACCATGTTTGTCTTTTAAAGGGAAACATGAGAGACAAAGTAGCTGAAATCAGCATTAATAACAGATGTGATTCCATTAAAGGTGTTTGGAATCACAATGCTTATGAAACAGTATAAACTTTCTCATGTCACCACAGAATGAGTCATAGTCTCTTTTATTTATTTATTTTCCCGTGGGAACAAATTCACAGTTGTCTTGCCATCCTTTGACTATATAATAGCTTTTTCGATGACCAATTCTGTGGCTGTATTCCAAACTTTTACAGAAGATACAGAAGGTCGTAGGTGACCCTTGACTGAACCTGAACTCCATTTACGATGTGAAAGGCAGCTGTTGCGCAAAAGAGACCATCACAGTCAAACGCTTTCACGCATGATGCGTCAGAGGTAAAGTGACGGGCAAGTAATACCAAACATCATGTTGAGAAAATGCTTCAGTGATGTAACACTTTGCTGTCATGAGATTTATCTTGCACCACTCTGAGCTGCCCCCAACGCTTACCAGTTCGAGAGCCATCAATTGATTGCTCTTTAACATTAACACCACTTCTTCAGTATGATGTAGTCCATAACACCCCCAAAGTAAATCCTTTAATCCTGTCACAAGGATTAGAATATTCATTTTCATAGGATCAGCAATGCTGAATTAAATGGCCTTTTTGTAAATTATGTTTGGGCTATTGCTTAAATATATCGGAAATTACCATCTGTTTCTTACGGATCGTGACAAAAGAAATGACAAAAAAAAGTTACTGAATGAAAACTAATGAAAAAATATTTTGTAATTTTATTGTGCATAGGTCTCAGCCAAAAATGATTACAGCAATGTATTGTGCCTTTTGTTTCATGACAGCATGACATTTGGATTATTACGCAATCCCTTCGAAAATAGGTTCGTTTATGGAAGACATTTGAGCTTGTCTTAATCTTTTGGTTGAAAATGCTTTTTAATCTTTGTCACATTTTATCCATTTTTATATGCAATAATTTTAGTCAGTGAAAATTTAAGCCTTTAGTCTAATTTTAGTCACATTTTTCACCATGTTTTAGACATTCACCAGCCCTGCATGTTCACAAAATAACAGTAGCAAAACGATATCAGCTAAGCTATCGTTAACCTGACGTTAGCCAGCATTTCATTTGTGCCAAGTATTCCGCATAAAACTTTAAACTTCCTATGACATTTATCACAGCTGATTTTTGAGTACCCAGTACATTATACGCATAATAAGACTGCAACAAACTGAATTATATGTATATTTTTCTGTTCTCCATTGATGTTGAGGAGTTGTGGCACACAAATCATCCTCTGTAATTCAATAATTCAGTTTCTGTCCATTTGTAAGATGTCACCGGATGTGTCCTCGATTTCGCTTGTAAAACTGTCCAAGCATATCCCATCAAAGCTAATTGTTTATTTAGCTCTAGGTGTCATGCTCAGTGATCCAGACTCAAGAAGCAGAAATACTAGCAAAGGAAAAGAGCAGAGAGCAATCAGAGTTCACGGCACTCTTTAAACTGGACAAAGATGTTTTCAAAAATGAATTGGGTATTCATTCATCTTTGACCAAAAGCGTACACACTCATTAGTTTTATTTAAAAAGTTCAACATTATTTTACGTAGGAATTTGCCTTTCTGTGGTTGATACTTTGCCACCTGGCAGTGCAGTCTGGAAACACGACAATCCATCCATTACATTAATTTAAAAAAAAAAATCATTGGTCCTACTCATGGTCACGGGAAAGCTGAAGCCAATCCCAGTTGACCGGACGAGAGGTGGAGTCCACCCATGACTAGTTGCAGTTTCTCTTCCCTGTTAATTGATTCGACAATCAGAGCTATAGCAAAATATGTCCATTTATAATTTTGTATGAGAGGGTGAAAGATCATTTTTGTGGATCACTAAGCTGATGTACAAAATTTTACTTTGCTTTCAAATTTAAAATGTGCTAATTTTGGCTGAATCATAAAGAGGGCACCCGACTTGTTTACTGACAGCTAAACTGTTCGGTTGCCGCTGTGCAGGTTGATGTATGACGTCAAAATGGAGTTGTGTAACACAACTAGGCCCCCAAGAACCCCCACACTAGAGATTTTATCTTCTCTTCTTTTGTAATCCAACTAAAAGGATTGAACTGGTATTGATTGTTTCCCCAGGTCCCACCATGTCAAGATGACATGTTTTATAATGCACTCAGTTTGGTGCAAGAATAACAAATTCAAGTTCACAAGAGATTAACTTGTGAAATGAGGATGTGGAGGCTAAAGTTGAACTACATAATAATGCAGCCCAGGTTGCCTCAGGCTTTTGTATCTCATGTAATGCATTTTGAGATTGTACTGAACCAATTACTTTTTTTTAATATTCATTGATTATGCTGCCTTTCCATAAAAATAAATATTTGCATTACAGTATTTTTTAGTGTGAGAATGGACGGATAAATGTTAATAATATGTGTACACATGATTGAACGAATGACGGACAGAAGCTTGTGTAAGTCAAGATTTTTTTTTTTTAAATTGGGTGTTTACATCATTAGATGTCATGGGGGGCACTTTTTCATCAGTGCATGTAAGACTAAGCACTTCCTAATAAGATTTAAAGCCAATGTATTATTACTCATATGAAAAAAATGCTATCGACTGCTATTGACTTTTACTTTGGAAGAACCAACCAGAAGTAGCTTAGTCTCCACTCAGGAACTTGGCAGCTGATACGTCAAAGCGCGCACACAGATTGTGAAGAGTTGATGCTGTGGCAGGGTCAGAGACGATAGTAAGTACAGTTCAGCAAAAAGCAAACGCTGCATCACGGGATTATTTGACTTTTTCTTTCTTTTTTCTTTTATTATCTTCCCGTTGTCACTTTTTTCTTCAAGCACTTGCTTCCAACGTGAAACAACTTCTTTTTGAGCATTTTTTTTTTTTTACCCAATAAATCTCGGCGGGAGTGACTGATGACCGATCATCAAAAGGTGAGAACAAGGTAATAATAACTCAAATGTTCATTAATCAATGTCTTTTTTTATTTTATCTGGAGTACTTACTGGTTGATGAAGCTCCCCTTGTCACGTATGTATACACGACCCGTTTCATAATCCAACAGGTAAAGTTATGATGTAAAAATGATCAAGTAAATATCGTGTCACAAGAATTGTTTGCATATAATTAGATCCATGAACTAAAAGTAATAAATGTACAAAAATAATATGCCTCAAATTGGATTGATTATTTTGCGGTAGTCTTGAACACTGAGATGTGCCCAAATGCTTTTGAGCCACTGAAGATTAATAAATAATATTTGTCATATTTTTATTTTTTTAAACTCTTGACCGCACTCTTTTTTTTTTATGGTAGTGCATAAAAACTTTTATATCAAACTTTCCTCATTCACATACTTCTAGACCTGCATCAACACCTATTGTAACGGAATCTGATTTCATGATAGTTTATTTTATTTTGATGGGAAAAGGTCAAGGCTGCCATATCTATTACTACTTGCCAACAAGACTCCTAAAATTCTACACTATTGACTCGCTGTCACTGCCAGCCCAACTTTCCAGTGGCCATTTAACCTCAGCCTCATCAATATTTTGAAGCCCACTCTACCGCAAATATTTTTTATAGACCATGGTAATCTGCAGTTTTTCTCAAAAATCAATTCTGTCACTGGTTGCTATGGAATCCTGGCGGCATAATTTAAAGGCCCCGTTAAATTGACGGTTACAGTAACTGAAGAATTTATAACTCATCAATATTTTTATGTTTTGATACAATGTAATCACAGTATGGAAATGATAGAAAATGGCAAAAGGTGATGAATATCATTAACATATTAAAAGGAATAACAAGAACTGTCAAAATGATGGCCTTGATAGTTCTAGTGTTGAGGTCAGCTCTTTTGTACATTATTTATAATACTGTGATTTATTCTGTTTCAGTAAGTTACCAGAAGAGTCAATTTGATGTGCAATAAATACTGCATTGCGGTGTGTAACCGCCCCAAAACTGCTCAATCGTCCTCAACGGTAAACAACGTCTTTTATTAGAGATCAGAGACACAGCTCTGTATGTATAATTTTCCTTGATGTGGTAGTAGACCACAGCTTCTTCGTTTCTCCAGAGCCTGTAGTATGTCCAGTGCCCCGGGGAAGATAAAATCTCATATTGTGCTTGAAGTATATGCCACCTCACATAAAACATGTTCAGAAAGATCTCGAATCAATGTAGAAAGACTAAGTAATAAATCATTTATTGAGCTGATCAAAGAAGCGCTTTGGGTTTGTTATTGTTGTGTTTTAGTTGAGATATTTACTGCTGATGAAAATCAGTGCCAGTAGCTTTTTTTTTTTTTTATATATTTGTCTGGAAGGATTCAATTTTGCAATGATGAGTTAGAGTTGATAATCATTTGTTTATATTTGCTTCTAGTATGTGTTTATGTGAGTAAGTAGCACAGGGAAGGTTATTGTTTTGGAATAAATAATAAAAAATAATAAATTTGAACGCATGTTGAACTCACCAATGAAAGGCATTGATCAAGTTATAAACAACATCATGTTTGCTTTTAACGGCAAATAAAACTGACAAAGCAGTCTTTGTCGTGGACACATAGGCAACCAGTGCGTCTGGCACGGTAAAAAATTCCCCACAACTCAGACTTAAAAAAATTCTTCTTCAGAGTTTTCAGCTATATATATAAAGTAGTATTTTGAAGATAACCATTAACAATAAATAATAGGACATGTATTTTCTATGGTGATGCAATGCTAGGAGGGGCAAAGCGTGTGTGTGTGCGCGCGTGTGTTGGTGTGTGTGTGTGTTTGTGTGTGTGTGAACCGGAAGAAAACCAGTTGGGGGGCATGCTAGCATGTTATGCACAGACATTATTATCCTGTCTTGTTAAATACAAATAATCTTCAATGTGCTGAGACTGCTCATCCTTCCTTGCACCGTGGAACATCCGAGTCACTTTCGACACAATTTGATGATGATGACAGAAGCAAATTTAAAAAGAATCTATTAAATCGACCCTTTAAGATGATTGCAGTTGCTGTAATAGTGGAGGCGTTGTGCTTTCAACAAACTCCAAAGGCTTGTCTTTTAATACCAGCTGCTGGCAGCATGTTTGAAGTAGAATTGCTTCTTGCAGTTGTAGGTGGAAAAAAAAAAGATTTCCCAAGCCTGGGGTCGGCAACCTTAAAGAAAAAAAAAAAAACATGAACCACAAAACCCATTTGAGAATAACAGTGGGTGTGAATTAAAAATAATTCATTTAACAACTTAAAACATACGTATTTGTAAAATTATGGAAAAAAAAATTCTGCTGTCAACCCTCTGAACCAAGTAACCAATTATGACCTTGTGCAAAGCTATAGAAAGTTTTGCTTGAGCAAAGAATGTAACCTCTCTGAAAAGAACTTTTCCAGAAATCAAATTCCATAAACATTGATAAATTGTGCATGGTATGTGCGAGTGAGAATTCTGTGAAACTGTCGGAGGATTATAAGAATATGCTTGGTCGAAGTTGAGATTGTATTCATCGAAATAAAACTGAGGGACAAGAACTCTGTGTGTGTGTGTGGGGGGGGGGGGCAGTATGACAATATTGAATATATATAATAATAATATAATTGAATAAAAATATTCAATAGTGGCAGCTCTTTAGTTACTAGCTGACGCACAAACGATTGGATCGTCTGATCAGTATTTGTAACTAGTGTCACGTTTTTTTTTTCCCGATCCAGCATCCACACTTATCGAGCGTCCCCCTTAAACAAAGATTAGCAGAATCTATTTGATAAAACTGTTCAACTCTATTGACAGGATTGTGAAGTACTGCACTTGATGAAACTTTCGGGTATTGTAAGGACGTGAGGATGAATTGAAAAACATATGGCCACCAGTCAATTATGGGCAAGATAATCATTCGCGTTCATGATGAGTGTGAACTGAATCGTGGTGCTTGATAAGAAGTCGTACAAGCGAATCACACCGTCAGTAAATCAAATTCCTGTTGTTATATCTAATCCATAAATATTTTAAGTCAGATGTCATTGCAGTTGATTTGTTATTTCACCACCGTGTATTCCCACGCATCGCACGATATTAAGTAAACACATTTGTTGATGTCGTTTCTGATGCTACAATATCCGGCGTGAATCGAATGCATTAAGAGACAAACCTCACTTGCATTCGATAGATTCCTAGAACATTATGTCAATAGAATTGATTGTCTGAAGTTCAGACTCTGAACTTACCGTTGCAGAATACATATTTGCTTTTCATTGTTATTCACCGTCACAATCAAAAGTCACAATCAGTTTTCAAAGTGTAATGCAAATTTCCCCTGTACTCTATCTGGTGAGATTAATGAAAGTGAGGCAATCAAAATGTAATAAACAACATTGCATTATAGTTTTGAAATAACGCAAGACTTTGTTACATTGTAATTCATTCAATTTGATTTTTCACACGAACAATCTATAACATGCTACCTTGCCTGTTGCTCATTAAGGACGGGAAAATAATTGGTGCTTAGATCCATCGCGATGGAGATGTAAATGATTCGGAGTCAATAATGTGGCTAAATGCTAGTGTTGTGTCTCCTCGCTCCCAGAGGTCCGCAAAATAATTTGCAATACGATAATAGCGGTACATCATTACATATGCGGACCGAGTTAGCATAACAAGTAGTGACTAATTCACTTAAACCTTGACCTCAATTTTAGGCCGGTGTAAAAAAAAAAACTGAGTCTTCCATTCTTGACACTTACCTGTTTGTAATTAACCTGTTCATCTGCGGAATTCTGTTTTTGAGCATTCCTGAACTTTCTCAGGCTTTTATTTATTGGATCTTTATAAATAGACACATTCGTGAAGTGTTCAAATTCATTGAGTTTTTACAAACTTGGTCAATCTAGTACTCAGTCCCTTGTTTTTCCCGTTAGTTAAGTTTTCTTTTCTGTGTCCAAACATCAATTTTCAGGCAGGCTACCAGAACCCTCCAATTTGTGCCAACATGATTTGCACTCATGTCAAGCATTCATCTTCTTCTGCTTCTTTGTGACATTGAAAATGGTTCAACAAATTGCTTGTCAATTTCTTATTGATTCGGTTAGATTACAAAAACAAAAATTGCGAAAGTGCGTGTCTTTCACTCAAAATGGCAAATTTCATTTGCTGCAGGTTCAGACACTGAATGAATTAGCATATAAATGTCATGAGTGTCATTGGATAAATTCCAATGACATCAAGACTCCAGGGGCTTCTTGGCTTATTGTTTTTCCTCTGAATTTATGCATATTTTGTAATATATTAATTGCCAAATGGTGTTCGAAAGTCACGATTACACTCTTAACTGTATCAAAAACACATAGGGCCATAAAAATAAAGTAATTAAAAAAAAAAAGCAATGCGAACTGCAAAAAGAAACAATTTCATGTAATGTATGTTTTAGAAAAAAATGTAATCCTGATATTCAAATAAATTGTTGTGCGTGCCACTTTCTATAGGTTTCAGAGGTTAGGCAATTTCACAAGTTGTTTATTGAGAAGTCATGATGATGAGATTCCTGATATAAAATCTCAGACGGAGAGAGCTGAGGTGCAAAATCTCAAAAGTCATTCTTGTGACAGCAGGAGAGTTCAAAAAGTGCACTATCAATCAACTGGTGAAGACCAACTTCCGAAGTTAGTGAGGCGCACGCTGTTTGATTACAAAAGGTTTCCCAGCTCCGGAGAAAATAAAAGTTATTTATAAAACTCGTATTGTGTATTCTGCCGGAAGACAGATGCCACATATGGAGGGAGAGAATTGTGAGGAATTGTGTCTACAGCCGGGGGACGACTAACGGGTGTGATCAGACATCGTATAAATGTGGAATTCATATACTGTAATTTTCGGACTATAAGCCGCACCGGACTATAAACCGCACCAGCTAAAACTCGTGATTCCGGGTTCAAAATTTGCGAAAAAAGTCACGGCTTATAGTCCGAAATTTACAGTATATGTATTTTACAATAATTTCGTAAGGACCTGTTGTGTAGACTGTTTTTTATGCAAATAAGCAATTTTGGATTTTCCTTCTCTTTACAGAAATCCCCCCGCTGATGGCAGTGATGACGAATGAGACACACCCATCATATGTGCCCCATTACCTCCTCCGTGGTGATCCTTTTGCCTCCAGACTCTCAAAAGAAGCAGACATTGTTGCAGCTTTTTATATCTGCATTATAGGTCAGTTTTAAAGGTTCTTGATGACGCACAACAAAACTGTTATCTGCACTCACAAAGCACAAATAATAGCGCTTGTATGGAGGTGGCCTCACAAAAACATCATTTGTTAGCTTTGCTATTGATGAATTCCAGGAAGAAAGGATAACCATCATTCTATATTGCTTATAATGAATGTGAATTGTTGGCCTGATTTACTATAAAGGTTTGCATGTGCAAAAATGGACACATACATGAATATGCATGCACACAGATGTGGAAGCTGATCTACTAAATCAGGCTTAACCAGGATTCTTTCTGACAAATGCAATTTGCATATACCCCTCCCACAATGTATCCATATTTTGACACAAGTTATCAAACCTGAGACAAATTCCTGTGGTAATTCTGCACGTTTAGAGGAACTGGTCCGTGTGTGTACTGTGTTGTATAAATACTTGAAACAAGAATATAGTTATATATCCTTAGTTCTAGATGTTTTTTTTTTGCACAACCTGTATAAGAATTTATTTTTATTTTTGCACGGGCTAGTTACGCCGAGTTAGAAAGGCATGGATGCACACTCAAATTGAATATTTATTGGAATTTAAACCACAAATAGTAGACATATTGTTCTTCATTGGTTTTGGTGGCGTGCCACTGTTGTGTTAATGACAACTCGATTTGCTATCACAAACGGAGCAGGAAAGCAAACCATAGCACAATTTATCATATTCATTATTTCTTATTTTTTTAATATATTTATATACTTCCAATTAAAGAAAGCTGCTTTACTTGTAGATTCAACTGGGCTCATTATTCCTCTTGTTTTCTTCAGTCCTCACAATGTACTTGTTTTGACTTGTCAACTCTTTCACCAACTCTACCTCAGATTCGCCTAAAATGAAATTTAACCCAATTTATCAGCCAATTAGCATCACAGTTCTCAGCCAATCAGTTCACAAAAACAACTAGTAAAATAAATCAGCCTCTCAGTTGAAGGAATCCTTTTTGTGAGTTGTTTCTAAAGTAAAAAGCAATTTAGTACTGAACTGTATTTGTTCTTAATACTTTTTTTTTCTAAATGGCAGCCTCTTACAGCAGCTTCGTTGTTTTCCCAACTCCTCTTTGCTGTCGTATACTGGAATTTCCCCATGTGGGACTAATGCAAGAATGTCAAGTCAAATGGACATTTCACAGTCTTCTGCTGACCTGAGATACATTCTTGGAATGTGGGAGGAAGAAAACCACACAGAATTTCACAAGCCCAGATTCAAACCATAATGTCATTGTTAATTATGTATTTAACACATTGCTCTCTCTTACAGGTGTTATGTCCGCAACAGGGAATGGCTATGTCTTGTATCTGACGATCAAACGCAAAACTAAGTTGAAGCCTCCAGAGCTTATGACTGTGAATTTAGCCATCTTCGACTTTGGAATATCAGGTACTTTTTTGAATCATTTTAAAAATCAACCCACAAATATTAACATTCCTAGATCATTTTAAGCTAGATTTTGATTTAGGGTAAATCAGGATTACAGCCTATTCAAACTATTATACAACAAAAACATATTTTATTAAAAATCTAATCATGTTTTAAACGTGCTGGGATGTTTTTTTTTTTGGTGTTTGGCGACGTGTCCGATGAACCACATACAGAGTTCTGTTCTGTGGTTCAGCAGTCACCGATTGCTTGGTATTCCGACTCCCGAAGGGAAAATGTAATTCAAGGCTTCTTTGGACGTGCTCACGGGCTCATGACAATTATTTAACTGAATGAATTTTTAACTAATTGTCATTTGTTTTTCCATCTTACCAATTATATTGTTGACCTGATACCATCATGGCAATTTGTTCATTCTGAAATAGTATGTCTGCATATGTCTCCTGATGGCCAGACAGTTTTGCAAAAAAACAACAACAACAATATAATCATCATGCATATAGTCTTGAAAATGATTTTCTCCTTTGCATTAATAAACTATGAAAGGCTAATCGGAATACAACTCAATAAAATGGAAACAATGGAAACAATTTCACTGTAGCGTGAGGAGCTTTCAAGGATGAAATACTAGAACATCTCAAATGGAGATGGAACCAATACTATCAGTCAATCAAACAATCATAATGAGCATGTAAACATTTTGTATTTTATAGCAACAAATGTAAGCATGTTGACTTCTACGAGACACATAAAATGACGCAGCGTGATTGATTTAGCATGCGGGCTTTGAGATTGACATTTGGGCTTTCACATGCTCTAATTTCTTAATTTGTTAATTTCTTGGAACTACTGTATTTCTTACAGCTCAATTGTGCATTAGAAACCGAAGAGAATTAGTTGGGCTGCTTTCCTAACTGCCCCATTTGTGTTTTTTGTTCCAGGTACTGGAATGTTACCGTTGTTAAAATACCATCCGAATGTAGGTCATGTTTTGTCGTTTGTAGCCTTGGCTTAAGTTCTTTGTCATTCTGGTCTGGTGGGAATCATGTGGCATGATTCAGATGCTGCTTGTTTGCTTGATAAAATAGAATTAAAAAACACTACGCAAATACTCGTACTCACTCAAAAATTTACGATAGAATATGGCTCTTACTGAATTGCCTGCTATTTTGCTATTCAAAGTTGTATATCCGCTTTAACGGGGTTCCAAACAGACTTTTGAGGAAATCGTAATCATCTGGTGTTGTCGATTCTTGGGTTAGCTTAGCAATTAGCATGACTTTTATGTTTTTCCCCGTCATCCATTCATAACGATACTTGTCAGAAACGTATCTTATTTAACACAAATGTTTAACCCTAGTAACCAGTTGAAGCTCATTGCTAGCTCGCTTGGCATAAGTGGCACTGAGCGTACCACGACCTCTTTTAATCCCCATACATTCGTCGTGCTTTGTGCTTAATCCAAATATCAGAAACGATGGTGCAGAACGTCTTATTTTTAGCCTTGTACTTTTCAGGCCCTCACACGTTTTACAGGGTTTTAAATAAATGCAGGATGGCCAGCAAGATAAGAATCTACAAGAGCAGATGTTCTTGTGTATAGTTTGTTTACATCGTCACGGTTTGTCTTTTAGCGTGGGTTGTTTGCTTGGCTTTGTTCGTGACACACGGAGATGTGTACTCTATGTGTTGTTTCTGATCAACTTCATCTTGTGCCTGGCTTGGTGGTTTAAGAACATTAGATATTGATTTACCGCCGATCTGGTGTCTTCAGAAAAACAAGGCCAGATTATTGCAGCTGACACCCTCCTGAGTGAACGTAATGTTGTTTACTGCTATTCTGCTATTCTCTTAGTTGAGTCGCTTCTCATTTAAAAGGCCACACCTAATAATAAATTATATGTTGTGTATCTTTTTCTTCAATCATTCACAGTTTTTCGTCTGCTAGTCTTCGTTCGTCTTCTTTACGGCACTTGCCTCCGCCATTCTAAGTCTTCCTCCATTTGCTTTTTACTGCAGATCACTATGTCATCGACAAACATCTCAGTCCACGGGGATTCCAGTCTGACCTCATTTGTAAGGCTATCCATCGCTATCGCAACAGGGGAAGGGGCTTAGAGCTGATCCCTGATACAGTCTTACCTCCATTTTATATTTTTGTCACATAACAGCTTTCTATCTGCTGCTATAAAGGAGATGTCATTTTTTATGTGTGGTTATGGGGCATTTGCAGGAACAGTAACCTCTAAAGCATTGTCCGTTTTAATTAAAAGTAAGAAAAAAAAACCGCACAGCTATTGTATTGTTACGCATAGAGCAAATTAAATAGTTTCAGAAGTACAACATTCGTTCTTCCATGCACAGACGGTTTGCATATCACATGATGCACATAGACAGCTTCTGTATAAAAAAGTTTGTGGATAGGTTTGTAAAAAGGGCTGGTCATTGTGGGGCATGACGAGAAATCATCCTGCTGTTGGGGTGAACTACACAACTTGAGGCAATGGTCTGCTGTGCAGACACAATAAAAATCATTCTCAACAAGAGCCTAATTGACTTTCAGCGAGAAGCAGTGCATGGCACCAAGACCTGATAATCGCAGCTATTACTTTAATTTGCACATCATTGTTATTTTGCACATTGATTAATTGAGTTGTGTTTCACTCGCTCGTCTTTGATGCCATGGCTTCGGTTCCTACTCAAGAATAGTGTGACTAATTGGGCATGACGTGACATTTTAGCAAGGAAAAAGGATTTTGCATTTTTGTCGACTGGAGTTATGCGTCGAATACGTTTAGCAATGTACACGGCTTTATAATTTTCAATGGTCTTTGTTTGCCTCAGCTGTTGGTTGGCCTGATGTTTTGTATGCAAAAGCCTGAAGCACCGGTGTCCAAGATATGGCTCGGGGGCCATTTGCAGCCTGCCATGTGTGTGGATTAAAAATAACTTCACATGGCCCACAATGCTATTTTTATTAAAATATGTGAAGTTATGGGAAGCATTAGAAGTGTAAGTCTCGGAATTTGTTTCTAGATATGCAAAGACATAATCAAATTTGCATCTTAAATTGTAGCAATGTTTCTCTTGGAGAATAAAGAAAATTTTATTTCAGTTAAGAAAACGTTTTCTACTTTCTGCTGAGTGTCAAGGTCAAGGGTCAGCCTTCCACAGATTGAAATAAAAGAATGCGATCATGGGTTTGCCTCACAGCTACATTCCAAGTAGTCCCTGCTCTCAAAAAATGTCTTCAATAGTTCACCTTGTGACTGATACAGTCACATTAACAATCTAAATGAATTAATTCTCTTTATTTTTCTCACCGTAGAATAAACCCTGATAAACATCAGAATGTTCCTGCAACATGTGCTTTATGAAACAAGTTTTTTCTTGACAATGACCGCTATCTAATCATGTATGAGTCTTCTTGGAATTGCTTTGTTGAAAGCGCGGCTCACAAAGACATCTTACAACATAATTCTTGATAATATAATAATTCTTGATATAATGGCTCCACCAGTATTTTATTGTTTTTAATGTCTATTATTATTTGACTATATATATATTTTACACCACGTTGGTTTTCATGTGGATGGCAAAGGAAAAATGTTTCCATATAATTTAATAATAATAATAAAACACAGTTTGAATTGACCGCAGCCCAGTCAAACTTGCCTTCTTCAGACAGGAAAGTCGTTCTGCTACTACATTTGTCTTGATTCACAATTAGTTATGGAAGTAAATGATTCCATCCCTTGCCGACAGATATGCCTTGCAACTCAAAGTGTCATTAGCCATAAAAATGAATCCCGTCAACAACTCACAGACTCTTTCTTGTCTGCGAGCATTATTGTGGCTTAATAGCTCCTATCACTGCAAACCAGTCACAAGGTTAAATAAAACATGGCCAGATATCAAAAGGAGTTTGCTAGTAGCCTTGATCATTTTAGTAAGTTTGCAAAGTTGGTGTCACGTCCTTGATATTGTTAAAACAGCTGTCAGCGTTTCATCTCTATGTGGAATATCCCTACTTTTGTCCAAATCATTTCAAATGAAATCGCATCCTCCACAGTTTTAATAATTTCAGAGGCAAACAATTTACAAATCTACTCAGATTCTGAATCTTGATTTTTCTTTTATTAAAAAAATATATTAACCAACAAAAAACAAATGAATAAATAAATTAAATAATGAAATAATAAAAGAAAAGAAAATCAATAAATAAATGGATAAACAAATAAATAAATAAATAAACTGCTGATTATTTGCTACAATCATAAAAGGATGTGAGCAGAATTATTGCCTGTTTGGGACTACAAGTGCTGCTTGGCCCGCCCTTGTGTACGCAATTTTGTAGTTTCTTTCAACATCCCCAACTTTTGTTGATCTGCTATACATTGAGTAGATTTATTGTGCTAAATAGATGAATAATCTCCATCACGGGATGGTAACATAAGTCTCTGCGTGTCACACGGCTGCAACATTCTGCTATCTGATTACCGTAGCGGAGATTGCAGATCGAAATAGATCATGTCACATGCAAACAGGAGACCGGAGATTTTTCATTTGGAATGATTTCAATCAGAAAAATAAAAAGTCTTTGTGTTACCCCTGCTAATGATTTTAAAACAAACCACATAGCTTTTCCTTTACTCTGTTAATTGAGAGACAAAACCTTCATGGTGTGAAAAATATGACTGCTAAGTGCTTGATGGGAAAATAAACGTGCAAATAATTTGCAGATTTTAATGTTGATATGCAAATTAAAGGTTGGTCTTATCTTTTGGGTGTTTTTCCACATGAAAGCTGTAAAATTCAAATGTCTGTTGAGTAAACATTATCTCTACCACTTGTCAAATATATGGTTTACCTTATCTTTTAATGTAAAAGTAATTTTGATTTTGCAATCGTGGGAGGGCAAGAAAATATTTATTCTGCTACTTGATGTGAAACCATCATTACCTTGTCATTCCTGTCAAATCACATTAGTATTATTAATCTAAATCTAAACATGAATGAGTCTATGACGAAATAAAAAATACTAATCTTATTTTCCATACTTTTTACTCCTTACCCTTCTTTTTCTCTTTTGCATACCACCCTTGACAAAACTATCACACATTATTTTTTTTCTCATTACTCCTTATCGTTTGTGTGTCACCCTTTATTTTTCTTTTACACCCTTTACATCCCACTTCCCCTGTCCTTTAGTGACAGGAAAGCCCTTTTTTGTTGTTTCTAGTTTCTCCCACCGTTGGTTGTTCGGTTGGGACGGCTGTCAGTTCTACGGCTGGGCAGGCTTTTTCTTCGGCTGTGGGAGCCTCACCACCATGACTATGGTCAGCCTGGATAGATACCTCAAGATCTGCCATCTCAGATACGGTAGGCTATTGATATTTTTTTTAAACTTGCCGAGATAACCAATAACTAATTATACCTCGTTTAATGTACAGGGACTTGGTTGAAAAGGCAACACGCCTTTCTCTGCTTAATCTTTGTCTGGATATATGCCGCCTTTTGGGCCACCATGCCCCTGGTAGGCTGGGGAAGCTATGCCCCAGAACCATTCGGGACCTCCTGCACCTTGAATTGGTGGTTGGCGCAATCCTCTGTGGCCGGCCAAAGTTTTGTAATGTCTATTCTCTTCTTCTGTCTTATCCTTCCAACTGGAATTATGGTCTTTTCCTATGTGATGATTATCTATAAAGTCAAATCCTCCGCAAAAGAAATCTCACACTTTGATGCCCGAATCAATAACAATCAAAACCTTGAGATAAAACTTACAAAGGTATGTGAAAGACACACATTTGTAACATTATTCTAAGGATGAGTTCCAGTGTGTCTAAATGACTTGTATGTGTTCAAACCTAGGTGGCCATGTTGATCTGTGCAGGATTTTTGATTGCCTGGATCCCATATGCGATTGTGTCAGTGGTGTCGGCATTTGGGGAGCCGGACTCGGTGCCCATACCCGTGTCTGTCATTCCTACACTGCTTGCCAAGTCCTCGGCAATGTACAATCCAATCATCTACCAGTTAGTGGACCTGAAAAACTCCTGTTCACCTTTCTGCTTAAAGGCCCTGGGGAAACGCAGGCCTTTTCGAAAGCCCAGGTAAGGGAATGTCTTTGGTCACAAAATCTCGCTTCTCCCATACAAGGCATCGTCGGTTAATTGGCGATTCTAAATTTTCTCAATGTATGGTGAACTCAATGCATGAGTTACTTGTGCCCTATAAAATTGAGTACCGTAGTTTCCGCACTATAAGGCGCACCGGATTATAATGCGCACCTTCAATGAATGGCCCATTTTAAAACTTTGTCCATATATAAGGCGCACAGATTATAAAGCGCACCTTCAATGAATGGCCCATTTTAAAACTTTGTCCATATATAAGATATATACATTTGGCCCGCGGGCCGGACTTTGGACACGCCTGCTGTAGTGGCTTAATATTGGTCCATATGTAAGGCGCACCTGATTATAAGGCGCACTGTCGGCTTTTGAGAAAATTGGAGGTTTTAAGGTGCGCCTTATAGTGCGGAAAATACGGTAGTTACAGTCTACAGTCTTTCCCTGGAAGTATGACGGAATTGTATTTGCTGTGATAATGGATACAAACGTGTGGCCTTGGATTTTTCGACACCATGGAAACAAGATTTCTTCCTGGCTGTGTCTTGTAGAATGACAATAACACCTGTTTGGTTTGATGCTTAAATGCCGATTGAAGAACAGATAAGGAGTCAAAACGAGTATTTAAGTGGGCTGGGAAAAAGAGGTCCCTGGTTTTTAATCAACGTTAGATAGACATGAAACAGATTTATGAGCTATAAGATATGGCGTAATACAGATTCTATCCACAGATTACGTCCCCATTTTTCTTCTATATAAATATGTCATGAAAAGGAATGTGGCCCAAATTAAAAAAAATAAAATAATAAAATTTTCTTTTTTAACTCGTTCAGTCCCATTGACGGGTATAGACGTCACATATATATTAACTGGGTCGGCAGTGAATGAGTTAATGAATGTCTGTATCTTGTGCTTGCAGATTCTACACAATTTCTGGCTCAATAAAGGACACACGAGCACCCAAAGAAACTCAGGTTGAAATGTGAGACAGACAGAACGTTTGGGCTGCTTGCAACAGTTTGTCTTCTCCCCGTCCGTTTTCACTTTGCCCATTCACACGCTGCCTATCGTCAACAATGTCATTATCAAGCTCTTATAATTATCCCTAAATTATGATTACCGTAAATTTCTGACTATAAGCCGCGACTTTTTTTGCAAATTTTGAACCCGGAATCACGAGTTTTAGCTAGTGCGGTTTATAGCCCAGTGCCGTTTATAGCCCGGTGCGGCTTATAGTCCGAAGATTACGGTACATCTGGCTCGTTTACACCTGCAACACAACCTTGGTGTCCTTCCTCCAGCTTCTCTTCCATCACAAATAATATTTTCCAAGGAGGTGATATCGTGAAATGTCTTGACTCAGTTTTACAGTATTTTAAGCAAACAAATATTGACTCAGGATTGAAGATATTTTGGAAAGGTTCATTGAAAGTTAGAAGTTAAGTATGGACTAAGCAAATGTTACATTAATGATTATTGCTGGAATTATAACAACAAAAGTAAAACAATAAATACAGTACATAGTGTCTGAGTCCACATCCAATTTGTTATACTGGATCAAAATTTTGGGTGTAACTGGTTTGTTCAGTCTTCTGCACTTCTACACATGTGGCTTGTGTACAAAATAATGTTTGAACTAGCACTTTATTCCATCTGGTTGTGTTTTTTTGCATTTGAAGAGGATCTGCGTCCGAGAGGTGAGTTGGAAACTGTCACAATGCAGAACTGGTGAGAATTCAGAGTTAAGTCCCACCAAAAGCCTCACTAAAACATATGAGTGCACTTTATTTGCAAAAATTATTTTGTATGCATTAGAAACGGTTATGTTTCACAAATACTTTTGTAAATTGTCCCGGTAATTTTCGTATGAAACTGTTCTCTTTCATGATTTGAGGGTTGTTGTTTTTTAATGATTCCATATGCTTATCTGCTTTCTTGTGTTTAACATTTAAGCAAAAAAATATATATAATAATGCAAGCATTGTAATTTGTTAATGATGACTCAGTACAAAACAAATGGGAATCCCTCAAAATTTGGGATTTGGTTCAGCAATTTACAACAAAGCGTACCATATTTTCCGCACTTTAATTTAATTTAGCCTTTAATTTTCTCAAAAACCGAAAGTGCGCCTTTTAATAAGGTACGTCTTTTGTGTGGACCGTATTACAAAATCTGTAAACGGTTTAATATGTAGGCGTAATATGTAGACCCGATGAATCAATCAGAGGAGATTACATTTTACATAAATCGGGGCGGTAAACCAATCAGAGGACTGTACACAATACGTAGATTACGTACCTCCGCCGCCATTGACAAATAAATACTATCGAATTCATTTGCGCCCTATGTGTAGATTAAATTCATCAAAGCCCCCGCAATTGAGTCTGCACCTTTTAACCCGATGCGCTTTATGGTACGGAAAATACGGTACTACTTTTCTAAAAGTGATATGAGGATTAAACTGCGCGTATGGAACATTTAGAAAGAATCAAAACAAAATTTAGTGAGGTAATAGAAGGCTTTTGTACGTTCCCCTAGAACCGTTTTTATTTGCTTTGTTGTAATTAAGGCACTGACAATCAATGACACTAAATATACTTATGTGTATTAGGTTTTGTTGATAAAAGGATTTGCTAAATATAGATCGGGATTTGAAAAGTGATGTTTACACAATTCACATTTATCTTCGGTATTAATTATCTTCCAGTTCACTTCAATACATGAAGCTTCTACTCATCAAGAACGTGAATAAGCATATACAACAAAATGAACAAGTTCTTTTAGGGTTCTTTTTTTTCAATGTACATGTTGTGAACAACCATATTCAGTATTTCTTTGATAATTTTCACATATGCACTTTGTAAGCAGCAATATTCAAAATCCTTCTCATAAACTATTTTGAAATTATACAGTACTTTCATTCCACTTCTTTTCACTGTCATCATAACAGCTACTGTATGAGATACTCCACATGAAGTTAAATGCTGGTTTTTGTTTTTATTATTTTGTGGGGTCTATTTTCACTTTTTTTTTTTTTATTTGCTGTGTATTAAAGGAAAGTAGAAATCAATGTTATTTTTCTACATCACATTTATACTCGGGTGATGTTTCCTGCTCAAAGTTGTACATCACCATTTGGCAAGATTTTTGTAAAAGTGTTGTGTGAAATGTTTTTTTTGCGCGTGACAACACCTAGCACTAAGCACACGCTTCAATCTCAAGTGTTTGGCCATCTTCCACTGTCTTTAACACCTGACTGAGCCTTTTGTTGTAATGTTTTGTTGTCTTGTTGTAAAACATAAACATAATTGGTGATGTGTCATTAATACACATCTTTCATGTTAAATGTTAGTTTTGTTGTTTTTTGTGGTAGCTGTGTAGGAATGATGTTGCACTTTTCTGTAACATCACGACAGGATGAATATGAATTACAAAATAATTCTTTACTTGCCGCCAAAATCTCATTAGCTGTTTTGTGCTCTGACCTGTATTCAAGTTTCAGTAACACCATTTATTTTTTTTCCAGAAAATATGCGAATTCTGCTTTTTATTTTTACATCACAGCAGCATTAACTAGAATTTATTTGACTTAGTGACATCAGTGTCCTTCAACTTGTTTAATATTTTAAAAGTTTTGATCTCAAAGTATATTGTACAAATGTTCTATGTTTTTACTGAAGAAAGATATTCTTTACTGGCTACTACATGAGCGTCAGCTTTTTCTTTCCCAAATGTCTCAGTTATTGTGCTATACACCAAGGGAGAATTGAAGTATAAAAACAAACAGACGTCAATCACAAGTGCGAACAATCAATAAAATAAACAATAAAACTGTACACGTAAACATCGCACCACACTCCCCCTAGTGGCCAACAGGCATACAGCGCATTAGTCTGTATTGGTTTTTATTTACTATTCATTAATTCTTTCATCATCCGTACTACTTATCCTCAATTGATTTGAATTAATGTTATTCTAGTTTATTCTTATTTTACCTTCATACTATTTTCTCATTCTTTCAAGTTATATTCAAAGTTGACTTTGAGAATTCAAGTAATTTTCCTTTCCTCAAATTTCAAGGATGCAAATGAGATTAAATGAGTTATTTTTGTCAAACCATCACAAATCTCCACGATATGTCACAAAGTATGATAATAATGTCCTATTAACGCAGTAAGTCCTAAAATAAAGATAAACAATGCCACAAGAGTAAATGAATATGAGAGGGAGATAAGATGATGGTCATGCTTTTGATTTCTGCAGGATTTCATAGAAGAAGCTTGAATAACACATTATAATCAGAAGGCAATTTTGTTCTTGACAAAAGAAGAGCGGGCTCAACAATAAAATGTTCGAATAGACGTGAGGCTGTGATGACACTTTGAAGTTGTTGAGTTTTAGTGGTTGACTAAATACTATGTTTTGAACAAAATAATAATGAGAGAATAATTGTTTTATTCGTTGTAATTCCAATTCCAAACCCAAATATATATATATATATTTTTTTACATAATCTTCCAGGCCTATTGGTTCCCTGTCTATGTGAGGTAGGATGTGACAAAATGTCCTCGCAAACTTTGAAACAACACGTTTCCTTATTACAAAACATGTGTTTGTGACCCATGCTGCAGGATTATACATGCTCTTTGGTTCTTTCATGTTTTGCTCGCTAAAAAAAAAGTTCAAATTCAGGGCACTCTATGTTTGGGTCAATTCAACCACCTTGTTTATTTTCACAAAAGATAGAAATGTGATTTTTTTATTTTTTATTTAATATGAGAGTTTTTTTTCATAAAAAGGGTTAAATGAACCCACACCACGTTCAGTCCTTTTCTTGACCCATGATTGTGTTTATTTTTGACCCAACTGTTCATTCACTGCAAGATGCATCACCAATAATACACAGTACAACCGTTTTCAAATAACCAACAAAGACAAGAGGAAATTAAATAATAATAACAATAAAAAGAGAGATAAAAACGGCAATGCTAGGCGATGAGAGTTATATAAAATTTGTAAAATCAGTGTACGTTTTTGTTTGTCAAATCAAAATAATATCCGAAACTGCTTTGAAAGGCAACAGGCTTTCCTTCCAATGATTTAAAAATATTTAAGGTCATATTTTGACATTAATAACAATGATTTATTCAATAAACAAAATTTGCACGTACATACTGTACCATGTCTTTCGTTATATAAGTTCTAAATGGAGATGAGAGCCAGTAAAGAGACATCTTGGCTGGCAAAGGCGACTTTATGAGTGCGCAAAAGAATCAGCAGGTGTTCTTTGCATGGACGTTTACAGTATGTGACGAGTTTCTCACATTTGTGCAGGTTTCTAAGCGTCCAGTGCCGTCCACTCCTCACTCTTGTCTGCATAGCTGCATGAGTGTGGATCTTACTCAGTACGGTACTGTTTTCAATTTTCAGGTTGAAGATGAAGACGATTGGACTGGCCGCGGCCGCGGTCGTTCTATCGTTTACCGCCTGGGTGCTTTATGGTGAGCAAATCTGATTACTAAAAATGTTTAATTGAACTTTGCTTTTATTAGTTAAAGCAGGGGTGTCTAACTCTTTTTTTTTTTTTTCGAGGGCCATTATGACTGTCAACCCTGTTTGCTTGGTTTGTTAATCTGTAGCGCCTCCTTGAGGGCAAATGTTCCAGTTTTTCAAGCCTGATGGCCTTTTATTAAAACAATAAAATAATAATCAAATAAAAATAATAAATATTTGAAAATGATTAAAAATAATAAAATCAATATAATAAAAAATAAAACAATACAAAATTAAAGACTCAGACTCCTTTGTTCATCAATTCCATTTAACCTTTCATTTGTATTCACATTTAATCAAATTTCTTTGTCTTGACTTCCTACCTCCCTTTCTCCCAACACTCTTATTATCGGGAACCAGAGATCAAAACGACGACCCCAGTCTCGGAGAAGCTCACACTTCCCGAACAGAAGCAGGTGGGGAAGACCTCTTGTGTGATTTCAAAATGTACCATGATGTGTGTGTTCACTGTGGGTTGTGCTAATTTAGTCAAGTACACAGATTTGTAATTAAAATGTGGCCAATACTATTTGATTTTAAGATCTACCAAGATGATTGATTAGTCTGTTAGTTGGTTCGTTCGTTATTGAGTCAAATATTAAAATAAAATGAGTTAACATGTTTACGTGTTCTTTTGTTGCAGAAGCTGCCCAACACCACACTGACTACCAAGAAACCAGAGATCAACGTGACCTCCGTCTCGGTGAAGCCCACGGTGCAAAGACAGCAGCAGGTGCGAAAGGCCAATCCTCTTCAAGATGTATCAAGAAATGTAAATGGCCTCTGTGGTTGACATGTTCTTTTGTTTTGCAGAAGCTGCCCAGCACTACACTGACCACTAAGAAACCAGAGATGACCGTGACCTCAGTCTCGGCAAAGACCACGGTGCAAGGACAGCAGCAGGTGCGAAAGGCCAATCCTCTTCAAGATGTATCAAGAAATGTAAATGGCCTCTGTGGTTGACATGTTCTTTTGTTTTGCAGAAGCTGCCCAACACCACAATAACCACCAAGAAACCAGCGTTGAATGTGACCTCAGTCTCTGTAAAGACCACGGTGCAAGGACAGCAGCAGGTGCGAAAGGCCAATCCTCTTGACTGATTCAAGATGTATCAAGAAATGTAAATGGCCTCTGTGGTTGACATGTTCTTTTGTTTTGCAGAAGCTGCCCAACACCACAATAACCACCAAGAAACCAGCGTTGAATGTGACCTCAGTCTCTGTAAAGACCACGGTGCAAGGACAATCCTCTTGACTGATCAAAAATGTATCAAGAAATGTCAATTGCCTCTGTGGTTATGTTCTTTTGTTTTGCAGAAGCTGCCCAACACCACACTGACTACGAAGAAACCAGAGATGAACATGACCACAGTCTCGGTGAAGCCCACGGTGCAAGGACAGCAGCAGGTGCGAAAGGCCAATCCTCTTGACTGATTCAAGACTTACCAAGAAATGTAAATTGCCTCAGTGGATGACATGTTCTTATGTTTTGCAGAAGCTGCCCAACACCACACAGACCACTAAGAAACCAGCGGTGAACGTGACCTCAGTCTTGGTAAAGACCACGGCGCAAGGACAGCAGCAGGTGCGAAAGGCCAATCCTCTTGACTGATTCAAGATGTACCAAGAAATGTAAATGGCCTCTGTGGTTGACATGTTCTTTTGTTTTGCAGAAGCTGCCCAACACCACACTGACCACTAAGAAACCAGCGATGAACGTGACCTCAGTCTTGGTGAAGCCCATGGTCAAAAAGGAGCAGGTGCAAAAGTTAAAGATGTACCAAGAAGTGCAAATTCAAATTTGTGGTTAAGTTGGTAGAGTGGTTATTAGGTTATTCAGTTAAATATTATTTGAAACTTGAGGTAAATGTGGTATTACTTTTGCTAGGTTGGTCAGTGGTCAAATTTGTAGTTGAGAGTCCCAAGAAAAAAGTGAGTTGAATAATAATGCAAATTGTTCTCTTGTTTTCAGAACACTTCACTGACTACTAAGAAAAAGATGAATGCCAACTTTAACCCTACGAAAGTCCTTTTGGACATACTGGAGGTGTGAAAAACCACTATTGATTTAGAGATGAGTGCAGTTGGTTATTTATTTATTCAAAAGTAAAAATATTCCAATTTAATATGTCATTTGGATGATTGATTGGCTTGTTGGGTTTTCTAGGTTAGTCATTGGTCAATTGGAAGAGTCCCAACATCAATGCCAACCCAAGATGCAAAGTGTTTTTGTTTTGCAGGATCTGTTCAACCTGACCAATGAGAAACCAAAGAAGAAAGTGAGTGCAGTCTCTGTGAAGCAAGGACAGCAGAAGGTGTGAATGGCTAAATTGTCATTTTCCATCGGTTGAATCAATTGGTTGGTAGATTATTTAGTCAAAATATTTCTAATTAGTTGAATGGTTCTTTGTGTCTGGGTAGGTTGGTCTCGGAGTCCCAATCATCTACACTGACCAATGTAAATTGCCTCAGTGGATGACATGTTCTTTTGTTTTGCAGAAGCTGCCCAACACCACAATGACCACCAAGAAACCAGAGATGAACGTGACCTCAGTCTCGGTGAAGACCACGGTGCAAGGAGAGCAGCAGGTGCGAAAGTCTAATCCTATTGACTGATCAAGATGTACCAAGAAATGAAAATTGCCTCTGTGGTTGACATGTTCTTTTGTTTTGCAGAAGCTGCCCAACACCACACTGACTACTAAGAAACCAGAGATGAACGTGACCTCAGTCTCGATGAAGCCCACGGTGCAAGGGCAGCAGCAGGTGCGAAAGGACAATCCTCTTGACTGATTCAAGATGTATCAAGAATTGTAAATTGCCTCTGTGGTTGACATGTTCTTTTGTTTTGCAGAAGCTGCCCAACACCACAATGACCACCAAGAAACCAGCGATGAACGTGACCTCAGTCTCCGTAAAGACCACGGTGCAAGGAGAGCAGCAGGTACGAAAGTCCAATCCTATTGACTGATTCAAGATGTACCAATAAATGTAAATTGCCTCTGTGGTTGACATGTTCTTTTGTTTTGCAGAAGCTGCCCAACACCACAATGAGCACCAAGAAACCAGAGATGAACGTGACCTCAGTCTCGGTGAAGCCCACGGTGCAAGGAGAGCAGCAGGTGCGAAAGTCTAATCCTATTGACGGATTCAAGATCTACCAAGAAATGAAAATTGCCTATGTGGTTGACATGTTCTTTTGTTTTGCAGAAGCTGCCCAACACCACACTGGCCACCAAGAAGCCAAATATCAACGTGACCTCAGTCTTGGTGAAGCCCACGGTGAACGGACAGCAGCAGGTGCCAAACGCCAATTCTCTTGACTGATTCAAGATGTATCAAGAAATGAAAATTGCCTCTGTGGTTGACATGTTTTTTTGTTTTGCAGAAGCTGCCCAACACCACACTGACCACTAAGAAACCAGAGATGAACGTGACCTCAGTCTTGGTGAAGCCCACGGTGCAAGGAGAGCAGCAGGTACGACAGTCCAATCCTATTGACTGATTCAAGATGTACCAATAAATGTAAAGTGCCTCAGTGGTTGACATGTTCTTTTGTTTTGCAGAAGCTGCCCAACACCACAATAACCACCAAGAAACCAGCGTTGAATGTAACCTTAGTCTCTGTAAAGACCACGGTGCAAGGAGAGCAGCAGGTACGAAAGTCCAATCCTATTGACTGATTCAAGATGTACCAATAAATGTAAAGTGCCTCAGTGGTTGACATGTTCTTTTGTTTTGCAGAAGCTGCCCAACACCACAATAACCACCAAGAAACCAGCGTTGAATGTAACCTTAGTCTCTGTAAAGACCACGGTGCAAGGAGAGCAGCAGGTACGAAAGTACAATCCTATTGACTGATTCAACATGTACCAATAAATGTAAAGTGCCTCAGTGGTTGACATGTTCTTTTGTTTTGCAGAAGCTGCCCAACACCACACAGACCACTAAGAAACCAGCGTTGAACGTGACCTCAGTCTCGGTGAAGCCCACGGTGCAAGGAGAGCAGCAGGTGCGAAAGTCTAATCCTATTGACTGATTCAAGATGTACCAAGAAATGAAAATTGCCTCTGTAGTTGACATGTTCTTTTGTTTTGCAGAAGCTGCCCAACACCACAATGACCACCAAGAAACCAGCGCTGAACGTGACCTCAGTCTCGGTGAAGCCCACGGTGAACGGACAGCAGCAGGTGCGAAAGGCCAATTCTCTTGACTGATTCAAGATGTACCAAGAAATGTAAATTGCCTCTGTGGTTAACAAGTTCTGTTGTTTTGCAGAAGCTGGCCAACACCACAATGACCACCAAGGAACCAAAGACCAACGTGACCGTCTCGGTGAAGCCCACGGTGCAAGGAAAGCAGCAGGTGCGAAAGTCCAATCCTATTGACTGATTCAAGATGTACCAATAAATGTAAATTGCCTCTGTGGTTGACATGTTCTTTTGTTTTGCAGAAGCTGCCCAACACTACACTGACCACCAAGAAACCAGCGATGAACGTGAGCTCAGTCTCGGTGATTTCCACCAAAATATGAAGCAAAATGTGTTTTTTGTTTTGCAGAAGCTGCTCAACACAACATTGACCACTAAGAAACCAAGGATCAGCGTGGTGAAGCCCGAATTGTTTGTAAATCAGCAGGTCCGAAGGCCCAACGCTCTTGTCTGATTTCAAGATGTACCCAGAAGTATCTCATGCTCTCTTGTGTGTATGTGTGCTTATATGTAGTTGGCTAAATACTACGTTTGGATTTACTCCAACACCAACGTTTGCATCATCATCAACCCACAAGACCTGAAACTCGATGTGTAAAATACACCACACTCAATAATGATTTCTTTTTACGTGTGCATAATCATAACAGCCCCCCTTGTGTTTTCCAGTCTTAGTGTCAATCTGGTGTCCGAGCACCGTGGCAAAAAGCTGTTGACCCTTCAGTTTTCAATGACAAACCAAATCGCCAAGCTTATCACAGACACCCATGCTTCGCCACTGCCGCTGATCCAGAACGAAATGACCTGGACTTATAGTCCTGGAGTCAACTACAAGGTGACAATTTTCTGCCAATTTATTTCGGATGTATTGTTAATTTTTGAATGAACTTGAATTGATGTTTTTTTCAGATTGTTATCCAGAAAAAAGGCAACTTCTGGAGTGTGATCTTGAACAACAAGCACCTGCTGTATTTCACGCTTGAGAAGACTCAAGTCATCAGCCAGGTGGAGGTTTCCGGCCGCATCATTACCATCAAGAAAGTGGAGGTTTTCAGGGATGTTTGACAAAGTGCTTTACTTTAAGTCAGTGACCAGATCAATTAATGGTCACTTATTGTTTGGACGTCAATCATGTACTTAACACGAGATTATGATTAACATTATTATTATTAGATTGCGAATCAGTTCATTTAAATCATGATTATTTTATTTCTACCATGATCATTATTAGATATTCGTAGACTGTTCAGATTTACTACTTTATTATCAGATTGCTGACGGTCAGTTCCTTTAAATCACAGGTGTCAAACTCAAGGCCCACATCATTTTATGTGGCCTGCCAATACAAATTATTCATCAAATTCACGTCATTACTAATATTGTAAATTGTCTTAACTTTAAGAAATAATCTTTTTAAAATGTAGTTGTTACTGGTCTAAATTATTTGTGTTGATAACATGAGGCCTTCATACATTTATTCGGGTTGACACAATGGCCCGAGTTTGACACCCCTGCTTTAAATCATAATTATTTTTCCTTTCTAACATTAGATAAGATTTCTTTTGTAGAAAGATTTCTTTTGCATGTTTTATCTGAAACTCCAATAAAAACTTGCATGCATAAAAATCAGCAGTTTCCAGAACGAACGTGTATGAGGTTTGGCATCACCTCTCCTGGGAGGCCGGAGCACGAAAGGGAGACCCAACAGTAAAGGTTGAAAAGCCTCTTAGCTAATGCTAATCTTTCTAATGCATGGCCTGGCTGAGTAATTGATCCGGGCATATCCGATCAATAGACCTTTATTGCTCATTGGAGACGGAACGTTTAATCTTAATGAAACGTACTGAATGGTAACAGTAATTTTCTTATTACCATTGACCCTAATGTGAAATGCAAGGAAGAGTAAAATATAAACAAGAACTCGACAATATTGAATGTGATTTAGAGGAATGATTTAATATGTAAAAAATATTTGAAAAATGAAAGATTTGGAAAACTTAAGATTTGACGTGACGTAACCCCGAGGTGTATTTGGCAAGCAGGACACCTAGTGGTACACGTAAACACAACACGTCAATGTTGGACTGGCAAAATCTTTTTTGGTGTCTGAATGAAATAATTGAAGTAATTATCGTAGCAGCCCTCAGCAGGGAATCCACTCAGTCAAAAAGTGAAGAAATGAATGCCTCAACGGTGAAAGTCAAGAGAGGAAACATCCTTGTGTGATTATGTCGGAACAGGGCAGATGTTCTATATAGCTGGCAAATTAAAAAGAAAGAGCTCTGATTAGGCGTATACATACACTGCCGGAATCACATTGCCACTGTGCATAGACGCCATTCAAAGGAAACCATGTTAAAAAGGATGGAACAGTGAGAAAGGGGAGGAAGAGGTGAGCTGGCAGAAGTGGTTGAGCAGAGGAAGCACGAATAATCCATTACAGAGACGCGACATGATTAAGAAGCGGCAGGAGACAAAAATATCCCAGGCCAAGGCATCTTGGCGCAATACCGTTGCAACAGAGCACAACATGACAGCAACTCCTGCTGCTTTTGTCAAGTTAAATTCAGGATGGCGATAATGGGTCATTTACAATAAATGGAACAAAAATAAAATTTCCGTATTAACTGTCATCATTGCACAGAGTGGTGGCATAGCAAAACTGAGAACTGTTCATGAATGTAAAACTAGCAAAACTAAGCACTGTACATGAATTTTAAAAAAATTACAAAACAAAATTTGTTCCGGCCATGATTTTAAGTGTTATGGGCAAAATTGTACGTCTTTATTTTATTTCATAAAACTGACCGTTTTGGTTGATATTGGTTGTTTGCTGTATTGTAGTATTATTGAGAAGAGAGAAACATTTCCTTACTAAAGATTCTTTTTTTTTTTTTTACAGATCATATATAAATCTATTATTTAAATATGCAGTTAATATGCCGTATTTTCCGGACTATAATCCGCTACTTTTTAACAAGCTTTGAACACAGTGATTTATAGTCCAGTGTGCCTTATATATGGGATTTTCATGATTTTTAATGAAATTGTAAGATTTTTACATATTCTCATATAGGGAAATTAAACATTAAAACACCTGCTTATAGTCCAGTCCATTTTATAAATGAACAAAACAGGATATACCCCTAATTTTAGCTGGTGCGGCTTATATTCAGGTGCGATTTATAGTCCAGAAATTACGGAACTGTAAATGCACTGTGGCAGAGTATCAAGTTATCTAAGAATACTGCATCTGTGTGACAATGGCAGGAAATCTCAAAATCTTCCTCTAAACCTGAGGGTGGCTATGGCCACCCCGGGACACCACATAGCTGCACCCCTGCCTTCCTCCATGTGTTCAATTGGACGGTTTCAGTTTGGGCATTTCTGTCGGTCCCGTTGAGTGGCTTCTCCATAGTTGTGAAAATGAGCTGAAAAAAAGGAGTCAAGACACACACAAACAAAATGTATGTCATTGTGTCTCGTTTAAATGTGAATGTACATCATTGACAAAGCACTGTGCAAGGAATAAGATCTAGTATACTGGTAACATTCCACTGTTTATTACTGGTCTACTGTGTTCAACTTTTTACCCATTTTCATTTTCTTTTTTATACGAAAATCATGTCAAAAATCTTTCTATAGTATATATTTTCTTAGAAAACATACAAAATATTATTGTACATTTATTTTACACAGGGAATATCCTCTGGCTTTTGTTTAAGATCATACATGACTCATATTCTTATTTTTGCAGCACACGGTGTTACACAATATGCATCAAAAGAATAAACATACCTCAGGAAAGATTTTGCAAAGAAACAAGTTCCATACATGCATACATGCAACCACAGTCAATTTGTCACCTTCTGTCTTTTTTTTATATTTTCCCTCATGCCTTCTCGCTATACATATAGATGACACGTCTTCTTTTCTAAGCAGGGCAAAGTCTGACTGATGACAGGTAGAAGTGAGAATTCAACGCTGACTTGTCAAAAGAACCATAGTTGTTAAAGTCACACGCAACTTTCTATGCCGTCACATATTTCACACATTTCTCGTACAACGTTGATCCATCACCAACAGTGCAATCGTTCTACAAGACACACGCACACACACAAACACGCACAGATGACTGCCGATGAGTGAACCACTGAGTTTGTCAACGGCACTGCAAGGAAAGCTTCCTCACGGCGAGCCTGAAAAATAATGCACTGACAAGCCTCCCGTCTCACTAAAAGACAAGTGTCTATAGGGGCCTGTGACCTAGAGCTTGGTTTTTGGACTACAACTGAAAGTTAGACAATGAGTATTAAAATAAAAATAAAATAAAAACATGAAATAAGATGAAATTGTAATAATAAAACTAACAAACCCCAATTACAAGAATAAACTCATAATGTTGAGAGAATGAGACAAGTTTTAAATTGAGTTGAGAGAAATTTTGGCTTAAAATTAAAAGTATATACCATTTTAAAAAAATACTGTCCTAACATAAATGAAAAAAAAAAGACATTTGTAAACAATAAAATAATGTATAGCTCAGGGATTCAGCAAATTTTTTTACAAACCTTCAAAATTTATCAGAGAATACTGATTTATTGTGTTAGTGTCAGATGAAAGAAGTATTAAATGTGCATGCAGTGATTGGCAATATGTACTTTGCTTATAATGTAATATGAATCGTGTCATTTGTAGACTCAAGAAATCTATTGCGAAAATTCCAAAGTCCACAAACAAATTTAAAAATTAGCTCCACCTCAAACTTAATCAAAGTAACAATTATTGCTGCTTTCGAATAATAAATGATCATGCGCTCAGATATAAACATCCATACATTCACAATCCAATTCATTAGTAACTCTTACATGTTATCACAGCAATAAATGAATCCTGCATCATGTGGATAAAGAAAAAATAATCAGGATGGGAATCATAAACAATTTCTTTAGAACTGGTTTCCCATTATAGGAATTACCGTATTTTCCCGACTATAAGGCGCATCTAAAAACCGAACATTTTCTCAAAAGCCGACATTGCGCCTTATAGTCCGGTGCGCCTTATATATGGACCAAATTCCTAAATTTAAACTGGCCCGAAGCATTGTGTCATGAAATCAATCATAAGTGGCCTGCTGAAGACTATGAATCATGAATCAAAAAGACTATGGATCATTATTTTGTGATTATAAAATAATTTGTTGCATCTGAAGTTGAAATAAAAAAGATAAAATGGAGAATGATTTGATTTGGATTAAAAATCTGACATGATGCATTAATGGTGCGCCTTATAATCCAGTGCGCCTTATATAAAGACAAAGTTTTAAAATGGGCCATTCATTGAAGGTGCGCCTTATAGTCCGGTGCGCCTTATAGTCCGGAAAGTACGGTAGTTGTTTACTTGCGTGACGATTCTACTTATCAATTCCTCGATTTGAAGTCTAATTTTGCAGTGTTCTGCTGTAAAACCAAATTCTGCCTAAAGAAGAAAAACGTAATCCATGTTATTTTTCTTTTATGTGAGCACACCTAACAAATTGTTGTGGAAAAATGTGAAAAAGATTTGGTTTTCACGTAAAATCTAGCTAGCATTAGCGTAATTCATGAAGCTTTGCGTTATTAGCATATGGAGGCCACTGTAGACTTTTCAGTTGATGCAACACAGGCAAGTCATCAGGTGACAGGCACAAACAAATCATTTTCACTATCTATGAAACACACTTGCTCAAATTGACAAACCACCCCTGATTTATTGGTAGTTTCTAATGGTTACATTTCCACTAGCCTGTTTACGCTTTCTTGGCTTCACAGACTGCTTCGCACTTATCGATAAGGGCTGCTAAAGATAAAGTCTGACTTACAAATATTTCAAGAGAGCAATCAACTATATATTCATAATTTGATCTGGTAACCTAGTTTCACATATATTGTACCGAGTAGGAGAACTATAAGTATGCTGTTGGTTGATACCCAATGAAAGACACTGTCAGGAATGGGAGTGCGTTCAACTAGCTGCTTAGCTGCTATTGGCCTGGAGGAAGCTGTGCTCGGCACAGCTATCTTCACTTGCCTGTATCTTAGGAGTTATCTAATTACGCAATTCAACTAATATTCACTGCGAAAAAAAACTACTCAGACATTTGTCACGTGATCAGGATTCTCTCTAACGTCAATACACTCGATCTCCTCCCTTTCACGTTCCCTTTCGCGTTCCCTTTCTTTCCGCTTGGCCCGTTTTTTTTTCTTGTGTCTCTTTTTGGATGGCGGGAAGAAGGTGAGGAAGACGGGCAGGATGACGAAGCAGTGAAGCACGGTACAGCCGGCCGTGAGGAGCGAGCACTTGAACAGTGTGTAGGTCAGATTGGAAGGCACAAACACTAAAGGTATGATCCCAATCACAAAGCAGGATGTGTTCTGCAAGATGGCCGCACCGTGCTCCTCCAGTGCCAACTTGATGCACTGTGTCCTCGTGTGCTCGCTGGCCAACACAAACGTGTATAAGTGTGGTGCACAGTGATCCATGGCGAAGTTCAGGGTATAAATAAGGCACAGGATTGAGATGCTGTCCATACCGACACTCCAAAGAGTCATCAAACCTAAGACGCCCAACTCCACTGACGTAACGGTGAGGATGAGCCAGAAGTTCCCTAAGGGGTTAATGACAAGGAAGAAGGTAAGGATAAGGATGGTGAGTACACTAAAGCCTGAGGTTAGGATTGGAGAGATGACAGAGGAACTGTAGCGGTCCATGAACACAAATGTTGGATTAAAGGCAATGAATTTGATACCGTCTATCAACATTAGAGGGCGAAGCTTCTCTAGAAGCTCCACCACCTCCTCACGCTTCTTTTCCGTGGTCCGTGCCACTAAATACATGCGCGAGGCGATGATATCGTACTCTTTTGTGTCACGGTTTTTGGAGAATATGATGTCCTCTGTGAAATGCTGGTACTCGGGGCTCCGCAGGAACGAGCTTTTGAGAATATTGACAAAGTCGCTCTTGGTTGATGCGCTCACGTTCACCACACGTAGATAGTGGAAAAAGTTGTCAATCCAAGAGATCTTGTTGAAGCCGTGACTGAGTGTCTTCAAATGCTCCTGCACTGTGGAGTTCCAATACTCAATGGGCTCATAAATGTAAAAGCCAATCACAGGACTGTAGTTGCTGAAATATCTCTGCTGAGTCAGCGCATATGAAACACTCGGAGAGTTACTCGCCAGAAGGTTTACAATATTGGAACCGTCGCTGATTTGTAAACATCCCATGAATGAAAACGAAGCGTAGATGAGATAGAGAATAACCACAAAGGGTTTGACATAGGTGTTGGTTATCCACTCTGTGTAGTGTTCGCGAAGAAAATGCTGGATAAAGTGATTCTGGTAAGGGACACTGTCATGGTGCGTCGAGAGGTCGTGGCCATCACTCATCATGGTTTTAAACCAAGTGGGTTGGCGGTCCAGATACTCCACTGAAGGAATTTTACAACAGAAAACACTGTGGTAGCGGTTCTGCTCCAGTTGTCCAGCAAACACCAAGCAGGAGCCGTAGAATGAGAAAACGTAGAAGTAGTTGACCAAGATGGCTACACACATGCTCTGGCAGAAAATCTTCACTGATTCAATATTGGTGAAAGGGCTCGCTCCCATGCCGAATGTGATGATGTAGAGCGAGCTGGTCATGGTGTAGCACACCATCACGTCGGCAAAAGCATCAGCCACGCGTTCCTTGAAAGGCAGGTTTTCCCTTGTTCTCCTCCAGCCTGCCAGAAGTTCGAATACTCCTTTGGTTCCATGACCTATAAGAACACGAAAGAGAGTACATGATGAGGGAACATTCTTTTTCAAACTTCTTCATTCGTGTTAGTGTTGCGTAATGTTTATCCTCATTTTTGTTAAATCTGTAATTGACTCTATCAAGATGGCCGCTACACACAAGTCTGTCTCCCGCTGGTTGAAGACAATTTTTAGCATTGGTAGAGAGAAACATGGCCCTTGCTTGCTCTGCAGCTATTGAAATGTTCTCTAATTGTTGTATTTCCTCAAGAAATCAATCTTAAAATAGAATGGTCAATTTAAATACCGTATTTTCCGGACTATAAGGCGCACTTAAAAACCTAACATTTTCTCAAAAGGCGACAGTGCGCCTTATAGTCCGGTGCGCCTTATATATGGACCAAATTCCTAAATTTAAACTGGCCCGTAGCATTGTGTCATGAAATCAATCATAAGTGGCCCGCTGAAGACTATGAATCATGAATCAAAAAGACTATGGGTCATTATTTTGTGATTATAAAGTAATTTGTTGCGTCTGAAGTTGAAATAAAAAAAGATAAAATGGAGAATAATTTGATTTGGATTAAAAATCTGACCTGATGCATTAATGGTGCGCCTTATAGTCCGGTGCGCCTTATATAAGGACAAAGTTTTAAAATGGGCCATTCATTGAAGGTGCACCTTATAGTCCGGTGCGCCTTATAGTCCGGAATATATGGTACTGTAATTGCCTGATATTGAAACTGCTTTAAATAGAGTTCCAAATTTGTCCAGCAATTTGCTAGCACAATTGCTTTGGTTTTGTTTTTTTCTCCCCTTGCATCATGATAATAATGGCCTTCATAACCAGCTGCAAAGCCCCATCACCTCTTCCCTGGTGTAGGGGACAGACAGCTTGTGCTGTCTGGCAGCCACTGCAGCAGTTAGTCAGCAAGCGGGGTTGGCTAAAGAGCGAGGGAAAGATAAGCAACTGTAGCTCAGTATGAAAGGACGCAGGGACACCAGGCATTGTATCTGCCCCGTCCCACTTGGAGGTTCAGGGCTCAATGTATTGTAGGAAGGCAGTTTGTCAACAGCTGTCCACCAGGCTATTTTTTTTCTTGAGACGAGGTGTGTGCATGTGCATGTTTTGTGTTCAATAATCCAACAGCCTGATCACGGCACTCTAATAATGGAGGCCTTGGCTGCATTTGCCCTCTCGTCCTCCCTTGGCCCACAGCAAAATGCCACTGAGTCATTAAACTAAATCACTTCACTGAAACCTTTGTGGCTCTCACATCCCAAAAACACATCCATCACATGGCAAGAGAGCGTGTCAGCTCCTCCTACCCGCCATACAGTCTTCCAATCAGGATGACTGCAGGAATGACGGCAGAGACGAGATCGCAAGGGGGACTGCAGATGAGATGGAAACTCAGTAAAAATGCATGAGGAAAGTGAACATATGGCAACGAATGGAAGAACAAAATCGGAAAAAATAAATAAATATATATATATATTTTTAAAAAATATATATATATATAAATATATATTTAAAAAAAAAATATATATATATATATATCTTGCTCAAACATGTAAAGTCACATTTGATCTTGAGTGAATATTTTTCCATCAGGATGAACACTGGAGTAGATTCGACGATGGGAGTCAATAAAAAGGTGTGTTGAGGATGATCTATTTTTAAATGGGACATGCTGCAGGAAATGGGCACTCAAAAGGATTGACTATAGCTAAAAATAGCATCGAGGAATGTCAAAGTGTTGCATTTTTAAAGGCTCATTGTCAATCAAACAAATGCATGTTTAGTTCCACTAAGCTATTTTTAAATTTTTTGTGTGATGATTTTCTCGTGAATTAAGCTCATAAATAAAGATAAGAACCAGAGAGCAATATTTTTCTTTTGCTGTTGAATCACATTAAAAATAATTTGATTTATTGTTCTGCCTAATGTGTTGATGTACTTCCTGTACTCTATGTCCTAAACTTGATTGCAGATTGAGAATGGAAGGCATCCAATGAATTATTCTGTGATTCATCCGGGCAACAGTGCATCCATATCCAACCATGACAATGGCGAGCACTCAACACAAAACTGGCAATTACTCAGTATGCACGTCTCACAATACAATTTGATTTATTGCGCTAAAATCACAGTGGCAACATCCATCTTCAGAAACTGGTGTCCTTGAATAACCAGCTGAAGCCATCCATATGCTGGCCGAAAACTTGCAACACGTGAAATGATCAACTATTCTAGTAAGTACGTAAGTAATATGTTAATGATCAAGATAAATAATTTCACATATAAGTCATTCCTGAAGATAAGTCGCCCCCCCCACCCAAACTATGAAACGCGACTTATACTCCGAAAAATACGGTATGTTCCTCTCTGTATGGTTGAAAAGAATCTCTCCATTAGGGCTGTCACTATCGAATTTTTTCCCATTATCCTATCAATTCCGCCAATTAATCGAATAATCAGATCCAGTTTAATTTGCGTCAAAGTGTATTAAAAACACTTTTCTCAATGACTGTTTCTTAACCATTTTTTGTATTATTTAATGATAAAAAAACAACAACAGTTAATATCACACAGGAAGGTCATTGTTTTCCAAAATAATAGTCGATGTTTGTTTTATTTTGATTAAACACAAATGCTTGTATGTAGAACTAGAGAAATAAGATCATTATTACTTTTGAAAGCCTGAAATTATAAATTTGGACAATCTTTAGTTACACAATGGCTCGAAATGATTAATCAAGTAAAATACAAGGTCATTAATTTACTAATTTGTTGTTGATTAATCGATTAATTTTGAAACCTCTACTCTTCATACCAATAACTCCAGTACATGCCTTAGCAACAGGTTGCGCTACAGCGCTTATCTCAAAGGCTGAGCAGAAATCCAGAAAAGATGTGTGTGTGGGGGGGGGCATTAAAAGCATTAAAACAGTATTAAAATACTGCTTTTTGATGCAGCCAAGTGGACCAGCACTCATTTCACTGCACTTATCCTACTACATCCAACTTTTTAGTCGCTGGCAAAAAGGGTCAAGTGACAATTGACTTGATTTATGGTGAGATTGCATTTTGTCCAGACATTTTTCAATATGCAGCTCAAACATCTGAAGAAAAAGTAAAAGCAGTTGAATCCCAACGCTACACTACACAATGAAATGGTATGGCTACTTTATTTATTTTTTTGCTATGTTATCACTGATAATGACACAAATATGAAGAATAAATTGGGATTATGTGTCTTGCTGCAAAAAAAACAAAAAAACAGCAATATACTTCGGAAGCTTCAACAGAGGATTTGATCATGTGCATTAAATGACAAATTGCTTTTTCAGCTGGGGGCAAATTTTGCAAAACTCGTTTTAAACCCACCAAGACTAAGAAAATGCTTTTGCTTAATTGAGGGCTTTTCTGAAAACAGAAACATTCGCCACTCTGCCACACAAATTGGACTACAAGTATAACAATAACATGTTTGCCGCTGATATAAAATTTCAAGCATGTTCTTTTGTTTTTAAAAAATACAAATACCGGTGGAAAAATCTGACGTGCCTGGTGTCGGTAACAAAACAGCCAGGAGGAAAATTCTTCTTGTGCAACCACAAATGAACACACAACAATAGGGAATACTTCTGAAATGTGTCCCTGCGCTCTGCTAAAAAAAAAAAAAAATATCACCATCGCAGTCAACATATTGCTGTGGCTGCAGGCTAACTTATTAACACAAAACTAGAAACTTTTTTTTTTCAATAAACTAGGCCAAATTCAAGATGTTCTGAATACTGTAGTTAGCCCTTGAGGGGATTTCTCATCACTAATAAAATAGGACAATATACAGTAAGTCTCAACATGGGTTGCCCACATTAGTAGATTGGCCCCTCAAGTGAGGAGAAAAAAAAAAGCTAGTATCCATTTCAGTTGGCAAGCCTGATGTGACGTTGATACAGTGATAGGAGGAGGATGTGTCAGTCAGAGCCTCCAGGGAGGAGGCTGGACATCTGCTGTCTCTAAGGTCCTGTCACATAAAATTATAGACTTAATCAAGTCCTCTCCGTTTCTTCGTCCGTCTCCTTCTCCATCATTTTCTCTCGCTATATGTTGTTGCCATGTTTTTATTCCCTGTACATGACTTTTTTTGACCTTTGCTCCTTTTTCTCAAAACCATCCTGACTACACCTCCTCGCTCTTGGTCGCAAGAAGTTCGTTAATCCATCTTTTCCTATATTTTGCTTAAACTTCATTCATCAGGGCTGAAACGAAACGGATTGTGGAAAAAACGGTGCCAAAATCACAGTTAAGATTTTTGTGGCCTGCAGTGTTGATAATAATGATAATAATAATAATAACCAACTTGATCCCAACTTGAAGGGGGGAATTGTACCAGCAGTGTGAATAAGCAAATATTTATTTTTGTAATTTTTTTATTATTATTATTATTTTTTAATTTAGGCGTTTTACCAGTATCTAGGCAGTATCTTATGGATGTGACAAAAAATACACAATCACAGATTTATAGCGCATTTCATACATTTAAAGGCAGTTACAAACAGATTTCAATCGATTTAAAAGAAAAGTAATGAAATGAAAAAAGAAAAGCTAACTCTAAAAAGTTGAATGAATATGGCTGGGAGGGGTGAATGAGCACCTCCTTGACTGTAACATGTTTTGCTTTTACTAAAACCCCAAAACAATTACTATTGATCTTAGAGGAAGACAAAAAAAAATCAATGAATGAATCAATGTGACACCGAGCAATTTCTTTTGATAAAATTGTCTTCGATATTAATAAAACTTTGTTTTGCAGGATAGCTAAAACCTCTGAAAGTTTAAAGAAAATTGAAAGCACTAAAAGGAATCCGGATTTCATATTATCTCGCTCAACAATTATATCAGCATAAAATGAAACACTCTCATACTTACCCATAGCAAAGAATGGAATCCCGAGCAGTGTCGAATTGAATTTGCCATCTGATATGAAAAAGATCCCTGCGGCTGTCACGTTGGCAATACAGATGGTCAACACCCCCAGGAGGCCTAGGAAGGGTTTCCCCCTCAAACAGTCCCGCATGGAGCTGGATATGGTGGCAGCCAGGAGCACCAGCACCAGGCTAACCAACACTTCCCCTTTGGCTAGCACACCCGTCTGATGGAAGTCTCGCCACAAGCTGAAGGAGGTGAGGGAGTGGATGTGGAGCTGGTCTGGTCCGTGAGGAGCTTCGGCAGTTGACAGCCGAGTGACCAGGTTGCAGAACTCATTCTCCCAGCGCTCGGCAATGGCATCCTGCACCACAGGTCCATTGTTGCGGAGGTAGTAGGTAATTTGGACAGCACTGGCGAACTTGACTTGTTGGTCCCGGCTGTTGGGTGAGAAGGACACGCCTCCCAGTTGATGACCGATGAAGGACACTCGACCATCCTGCAAGCGGTTAAAAGGACACATCATCAAATTACTTGCAGTACTTTGTTGAGCAGCCAAGCATGACAATTATAACCACTAGCAGGTTTCATCCCTGATTTCACTGATTTACAAAGATGGCATCCTATGGTAGGACGGACTCAAGAAAAACACCTTTGAAATATTCTTAATAATGACAAGGTTACAGAGAATGGAATCTCCAATCTAATGCTGACATATGTTGGATAAGAAAGTGAAGCGTGGAGAGTCTATGACTCAGGGGTGTCAAACTCATTTTTTTCGCAGGCCACATTGTAGTCATAGCTTCTTTCGGAGGGCCATTATGACTGTCAACCCAAATAAATGTATGAGCACTTCATATTATAGACAGTTAGAGCTTCAAAACAAACTGACAAATAACTCGTTTTCAAATCAGACAAGTAAAAACTGGTCAAATATTTAAAAAAAAAGATGTTATTAAAAGTGAAGACATTTACATTCTAGTAATGACACGAATTTCATGCACAATTTGTCTTCGCGGGCCACATAAAATGATGTGGCGGGCCGTATCTTATTTTGACACAGCCTTTGGTCACCTGGTTAGTCACCTGATCAGGCACCTGTTCAGGTAAAGATGGCTGCTCCCGCATGGCAGACTGCCTTAGTCAGTCTCGGTTAGCCGAGAAGATAGTAGTGATCTAGTTTTTTACTGCTTCAAGCTTACAGTTTGGATTAACTGCCTGTCATTGCCTCTGCTTGCCTGCTATCACTTCTCTACCTCTGCAATGCTTGCCTCCATGTCAGACATTCTTCCTCCATCTCCAACAAGGTATGTGTTTTAAGATAAGCATATGACAACAACTATACAACATCTAACCCTGGAAATAATTGAATTGAAATTAACATAAACAGCGTACTGCATCATGAGAGCTGTGCCTAATATATTGGTTACTTCAATTGGTCCCATCCAAAAAAAAAAAAAAAATCACTCCTGAGTATTTTTGACTTCAACTGCTGATTAACTAATCACCCATTCAAAAATCTTATCTTCTCTTTTTGGTTTCTGGCTGAGGTCATGACACCAAATATGTTTATTGTGTACAACATGGATAAAAACTATTTGCCACTATTTTAAAATCTTTTATTTTTCATTAAGGCAACCTGTTTGTATTGAATCTCATCATACCATTGCCACTGAGAGTATATTGATTCATATGAATTAAATTCTTTTTTTTGGAAAGGTTAATGTGATATTCAAGGATGCTCTTGACTTGCTTTTATTGCCTTGTACACATATGGACAGCGGATCCATTCTTTTAGTACCCTGCATACACATATATCAGCCAGGACCACTGACGGTTCCTTGTGGTGTGCATGCTGGATGAAACCACAGACCAACTTCACACCTCAACTACCATGTCATTTAGTTGAGATGTTTATTGTGCTTCTTAGTCCTTTTGCATTTGATAGAGACATACCAGAGTTAGATGAGTGCTGTAGAAAAAATATATGCATATATTTAATAATGCTTAACCATCAAACCCATTGTTCCTGAAAAGTCAATCATTCATTTATTTAAGAAACAACAAATTCATTTCTATATATAATGTCTAAATGTATATATGAGGAGGTCGACCACTAAAAAAAAAACAGGTGTGCCTGCAGTTCGACAGATCTACCACATTACGGCCAAACGTCGACATTTCATATCATAATAACTTTGTGGATACTTGGTCATGTGACACACCATTTAAAAAAAAAAAGAGTTCCTGGAAAAACTGAAAAAAAAAAAAGACATAACTCGACAATGGCACTGCATGTTTTGATTCTAATAGACAAATTACAGTAAGTCATTCTTTTAATAATTTAAGCCTTAAAACTGTCAACGCCTTATATTATACACAGTATGGGCTACACAACAAACTGTCTAGTTATGAAATTAGAGACTAGTAAAATTTTTTAAAATATTTTAAAAAGGGGAATGATAATAAAAATTGCTAGCAATAGCTCTATTTTTTTTAAAGTGAAGTCAATTTGTACTCTGCACAATTTGTCTTAGCGGGCCACGGAAAATGATGTGACGGGACGTATCTGGTCCCCGGGCCTTGAGTTTGACACCTATGATTTAAGGGATCTCTTTTGTGATTGGTGTGACTTCTGCTCTGCTTGGAAGTGGGGTTGATCGTAATTGGTCATTTCGAGCACAGGCCAGCAGATCTGCAAGAGGCAAGGCTCGGCTGCTTCAGCCAATCAAAGGAGCTTCTTTCATTTCCTTGCGTACGAGATCCTCGACATGGCTGAAGCACGTCTACAGTTTGAAGTAGGCACTTGAAGACAGACCCCTTCTTTCAGCTGAATAATAGAAAGACATTTCGTTTGTGTCTGTGGTTTGTCTATGGTCTCACGCTAGCAATAAAAATCGATTAAGTTTTCAACATAGCTCCTTGACCGTTTTACTTCATTTGCAACTCGATTGGCCCGTACTTATCCCAATTACAGGAACAGGTCAAAGTTCAACGACGCACCAAATTATTGCCACTTGCCATATAAAAACTTGACTGAACTAGTGCAAACAGAAGATTTTTTAGAAATACCCCAAAATGGCGTCACGTTGCTATGTTTATCCGAGCCTGGCAACTGAGACAAAAGATTTTGCGGAAGGACAATGAATCCATCGATCTATTCTCTGTACCGCTTGTCCTCATTCAGAAAGCGGGGAAGCTGGAACCAGGTGACTTTTGGGGTGAGAAGCTGGGAATGTTTTCCCCTCTTGCAGACTGTGTAGACATTTTTGCCCTTTTGACTAACAGTCATACAAACATAACCAACCTATTTCTTTTTATGGAACAAAACTAAAACAACAAATGCTATAAATCATATATTGAGTTGAATTTATGGATCGATAAGCAAACTGTCCAAATACTGTACTAGTTCATTCATAATTTTTCTTTCACAGCCAAAGTGCCATGAAGGGCACTATAAGTAAATAAAATAAAAAATAAATGCACCTAGAATGATGCAGCAAGTAAATACACTGCAACAGCACTGCTGCATTACCAAAAAAATAGGCAATTAGCAATTGTTGCAGATTGGGGACTCCAAGCTGCATGAGTGCAGTATGAGGTCACAAGTAAAGATGGAAAAATAATTCTAACGGAGTCTGATAGCAATTGCAGTCATGCATGTGTTGCCTGGAGATGGCAAGAGGGAACCACTGCATAAAAAAAAAAAAGAGGATATCCCCATGTGTGTGTGGAAAGATGAACACCCAATGGGAACAATCAGTTCACCTGCACCAAAACATGGAAAGATGAAACCTAGAAAAGCTCGTGCAGATGTCTGGTTTATGGAGAGGGTTCCCCTCATATGCTGCTACACCGTGGACCAATGCACAGCCCACCATAGTGCAAATGCTGCATTCATTCAGAAATCGTGGATGCCTATTTGCATTCTGCACCATCATAAGTATTTTTTTGATAGGAGAGTGCGTAGTGCAGGTTAACAACAGGCCTAGTTGCTTTTAATTTCTAACGCATGACTCCGACTCACCTTTAACGTCGTGTTGGGGTAGCTGACGGGCACCTTGTGGAAAGTGCTGTTGGAAAGCACCGCCTGTCTGATATCTTCGAAGATGGTGATGATATCATCCAGCATGCAGCTCTTGTCTCTGTGGCTCAGCACGCAGAGGTGCGCGAATGTGTAGTTGAATCCTTTGTAATTGACTCGCAAATCCAACACTTGCTTGTGAACTTGCAACACCTGATCGGCCACCTCCAAGATGTTCCCCCCGGACTTGGCCAGCAGTATCAGCCTACCATATCTACCCGGGGTGTGTAAATCCGAGTACAGCTTGTGCTTAGACTGGTCGATGTGAAAGAGGCTGTTGGCCAGACTTCGCTCAATCTTTGCCAGGCTGTGCGTCGGTGCCACCAGCAGCTCAAGGTCCGTCTCTGGCTTGAATCGGCTCAGTACCGTAGATCCGAAAATGATGGTGAGAACCGCGGGCACGGTGAGAAAGAAAACGGGGTGTCTGCTAACAAATAAGCCTAACCAGTAGAAGGAAGCCTTGAGCCCTCTGTGTATCACTTGCCGCAGCATCCTCCACAAAATCCAGCTTGCAGATGCTCCGTCTCCTCCGATGAAGCACATGTGACATCAGACTCGCGTTTCCCGGCTCGGTCCAATTCGGAAGAGAAATAACGCCATGCACACACGCGCGCGCACACATACACACACCTGGAAAGACAGCATTGCAGCAATTCGCCCGCAAGACGCGCGGAGAGTTATAGCGACAATCGAACAGTCATTAATTCATCTTCATCTGCTTCTCCAGAAGAATCCGTCTTGTCAAGCCATTGCGTGTGGAGGGGGGAGGGGGGCGGGGAAAGGGGGAGAGCCGCGCGTGTCCACTTGACTGTAGCGCCAGTGACGAGTGGCGGCGGTGTGAAATGTGGATGCGCGTGTGCATGCGCGTCTGGCTGCACGCATGTTTGCGGTACTCGTGTGTTTAATTGTACGAGTGCAAGATGGCAATAGTGTCTGGTTATTTAAGCAGCTGTAGCGGCAACAGGCAATGCAAGCGTGGTGGTAAAACGCCCCCCCTGCATGTTGCGGGGGGTAAGCCTTGTGCGGAGATTTCGTGCTGGGTGGGTTGCATTTGCACCAGGCCATGTGATGCCGAGAGGGAAAATCACACCACTCATTCCAGCTGCATGAACTGGAGAATTAATTGACTGAACAATTGTTTGGATCTCCAGAAAAAAAAGAACCAGATAAACAATATATATTTTCTGTGCAGTTTAAATGTACTGCATTGGCTATAATCAAGTTGAGTGATTGACTCTCAGCATACATCAAGAGATGCATGTTGAATAAACACACCAAAAAGGAGCCCAGTCAGCAGCCCACTACTTCTGTTAATCAAGTGAACAATACATGCATATTTTACATTTAAGCAGAGCACCTCTTGTGAGTGGGTACATAAAGCGAGCCACCCTGATGACATGTATGCACAATGAACATTTTTTTAATTGTCCATTCGATAGTATTGAAAGATTTGTCACAATGTAAAATGATTTGTTTTCATCCTCACAGGATGTCCTTGTTATCAAAAAATAAAACACTTATTTACCGCTATGGTGTCTGAATTGAGGCTTTTGTTTTTATTTGAATGACCTGCAATCAATGCTAATACTGCTGAGTGCTAACGTGTCTGTCAGTCACCTCACTTTTATTGACTAGAGTCAGGGATTAAACCTTATCCTTGACTTGTTGGGAACATCCCACCTCTGAAGAATCTTTTGCAATTTTGGACCTATTACTTTTGTGGAACTGTTTAACGATATGAACATCAATCATTTTTGAGACAATCCTGCTACTCCTCTCTACAGTCAGATTATATTAAGAAATATAAAGCAGGCTCATTCACCAGGCCATCCTGCTGTCACATTAAATCTCTATGCAGATCATGAAGATCTAAATCGAAAGGACATGATGTGATATGTAAGGCTGCCATGACTATCTGATGTTTTTCTTCTTGTTTAACAATAAATCAAAAACACTTGGTTTGCTTGAGGAGACACAGAACCTGACTCGGGAAGTGTCATTTAAATCTTCTGTACGCCAGCCGGATAAAGTATGAGGGCATGGAAGGAGAAGCGTTGGATTATTGCATAAAAAAAAAATGGTGAGAATTAAGGAGTCATGTTTGGATTCTGATGTGGGAAATGATCAGGATCGTTATCCAGCTTCCGCAGAACCGTGTTGATTATCTGATTATTTGAATCAGGGTGTGGGAAATGCATGCAGTGGGTTAATAATTGATATTGGAACTATATGAAGAACACTTGAGCTAACACCTCAGCATTATGCATAGCATGCTTTGAAAATCTACAGATGCAGTGCATACTAACAACGCCCTGAAGGATTAGATTTGAAGTTGTGCACAAGCACTACAATTCCCCTTCTGGGGTTCTTCCGTACCCACATGAAAAGATCTAAAGGAGAAAGCAAGTGCAGAAAAAAAAAATACAAGATTATAGTTTAGATAGATTTACCTCCGGTGCAAAAAGTTAGCAAAATTTGAATTAGAATTCACATGTAGACCAGTAGAGGAAAATATTTTTTCGTTTATTGATTTCAAAATTAACAACGGTTGTAGTAGCTAGCAAAGAAATATATAGTTGTACTCTAAAAGTCTGTGATGTATCATGTCAGATGAGCAGCAATCATTTTTTAAATAGTTCACAACTTCTTTTCCAAATGACAATAATACTAAAGAAAAGAAATACACACTTTACGCATATTCAGAGCTAATGATGATATAGAACAATATAGAAAAAAATCTAATTAAAAAAATCTAAATAACAGCGGGGGGTTATCTAGCATACAGTATTTGATTAAAAAAATTATCTGATAAAAAAAAATATGAATACAATTGGAGAAGTTGAGAGTATGCCAAACCACTAATTTATTATTAATTTATTAATTTATTACACATTTATTTACAAATTTTTTACCACACATTTATTTTCCAGACATTGCAAAACTGGGCATTTTGCGTAAATTTACTTCTCCATCTTAACATCACTTCTGCAAAATATATTGATTAATAAATTCATTTTGTTCCGCTTCTACTTTCAAAAGGGTCTCATACTCAAAACGATATCGCTTAAGTTGCATCATCTTCTCTGTCATAAGAGCTGAAAGTTGCTGCTGCTGGGCCTCCCTTTGCTTTGCCACAAACTTCAGCAGGTTTCTCGTTCCAAGAGCCTTCAACTTTTCTCGCTCTGTCTCATTTGCCAACTCATTCACCAAGTCCATAAGCCCTCCGATAATCTTCAAAAACTGTACAATTTTGTCCAAAAATTCTTTGCAGTCTTCTCTGAGCTCCGACGTCTTTTGGCTGACGTCTGGCTCGAGTGCACGTAGTTTGTTGAGTTCATCAAAATAACAGCCCGCCTGTGCCAATGCATCTTTGGCCATAGTCTGGACAACTGTGTAATTAATAAAATGCAGTTTGATCGACGAACAAAAATACTCTGATGTCTTAAGTTAGTAGCATTAAAATACCTAATATATATTTAAATAGTATTTCTGATACAAAATCTTACTCTTATTAGCTCGTTATTGACATAAAGATCAATAAAGCTCACCTAGCTGTAGAAGTTGGATATCAATCAATATCTTGGATACCAATCGGGATCACAGGATTCATTTTGTGTTATCGATAATTCTGTTTTCGACAACTTTTTTTCTGCCTCGAGGTGTGTTTATGACACAAAAACTAATCAAAGCTTCAACATGACATCATATGTTTAAGCCTCACTGGGTGGCATCATCAGAAAGATTTCATTGTATGATATTTGTATTTAAGCGACTTCAAAAGGGTTTTTGATAATGGTCAGTGACAGCAAAAATATAGTTTGTTGGAGAGATTTAAAGTATCTGTTGGATTTAAATCATTATATTTATTTATAATTGGAAAATAAAACGTTTGTAGTAAGGGAAACTTTTTCAGAAATAATGCCAGAGGTGATTTGGAATCTCAGTCAATCAATAGAAACTTCATTTTTTGTGAAAGTGAAAGAACGTTTCCCCATTCAAGTGGATGAAAATAGAATTAATCTGTTCCAAAAAAGGATTGATTACTAAACTAACAGAAGTCTAAACAAATCCAAGTCAAAATACTATGGGCATTTGTAGTTTTTTTTGGAGCAAAGTCAATGATGTCACAAATAAAAACTGTACAGTAAATACATCACAGAAACATTTGCGGTGAAGTAGGAATGAGGAATATTTCAGTCCAAATGCAGCAGTCGAGCAACTTTCGAAAAATACCAATGGCTCAAATTGCTCCATCAATTCCGTGGTGAATAGCATAAAATGAAATTAAGTTCAAAGGTGAAATCACTGGTGACCTAAAGTTGACACCCATCCACTGATTGACACATCTGTTGATAGCATGGTTGTGTAGAGTTCTGCAGAACGTAAGATGTGTGATGAAGTGAAGTCAAAAGGTCTTGTGTCAGAACAAAATTGCAGTTCTTTGTCAATTTTTTTTATTTTTTATTCCTCCTCTCTAGTTCATGAGCTCACTCAGAAAAGCATTCTGTGGAAATGAATGTGATACTAGCTTATGTGAGCCGTTGATTAATTACTATAAATCATTGGTGTCAAACTCAAGGCCCGGGGGCCCAGATACGGCCCGTCACATCATTTTATGTGGCCTGTGAAGACAAATTGTGGTCATGCGTCATTACTAAAATTGCTAATTGTCTTCACTTTTAAAAACTAAAGATATTGCTATCAATTTTTCTTTTTAAAATATTTGAACAGTTAGTCTCTGATTTCAAAGCTAGTTATTCATCAGTAGCCGCGACAAAAATGAATTTGACACCCCTGCATTCAAAAGTGTTCTATATGTGTTCTTGGAAGAAATATAATTTCATCCCCCTTCCATCTTCTCTTTAGCATGCAACTTGAGTCACCCTCAACCAACCCTTCCCCGCAATGTCACTTGTCCCCATGTGTCATAACGATAGAGGGTTTTCCACGTCACTATGTTCTCTATCAGCAATTTACAAGGACCAAAGAATACTTTCGATTTTAATTAAGCAAATCAAAATTTGAAATGATAAACCGCTTCGACATGATCTACTTGCCCTACGTCCCTAAGCACCAACACAATTAAAATCGTGAAAAAAAGGATTAATGGATTATTGCAAGACACAAAAATCAGCTTGAGTTTATCTGGAATCCATTTTCACGCCCTTTGTCCAGCACAGAGATAGTGTGTGTGTGCGTGTATATGTGTGTGTGTGTGCGTATGTGTGTGCGCGTGTGTGTCACCAAGTATCACTGTGTGCTTAGTGCGTCCATCCTTGTTGAATTTTGTGTATAGCTAATACGCAAATATTTCTAGAAACGCATGTTAAACTTAATGGGACAAAATTAAACAATCGTAAATAAATAAATAAATCGTTGGTCAAAATGTTTAGATAGTTGATTTACTTTCTGTAGCCCAAATTTTTAAAAAATGCTTTATGACCTCTTAGTTTTTCTGAGTCACCAAAACATCGGCATTTTGCAAATGTAGTTTTTTTATTTTTTTAAAACAGACCACTAAGTCATCTTCAATCAGCCTTGATTGAATGGATTTGATTTCAAGTACATTAATAACAGAAAAATGGATGCTGTAAACACGCTCTTAGGTTGGGGTAATTCCATTTTTGGCATCTTTCTCTCTTACAAAATGAGTTTTGAGGAGAGTACAAAATGTCTGACCTCTTGGCATGGTCAGTGTTGTGTAACAGGACAATGGAAGATGACCCCTCAGACAGAAAAAGACTCAGCAAGGCTCAGGATTGCTGACAAACTATAATGTATTTAATCTGCGTGCTGAGGACAGACCAGCAAAAAGATCCCACAGCCTTCTCGAAATAGCTAAATCAATATCTATGTAATGAGGAGTAGCCATGCTGAGACATGATGAGGGAAAGAGCGACGACGGTATGAATGACATTTCTCCTTCATATGGCCTTGTCATTATTTTCAAGCTGTCCCTGCATCCTATCCCCTAGTGAGTTATCTCTTCCATTATGACAGGGCCAGGTTCATATTCATACAAAAGATTTTCCAATATGACAGCATCAAGCTTGCAGCTTCCTGTGTCCTTTGCCTCTGCGATACTCATCTCAAGGTTTGTCCTGTTCATGCACCTTGACCTCAGCGCCAACCACTTAAACTTAAGTGAAACGCATTAAATGTGGTTTTAATTATGTACAGTTAAAAGCAACAATGAATGTGTTACTTGTAGTTCAAATGAGGTTTGTCATGTAATTCTTTACAAATCAAGTCAGTTTTCATAATATACCGTATTTTCCGCACTATAAGGCGCACCGGATTATAAGACGCACCTTTAATGAATGGCCCATTTTAAAACTTTGTCCATATATAAAGCGTACCAGATTATAAGGCGCACCTTTAATGAATGGCCCATTTTACAACTTTGTCCATATATAAGGCGCAACAGATTATAAGGCGCACCTTCAATGAATGGCCCATTTTAAAACTTTGTCCATATATACGATATATACATTTGGCCCGCGGGCCGGACTTTGTACACGCCTGCTGTAGTGGCTCAATATTGGTCCATATATAAGGCGCACCTGATTATAAGGCGCACTGTCGGCTTTTAAGAAAATTGGATTTTTTTAGGTGCGCCTTATAGTGCGGAAAATACGGTAATATAATACGATATAGTATAATATAATATTTATAATAATATTATAATTTTATAATTCGTACTTTCTGCGTTATAGCTACATTTCCAAAAATTCAAACAAGAGTGATGGACCAGCTCCCCAATCAACTGCAAGGCTCTATTAATACCCATCTACTTTTTCTGCTATTAGAAGTGTGTACATATTGTTTAAAAATAGCTTGTATGCCTAATTCATAATGTGCTGTCAGACCTTTTTTTTGCCTGCATTTGAAGTTGTGTGTATAAAATAATGGTGCATAGTAATGGCCCCATTGTCAATCATGCAAACTAATATGAATTTCTTTTCATAGTACAAATGAGAGTTTTTCTCGTCTGGTCTCACTTTCTCCTCCATTTGCCTTTTTGGGGATTTTGAGGCCCATTCATATGAGCTAATGGATCTCATTTGCTGTCATTGGAGTTTGAGCAGTGTATTTTTTCCTATTGTGGCTTTTGTGTCTTATTTTTTCCCCCCCTGTTGACCATGTAAAACCCTTCCACTTTTCTCTGGTGGCATGCATGAGCTCATCTGCCCTGCAGTGAAGATTTCAAAAGCATGCTGCTTTCACATGCAAGCACCTGCTGTCAGTTAGAGCTCACATGCCACGTTGACAACATGGATTTGGGTAATGGTCCAGCAACAACAGACACAAACCGTCGAGTTCCCACAGGGAGAAAGAGAATGCAGGACTCCTGCAGATGTATAAATGGGAAACAGAGGATCAAACAGCATCCATCCATCCATCTAAAGTGTTTTTTGTGCTACTAGTGCTAATTAGACAGACATATAAAAAAAAAAATCTGAAATTTTGGATTATCAAGTGACATAAACCACCCCTCTCACTGGGAATAAAATTTTGACCACCATGGGCATGATTGGGTCAACAATCAAGAATAATCCCATAGCCTGCTTTTATCTCATGCTAGCTAGCTAACAGCTGGTCGGAATGATCACCAACGGCTGGCATCATTTTGCACTCTGCCAAACGATTCATTCAAATTATGTCCCAGCAACATAATGATACATCAATCTCTTAATTTTGCCACAACTGTAAGTCTTTTTTTTTCTAAATTTCTTCTTGCAATGGGAACGAATGAACAAATGAATACCGTATTTTCCGCACTATAAGGCGCACCTAAAAACCTCCAATTTTCTCAAAAGCCGACAGTGCGCCTTATAATCTGGTGCGCCTTATATATGGACCAATATGGATTCGTGGATGAGGACTAATTTATTAAAGTAAGCTTTACGTGTTTATTTTGTGGGTTGTGTGATATTAACATTTGAGCAACGTTGAGTTATTGATATATTGTTATTGTTTTCACTATTTCAAGTGTTACTATATTGTGAGTGCATTAACGTTTGAGCCACGTTGAGTTATTTATTCTATGCACCTTATAATCCGGTGCGCCTTATATATAGACAAAGTTTTAAAATGGGCCATTCATTGAAGGTGCGCCTTATAATCCGGTGCGCCTTATAGTGCGGACAATACGGTAAGTGAATGTACAGATGAACGAATAAAATAGTCTCCATGCAAATCTTTTCTCAAAATTATTTTTCACACATTCTTTCTATTCTTTCTTTGTATGTAGAGTTAGCGTCTGTATACTTGACCACAAACTTTATGCACATTTAATAACACAAAGGCCTGCTTCTCTCTACTGAACTGTGAAGTGCAGCAATTTATTTTTACTAGGGACTGGTGGCTCATGAACAGCTCTGAAGATAGTGGCTAGGCAATGATACATGGACTTTCCCATGTTCACCTTGGACTCTCCTTTTCCGCTCCATAACATTACACCGAGTAATCGCAAAATGGAAAATGCTTTTTCACTGTGTGGGGAAATAGAATGTGGATTTACTGGAGTTTCAAGGTACTAAAATGAAATACTGTATATTCTGAGTGTTGAATTGCATTCCTATAATGGAAGCTGAATTTTTGGGGAGGGACTGCGGTGTTGCAATTGGTTTTATCCTGCTGCCCCAATTTCTGAGCAGAGGACTTGTAGACTGTAGAAGCAAAAAAAAAAAAAAAAATCAATAGCGTTGAGGGAAACAGCATTTTACCCATGACAAGTACATTCATCAATTATAAAACATTGCTGCACATTGAACAATTGTCATCGTTGATAATTCTTCAAAGCTGCAAGGCACTCTTTGTAAACTCATTTTCATTCACTGATGTTAAAATGCTCTTCAAACAGGATCGTAAAAGAATTGCTGTGTCTCAAGCTGCATTTTAAATCAGAATATAGATGAGTAGTTCGCCAAGGGAAATGTCAATCTGCATGTATTTTTTTTTTCTGCTGTACTTGCACTTAGTGCCTTCTTCCACATTGACTTCACTCTTAATGCATGTTAATCACGGTATCGGCAGAATTGATTGGTTGTGATGAGGTTAAGTATGTATTCATGTTTCCTTGTCAATTGTTTTGACCTTTGCTGCAAATGACAAAAACAAAAAAAAAAAGAAATATTAATAAGCAGGGAGTTTCCAAGACCACAGTTTATAGTGACAGCAATTTCATAAAATAAACTCATCAATAAATACGGATAATTTCATTATGAAAGAACAGGACAGCCACAAAACAAATTGAAGCTCTCAGTTGACACTGATTATTGTTACTCAATGAAATCATGTTAGATTGTGTGTTATCTTCAGTCATTCATTTTCACCAGCCAGTTGAGCTCATTATACACAGCGAGTGCATTGAGGGGGCACTAGAGGAAGGCAATTTACAAAATGTGTGTGTGGATGTGTGTGTCTTTTGTGACAGTGGCATGCTGGCCATCTTTTCAAAGTTATTTGTTTATTCACGGCGATTTGCAAGTTTCTGTGAGCTTCCATCGCAGTGTCACAGTTAGGGCTCATTTGCATATGTGCATCACCCACAGAACCGTAATATAAAAGAATAAGAGGATAAACGTTTCAAATGTGTTAGCAAGTGACGGTTTCATTTTGGTTTGATGACTTAATGTGAGGCCGTGCTGTGTCAAGGGCAGTCATAATAAACATTGACAAGCTAGTGGCTTGGCAATAACTACTCTGATGGTTTAATGTTGAGTGGACCTTAACATAAGACCTTTTTGACCAAGTCTTACTTCAGGTGAGAGACATTTTTTTAACCATTATTAATGTTATCACCTTGTTGTCATTTCAGTCACATGGTAATTACGATTGGTAATTTATGATTTTTTGTTATTACCGTATTTTCCGGACTATAAGGCGCACCGGACTATAAGGCGCACCTTCAATGAATGGCCCATTTTAAAACGTTGTCCTTATATAAGGCGCACCGGACTATAAGGCGCACCATTAATGCATCATGTCAGATTTTTAATCCAAATCAAATCATTCTCCATTTTATCTGTTTTATTTTAACTTCAGGCGCAACAAATTACTTTATAATCACAAAATAATGATCAATAGTCTTTTTGATTCATGATTCATAGTCTTCAGCGGGCCACTTATGATTGATTTCATGACACAATGCTTCGGGCCAGTTTAAATTTAGGCATTTGGTCCATATATAAGGCGCACCAGACTATAAGGCGACTTTTGAGAAAATTTTAGGTTTTTAGGTGCGCCTTATAGTCCGGAAAATACGGTATTCCCAGTGGCACAATACTCTCAATTCAGTTCTTCTTGCTGCATTTGTGTCTTTTGCCCCATCTTTTATTCCCTCCGTCCCGTTTGGTCAGTAGTTTCTCTTTGCTCCAAAGTCACAAGAGATAAAACCCCAAATAATGACCCACCATCTGTCCTTCTCATTAAAGTGGAACATATGTTAATGCACAATATGCAGCTCTCCTGTGTTCTTGCTAAGTCAAGGGCAAAATTGAATTCCTCCAAGAGATTGCATGTCTGAAATGCATTATATTTTGCTCAATCATTTTTCTGCTTTAATATATTTTTTTCCTCACTAGCAACCTCAGCATTGAAGCCTGACACATGAAAGTATCACTATCCACTCTCATGGTACAGAAGCAATCACAGATTAGCTTTCCTCAGGCTGGATTCCACTATATGTTTAAGTGCCCAATTTTGATATAATATCCGTTTACATGTAGACAAATGCCACACAACAAAAATGTCAACAAAAAAAAGTATGAACACAGAACTAACAATATTATTGCCTAGATTTATTTAAATAATAAAAATAATGATAATTGTTCTTCCCTCTGGATTGATCTCCCCTTAGGTGGAAAAAATTGTCATATTTGAATTGTATGCCATATTTTCTATTTTTATTCCATGCATTCTTTTGCAACAATACATGCAACAACTGTAATCAAATATGCAGTTCATGAAGGCCTAAGCTTCTTAGGAGTGCCCACACTCAATAATGTTTGGGAGCTTTATGTGTGGGTCTGGGTTGATGAACTGATACCGCTTGTACAATGTGTCTGCGTTCCTTTTATTCTCCAAATCCCCCAAAAGACCTTGAGCCAAACAGTTCTTGCAGCTAAGCTTTAAATCTTGGCCCGTCCCTTGATTCAAAAGCAGTGACGCAGTTTTTTTTTTTTGTCAACTGTTGAATGTGCGTGCAAACACCTCCAATGACATAAAAATTCTAACCAGATTCAAACTCATCCAACTTATTTGTGAAAACAAAAATCATCACAATGTTGAGATTTCTCCTAACTGAGCTATTTTATAATTTACTGCGCATGCAAGCAATTATTTGTTTTCCTTCAACAAATGACATTCTTGCTCAGAGGTTGTTTAAAAATGAAAAACACAGCTGTGGGAGATGACGAAGCAATTAACTCCCAAATAAAAGCCCATCTGTGAACCTTGCTTCTTTCATAAATGTTGCTGTCGAAATTCTATTTTGATATACGTATGACACCCATACATATGTGATCAACTATACTAGTAAGTAAGTAATGTGAATAATTACACATATAAGTCGCACCTGAGTATAAGTCACCCCCTCACCCAAACTATGGAAAAAAACGCGACTTATAGTCCGAAAAATACGGTGTGTGTATATGTATATATATATATATATATATATATATATATATATATACGTATATATATATACATTCCCTATTTAAGGAACGATCAATTTCCTGGTTAGTTCGCCAGTCAATGACAACAATCAAACTTAAGATGAAAGATGTCCTCACAATTAACATAATATGTTTTGGAAATGTGATCTTCGCAATGTCTTCACTTTCAAAGGGGATTACCACACACTTACCTTAATGAGTGACGAGGGCAAAGTGGTGACTGATTACACTTTAGGGCTGAACACTTAGGAGAACAAGAGTTATTTCTAAGGGCCATTGAGAGAGAGAGAGTGAAGTGAAGCTCAAATGTTTGTGTAGGCAATGTAAACGAGCAGGGCCTTCACATCCAGGCTAAAATCTGCACCTACAGTTAAGCAAGTGTGAATAAATAGTCTCCACACCCCTGTCCAAGTACCAGGTTTTTATTATTTTATATAATTAAATCCTTAGCCAACATCATATTTGTCCATTCAAGAAGTTGTTCTTTTTTCTTCTGAGTGTTTAAATTCTTGTAAACGTGCAAGGTATCATCCTAAAGGATGGCAATGGTTTCTAAAACTTATTCTAAAACCTTTTTATGCTCTTCTCAATCACTGGTGAGTTTAATAATAATAATGATAATGATAATAATATTGATAATGATAATGATGATTGATCATGATGATCATGATGATCATGATCATCATGATCATCATGATAATAATTATAATAATAATAATAATAGTAAATCTCATTCATTTCCAGAGAAAAAAAATCACATTTAGACACGCATGCTTTTTCTGCAAGGCAGAAATTATGCAACATCGATGTCAAATACAGTACATATGCAATAAAATTAGCAATATATACAATACTTTAACTTATAAATTAACTACTGCAAAAAGTACCTCGTTTTGAGAATTGACAGTTACAGACAATCAGTCACAGATGACTGCTACTGTATATTTATTTTATGCCTGCTAACATAAAGGAAGACAGATTTGTTTCTCTATGGAATCAATGGTTGACTCTCCCTCTGCAGTTTCTCCCTCATTTATCTTCTGGACTTTGATTGCAACGTTGTAGCAGCGTGGATAATATGTGAATGTTGGAGCTCAGCAGTTTCAGCCCTCATCCATCTCTGTTGCCGTTGTCCTTTTATCTGGGAAAAACTGACTATATTTAACACTGATGATAGTTTGGGGTTTTGTTTTTCATTGTGGCCTACTAGTTTGCATCTGGGAATCATTATTATCTCTTTTAGTTAATTTCGAAAGATTGCTAAAATGGTTTCACCCTTGAAATGACCTCCATCCTGTAAAACCCATTAAAAATAAACAACTGGGAGGGTCTTTTCATCCCAGACTGCAGAAAAATACCCATTTCTGTGTTTATCGTGCTTTTGGTACATTTTACTTGAACTGGAACGGTACCTTGGTCAAAATTAAGGGAATTATGAACTGATCAAAACAGCCCAAAACACCCCACTAGAACAAATGCAATTTATTAAGGCTATGTCCCCACAGAAACTAAGCCGGATTAGTTTCTAAAACTATTTTCAGGCTTTGAAATATTGTATCGGTGTAGACGGACTTCCCAAACAGTAAATAACTTGAGCAGATACATATATACTGTATTTTGACATATTGTTTTTTTCCCTCCACTTGTAATAACTGCTAATTGTTGGAGCTGTCACAAATGATTACATTACAATTATTATTACAAATTAAGATGAATAACGCAAGAATACAAGCATTAATTACAAAACAACTATTAATGCAACTGTTTTATTAGATTGCCGTCAGTCATGTTCAGTTTGTCAAATGATGCCTCTTCACTATTCTTAGTACAGTTGAGTGGAGAATGAAATCTCCAGGGAGGACTTTTGACCTTTTGCTAATGACTTTAAAGATTATTGTAATTGCTTGAGAGCAGATTATTAAAGCAGATTATGACATTAACGTGTGGTACAGGCCTCAAATGTTGATGTGAAATTTTAGTTGAACTTGTTAGAATATTCTCAGTATGTAATAAACAGCGGGAGAGCTGCTTCTTCTGTCACTTTTTTTTTCTCTTTCATTTAATATCCATCTTGTGTGCTGGTAGTCCTTTGGATTATTAAAAGATGTGAGTTCACTATGCGGCTACCTAGTTTGATGTTATTTCAACTGAACAAACCAAAATAAACTAGAGCTCTGTTCTTGCATTTCTTGAAAGTACATTCATCCAAACTAAGAAAAGAATCTGCTTTTAAACCTCTGGTTCTATCATTAATCTTTAAACATGAAAATAAATAGATAAAAGTGTCTGATTTAAAATAAATAAATAAAGGGGAATGTTTTGCTAGATAACGCCCAAAGGAGCTAAAAATGCTAAAAAAAAATGAAGGAAAAAAACAAAATTTCTAAAAACAAATCTGATTGTTATTGGGGGGAAAATATATTTCAGGATTCTGGGTTAGTCCTGACAGGTTCAAGATAAATTATGGAGACATTTATATGTACTGGGACTGTGCTGAATTATTTACTTTTACCATGCTTTAACTGGGCTTCCATTTAGCTCTGAGTGCTAAGCCAGTACTGTAAGTCTGAGACTGCAGATTTGAATCAGTTGGGAATTACTTTGCGATAACATATCCATTCGCAGTTTGAATTATTATGTTTTGATGGTTTGATTACAATGATGAAGAAAAAAAAAAGTGCGGACCACTTGGAATCATTCCTCAGTCATCAAAACATCTTTATTGTTTGATTAATACAATCTGGAAACTTTGTATCAATTAACAGCAGTGACAAATTGATATGAGTCCTCGTTAGCATGTTTAGCATTCACAGATGGTTTTAAATTTCTTTGCACAACAGATACGGCTTGGAAAGAACATTGTTCTCCTCAAGGGTCATTTATTTTTAAATTCTAGCTATTTCACTCTCCTCTTTCAGAAATAGCACAGGGAGAGACTGTTAAAAAAAAAAAAAAAAAGCGAGGGCGGTAGCTGGCAGCCGGAGGCGGCCATCTTGGACTTGGTTAAAAGCATAATCCTGGTCACGCTGCATCAGCAGTAAAATAAACATAAGAGAGTGAGGGAATGCCTGAGCTGGGAAACCCCCTATGCACCGAGAGCGTGCTTTCTGCAGATATGGTCGAGGCGTGGGTAGGAGATGCAAGAGAATAAAATATTCTGTATTAGCCGCTTAGATTCTGATGTTTGGAACTGAAAACAGGAGAGAAATATCTGAGTGGATGAGATCTTTTTGAAGGAAGAGGTTGAAATATCTAATATATATTATTTGCACTCTTTTCAAATGATCCAATCAACAACAAATATAAATTCATTGAATCATGTATTTTTATTTGCTTGACTAGGCCTAAATTTCGGGGATAAAACAACAATTTGAATCAGATAACATTTAATGAATTTACAGTGCCAGAGAATGAAAACATGCAAGCAATTAGATGTGGATGTAGATAAGAACGCAAACATAATAGGAAGGAATTTCAATTAAAGACAACAAACCGAAAAGCCGACACACCGGATAACAATGCACACTGTCGATTTTTGAGGAAATTAAAAGGAATTCAAGTGTTCCTAATAGTCAATACTATATACCGAAAATAGTAGTAGAAGGAAAAAAAAACATAATTTCACATTCCTTCAGATTTTTTCTATTTTAATTACAGAACTCCGCCCTGGAACTGCTTGTATTTCATCTATAACAGGAGTGTCAAATTATTTTTTGTCGCGGGCCGCATCATAGTCATAGTTTGCTTCAAAGGGCCATTAAAATTGTCAACCCAAATAAATGTATGAAAGTCTCATATTGTATATATAGTATAGGCTACACAACAAACTGATGAATAACTAGTTTTCAAAACAGAGACTAATAAAAACTGTTCACATATTTAAAAATGAAATATTGAAGTCGGATCAAATATTTAAAAATTATTTTTTTTAAAATGAATGGTAATCAAAATTGCTAACAATATCTCTTTTTTTTTAAAACAATTTGAAATTTTGGAATTGACATGAATTAGATGCACAATTTGTCTTCAGCGGCCACCTAAAATGATGTGGTGGGCCGTATCTTTGACACCTGTGATCTAAAAGGTGTCAATGCAAACCGTGATAAATAAACAATTCTTTTTTACAATCATCCAATCTTATACAATTCTCTGTTGTGTGACCGGCGTAATAATACATCACGTTTCTGGACTGACTAGGAGCTGTCTGGTCTGGCTGCACAGGAATTAAGAGCATGTTTTAAAACAGACAGTTGAGCTGTAGAAACAATACTGGTAATGAGTAGTTTCGCAGAGAAAACTGCCTGTGGCCACCGTGCCTAGAATCGCTAATGAGCTTGCTGTTTACTCTGCAGTGTCTTCAGAGAGGAACAGTTTAACGGCATGCCATTGATGTACCGGAGGATTTGATTTCGGACGCAGCTTTTTGCCACGCTTGCTTTGTTCCGTACATTATATCATTGTAAATAGCTCGCATAAGACAATGAAGTTAAAAAATAGTCTGATGCGAATGTAGCAAACAAGCACGGCAGGTTGAAGAGATTGACAAAGCCTTGAAACATGTCAAAGTCAGCAAAGGAAATAATGTGACAAGGAGACTGTGATCATTCGTTTTTTCTCTCGTTCTATTTCAGGGATTTGAGGCACGTCTCTTGTGATCCATTTTTATCCTTATAACTCTTTTATCTTCGCATAGCTATTTTTACTTCACCTCAGCATGCAGACTTGCAAGCTGATGCAAAGATAGTTTTGACAGTAAGATAAGATAATAATGAAAGGATTTTTTTTTTTTTTTAAAACAGAGCCTCAATCATTTTTACTCCCACTGGTTACTCAACATTTGAGATATGTCTGATTAACAATAACCACGTTCCAAGCAGCAAGGTTGTTAAATATTTGAGTATTACAACCTGACCTCTGATCACTCTGCTGCATAAATTGACCACAAAAGGAGAAGAAAGCATTTTTACATGAACATTTCACTCGCATTCTGTTGTGCTATTTAAGTACTGTATTTTCCGCACTATAAGGCGCACTGGATTATCAGGCGCACCTTCAATGAATGGCCCATTTTAAAACTTTGTCCACATATAAGGCGCACCGGACTATAAAGCGCACCATTAATGCGTCATGTCAGATTTTTAATCCAAATCAAATCATTCTCCATTTTATAGAATAAATAACTCAACGTTGCTCAAACGTTAATGCAATCACAATATAGTAACACTCGAAATAGTGAAAACAATAACAATATATTAATAACTCAACGTTGCTCAAACGTTAATATCACACAACACACAAAATAAACACGTAAGGCTTACTTTAATAAGTTAGTCCTCATCCACGAATCCATATTGGTCCATATATAAGGCGCACCGGATTATAAAACGCACTGTCGGCTTTTGAGAAAATTGGAGGTTTTTAGGTGTGCCTTATAATGCGGAAAATACGGTAGGTCAGTATACTGAAGTGTATTGTGGCTAAAATAAATATTGGACTAAAACAAGGTAAAACAAACACATAAGAATGAAAGATAGGCCACAGAATTTTTGAACATAGTCACAACTATAAGTGCATGCATGGCTTGGCACCAAGTCTTTTGTTATATTTGAGGCCAACCTTGTACCTCGAGGTGCCTTTTACACAAATTACAAATCAATATAGACAGTACAGTATATTAAACATATGCCTTCCAAAAATTGCTGGCTCATCACAATGTCTATTTCAGTAAGGAAAGCAATTAGGGTAATAAAAATCAAAACAATGCACAACTATTAGAATTAGTTGGTCTTCCTGAGAAATTGAATTTCTCATTAATATTCGGTAATAATGGACACCAACTGATGGATGTAGAAAGGATAACCAAAATCAGTAGTTAAAAAAAGAAGTGGACAATGAAATCAAACTATTAATGTTTGGTTTCTGCTTTTAAAGAGAAGTAGCTTGAGAGTTCAAATAGTTTTATAATGAGGCTTTTGTACCCACACATGTAGGTGCTGTGTTTATGTACATATAAAAAGTATGTGCAGTCAGCAGAGTGGGTGGGACGGCTTGTAAAAACTGCACGTTGAATAATTGATCGTGTACATAAAGCATGGATGTGAGAAGAAGGTGGGAGAGCCTGGAACAGCAAAAAAAAAAAAAAAAGAGATGTGCATTGAGAGAAAACGGAAAAAATATTCTAAACCTAGATTTTGGAAAAAAAGAGTTTGACCTCACTTTTATTTATTTATTTATTTATTTTTATTTAACTAAGTCAATCTAAATCCAAAGTGAATAAATCATAAATAAAATAAATCATCTTTAAACTACACGTTTAAATAATTTACCAAACGGTGAAGGATTTTTCAAGAAAAAAAATTAAATATTAAATTTATTTATTTATTCATTTATTTATTTAAGTCAATCTAAATCCAAAGTTAATAAATCATCAATAAAATAAATCCTCTTTAAACTACGCGTTTCTCCACTTAAATAATTTACCAAATATTGAAAAAAAATTTTTTTTAATATTAAATGGCATCCCTGCATGAATGTTTACAATTGACTGAAATTGACAAGACATTGACTTTCATTTCCCTAAAACGCCATGTTGTTTGTGCCCGATAAAAGTCACTTAGGGCTACACTCACCTGTTAGGTGTAACATAAAACAAATCAGACCATAAATACAGTACAGGATGACGCTAAGCAAAGAGCCTCTGCAGCTAACTAATGGCCTTCAGTTAGGGGATTATCCAGGATCGTTCCCTTGAGAGGGAAACAGCAAGCCACCATCTATCATTACTCTGAGGAAGCAGGGCTGCAAATCTAAAGAAAAATAAACATCACTTAAAAGTAGACCATGTGACGCACACATTTTTATTATCCTTATTCTCAGAAGCTGATGTAACGCAGGAGAAGCACACAATTCTTTCTGCAAAAACACTACCACCATAAATGCACTTAGAATTTTTTTATTGTGGTCAAATGATTGCTTTTTTTTTAATGGCAATATGTCTGATAGGTCTCAATATTCTTGTTGGAGAATATTTTTAATCAACATTATTAAAAGTGTATTTCTGCGATTGTTTTATTTAATAAGATTCAAGAGTTTTTTATTCGCCATGTTTGAGCGTGCCAAACAAGGAATTTGACTTCGGTAAATCACACTCTCTGTTCAACATTTAGGTGACTAACAACACTCAGGACATGTGAAAAATGGCAAATATTCTCAAACATCCCCTGATCGTAAACTCCCAAAAGGGCAAGGAAAAACTCAAAACTCCAGCTAGGGGAAATGAGAAACCTTGAGAAGAGACCACAGATGGGAAGGTCCCTCTTCCATTGCAGTGAAATGCAATGCAGACAATAACTGTGAACACACGCACACACCAGTCCACTCGTGTGCCATTTTTCAAATTTATCGACCCATGTGCCAGAGCCATTCTTGAGCCATGGGCCTGGACAAACATGCACACAAGGGAACGTGCATAGCAATTTACTGCTTCATTGTGATGAGTAAAAGCATTAGGAAACCAATATGGAAGGCTGAGCAATTTTCATTGAGTGCACTTGAAATTATAGCTTTGACGTTGATAAATTTGAATGTATTTAGTAACGCGAGACAAAGATTGATTGGATTCCTTTCATTAGCGTCACAGAATGTGTACATGCGAGAAGGCAGAACTGCCAACACATTTAATGCCCTCACAGGGGCGGGGAAAGGTTAGGTGTTGACATATGATGCTTAATAATTAATTGCATGAAATTGTAGCACAAAATCATCCTTAACATCCTAAATTAAACACTTTTCTAATATGTAGTTTTGCAAATTGTTAACAATGGAAGAAGTAGCCACATTTTGTCCTTTACAAAAAGCATTAGTTATTGTCATGTGGGGTATTCATTTTTCGCAAGATACAGCTCGATTTTACGTGCTTCGATTCTACGTGACTTTGTCTAATGCGGTTTTGTCATGGACCCCAATTTTTTTTTTTGTCATAAATACATTTCCAAGTAGTATTTTAAATGAACGTTATAAAGGCCATACAAAGCTAAATGCGCACATTTCAACCATGTTGCTCTTATTTATTTATTATTTATTCATTGCTCTTATTTATTCATTGTATGTGCCTTCTTGTTTTTACCTTTTGTATTGTTTACTTGAATGTTTTGTTTGTCCGTGGACCAATATATATATATATATATATATATATATATATGTCTTGTCACCGTGGGATAGTAGGAAACGCAATTTCAATCTCTTTGTGTGGCTTGACATGTGAAGAAATTGACAATAAAGCAGACTTTGACTTTGATAAACCTGAGTCCATTTAATTCCTGTGACTAATTTAAAGGTGTTTGATAAGAAGTAGTCGGTATCGGAAAGCTCCTTAGCTGCCCAACATGTCTGATGTAAATTAAAATGACAAAGGACCACGTTGACTGCCTACAAACATGCCTTTCTAAAAAAGTAAAAATAAAAAAAACAAGACTTTCTATATAACGCACTTAAATCAAGCTTTTGCTGTACCTCGATTGAGGTGTGTATGAATGCAGTCAAGAATGTTTTTCAGTCCCGATAGTTGACTACACTTTTTTTCGTATTTACAATACACAGGGTGTGAAAGAGGGATCACTCATGCGCCACTTTGCTTTACGCACCAGTGATGCTGAGGTCCCAGGACGACTGATGTCACACAATTTCTTGTCTATTTCAGCCCCTAAAGGTACCCTTGTCATTCACCTTACATTTACCTTATCTTTTTAAGATTTTTTTTTTAAATTACTTGTGTGTTGTGTGTTCATGCATACTTCTCTGTGTGTAATTGTGTGTTGTTCCTTGACTAATCTGTCTTCATTAGCGGAATGGACCTTGAGTGTCTAACGTCCTTTCTGCCCTTTAGATCAGTAATGAGAATAAACACCCCTGATACACAAAATAATCCATGTCAAAATAGAAATACACTTGCGGGCCTCATTTTCAATGAGTTAAAAATAGCAGCAAGCTAATGGGACAAGTTAGCATGTGATGAGGGAGGGTGTGTAATTAACAATGGAAAAGTGTAGACAAAAAAAACACTTTTTCTGCTTGGTCAAACTTTTTGGTGCAAATTAGCTCCCATAAATGAACCAAATTCCCTGCTGTGCCTTTAGGAAGACAATTTGCTCAATTTATTGTTTCCACTGGATACTGATTTACGTCAAGGCCATCTCTTGGAGGGCCTATTAAATAGCAAGCCCTCCTCAGGCTCAAAATGCCACCATGACTAGTCTCTAAATGTAAAAATAAAAAAAGCAACAATGCTTCAATTTTATGGTGGAGTGGGATACTGCTACTTTGCAGAAAAGATTTCTCAGCGGGCAACCGGTGCATCAGCAGTTCACAATTGTCGCTCTTCCAGGAACCTAATTGAGGTCTCTGTTGTCTGTCACTTTGCGTACAACAGTGCTACAGGAAGTACACACAAATTAGGTGCACTTGTACAACCATATATTTTATGGTAATGAAATACAGCTCGGAAGGATATTGGAGGTCTAATTTGGTAAATCATTAATTCAGGTCATTTTGTGCAAATGTGGTCAGCAAACTAACATAATTTCCTTTAAAGTCAGAATTCTGAGAAAAAATAAATAAAAATCCTGTCACCCCCCCCCCCCCCTTTTTTTTTTCTTCTTCACTGGCCTTAATCCTCTTCCGTAGTGATAAATACTATCAGCGTAATTAATTAGTTTTTTTTTAAAAATCCTTAATTAGTGATTGAACTCGCTATTGGGAATAGTCATTTGAGAACTGAAGTGTACAACTTATTTAAGCAAGAAATGGCGCTATCTAGTGGCAAAAGAGAAACACAACACACAGTAGCCACTCATTCAGAGCAGGCGTCAACAATACTCGCCCAAAAGAAATTGGCTAATGGAGCTCATAACTGCTCCTACACCAAACTTACCTCAACTTCTTTATGGCATGTTCCAAAATGTTCCTAGGATATGTGTTTGCAGTAAAAATAATTAAAAGTTGTGTCAGGCAGTTGTCATCAGTTGAAACTGTCAAGAATTCTGACACAATGCAGAAAATAGTGTTTATTTTATTGCACATATGGAACAAAAAAAAGAACTTGGGACATTGAAGGTAGTGATTTGCAAATCTCTTCCAAAGACAAAATATTGGATGCTAGAACTTTATTTTTCGATTGGTGGTAAATCAAGGCTGTGTTCACACCTACAATGCAGCAAAAAGTCTGTTTTTAACCGCATCAAGATGCTGCATGTGCGAAAAAAAATGTGTCCAGCCCATCTCAATTCAGTGTTTGCTTTTATCTTACTGTCCCATATTATTATCCTTGAAGACTCCTGTCAGTATCAATCCACTAATAAATCCACGTCTCTTCTCCAATATGAGAGTATATGCAAAACTGTGTTTAAGAGGATTTTAGCTGCTGTGGAATTAAAAGCAGCATTCTTAATTTAACATCACAGGAAAGCTTGAGTGACAGGCTTAGGACAAAGAGGCTTTGAATTAAGCAAAATGTTTGTCTCTTTTTTTAGTCCAAAGCAAAGAAAGATGTGTTTATATAACATGTTCTATCCAAGTAATTAAATTCTATATATTAATTGTGGTTAATCAAGTTTATTGTTGTTTGACATTTCAAACATTAATTATAACTGGACCTTGCTCATGTCCTTTATGTGTGTAAATAGAACACTAAGCTATACCTCCAGGTCTCCATGGAGATGATGGCTGAGACAGTCGAGCTGGAGCATACCTGGAAGCTGCTCAGATTTTTTGCACATTTTCATACGTTATTGTTAGCGTAGCCTTTGGTCAACATTTGGTCCTTCTACTTTTATGTTTTGTCTGTCACAACATTATTACCTGATAGCGGTGGTGGGAAGTCACTATGCAAATACTTTATTGTACTTTTCAGGTATCTGTGCTTTTTGCTTTTGCTCTATACATTTGAAAATGTACTGTAAATCTGTACTTCCTATTCTTTTCTCATAATATTCTGATTCATTTTCTCAACCTTGCTGAATGACAACAGATACAGAAAAAAAACAATGTGCATGAGCTTGATTCTCAAACATGGCCGTTCATAATAGCATGTGATTAATAAAATGCATAGTTGTAATACCTAAATAAATATAATCACAGAGAACTACGCTAGTATTAGCACTGGAAACATGACGTTCATCATGGCTATGTTGGTAGAATGAAATTTGTAATGGAGTTATTTGTTTATGTTTCCATAGACTGCATGGTAGTGCTGTGTGTATTTAGTAAAAAAGTAAGCAGAATGGATAAATAGCGTTTCAAATTTAAAAGGTGATTTTGTAGATGAATAAACTGAGAAAAAATGTAACTCGTGTGTCAAAGCATCATCCATGGGAACCACATGGAAAAGCCATGTTATACACAATAATAACCCGTAGAGGACGCCAGTCACCAAGACAAATATTTTGTATCGACAGTAGCTTGATCGTGTTGGTCACCATTTATAGCAGTATTTTAGTTAATGTGCCGTTTTCATCATCAAAATGACATAATGTACCTAATTAATCCCCTACTTTCTTGCAATGTGTGATTATCTTACCTAAACATTGATCATCATCGACGGCCGTGTCTAATAATAATAATAGTGATAATAATGATAATATTGATAATAATGATACATATTATTATTACGATAATATTATAAGAATGATAATCATCACATCATCATTATTATGGGAAATCTTCATGCAAATGTAAAATAGAAATGCATCCAAAAGCTTATTGCAATATACCAAAAATAAAATTTAAAAATAACATGGTGGAATTCAATGCATTTGCACTGCGCGTGCACAAGACACACGTGCACACGCCCTGGGTGTTGCTCGCATCAATCCACCTGTTCGCGCGTTTGTATATGATGTGCTCCCTTCTCTCCTCTCAAACGAATGGAGCATCCACCAGTTCGCCTCCTCTGGGTGGTTTTGCACATCAAATAAGCCGTCGGCATTTTATTTTGATTGCTTTTTCCACAAACAATGTTTTTCTGAAGACACCAGCCTTGCAGTCAAGACGGCGAACACAGCGGCTTCTCGTTGCGTGGACTGATTTCGAACCAGTTTGGAATTCTGACTCACAACACCACCGCGTGAAAGACGCAGTGGACGCGCCACTGTGAGGCTTTTCTTTTCTTTTTCCATTTTTATTTCTTTTTCTGCCTTTTATTCCTTGACATGGGCGAAGTCGTGGTACCGGTGCCACCTCGCCTTCTCGTGGCAGTGTGACAACTTTATTGTTCATCATTGCCCTCTTTTTTTTTTCCTCCTCTTAATGGGATCGCGCTTTTTCCGGGGAATTACCCGTCGTTTCCTTCCCCAATTATGTTCACTTTTGCTGCCTTCTGCTATATGCTGTCTCTGGTTCTCTGCGTGTCCCTCATCTTCTTCGCAATATGGCATGTAAGTACTTCATTTATTTTTAGATGTGTCCAATATCTTACAGTGCGACGCTGCAATATTTTCCAGTCATCTGTGATATAATTTGAGAAACATTTATCCTAATTTCTGTCTGAATGAATGGTGCACACCTGTATCTGATCTCATTGTCGCATAAATATCACAATTTAGCTTCTAATTTTGCTTTCTTAACACGATCGCAATCCGGTTTAACGCAACCTGCAACACGGTGTAATATCCCATATCAATAAATCGGTAATCTTCCCTGATCTTTTTGGGAGTCCTGCAGCTTTCCCAGCACACGGACACGCACGTACACACGTAATCAGATCCATCCTCAGATGTTCTAGTCGACCATGCAGTGCAGAAATATTTGAAAAATATGACAGGTGGCCTACACCTTTTTCATCGTCGCTAAATATGCATGGATCAGAATTCTAAACAACAAACAGAAATGATGGATTTGGAATGGCTGCATAAAGTATGCATAGACTTCAATGTATGGATATGTTTATTGAAAAAGATTATTTTGATCTCCATATTCTTAATATATGCTAATAGTATAATTGTCATGTCCAACCCTAAGTAGGAAGTGATTCACTTTTATTTGTATGATTTATTTATTACCTACCTAGACTAGCTAAGATGATTTCGGTTTTGATGGGACTTTTAGGACACAAGTTGTGGACAATGCAGCTTTGCGGAACATTAAGAATGCAAAATTCATAGAATTTTAATCATGATTTCAATTATTGGTGCCATGATTAAGTTAACTTGGTACGGAGCAAAATTTTTATTCAAAATGTGGGCTATGCTCTGGGGCGTGGTGGCCATGGGGAACGTTGGGAACATTTTGGGATTTTCACAAATGGCTGGTCTGTATTGAGGCACAATTGATGATTATCTTTCCTAGATAGATAACGTCGGCGATTGCATTTTGGCGCCAGATGACCAACTCAGTTGCCCAAAGATCAGGTAACGACCAATTATGGCCTGTTTTCTGGGTTTGGTCATGTGACATTGGTAAACTGAGCCATGACTGGTTGTTACTGGAGCCCTGATCACATGATGTCATTTTCAATCAACAGCAAATAGCTAAATGCCTTTTTAAAGGTATTAATTGTAAATGAAAAATAATGAAGTTCTGAAATTCAGTCAGCGATATTTATATCTTTCGTTTGATGTGGTTATATTTATCGGCGTGTATGCCCGACATGCACGTAATCCACTATTGATTTTGCAGTTTTAATCCATTTTTTAATCAAAAGTCATTATTATGGCTTGTTATTTTTTTAATTAAATGTTATCAGATGATTTCCATTCTAATTAGTAAAATCACAATCCTATTTTCTTGCTGTTTTATAAATAAGTGACGGAAAGCAGACCATCTCCAGCAAATGTATATATTATTTTATTTAAACCTACATGTATTATTTGAAAGATACAACACATTGTGAAGCTGCTGTGTTGTGTTTTCTGCTTAAGGCAGCAGAAAGAGTGGTGACGCCTTCTCCACAGATTCCTGACATATAGACACACAGCATAATAAGATCAGGCTGCACACTGAGAGGAAACATAATTAGGTAGAGCTTGTGCGTTGGGAATATGATGCTGTGGAAGCATGCTGCAGAGCCAAGCTTTGCACATTTAAACTAGACACCTGCCGAAAGCTGGTAATGTTGGCTCACTTACTCACTCCTCCTTTCAACAGTTTTTTTTTTCGTGTGCTTTTTCATATGCACTCGAAGTACTTTGAGTTGCTGGCGGGGGTATTCAATAACTAAGACTTTATTGTCTGCAGGTAATTGCTTGCATTGAAAAACAGTAGGCTTTAGCAAAACTAAGCTATAAATTATAACACAATAGACACAATGCAATGAAAAAACGAGTTGGAAAAAATGTTAGAACAAGAGTAAAATGAAATGTGAACTTTGGCGACCTAAAACAAGTCTGTTATTTTTGCACATGTGCTGAACCCTTTTGGCCTAATTTCACACACTTTACAAAGGCAAGAGCATGCATAATTAATCACTCAAAGAAAAGTGAAAAACGTTAAATTGGAGAGTTGTTAGGATTATTTTTTTAATTTAGTCTTGAGTGATGAGAGACGTGACACTGTCTAGCACATTCAATTCAGTGGATAAAAATAATCTTAATTACTATACGAGCAAATTAAGTAGGTGCTGACCTAGACACTGTTGTGTATTTGCTTTATAAACAAATTCAGACTGTGGAGACAGATGAGAGGTGTTAAAAGTAAGTCCTTAATAAATCTACTTGTATTATTTCTACAAGCAGGAACACTGCCAGGGAATTTAGTCAGTCGGTATATTGCTGCATGGCGTTAAGTGGTTAGCTGATTAGCATCCCAGTGGAGAAGTTCTGGACTTGAATCCGGTCTCGGTGTGCTTTGCATGTTCTGGGAATAATTATGTTACGATCAATGAACATAAAGGAGAAGTCATGTCCTATATTTAGAATATAACTACCGTATTTTCCGGACTACAAGGCGCACCTAAAAACCTAACATTTTCTCAAAAGCCGACAGTGCGCCTTATAGTCCGGTGCGCCTTATATATGGACCAAATTCCTAAATTTAAACTGGCCCGAAGCATTGTGTCATGAAATCAATCATAAGTGGCCCGCTGAAGACTATGAATCATGAATCAAAAAGACTATGGATCATTATTTTGTGATTATAAAGTAATTTGTTGCGTCTGAAGTTGAAATAAAAAAGATAAAATGGCGAATGATTTGATTTGGATTAAAAATCTGACATGATGCATTACCGGGGCGCCTTATAGTCCGGTGCGCCTTATATAAGGACAAAGTTTTCAAATGGGCCATTCATTGAAGGTGCACCTTATAGTCCGGTGCGCCTTATAGTCCGGAAAATACAGTATGTTAATCAATAATGTTTGAAAGGAGAGCGATTAGCTGTGTTTGTTTCTTGTTTGTGGGAAGTAGGACTTCAATTCCAGATAAATGCCATATATGACCTTTCATACCTGAACTGGTGTCCACTTCATTGCGTGCTATTGAGTTGGAACCAATCTGACATTAGTTGCATAAATGTCAACAATGTGTTTTTTCTTCAGGTGTCCATGGTGACAAATCCAAACCATAGAGCAGAGAAAACAAAACATCCCACCCGCCTACGTGCATAAACAATCAAATGACCTCTATGTAAGAGAGCGTTTTAGTGACGGAAGCAAGGGACTTCCCCTTCAATAGAAAGAAATTGAACCGAACAATTTGCGGCTGTCTCCCGGAGTAGATGGAGAAGCCAGACAATAACAATACCCAGGAAGACGATGATAAGCAAAAGTGATGGATAGCTATTTTCACCACAAATATGGTATTAATATCACTAACAGAGTTACAGCCGAGATAATACGATCATTCATGATTGATCCCCGGAGAGGAATTTCAGCTGTCCTGGTTAAAGCGGCACAACAGATAGTTAAAAAAAAAATTAATACAATACAAGACGCAGTAATTGGAAGACTGTCTGTTCATTGCACAAGAAACAAGACCAGTTGCCCATAGGGGAGCTCATAGGAATGATTATGAAGCCATTGTAATTAACATACAAGGTGAACTGCAACCTCCCTTGAGCTCTAATGCTCAACGCTTCACTAGGCCAACTTCACTTGAGTAATTTCTTTCCCATGTTACACCAGTCTCTAATGTCCTCCATGTATCATTAAAGCCGGAAGTGTGCCGAATGATCTTCTGGAACACCTCTGAGAGATTGGGGAAGTCCTCTGGTGCAGACATGATATACAGTCTAGCCAGTGTTGCGCAAGGCACATTGGGAGAATAACTCTTTCTGTCAGCAAAAGGCCACAACTTATTGGGTCCATGTGTGCAGCACATCACATTTCATTCAATCCAAATTTCCATCCCTGTATTATATAAAAACTGAACACTATTGCTCTTTATTTGCCAGATCTTGCTTTGGTCTAACCCATTGGGTCCATCTCAATTTTGCTGATATGGGCAAAATTTCTTAACTGTGTTTAACTTCTAATTATAGGGCAAATGCTGTCTACCCTTTTTTTTTGGTATTGGAATAACAGATAAATTTAGTAGAACGCAACAAAACAATGTTTGTGACGTTGCAAATCACATTTTGCTGTGCACGAAGCAGAGAAGATTGCTCGGCTTGGCTTAAATGTTGAGGAAGAGGTCACACTTTTCAGAAGATATCATGTCTCTTAACCAAATGACCCAAGTCGAGCAACAAAACAGAACTGAGCCAAAGACACAAATATCAAAGGCGAGAGTGGAAACAATTTAAAATTCAAAAGCGATAGAAGAGCAAAACAATACTTAAAGGTACCGTATTTTCCGCACTATAAGGCGCATCGGATTATAAGGCGCACCTTCAATGAATGGCCTATTTTAAAACTTTGTCCATATATAAAGCGCACCGGACTATAAGGCACAACATTGTGATTTACCGAAGTCAAATTCCTTGTTTGGCACGCTCAAACATGGCGTTAAAAACTCTTGAATCTTGAATTAATGCATCATGTCAGATTTTTAATCCAAATCAAATCATTCTCCATTTGATCTTTTTTATTTCAACTTCAGATGCAACAAATTACTTTATAATCACAAAATAATGATCCATAGTCTTTTTGATTCATGATTCATAGTCTTCAGCGGGCCACTTATGATTGATTTCATGACACAATGCTTCGGGCCAGTTTAAATTTAGGAATTTGGTCCATATATAAGGCGCACCGGACTATAAGGCGCACTGTCGGCTTTTGAGAAAAGTTTAGGCTTTTAGGTGCGCCTTATAATCTGGAAAATACGGTAGTTTGTCATTGTCATGGGATCCTCTAACTTCCCTTGTTTCTCTGATCATGAATTCTGGTAACATCTAGAATGCAAAAATGGCCGAGTCAAGCTACAGTAGACTGGTGCTGACAAGAACACAGGAGAATAGATAAAAGAGCTGAAGGATATGAGGCCAACATAACCTTTAGCTATCACCTCTGGAATGATGCATAGGCAAAGGAAGAGAAGCCATTGAGACTACAAAGTTTGCACACTGGGGCGTATCTGGCTTCATGATAGATAAGAATTTAAAATGATCAAATGTAAACAAAAGATCAAACCGATTGAGAGGGCGAGTTTCAGACAGCTATTGAAGAACCTGTAACGTTGAATCTAATAGTAATGGGCATGACAGTTCTTTTGAGTGTCCTGAATCATTAGAATCAGATGATTTAAAAGAGGAGTCAAAGGAGTCATTCACCGAATCATTAATCCCCCTTCAGAATATAAAAAAAAAAAATCTCTTGATGGATACGTCGTCGGCGTCCTTGGTGAATGATGAACCAATTATTCACTTCCTGAACTCGCCAATGAGAACAGAACGAATGTATGAATTTAGAAGATATTTTAATGCGAGAAGCTTTTTGTTTTATATGCTGGGGAAGCCCTGGCATGGAAAACAGATCGCCTCTTATGAAAGATGAAAAATAATTCAGACGGCAGTACATCAGTGCAGACCGGCAACAGAAAAGAAAATAGTTGCGGTTAGTGCACTCAGTCTGCACCGTCTTCATCTGGATTATTCATGTCTTTATATCATTAATGAAATAAAGATGAAGTATAATTTATTATTTTCCTCATAATGTCCTATTTTTTTTGCCTTTATTTCATTCGCTATGAGTAGCAGGGATAATTATCTGTCTGTCTGTCTGCAATGCACCACATTGTACAAGCGGAGGAAACATGTTTATAAATTACACAAGAAGAAACACAGTGAACTAAAGGCAAGTGTTGATAGATCTTTCCTCACACGCATGGTGGGAGTTTCCGCCATGTGCACTGAGCTGTGGATGAGTGAGACATCAAATGGGAAGAAATTCATTGGTGCTACAATTGATTGTAATCGCCATGAAGCAAACAGTCAACAGAGTTTTTGGCACTAAGAAATGCAGGTTAATGGAGGTTTGACGGAAAACTGGCTTGGCTCAGCATTGATCCACGTGTTCATTAACCCCCACTGGCTCCTCATCCATCATCCTGACTGCACGGTTTCTATTGTTTCATTGCACAATGCACATGCTGGAGGATTATTTGGCAGTTCCTTATCCTTCTTTCATTTTTCACTTCTTTTCTTTTTACCAAACACTCAAGCCGGAAATATCGTAGGACGGTTGCAGGAGACAAACTTAGTCATTCATCAAAAAGGACAAAGAAAAATCTTCTTTTTCTTATTCTTGGTTTTTCGTCTCTAATTCATTGCGGTGGAAAGTTAGACCCTGTGTTGGTAATCCCACAGTTGCGTGAACGTGAGAAGAGGGGCTGCGCCGTTGAGGGAGTGATCACAATCAATTTTAATTATGGACATTCTTCTGAATGTGGCATGCTTGTGGTGCACTAGATTCTGTCCCTACGTGGTCCCTAAGTGGGCATTTGGAGACCCCCACCCCAAACGGCATGATTTTAAAATTATATTTTTATTTATTGAGGAATGAAATAAATCGTGTTAGACAATCTGTTTACCGTGCTTCAGCCACGTGGCTTTAAATCAACTTTCTCCCATCAAATTGTCACTCGGGCTGGCACATCTCTTAGACACTCCTTCCCTAAATATTCAGAAAAGCAACCCAAGCTATAATATAAAATATTTCAATAATTCATATAGCATATATAGCATTCATTAGATCTGTCTACAGATTAATTTTCACTAAACAGATTACAAAATGCACTAATTTAATTTAATAAAAATATGTATTTTTATATCTTACATATGCTTCCAATTTTCCCTAGATAGCGTATATACTATTTATTAGATCTGTCTGTAGATTAAATTTCACTAAAGAGATTTACAAAATGCACTAATTTAATTGAATAAAATCTGTATTTTTATACCTTACATATGCTTCCAATTTTCCTTTCATGCCTCGCAGAAAGCCTGACAGCAGCATACAGAAAGCTCATCGGAGATGTCTGTGAGGAAACGATTAGTTTCATTTGATTTCCTCAGAGCGGAGTAAAGGGTTAACCGTGCCAACGCTGTTTATCAACATCAGGGAAACTGGCTTCTCCAGCTGTCTCCCTCTGCCAAGGTGTTCTGCACAGATACAGGCCCTGTAGGAAACATGAAAGTGATTAAAGCAGAAGCCAACTCACGGTTTATGCATTACCTTTGACCTCTGGGAAGTCTGCGGCAATGATTTTGATATTCCTTCCGAAGTCCGAGGATTAGTTGTCACATGGGAACTAAAAATATTTTGTTTTCCAAGCACTGAACACTTCCTGTTTAAAAATGTCAATTACGGTATTTTCAGTGGGTAATTTGAAACAAATAAAATAATCTCCCTTAATTTTTTCAATATGGTTGATTTGCATACATGATAACACTGCATAGGCAATCTCATCAGGCATGAGGATAGTCAAGGGGTAGCTAACACTAACAGAGGGGCAATGAACCAGGATCGTGCTTGGGATCCATTGGGTAATAACATGTATAAAAAGCTGCCTGTCAGTTCTGGAGTCAAGGGAAATAATCAGGATCAGAGCAAACCTCTGCCGTGTCTTTGAAGGTAATACATTGATGTGAAAAAATATATAAAAGGCGTGCCGCTTCTGTTTCTGCGCATCTTGTGTGATTTTTTTTTTTCCCATCAGGTGTGCACATACCAACACTGATTTGTTCTCGGATTCCGAATTGACATAAACCGCATTTTGATCAATATGTCAGTCATAATATATATATATTTTTTTTTTTTTAATTTTCAGATAACAGCTTTCGATGAGCTCCAGGCGGACTTTAAGGTGCCCATCGATCAAGGCAATCCACTCCATGCGGTAGGTGTGCTCTTTTTTTTATTTTATTTTTTTTATAAACATATTGTTCTTGTGTAGCCACAATTACCAGAACTACATTATCAGCTTTACTTTGTGACATTTTTAAAAATATTAATGTTCCTGGTTAGCTAATGGTGATATTTCAAATGCACAGGCTTGTTTCAAAATAAATGCTTACATGTTAGGAAGCATTTCCATCACCTTATTAAAACAACTTTTGAAGCCTATATGAGTATTTATATTTTTAGTGATGTAATCGTTGCCTAAAATAACACATATTTCAATCATTTGCATTTCAACCATTTTGTCTGTCTCTGAAGCTGTAACATTTGACTGCCACCTATTCCATGACTGTCATTTAATAATTTCAAAAGCTTAATCGTTAGATTCAAGCCATGAGCCAATCATGAAAATGTAAATCTCAAAACATGCCAACAGAACATGTTAAATTCTTCTTAGTTTGTAACAGTTCATAAATCAATATTTAATGGTTTATTTTTTTCAAGAAGACTGCTAGCAGAGCCCAACTTGTCAGAACTTCCTTCGCTACCAGAAAAAAAAGACACTTCACTTTCTAAGAGCCACCGGGTTCTATCGCTGGGTATTGGCGGTGAGCTCATGGGAAATGGAATTTCTGCAATAAACGAGATTGGGCGAATTAATTTCAATGCTGGTTTCCATAGCAACTCACTACTAACCATTTCAGTTTTATCATAATTGTGTTATGTAAAGTGAGTGCTCTGCATAATTTGCCACTGTTGCCTCATTATATTCATGGATACCTTTTACGTTCGTGCTAGCGTAGCGTAATATGTTCAATAACTTCTCATCTTTGGCATTTGTTAGCATGTCATTCATGCACAAGGCGCTCTGAAATAAATTTAGATGACTGTGATCCAATCCAACCTGTTGTTTATTTTCGCGTCTCTTGCTCATGTCACCAAGTACAAGTTACTTTTGCACCAAATTTACCTCCACTGCCTTCAGTCTAATTGCCTGCTAATTAGTAGGTAGTCTAGCTTGTTGCTAGTTTGATTGTTTGTTATTAGTACTACCGAATTTTACAATAGACTTTGATTACTGTTGGGATAATAATATTCAAAATACCGTGTTTTCCGCACTATAAGGCGCACCTAAAAACTTCCAATTTTCTCAAAAGCCGACAGCGCGCCTTATAATCTGGTGCGCCTTATATATGGACCAATATTGAGCCACTACAGCAGGCGAATCCAAATATATGGATTTATATATGGAGAAAGTTTTAAAATGGGCCATTCATTGAAGGTGCGCCTTATAATCCGGTGCACCTTATATATGGACAAAGTTTTAAAATGGGCCATTCATTGAAGGTGCGCCTTATAATCCGGTGCGCCTTTAGTGCGGAAAATACGGTAATGTGATTGTGGTGAATCAGGTCATCTTCAGGACAGAGGAAATGCATACTAAAAGGATCAGCTATTATTTTTTTTCCACTCTGTTCCTCTGTGAATTTTCTGTTCAGTTATGCCACCAGTACATTAAACATCAGAGGCAAACTTTCTTTTCCCTGAAATGACTTTTTCTTGTACTCTGAAACACTTAAAATAATGAAAAAGCAGCAAGATACATTTCATGGTCTTTTTTTTTTTTTTTTTCTTCAATCACACATTTATGGTAACTCTGAAATGAGGTAGGGTCCCATGTGACATTTTGGGATAAATGACAGAGAGAGTTGAAGACACGATTGTCTTGTAGACACACACACACACACACGATGTTTGGAAATGGAAAATATTTATAATTCATACGTAATAACAGCAGCCAATCATTTCCAATCAAATGAATTAAAAAACACTAAATACACACAAATGAGGAATGAATCAGGGGCATCTTTGAAAAATGTAACTCAAAGGCAGAATCTGTACATATACATAAATAAAGTAATACTTTTTATATAGAACGTCATTACAGGTAACTCGTGTGATTGTTATAATTATTCTGACACTGATAGAAATACTTAATAAATAGAAGCCAAAGTTATACACAACACATTCTTTAGAACTTGCAACACTGCGGGGAAAACCCAGAATGTGATGCTATGGGAGTTTATTTAATATTTGATGATGACGTTAAAAGCTTAAGTGAAATAGTGACTGCTCCGGTCAGCACTTTGGCGAGTGCTGATTTGTGCTTCAGAGGCTTTTTCCACATTATTACACAAGCTGAAAACATATTGTGAATACATTCACAGAATGTTTTTCTTAAATCTGTCTGCCTACGACTCAATCAAATCCAGCAAAATGTGAGAATCTGAAATTGTGTCTACTTTTTGTCACCCAAAAATTCAATTATTTTTTTTTATACTTTATTATCTCACAGAGAGAGAGACTGCGAAACATCGAAAGGATCTGCAACCTGCTGAGGAAGGTGAGCAGCTTACAGCCTACCTATTTGTTGTCATTATTAATAATATTTGTTGTTTTTATAATTTGAAAATTTGGAGTCAGTCGTGGAGCGGTTTATAATAACACACTGATGCCTCCTGTGTCTTCTTGCTTCATGTTGGACTGGCAATAAGGCAATACAAATTGAAAGGTGATATGCCCTGCAGAGCTATTGAGTGTGTGTGTGTGTGTGTGTGTGTGTGTGTGTGTGTGTGTGTGTGTGTGTGTGTGTGTGTGTGTGTGTGTGTGTGTGCGTGTGTGTGTGCGCGTGCGCGTGTGCGTGTGCGTGCGCGTGCGCGTGCGCGTGCGCGTGCGCGTGCGCGTGTTGACACTTAGCCTTGAGGATGCAGTTTGATGAAGAAATGAGGCCTCCTCTGTCCTCACAGTTTTAACGTGACATTATTCTCTCTGATGATCTGAAACGGTCTCTGGATCCATCCATCCATCCATCCATCCATCCATCCATCAAGTTATGTTCAATTACAGTGTTTACCCCAAGTATGATCAGAAAAAAAAAAGCATGCATATATTCACAGCAGAAATTAATGAGTCGGTGTAAATTGTGAGCACTGTAGAGAAGAAAATCTGAAAATCTGAAATACAGTAAAGCGTGCATAATTACGACGCAGAGTGCAGGATTAGGTTAGCAGCAGATTGGGAGCAGTGGGAGGAAACATGAGAATGAAGGCTTATGGATTTTGTGGGCACTGGGGAGTGATAGGACATCATCTTTCTTAATATTGTTATTTTTCTTTCGGTTGGTTGTGATGGTGTTGATGTAGAATTATTATGAACCGCATAATGTTAAAAGTTAATGATAAATAATGTAACAATATCCTTCAATCAATATTTTAGCAAATTTTTACAAATAGTATTATGAATAACTAAGTTTGAAACTGGAGACTAGTAAAAACTCTTCAATGGTAACAAAAATTGCTGTATTTTTTTAAAAGTGAAGACAATTTGTAACTTTAGGATTGACAGATGAAGTTGATGCACAATTTGTCTTCAGGGGCCACATAAAATGATTTGGCGGGCCATTTCTGGCCCCCGGGCCTTGACTTTGACACCTATGATCTACAGCAGGGGTGTCAAACTAATTTTCTTTCGCGGGCCGCATTGTAGTCATAGCTTCTTTCGGATGGCCATTATGACTGTCAATAAATGTATGAGCACCTCATATTATAGAGCTACATATTAAATTATATTATATATATATATCATATTAAAAGTGACAAAACAAACTGACAAATAACTCGTTTTCAAATCAGATGAGTAAAAACTGGTCAAATATTTAAAAAAAAGATATTAAAAGTGAAGACAATTTGCAATTCTAGTAATGACACACAAATTTGATGAACAATTTGTCTTCGCGGGCCACATAAAATGATATCTGGCCCCCGGGCCTTGACTTTGACACCTATGATCGACAGTATAATAATGAAAATCAGGATAAGCATTCTACAGGCTACCAAAAGAACCAAGGCGCCAGTCTTACGGTTCAACTGGCGCCAAATGAACCGTTTTCCCGATTCCTTGACAAAACAACAAAAAAGACATTTTCATCGCAGGGGAGACTTAAATGCAAAGTTTCCCCCAATGCATGAGGTGACTGAAGTGCCCTCAAGTTTTCCTATTCCCGCATTAAACAGAGTTCACAGAGGACGTTTTTATTCTGTTTTGTGGATGCCTGCGGCTGCGAAACAAGAGGTTGCCGCCTGTTTCTCCCCTCCTCTTTTATCCAGAGCTCATCTTCCCACTTGTGAACTATTCAGCTCACTCCAACTGGCACAATCACAGCATGGTGGTCCTGATTGGTTTGGGTAAAAGCTTTGGCTAATGGTTTTTTTTTTTTTTTTCATGCTGGCAAACTCACAGTTCCATTTAAAAACGAGCAGAAATTAGAACATGTGCCATTTTTTGGCTTCCCCGATAGTGAGTGGAGTTGAATTTTGTTTTTTTTCTTGTAAAGCAGCAGGGGTTTGGATGACAACATTTAGTTGTTGAGCTCTTTTGGTACAAATGTGAATGTTATTCAGCAATGAGCCGGCACGTTGTCACAGCAACTGGACTCATTAAAACTCGTATTTTTAGTTTTCTTGCTTTTTTTTCCACTTCTCTAGTTGAATGCACTCTCTGGTTCTTAGATGATCAAACCAGTGACTTTCATAAAATGGATGATGGGTTGTCCTGGTTAGAGACCCAATCCCCAATCAATGTGCCCCGCAAGTAGATGGTTGTTAGAATCAGCTCCTACATGTATCGATTCACCAAGATCAAAAAGTCAGACAAGTCCAACCAGGGGGAAAGACATGACCGCTTCAGAAAAGGCTTCAATGCTGATGTTACGAAAACCCCGCTGGTGGTTGAGATACTGCTGACCCTCAGAATCAATCAATCCACACAGTCATACTTTTGACTGCACTGTGCTGGAAGGTCGAAGTCTGCAGGGATGCTTTTTGTCTGAACAAAGCCCCCTTGGGTGCTTTGTTGCAGGGATGAAATAACTAATTAAAGAAAGTGGGTTATTTAAAGGATAATTACAATGATTGAATCTGACCTTGAACAAGAATAAAATGTTAATATAAACACTTTGAGTTGAAGTAAAAGCCAAACCGAATAAAATTTTTATTTGACAATTGATCCACAAAAATCTAACCTGTTTTCAGGTATTTCTATTCATATTTAAAATTTGGGATTTGATTGCAATCGGTGTAACCCAAAGTTACTGCATTTACTATAAAGCCAAGTAATAAATAACTTGGAAAAGTAAAATGAAAGATCAAATAAAACATACGGACATAATCACTCATAGGAAATTCCATATTTCTATTAAGACAACAAAAGTGATTCCCAGTGTAGCTTATAAAAGCACGATGTGTGAGTGAATGAGATCCCTCATGTGGGAACGGTGTAAATCAGTCATTCCGAATAATGAGCTTATGCGCAAACCACAGCGCTACGTTGCTCCCACGCAGTGTTAAGCAGGCAGGAAGTCCTCAGATGTGGAGAACACTGTGGAGGAATAGTGTCAAGATTGGAGAAAGGGAAGCGAAAGCACCACGCAGCAAAGAGGATAATAATAATAGGAGAGGCGAAATGGGGGAAGGGAACCCCGTCTTTGATAAGAAAATAGTTGCCACTAGGAGATGTGTAAGAAATGAATATTAATAATGCCATGACTCATGCTAGAGACAGTATACATTTACAGGATTACCACTGTTTCTCTGAAATATAATTATAATTAATTAATAAAATAATTCTACACACACACACACACACATATATATATATATTTTTATATATATATATATATTTTTTTTTTTAAATATATATTTTACATATACAGTAATCCCTCGTTTATGGCGGATAATTGGTTCCAAAAACCACCCGCGCTAAGTGCAATCCACGAAGTACGGTCACCAACAAGAAGTACTGGGCAGGCTAACGAGTTAGCGGAAAGATGCTAATTCATGATCGTGCTAACGCGCGAAAACGGACTTCTAAAGGAATGTAAACAAACATTTGGAGCAATACTACTTTGTCCTAAAAGTTAGACACAAGTTTCCTCAATTTAGTTTTATTTTGACTTTTAAATGTTTTTTTAATTTGGAAAAAAAATCCGCGATGTAGTGAAGCCGCGATAAATGAAGCGTGAAGTAGCGAGGGATCACTGTACATACAATGTGTTAAGATGGAAGCCCACTCCAATCTAAACCCAGCCAATCAGATTTGTGAGTCTAGTGATGATAATAATGGTGGTGGGTTGAAGTTCAAGAGGTTCCCACGAGATTTCCATGATGCTCTGTGATGTTTCACTACAAAGGTTCTTGATGCCGCCTCACTCTCATTCATTTTTGCTGTGTCCGTCATGCATCGCATCCATCTCATAGTCTGTTCCTCATGTCTTCTCTCTTCCAACTATGTCCACCCACCCCATACACACACACACACACTCGCACACCATTTATCTACATTGGCCATAGAATGAACGACAGCTTGGCTTTCTGTTGCTTTAATCAGTGAGATTGTCTGAGATGGTGCCACTGAGGACCTGTCCTGCATACTTTGATAAAGTTTGCCAAGACACATTGAAGGAAAGATATACAGATGGTGTCTTTTTATCTGTTTGTGAGAGAGTAAGAAAGACATTTCAAATTAAGTTTAACTGGGCTAGAAATATACGACAAAGGATTACCCAAGTTTGAATTCTTAACTGATCTTAAAACTCTGAGATGATTAAAGAACCCAATTGATTTGGATATGTTTATAAAATTATGATTATCGTAAAAAATTTCCTTTGTTTGACCATAGAAGACAACATTTGCAGGATACACATCAAATTCCTCAGTCCTCTCACATTTATTTTCGAACAAATTTTCTTCAAAAATTCAAGAAACCCACTTAACTACATTTAGTAAAATAACGACTTACATCTAGCATAAAACCCTTTCAAGGGAAAAACTCCAGATACATATATTTACAAATAGATACGATTTAAACATGCAGTTTTTTTTTTATTCCCTTCTACATTTCCCAGTTGACGGTGATGTTGCATCTGCTCCTCGTCTCACATCTCCACCCAAGTGTACGAAGGCGTTTAGAATGTAGCAAGGCCCAAAGCAGCTGTCCTGACAACTCATGCACAGAGGGAATTTCATCAACTCAATTGCAAAAAAGGAAACTTCAATTTCATGCCTATCAAGGCTGCCCTAGGGTTCAAAGGGCATCAAGTACTGCTGACAACAGCAGTTAGATGTTTCAGCCGATTATATATATATATATATATATATATAAAAACTCATATACAGCTCATACAATATTTAGGAAAATTTGTTTGTGGAGTTTCTTTTAACATGTAGTGAAGCTCTGTAAAGTTGAGGGTAGCAGTAGAATTGAAATTTTCTAGGTCATCACACAACACACATTCAAAGTTGTCATTAAAAGTCTGAACTTCACAAAATCTTTGGTAAGAACTCGAGCTGTGCTTCAACATATTCAACAAAAAAAGATTTGTGTGAACATTTCTTTCCCATACTGTCAATACTACCATAACATAATGCATCATTTATCAATGGACGTCTTTATGGCCAGTGAAGTAGTCCATAATAGACCCATGATAACCACATCAGGCATAGTGACTAAATCACAATGACACTATCACGCTAATTCTCCTTGAGGGCTGACTATGAAGTAACGCTTGTGTTACAGAAATGAAGTATAGCAGTGTGGCCCTGCCAAGCTATTAAAAGCAGAGTAACAAATGTGTGTGTGTGTGTGTGAAGGTCGTCTTAACGCAGCACATTAGTATGTGCTAGTAAATAAACAAATCAAAGTTATTTATTTATTTATTTATTTATTTATTCTATTTACAAGATATACATATATATATATATGGAAAAACCTCAAATTTGCCCCATTTTTGGTATAAATATATATATTTGCCCCATTTTCAGTATATACCGAAAATGGGGCAAATTTGAGGTTTTTCCCTCAAAGACCCAATTGCAATTATCTGTTATGTTTACAGAATTTCATCATCGGGTGTCATGAATGACCTTATAAATCATAGGTGTCAAACTCAAGGCCCGGGGGGCCAGATACGGCCCGCCACATCATTTCATGTGGCCCGCAAAGACAAATTTTGCATCGACTTTGTGTCATTACTAAAATTATAAATTGTCTTCACTTTAAAAAAAAAAAAGAGACATTGCTTACAATTCTTATTACCATTCGTCTTTTTAAAATATTTCAACAGTTTTTACTAGTCTCTGATTTCAAAACTAGTTATTCAGGGTTAACTAAATTAATCAAATAAATAATTGAATAAAAAAGTAAAAATAAATAAATAAATGATAAAATAAAAAAATAAAACATTGAATAAAAACTAGTTGTTCATCTGTTTTGTAGCCTATACGGTATATAGAAGACGTCGGCAATCATCATGGCCCTCCGAGGGAAACTATGACTACGATGCGGCCCGCGACAAAAATGAGTATGACAACCCTATAATATACATAAGTCATTGTGTTTGAAAAATCAGTCATCTTTACGGGATCACATCATCTAACTTTTATGTTTAACACCTCTCTGAGTGTAACCTAAACCCAAATTTTATTCTTCATGAGATAAAATGTAAGACAGCACTCTTATATTTCCCCAAATTGAATAGCACGGGGGTCCATATAATTAATATTGTCTGTGTGAGAGCAGTCACATTTGAAAAGCTCTCTAGTCCTTTTTTGTTAGCTGTGAGTGTTGCACTCGCCCAAGCGGGTGGCGGCCTGGCTAATTGGAGTCGGAGAGGCTGAGGGTAAGATGAGGCAACCCCGTGAGGAAGTGAATGAAACGTGGGCAGGCGTTCTCATTTAGCACGTTGCGGTAGGAGGTCTCGGATGTAATGAGAGGAAACACTTGTGCTCTGATTTACTGAGATCCCAAATGACAAATTGTGATTTTTGCATCAAATCTACGATTGGCAAGCATCTGTTGTTGTTTTTTGTATACAAGCTGATACTGACCCTATAAATAACATGCCAGAGCGATCACCGATACAGCTCATTAGTACTGCAGGCAAGAACTAGATCTTGTATAGCCGTGAAGGGAATCATGATGCAATGTCATCCATATTCAGTGGATGTACTGTACCTGCTTTGGAGCTACGCATCACAAGAGATGCTGCGGGTGAAAGAGAGGTTGGATGTGTCACTCATCATCTGCCATAGATATTGAAATTGAAGCAGATGATGATGCGCATTAAATATGGGCATGGGGGATTGTACAATTTTTTTTGATAGGATGCTATACACTTAAAAAAAAAAAAAAACAATTGCACGTGATTAAAATCTGTTAAAATAATATATCATTTGAATATTTTTGAGGAAAACAAAGTTATTGACATCATTTCTCTAGAAGTAAATAACTTTTTTTTTTATCCTTGTATAAGAATAGACTGATGAAATAAAAAGCATTTAGACTACCGTATTTTCCGGACTATAAGGCGCGCCTAAAAACCTAAAATTTTCTCAAAAGCCGACAGTGCGCCTTATAGTCCGGTGCGCCTGATATATGGACCAAATTCCTAAATTTAAACTGGCCTGAAGCATTGTGTCATGAAATCAATCATAAGTAGCCCGCTGAAGACTATGAATCATGAATCAAAAAGACTATGGATCATTATTTTGTGATTATAAAGTAATTTGTTGCGTCTGAAGTTGAAATAAAAAAAGATAAAATGGAGAATGATATGATTTGGATTAAAAATCTGATATGATGCATTAATGATGCGCCTTATAGTCCGGTGCGCCTTATATAAGGACAAAGTTTTAAAATGGGCCCTTCATTGAAGGTGCGCCTTATAGTCCGGTGCGCCTTATAGTCCGGAAAATACGGTACTAGAAATGCTCACTTTAAGATTTAAATGTTAAATTTTCAAGATTTACTAGACAGGCAGCAACACTGTATATTTCCTGTCAATATTTGGCCATGAAGCAAGTTCCTCACGAAACTGGCTAATGTGATTTTCCATTGATAATATTTCATTTACAGTGATGCTAAAAACGACAGCTGATTTCCCAGGGTGCATATTTTTTCTGCCATCAAACATCAGGGTTATAGCTTTGCGAATTACCGTATGCCCAAGTATAGTAATGCTGTCTATCATCAGACACCTCCCAGGAGTAAAATTACATTTCGGATTACTGCATGACTTCGCCAGTGATACGGCTCAGTAGTGGATCAGATGGATTCTAGGACAGCCTCCGGGCACTCTAACACTGCAGCGAGGGACACAGAGCTACAGTCCCAGATGGACACGGTCCCAGATGGGCACCTCTGTCAACACACTCACTCACTCATTTCAAATAGTCGCCAAGCAATTAAATTTAATGTGTATGCTTCTGTACACTTTCACACTCACAATATTCAGTATCATTTCTCCACTCCTCATAGTTTGCAAATCTAAACTAGTACAGAAGGGCGTCAAGTTTATTATATTATATTATATTATATTATATTATATTATATTATATTATATTATATTATATTATATTATATTATATTATATTATGATGTCAGTGCAGATAAAAAGCTTTTGAAAAAGCATTGTCCTCTTGCTGGGAGTTTAAGATCAGGAGATGTTTGAGAATAATTGGCCTTTTTTTGTATATGTGAAGCCCTTTGTGACTTGTTTGTGATTTAGGGCTATATAAATAAACTTGGCTTGACTTGACTTGACTTGACTTGACTTCAAGAACAGGTAAACCCTCGGCAGACGTTTGTGGTACTTTATATTGGATGATGATAATCAAACAGCTGTTCATGCAGATAAACAACACACATGCTCAAACATGAATGAATTTTCATGACACATAAGGGGACTTCTCATTTGGATTCTGTTTGTTGTTTGTCCTTCCAAAGTATTTATAAAGTTGGTTTTTACACCTGGCCAAAACCATATTTGAGGAATATAGGTCAAAAGTACTTTATCAGTCTTTGCACTTTAGTTTGACTGTTGCTACTCAACGTGTTGGGAACAGAGGAGGAAAATGTGAAGCATATTGTGCTTGTTTTTTAATGAGCTTTTTGTTCATACGAGGAGTGGGCAAGTGTTTTCGCACTCATCCATGCATACTGTATTACAAGGGAGGAGGGGGGTAATGGATAAATTTAGGTTTGGTTTTAACAGCTTTTTTTTTTTTTTCTCCTCCATGTCTGCTGCTGATGGGGAGCTTTTCTCAGGAAATGTGTCCTTGTGCTTTTATAAAGCTGTGCAGCCATTTGAATAATGCATCCAGAACACACTTTACAGCAAGGGACATGTTGAAAGTCTAACTATATTATTGCAAGCACTTGCATAAATAAGTGAAGAAATATTTGTGTATTAGCCATAAAGCAAGAGGACAATGCTTTTTCAAAAGCTATTTATCTGCACTGACATCATGATATAGTATAATATAATATAATATAAGTAATACAGTGCACATTGCATTCAGTAAAACTAATATGAAAGAAAGTAAGCAGCTTTCACGCGTGGATCTGGTGAGGTAGTGACCCCATATAAATAAAGTTTATTTGAGGCCACAGCCTTCATGGACAAGAATAATATTTGGATGACTGAATAATTTTTGTCATTACATTTGACATTTCGTAAATCTTCAGCCATGATTCGAATGTTCAATGCCGGGTGAATGATAAATTGGAAAACTGTGAATGTCATTTCTTTGAATCTTACTTTGTGAATTCCTGGCTAAGACTTATAGAATTATGCAAGGAACGGCATATTTCTTTTATAACACTCGCATGTGTTTATGTGCTTTTACAACCATAACTCAGATAATTTTTTTTAGTTAAGCTTGGAAGGACTTTTCATATGACTGAACTGAAGCGGGTCACTAACGGTGAAAACGACCTTAAGCATCACATGGAGGACTACTTGTTTGACCTGAATAATTATAATTATTTGGATAAAAAAAAAAATATATATGAACATGTTAACACATACTCCCAGGGCTTGCATTGTTGTTTTTTGTTTTTCCTCGTACTCCGTTGCCCTCCAAAATTGCTCATAGTGAAGTAAGCATGAGTCATTGCTTATCTATATGCATCCCCTGATTGGTTGGTGACCAAAAGCTTTAAGTGGAAGATTATGAAGCTCGACAACCTGGCTGAAGCGTTAGCCATTAAGTCTCTCAAACTGTGGACAGAAAAAAAGAATTCTTGACCTCTGTGACTTATTGTCCTTTTTTTTTGTCTCCCTATCTCTGTCCGTCTTATCTTTTAGTTGGTGCTTCCAGAGTACTCGATCCACGTACTCTTCTGTATCATGTTCCTGTGTGCCCAAGAATGGCTGACTGTGGGCCTCAACATCCCTTTGCTCTTCTACAACACATGGAGGTGAATATTGTAGTCGTAAATATTGTCCTTTTGAATTTGGATTCGCTGATTTGAAATATTGACTAAATTTAAAAATACTGACTAAAATTATTTAATATAAGGGGCAGTTTCTCAAAATGGGGACATGTCTTTTAGCTAGTTAAAAAAAGTCATCATCTATCATTTTTGAATGATATAAATTATATAAATTCATGCAAAAACTGGTTTAAACACCAAAACAAAGGGTGCCTTATTAATTTAGGCTTTAACCCCCAAGGGTGTATATATTCTACGTTGAAAGAAAAAACAGCAATCTTGCTCCTATAAATGCGCAGAAACTAAAGTATTCAGTTTCAGATAGATATTACATTTCCAGAGCCACCCCCGAGGCATCAAGTGGAAATTGGGTCACCATTAATTCTTCTTTCGCTGTCATCATGACTGTTCTTCCCGTCAGTGTTATATCAATGCAGGGCGCCAGCAACCTGATGGCTCTGAGCTCAGCTGGTTGTTGTTGCAAAGGAGAGGAGAGTCTCGGAGAGAAAACACGTCTTGCTGTTTCATTAATTGGAGACTGTGCCAGATGCCTTCTGGCTACAGATGTTGCTTCCCATGCAGCTAAGAGATGAGAAGACAGGGGGAGGGAGAGCAAGGCAAGGATGGAGAGGAGAAGGAGGAGCAGCTGGAGGCTTGGACGATGAGGCAGAAGAGAAAACATGGGAGTGATAGCTCATCTAGACAAGGTGATTTGGTGGAGAGTGGCATTGATGGAGAGCCAAATACACACATCTCCTCTACATGGGAGTGTACTGCATTGGCATGTGCGTGATACTCAAGTGATACTCAAATGCCTCCCGGGTGGACGGAGAATGCCAACGTTGAATTTTAGTCATTAAAGGGACCAGCAGCCAATCAAAGTTTTTAGCTCCTGAGATGTAATAGTATGATATCACTTTTTTTTTTTTGTATTCTTTGGTTCCCTGCTTTATCAATGCTGTGTTTACTACGTTCAGACCATTATGGTCAGATTTCAGCATGTCAAGTTAGAACTGCATAGTCAATTGCATAACAGTATGTGATTAATCATACACTTTTAAAACTAACAAATAATATTCACGAGTGCCAACGTGTTTTGTTTTTCTCCGGAAATTAAGAATTTACTCGTTATGCCAGTAAAACACATTGTTACAAATCCTGTTTTGTTAATAGAATAGAATAGAATAGAATAGAATAAAATAAAATAGAATGCCCTTTGTTGTCATTTTACAACTTAGTTGTACAACGAAATTTGGAGAACTTCTCCTTTTCTACATTACAAAAATTTAAAAAAGTATAAAAGAAGTCTAAGAATAAAAGTGGAAGATCTTATCAACTCAGGTCTATGTGTTGATACACACATGTTCTGTATCTCATCACTTGGGGTCCATTAAAAAATACATTTGCGCTCTGCGTAATGAAACAGGAAGAAAACATCTCTTTATACATTTCTTGGAATTTCTAGGTCTTAATTACATCTCGCTGGAATGGAGAATCTCCAGGATACCTCCCGAGATGCCCCCAAAATAATTCAGCTATTAATATTCCATTTGTTAGAGTCCAAAATTACATTCCTTATGGACGTGAGCGAGCTTATCTTTATTTTTTACTATTTCCTTGTCAGCATATTGCATTTGATCACATCTGAAGTGTGGAACAGGTCAACTACCCGTGTCGTGTTCTTTCCCCTCTGCGGTAGGTACTTCCATTCCCCAACGGATACCAAGGAGTTGATCTACGATCCGGCTTCGGTAATGAACGGCGACACCCTCAAGTTCTGCCTGAAGGAGGCCTGGTGCAAGCTGTCCTTCTTTGTCCTGTCCTTCTTCTACTATCTCTATTGGTGAGCATCCAGAAAAACGTGCGGGAGCTGTATCGCAGGTCAAAGAGTCGATAAAGAGCGGCTGCAGGTAATGCAAGGATTCAAAACAGAACTAGACCGAGGGTTACTGAATTATACTCGAACATTACAAGGTCTGGCTAAGTGCAACTCACTGAATAAAGTAACCATTTCTCTAGCAGTCACATGCAAGTTCAGGTGTGCTAAGATAGTTAGGGTGTACTTTTCGGTTTATGCTCGCTAATGCATGTGATGTTGAGAGAATTTGATTCTTTACTTCATTGACAAGCACTTGAAGAATTATCACGTTTATTGAAATGTCATTTTCTTGCTCTTGTCTGATGCTGCTGATAATAATCACTACGGATTTTGTTCCATGTGTCATGTGGGGGCTGCAGTGTGTGGAACCTGGAAATATCCCTCTAATAGCTCTTACAAATGGGAACACTTAAAAAGGTACCATCCTTACATTTTTAACCTTATATTCATTTCTTTATTTGGTTTTTTTTTTTATAATAATGCAGTTGCGTTATTCGCCATACTTTAAATGTCTCATTTACGTGCCAATAAATACTTCTGCTGCAATCAACAGTATTTTTATTAGCCACAGTATTAGGTACACCATCTATCTAATGAGAACTACCCAAATATATGTATAAAAAAAAATATTTAGTGTCAGCTGCCGACACATTAGACTATACATGTTCATAGCCAAATTGGGTATAAGTATTTCTTTTATTAGCTCACATTTTATTGCCTAAGTGTACCTAATTTTGTGACCAGTAAGTGAATGTGTGGCTTCTAGCTGTAAAGTGTTCATGTGATTTTTTTTTTTTTTTTTTTACAGCGCCATGTCCAAGTGTAGTTTGTTTTACTACTTACAGCTCTCTGCTAAATTTATTTTTTATTTATTATTTATTCATTATTTTACGCATTAATTTGCTCTTGTAAGTGTGTGATAATAATGTCGATACTTTAAAATAATATTTTGGTTAAGAGAAAAAATTATGCAGCGGTTGTGCTTGAAGCCCCCAGTGAACGATAATGTCACAATTTTGATCTTTGAATCTTGACCAAAACTGTTAATGAGGACGATTAGAAATTGGGTTACCGCGTCAAATATCATCAACGTCCAAATTAATGGGATATCTTTTTGAATGAAAATTTCAAAAGTTGTTTTTCCCCCCCACATACTTCTAAACTATTTTGACTCCCAAGACTTTGCTGTGCTCCTTTCTGGCTTGTTAAAGTGATGGAAATACTTCAGGGATTACTTATTTAGTCATATGTTGCATTAATTTTTTAAGCTTAGCCGTCACAAAAAGCATATTTTTTTATTTCTCAGAAGTTTTGTCCTTGGGAAAAATTCTACAAATGCTTAACTCCTTACTAAGGCAAGTTCAAAGAAAATAAAGTAAATTGACTAAGCACGGCTACGGTAAACAGGTTTTGCGTTGGAATATTGATGCAGCCATAAATTAGATCAAATTGGGTAATTATATTTTCTGAGATACTGGCTGGCTTGTTGTAAACATTCACCTTTAACTTGAAGCACTTGGCTTACCTCTGTCAATCTATCCTCCAGCTCATACTGGACGTACTTGGTGTTTTAAACGACCGCTGGCAGCAACAAAAGCAGCACTGAGGTATCTTTAAGAAATGCTAGGTGATGGTCATTTTCACTGAAACTCTTTTTTCTTTTTTAGCTCTATAAACCAAAAGAAAATTGGCCACATGACATTTAACTTAACTTTATTGCTTCCAGAATTTTTAATATTGTTCAGATTTATTTCAGCACATTAAATCCAGTCGTAAAAATTGATTGAACTGGATATGAAAGCTGCACTTTGTGGCCCATTTTCTTGTTACACTAACACTGTAGTTTCTGCATTTGTGTTCTATTCACAATCTGGCTGTGATATTTGCACGGGATGATGAATTCAGAGGATTCACTTACTTTCACCATCTACACGACTTTTGCTTTTTAGCTGACTGGGAAAGAGGCGCAATGCACCCTGGGCTGGTCACTAGCCAGGAAAATTGTCATGTTGGTGTCACAATGGCTGCACAATAACTGCATTCACAAGTATCTTGTTTAGTTTGATGAAAAATGAATTGGAGTGGGCCCGCTCTGCTAGTCTGAATGTTATCATCCCAACCGTGGTGCAGACAAAAATAAGTGGAACGAGATGCTTTTTCAAGTAGCACCTATCGTTTTTTTAGTTTTTGCTTAGACTTTTGAACACAGATTTGAGATACGCAGACTTTATGGTGGTAATGAATCTAATCACCTCAACACAACAAGAAGTAGTTTAGCAGATACCATTTGTGAAAGCTTCAAGCTGTTTAGTGCTACTCCCAGTTGCATTTCAAACTATAAATAGAATAAAGAGAGTTGTTGTGTATTCAAAGCAACTACTTTAAGCAGTAGATTGAACACAGACGATATAAGAGTACTCACGGTCAGATGTTCTTTATCCTCTGCAAAGAATGACCAATATTAGTGCTGTACTGATGAGCTGAAAGAGAAGTTGAGATGTCTAAGTGGACAGTACATTATCTGACAAAGCAGCAAAATCATGCAATATAACAAAAACTTTTTTTTTTAATTTGTCATTACTGTAACTTTTTATAATGTACAATATTATAAGGCCTTATTTCTCTTTAAAATATATATATAGCTTGACTAACGACATTCCCATCCATTTCCGTGGGACAAGATGATTTGAGATATGAGTGTTTTGAGTTGTGATTACGCATTAAATCAAACTCGTATCTTGGGCGTAATGTTATTTAACATTAAAAATCAGGAAATACGTCTGATTGACGTTTCTGCATAGTAAAAGGTGCACTCGGTAAAACAGATTTAAAAAGCATTGTGTGACATTGCAACTGGGAAAGATAGTCAAGTCAACAAACAACATATTCAATCCGGCCGGGATTTTTGGGGGGGAAAATACAATGGTCGCACAATACACAACAAAATGGTGCAACCAGGTAGTCTGCTGATAAAAATGTTTTTCCTCTAATGTGTTCTTTCTGTCACAGGAATGTGTCACTCTCCTCTCACTAATTGACTTCCCTTCCCTTCAACATCATTTCTCTGTCTGATTTAAATATTATGTTGGATGCTGTTCCAATGGGTTTTGTAAATATGGGTTGTTTATTTTTAATACACTTGCTTTTTTCTGTGCTGTTAAAATCTGTGTTTTATAGATTCACCACACTCACACGAATCTTTGGCTCATTTACTTGACAGATGTGTAAAGCTAATGAGACACGAAATGAACGACATCTGTCACTTCATCGTGAAGCAGCCAAGAAATTAGCTCACAAGACGGAATTGTATTTTAGTCTAGTTATTAGTCGTTCTGTATGAATTTATTATTTTCCCTGAGAAGGGATTGGTTTGGACTACTAAATCAAACAAGCCAGAATCCATTTACGCTCTTCTAATCATGCTAGTCTTGACTCAATCAATAATTACGATTTTCAAAACAGAAGCTTATTCACCTCATATTTTCACACAACTCAAAGCAGAACTGAGCCGTCTCAGTTTTCAGGTTCCAGTCTCCTTCACTTCTGATGAATGTTCTTTTTTATAACCCATTTTCAAGCTGCAAAATCTTATTTACGTCCTTCTGCATTTTCAGTTTTATATTCATGAGTGGACATTTAACAAAAATGTCGCAGGCGGGAGCACTGAGGATGAGTACAGAGTCATTAGTCAACTCTGCTGATCTGTTCTTGTCAATTCACAGCTCAAGTGTTAAATCCGCAATCTGTGGAGTCATTTTATTGTACACCGTATTGCGGGAGGAACGCACATCACTTTGCAGCTTATGGTTTTGTACCTTCTCGGTGGTATTATTTTGCTTTTTAATTGCAACTTTGTGACTTGCTTTCTTTAAAACCCCATTACCCCTAATTAAAATACTACTGTTGCTGAAGATTTGTTAGGTAGGCCTCCAGATAAAATTGATAAATGTGAGGACCTAGTTCGGCCATTCCAACAACATAACGATAACAATGCTAAAGGATCATTCATCAATAACTGTGGCAAGAAAAACATACCACCTAAAGTCCCGAAGACCTCTCAGCTTAAGTCAAGTCAAGTTTATTTATATAGCCTTAAATTACAAGCAGTCTCAAATTCTTAGCTTTTGTAGCAAAGTATTACATGATGGAGATAAACCTTCCCAATTCCTGAAGATCTGAACCAGCGTGATAACCACAAAGGCATTAGCCTCAGCTCAATCGGGCCAACAATGTTAACAGAATAAGATCGAAGCTTGATAACATCGAAAGGAATGTCCAAATGGATTTAGGGCTGAATGAACTCAGTCTTGTTCTTAGAAAGATGGAACAAATAAAGACCTGCAATCTCACTGTAATTATCACTTTTATTGATCTAAAAAAAAAAAAAAAAATTCCATCCCATACGAAAGATGGAAAATGCTAAATAATCTTGAGAGCAATGCTGAGAAACACTATTTTTGTTTTGTACAGCACTTTTCTGTGTTGATTTGTGATTGATTTGATCAATATACTACCATATTTATAACACTATATGGATATGTAGTGTTGTAAATATGGTAGTATATTGATTATTGAATATGGATATGTAGTGTTATAAATATGGTAATATTACTGAATACAGCTGATTTATGGCAAATTGAATATTGGAAATGTACGTATATACAATATGATAATATATATATATAATATTTGTACTATGAATTGATAAAAGAGATAGGGGGGTACGATTGTAAAAGTTCCTTAACTTCTTCCCACTCCTTTTTGAGCTGTCCTAATTGTCCTAAACGACTTGCTTGGGACATTTTGTTATTGTCCTGTTTTCTTTTTTTCTTTTTATATTTTACTGATATCTTTTCCTGCTTTTAAGCTCGAAATAAAATTGATAATAATAATAAAAAAATAATTTCAAATAACGTCAGAAAACAACATTTCTTCTGCACTTTATTTTAGTACAGTATAAATATCGTATCTTAATCATACTTGAACAATCAACAACAAAAATATCCACTCAATTTCTTTTCCCTCGTTCTTGTGTTTCAGTATGGTCTACTCCCTGGTTACCTCATAACTGACCGAAGAGACAAAAAAAAGCCTCTGGATACACAAACTGCCATTTTTACAAGAGTGCTTTTTTTTTTTTTTTTGTGCCAGAGACATAAACGCTTCCCTTTCAACTCGAAAGGGATTCATGCTCGACTATACATACAAAACTACCATTCACAGTTTGATTGGTCAGAACGAGTTGATGTGAACTCTTGCATATAAACATTCACGTGAACAGCTTCCTCTAGGTTGGTGCAATTAATTTACTGTTTGGTAGCAGTGATGGTAGCGCACAGGATGAAAAGCACAGTAGCATTTGCACAGTTTGTCTCAGGCACAGCAGATCCAGCACGCCCATCCCGCTTCGGAACCTCAACGACCGTAGCAACAGTGAGTCAGAAACGGAGGATGCGTGGATGAACTGGATCACACTGCGAAAGAAAAAATAGTTTCGGGGAGGCACATAAATACATTAGGACGGCGTGGTGGGCATTTTGATGTACTCTTTGTCCAAAGGCTTTTCCAGTGGAAACATATAGAGCAAATGCCTTCATGTTGTTTTCGTGTTGTTCTATGAGAAACGTTTCTAAAACTCCCAAATAAATGATCGAAGTCTACACACGCATTTGCACAAATCGTGTATTTAATCTTGCACAATGTTTGCGATATTGGGCTGTGTGTTCATGATCATGTATGATGAAGTCAGACACACCGATGAAGGTCTTCCATTATGTAAAATTTCAAACAGGGAAGCTACTGTATGTTACAATTTTCTAGTTCTATTTCAACAAGGGACCAAAATTCTCTTTGGATACTAATTTATTACGCCAAGTGTGAGATTTTATTGCATCCACGTTTAGCTTAATGATTATTTCTTCCAGTGTTAAGAATGATGAATGTGGTAGAAATTGACATTTTGGAATGGAATCAGTCACACATTTTGAATCTAATAAAAGCAACTGTAGCAGCTGATGTAGGCCACACCTCCACTGACACAAATCACACCACCTATGCTTGCTATAACACACAATTCCCTTAAAGTAAGATTAATAGGTTACATAACAAATATCTAATTTTGTCAATGCAGAGCGGATGTTTCCCAAATATAGTTTGCATCCTCTGTCCTACTCCAAACACCTCCCATTCCCATTTCCGTCATCAACACGGAGTAGATTGGAAATCCTGCAGTTCCCCCCCTGTATTTTGTCCTATTCCAATTCTGGCATTTTCTATCCTGACTGTGTATGTGACTTTAGATATTGTTTATGAAATAAACATATTTTAAAATCAAAAATGTATGTTGTTTTTTGCATTATATTGTAGATGTAAAAATGTATTCATTAATTGTATATATATATATATATATAATTGTAGATATAAAAAATATATATTATATATATATAGTAATAAAAAATTATTCAGTCATTGTTTTATATATATATTGTAGATATAAAAAATATATATATATATATATATATATATTGTAGATATAAAAAATTATTCAGTAATTGTTTTTTTTCTTTAAAATATATATTTATTTATATATATATATACTATATAAAATGAAGAAAAAGGCGGTTAATGATATTGATTGTTGATGCTGATATTGATATTAATAACTGATTGAAGATTGGTTCAAGCAGGTGTGACTGAAACCAAGAGATGAACTGATGTACGCCTGTGTGTGAGTGTGCGCTTGTGTGCATGTGTGTGTGCGTGCAGGTGTGTACATGTGTGTCTAACCCATGGCAGACGCAAGGTGACAGATTGGTGACAACCTGTCTTCTGACTATGCACTCCATAGCAATTTTTATATATATCATCATAATTGAAGCAGACAGCCGCTGCTTACCTTCCGACCCATCATCATGTGCACGTGTTTGTTCCTGTGTGTTGGCATGAATTTCGATTTAGAATCCCCACCTCCTGCATTAGCCCCCCCGTCTCTTTTTCCAGAGGTCTTTGCCAGCATCAAGCTTTCATCTTAAAGCTGCGGAATGACACTGAGCTCTTGTCCCGCGGCACTGGCACACAGTGCTCAGCTTTCTGGAACCTCAGGTCTTTCCGTAGAACTTGTCTGTTTCCTCAGCTTTTCACAGCACGGAAGCCCATTTTAATCCCCTTCTGCATAGAACTGAATCCCACTCATACATATTGATACTTTTTTTTCCTGTGGAGAGAAAAAAAAAGGCCCAATAAAAAAAAGACTTTGAATGCTATTCTCAAGTATAAATTATAAATGATAAATCAAGTTGCTTACAGTGCACTTGTTTCCTCCGGTACTTAAATGTGCCATAAGCGTGTCAGAGCATTGCAAGAACATCAAATTAACTGCCCGACAGCTCTGAACTGATTTGTGTCTGCCAGACACATTTAACCACCTGGGAACATTTACAATCATTGCCGCAAATCTAAAAATATTACGAGCAGATCTGACAGTTGAAATATGGGAAGACTCTGTTGTTGAAATAGTCTGAGTTTGTAGAATCCAACGAAAACACCTGGCAGCAAGTGTAACTAAAGTAAAATTTAGAGCCATTGTTTAACATAAAACTCTCTGATTTTTGTAGTCCATTGTAAAAACAGACTGATTATATTTTGTGACATTTGCAAACATCTAATTTGACTTATTTTATCCGATCAATCGATGGAGTAATCGATTGACAAGTCAGAAATTTGATTTTCATTGTCAATCATCACATTAAAACACATCCTGTTTTCAGTATTTGTTTTCTCAAATTCAATGACAATTAAAATACTCGCCAGTTGTTACAAAACAAAATGTGCCATATTCTCTTAAAAAAAAAAGATACAATTTTCCATTTGTTACATAACACAAACAATATCAATGTTAAAAAGTCGAAATGATTATAGAGTAGTCTGTAGAGACATAAAGATAACCGGAGAACAATACTTTTAAATACCCTGAAATGTTACGTCATCATTTTGAACATTCCTTAGAGCAGGGGTGTCAAACTCATTTTTGTCACGGGCCACATCGTAGTCATCGGAGGGCCATTATGATTGTCAATGTCTTCTATATACAGTATAGGCTACAAAACAAACTGATGAAAAACTAGTTTTGAAATCAGAGACTCGTAAAAACTGTTCAAATTTCTTAAAAGGATTAATGGTAATAAAAATTGCAAGCAATATTTCTATTTTTTTTTAAGACAATTTGTAATTTTCGTAATGACACAAAGTCGATGCAAAATTTTTCTTCGTGGGCCATATAAAATGATATGGCAGGCCGTATCTGGCCCCCGTGCCTTGAGTTTGACACCAATGTCTTAGAGTGTTAAACGGATCTCAACAACATTTTTTTTTATTTAAAGCCTCCCCAACACTTTCTGTCACCACTGTCCCTGGTGATTTCTGTTCCCTCACCCACAAAAAGACAGAAGTGTCGGTGAGCCAACAGAAACCGTCTCGGCACAGAATGGTGACCCTGTCATTTCCTCTGTCCTCGGGTGACCACCCTGTCAAACTCCATCCATCAAATCTCTGTACCTCTTCTCCTCACTCGGGTCACGGGTATACTTGAGCATATTGGAACCTCAATTTAATGGACTGATTTAGTATCAGGGTTGTCCATTAGAAATTTTTTTTTGTCAATATGGCCTGCATTTAACTCTCCCAGAAGCAAGTGTTTACAGTAATCCCTCGTTTATCGTGGATAATTGGTTCCAAAAACCACCCACGATAAGTGAAATCTCGAAGTACGGTCACCAACAAGAAGTACCAGGCAGGCTAACGAGTTAGCGGAAAGATGTTAATTCGCGATCGTGCTAACACGCGACTTCTAAAGGAATGTAAATGAACATTTGGAGCAAAAAAAACATTGTCCTAAAGGTTAGACACATGCTTCCTCAATTTAGAAGTTTTATTTTGACTTTAAAAAAAAATTTAATTTGGAAAAAAAATCTGCGATGTAGTGAAGCCGCGATAAACGAAACGCGAAGTAGTGAGGGATCACTGGATACCAGTTAATTAGCTCTCTCCCATAAATATAGACAGATTAGAAACACTAAATTCATGTAACTTTACTTGTAGAATTTTGACAATAATTTTCTCTTTACGGTCCATGTAGCCATTGTATATTAAACTGCTGCCTCAGAACGGTTTCCTGGATTTTCAAAAGACTAATTAGCATATAAAATATGCACTGGTGTAAATAAGCAATAATTAACTTGCTAGGGGAAACCAAAAATGACCTTTTGTTGTGTACTGCAATGCTGTCTATTGTACTAAATCCCTTCACTATAAAACACTCACTAGCGTTCCCCATGAGCTCTCCAGAATCATGTCCAAATTATGTTTTCTGGGTTGGCGAGATAAGCTATCTTTATCTTTGTGCAGCTGGTTTGATGTGGCATTTTGCCTTGTTTGATTGTGTGTCTGTGTGTGTTTAATTGTGTGGGTTTGCTGTATGGATGTGCAGTAGGATGTATGCATGCTTTGTGGGAAGAGTAGATAAACTTTACTGGCTTTAAAAATGTTATGGCATACATGAAGAAAAATCCTTTCAACATATTTGATCAGCCCTAATTAATATGGAGAAGCTTTTCAGTCTGTTTCATTTCTAGCAAGTCAACATTTTTTTGAGCTCATTATTTTGATTTCATCCACATAGTACTCGACTACCTGCCCAACCACAGAGGAATTGTGCTTGCTTTATTTTTCCTTGTTATTTTTATATTTTTTTAAAGATCATCTCATTTCAACGCGCTGCGCCGCCGGCAGTCATTTCACTGAGAGTGCAGAATCAACCTTTAACCTTGCTTTATCGCGACAGTACTGACTGTTCTTGGGCATCTTCAATGAAATTATGCCATCCAAAGATAATACTATATCATTAAAAAGCTAAATTTACACTGTTAAATTACTTGTTTATATATGACTGTCTGTCTGTGATTAACGCTGCATTAAAATGACATTTACCGTATTTTCCGGACTATAAGGCGCATCTAAAAACCTCAAATTTTCTCAAAAGCCGACAGTGCGCCTTCTAGTCCGGTGCGCCTTATATATGGACCAAATTCCTAAATTTAAACTGGCCCGAAGCATTGTGTCATGAAATCAATCATAAGTGGCCCGCTGAAGACTATGAATCATGAATCAAAAAGACTATGGATCATTATTTTGTGATTATAAAGTAATTTGTTGCGCCTGAAGTTAAAATAAAAAAGATAAAATGGAGAATGATTTGATTTGGATTAAAAATCTGACATGATGCATTAATGGTGCGCCTTATAGTCCGGTGCGCCTTATATAAGGACAACGTTTTAAAATGGGCCATTCATTGAAGGTGCGGTTTATAGTCCGGTGCGCCTTATAGTCCGGAAAATACGGTATGTAATATACAAATACTTATAAGTATGCCTACTCCCCATTAATGTCTTATCCTAAGTCACAAATATAGAAAGATAAAGCCATATACAAATTTAACATGTAAAATATTACATTACAGTAGAGCACATTTGTACATTCCTGCAGGCGTAAAAAGGTGGCATAGAAAGCAAAGAACTATAAGAGCAGAACATTTGCTGTGACATAGTCAGGTCAGAGGGGATGAGAACATTCCTTCAAGCAACGTTTGCACTGTGGACCCGCCAACAGCAATGTTTTGCGCAGAGAGGATTTACATGAACATGTCTGCATGTGACAGGTAAAAGCTATCTACTATTTTAATTATGAATATTATTCCAATATTGATTCTTGCTGTGTATTTTCATGAGGAAAGTTTTTTAATGATTTTTGTTGCCTATAAATTTATGGTCACCACTGAAAGCCATTGAGCATCTGTCAATAATTTTCATATGAAGGTTTGCTGTATTTTGTAGCTCAGCCAAAATGAAACTCTAGATCAATTTTAATAACATTGAATATATGACTGGGGGATCGGGACTTCATTAAAATTGAATCAAGTGAAGGAAATTAAAAAATGGTGACATTTCTTCTCAGGGAATTCCTATTTAAATAAATCTCGATTAAAGGTCTGCTGGCCGAATATTATGAGAAAATAGTTGGAAGCCAACTTTGTTACATAAAATATTTCAATGTGATCAAAATATATAATATCCAAATGTAATGCTTATTTAATTTTATCATGTTATATCTTGTTTGCTTGTAGTTTACGTCGTGTCCATCTTGTTTTCATTGTTTCAACCTGTTCTCGTTAGTCCCGCCCCTTACGTCTTTTAATCCGCTTTCCCAGCCAATCATGTCTTGCCTCTTTGTCTCGTCAATTTGTATTCATTTCCCTGGTTTTTTTTTGTCATTCAGTCCATTATTTGTGTTGCCAATCTGTCTCAATTGTTTGTCTATGTGAAGCCCTTTGAGACTGCTTGTGATTTAGGGCTATACAAATAAGCTTGACTTGACTTGACTTGACTTGACTTGTCTTAAAACCTAGCCTTGTCCATTTCCTTTTATTTGGAAAAATGTTCCTTTAGTTTAATATTTTTATAATCCCACAGACACTGTGTGCTTTTTTTTCTAATTTTTGGAAAGCAATGATTCACACATACAAGCAATGACCATGTGCAGCTTGGACAGACACAGATAGGGCGCTCTCTGTGGGAGTGCTAATTAGCCAAGATATGTTCCTAACGCCAAGCTGACCTTCAACACTGTTTTATTAAACAAGCGCCCACAAGCACCCTGCACACACATGCTGTAAAATATTCCTGTTACTTACCTGTTATATTAACAGGAACAGCCTTTAGTGAAGTCTCTCTTCTCCATCTGCTTCAGGCTGAAAGCTGAGAACTGTGGTGCAATGTTGCAATATTTTTTATGGGTTACACAATCAGAGTGTTAATTAAACCATATTCTACTTTAATATAATATGAGCGATTGATTGACCCTAGGTAGATTTGTGGTCTTGTACACCCCCCTAGAGGCAATCCAAGTACCCCCACGGGCAAGAAAACACGCATAACAGGCATATAACTGGTTTTACATTCATTATTTATTAGAGGCCAGACAACTGCCAGATCAAGTCTCCATGGACTCATGAAAGTCATTTTATATGTGGTACAGTACATACAATGGGGACTAGTTACTGGGAAGGTGCCAGTAGTAAAGTGGCTAGTGAGCAGACCAGCTACATGGTCACTGGTGTGAAGTGTGGAGCACTTTATGGATTACACTACCATCATGCTAATTCTACTTTTATCTGGACGAGTGGTGACATGTCTGTCTATTATGAAACGGTATTATCTGACGATGCTCGTGCAGCACTGTGGATTTTATTTTTGCAGTAAACACAAGACATTGTATCATCAAACAGTCGCAGGGCTGATTCAGACAGTAGAACTCCCAAAATAGAGTGTCCAACCCACACTAGAATCAATGATACATTTTTACCTCAACGTGAGAATTTTGTTGCGCATTTTTTTTTTTCTAGACTTCCAGTGGGAAACAATCAGGAAACAATCAATTCTGATTCTCATCCCAATCATTTCGCAAATGTCTGCAAGTCTCCAAAGCACATGAAGGGTGCTTGAGCACATTCTCTTACAGACTTACACCTTTCGGAACCCTGCCAAGAGTGTTCAGTTGGTGCACTGTGTCGGGGCTAGTACAAAAACCAAACAGATTCTTAATTGTAACCCATTTTTATTTTTGGAGCAATGTCAATTTATTTAGAAATTTCTAAAATGAATACTTTTTTCACATTGATTACTTCGTATCATTTGAACTACTTCAGACCGAAACTATTGATAAAGATTTTATTATTTTTGATGAATTACAGCCTGGAATAGGTCATCAATTGTGAGAGGATCGCTCTTATCTAAGACCGCTTCAATTGGTTCTTGGCAGCAACGACTGAAAAATTAGCAACGACTCGCCCCCACATTTATTTATTTTTATTGCTAGCCCCCTTTATTTCCAGAGGTGGGCATTCTGTCATGACTGAAATCTCGGTTCCCATATCTTAAGCCTAATTTTTTTTTCCATTCGATCATATTGATGAAATGTAGAGTCAAAGCGAAACAGTTTTTCCAATTAGCCTAACGATTATTCCCTCGATTAATGAGGGAATCAATTCCGCGTTCCCCCAAAAGTATTGAAAAATAATAGCGCAATAAATAGTGTCTAGCCTTTATTTTCCAGCCCTAAAAAGAACATTGACGCTGTTGAAATAATGATTGAGTGACAGACTGACCATGACTGGGTCAGCTTGAAATAATTTTGGACTGACACTGACAGACGGCTGGGCCAACCCGCAGGCGAATGATGAACGACGGAATGTTCCCGACATGCCCATCTCTGTTAGTTTCTGTCTCCCATTCCTATCACCAACTCATCTCTTCTTGGGTCCGGCCATATTGTGATGACAGTAACAACGACTCCTCAGAGAGTGTTGCAGATCAATTTCCCTGCCGTCTCGTATTGAATAGTGTCTTTGTGTCGGAGTAATGTATTACATTCAGCGACCTCCATTCTGCTTCTCGACCCGACGCTTTACTGGAAGCTATCAACATTGGCCAGCTTTGTACAATCCTTCACTTCCTCCTCCATCCACTGACAGCTCTGACACGTTCAATTAAACAAGGCATTGTTGCTTGGGAATTACTATTTCATAATGAGATAGTTGCACGAGCTCTAAAGAGGTAAGATATCTCAAGAGGTCCATATTGCATATAATGTGGGCGGGCAGCTTGTGAAAATAACACCGGGCCCTTCATCAATTGCCAGGGAGACTTTTAACCTGCAGTAAAGCTGCTCAGTAGCCAGCGGCTATGACGAACGGCTATGTAATCGAGTCAGCATATTCTGGTGTATGAATTGCTTTTCAGTGATGCTGTGGTGTGGGAAAGGGCTAAATAACAAAAAAACTAAAAAAAAATTATAATTATCTAGAATATATTGACAGTTAGGAAAGAAAGCTGACAGTGGCTGACAACCTTTTATGACACTAAGGTTTGACCAAAAAACAGTACAGACTTAATATCTATGGCAGTGACTATACATTTTCTACATTATGGGTTGTTTTACGCAAAAAAATATATATTTTCACAAATGCGGCGAGAATGAACGTTTGTTTTGACGCAATTTTATATTTTACCTTGTGAGAAGAAATTAAACCGGGAATTAGCTGACCTAGTTTAAGAACGTATAAACTAATTTAGGCAAGAGAATGTGAAAAAGGCGTACACTTAATGCAATAAAGTAATACTTTGGGTGTTTTGGTGATTAATTTAGTGGTACAATTCTTCACCAAACACAAATCCACTGTTCGCCCCATATTGTCACTTATCAAAAGCTAATGCTATCAAAACTGTTAGCTAATGCATTTACTTTTTTTTTTTCTTTCAAACTCAGACATGTACTCAATTGGCTGTCAACATGTTTAGCACCATTGGTTAGCAATAAGCTAAATATTGACCAAGTTCCAAATATATAATAATTAATCAATTGATTAAATAAATTTTCTGAAAAAAAAAATATAAAACCCTCTGCTGTCAGAAGTGTTTCTGTTTCAGACACATTTGAATTGATAAATATCAATGAAAGGTTACTGTTACACTTAACACCCTATGACGCCCCTTTAGTTACTTTCACCTTTCACTTACAGAGCGATTAAGGATGTGGGCGCCTTTGCATGTTTGTTGGAGTGTGCTCTTTTTGTTCCATCTCAGCGTGATCTCCATTTTGCTCCCAGCGTGTATGTCCGGGTTTGGAGGAAGACCTTCAGATTTGTTTTAAACCAGCGCCACATGGATCCGGTGCATAAATATTAACAACCTCAGCATGACAAGAACATATGAATGCACTCAGAGACTCAAAGACAATATAAAATATTATAATATATATTTATGATTATAAAATGTTGATTTTATAACAGATGAGTGTTTCATAAATTGAATGATGATAAATTATTGATTTTCAATATACCGTTTCTCCTTATTAGGGTCACCTGACTGAGCAAGAAGTGGAGTGCAACATTGAAAGGTCACCAGCACATCACAAGGTACTAGTCAACTCACATTCCATTGTTCACTGAACCTAGCATACCTAAAAACCTAAAATTTTCTCAAAAGCCGACAGTGCGCCTTATAGTCCGGTTCGCCTTATATATGGACCAAATTCCTAAATTTAAACTGGCCCGAAGCATTGTGTCATGAAATCAATCATAAGTGGCCCGCTGAAGACTATGAATCATGAATCAAAAAGACTATGGATCATTATTTTGTGATTATAAAGTAATTTGTTGCGTCTGAAGTTGAAATAAAAAAGATGAAATGAAGAATGATTTGATTAGGATTAAAAATCTGACATGATGCATTAATGGTGCGCCTTATCGTCCGGTGCGCCTTATATAAGGACAAAGTTTTAAAATGGGCCATTCATTGAAGGTGCGCCTTATAGTCCGGAAAATACGGTATATTAAAATGTACTCCTTGCACTTCTTTCAACAACATCCAATGTATTTATAAAGAAACAGATATTTGTATGTATTAGAGGTTCAAAGTCGCCACAACACCGAGTGTGATCCTTGCAATTACTGCTCAGATGCTTTTAAGTCACCTTTTTTTCTTGATCAAAGTGGAATTTTATAATGAATACAAAAACAGTCTACTGGTGCCAAAACAATTATGTTTCTTTTACTCCCATCATGACGATAGTGCCTTCAGCATTTGCATATTTTGATGTTGCTTATGTTAATGAACTGTCATTTCCAAAGTAGCAACACATAATTTTACATAACAAAAAAAAGAAAACAATCCCTTATGTTCCTTTGAAGAGAAATTCAATTTACACTGCTAATTGTTTTCATATAGCTAAATAAATATAGCCCAGTGGAATTTTTATGATTACAACAACCCTGGGATTGAAAAACTGTAGTACTCTCTCTTTCTGTCTAATATGCCCCCATTTATTTCTTACGACAATGTTATGAATCACCCAGGAAACTCAAATCATGCATTATTAATTTTATAACATCACAACAACGGGTGTAGATACAAAGATACAAATCGCTTTCGTTGAAGTGATATGCAAAAGCAGAATCTGAAATCGTGATTAATCACATTCCCTCTATAAAAAAAAAAACTTACTAATATTCCAATTGTATTGGTCGAGTTCATTAGAAAAAGTTAGATTTATTGATTTTTAAAAAATCATTAACACAAATATGTCAATTTAATATTATTGCCTTTTCCTTCCTCCAGCACATGAATACAAATGCAGATGGCTTGGAACATGAATCCCAGCTGGTATCAGGAACACAGAGGGACAGGAAATAAGATGCAAATTATTTTCATCAAGCGTGACACATCCATTCGACATCTTGTGGAGAGGAGAAAAAAAAAAGTGTGGAAAGCATTAGCATCGTTTTATATGTAGCTCTTTCTGCTGTTGTTACAAACACAGAGAAGAAGTTCATGTTAGCTTGAGTATGGAAATTGTTAGGGTGGATGAAGCACTAAGTGGTGAAAATCGAAAAATAGTTTTCGAACAATAAGACGCTGGTGACAAGAAAAACTGTTTGCGACAATTGTTTGTGAATGTCTGGCGAACGTCTTTGCAACCTTTAATGAACCCTGCTAAACAAAAAAAAAACATGCTAGCCACATCTGCCACCGTGGCATTTCATGCTTGATGTGACTAAATAATTTTTATGTGAATTAGCATAACTAGAGCATCTACAAAGAAAACAAGGCATTCTCAATGCCAACCTAATTTTCTCAGCCGCGTTTAATTCTATTCTGCCTTCCATTCGGTCTTCATCCACCACTATTGCTCAAGGTTTTCGGAGTTGTACAGAGCTGCAGCTGTGATTCAGATGTGAGATAAGCAGCCTTTCTCTTTCTGTGTTCTTAAATAACAATGCTGCAACCTAGCCAAGCAGAAGGTTTCTAATACGGAATTCTCGTGGGTTATCACCCACCTCACTGGTCGGGATAACACAGTGTGTGTGTGTTCGTGTGTGTGTCCGTGATTGCAATCTTCGACATGCTCATTTTAAGGTCAAATGGTGCTCATGAAAGGGTGATTTAGTCAAAACGTGATTGTACATTGTGTTCAGTGCACAATTAATGTATAATCAGAAGCAGAATTAATGCAATACTCGTGAGGTGGAAGAAAAAAAAACATCTGGCGGACTGTATGTTAATAACGTTTTCACTTTAAACACTGGTGTCGTGTCACCATGATTACCGTATTTTCCGGACTATAAGGCGCATCGGACTATAAGGTGCGCCTTCAATGAATGGCCCATTTTAAAACGTTGTCCTTATATAAGGCACACCAGACTATAAGGCGCACTGTCGGCTTTTGAGAAAATTTGAGGTTTTTAGATGCGCCTTATAGTCCTGAAAATACGGTAATTGAACTTTATGAAATAAAAATTTGTAAAAAAAATATTGCCACTGAGGACCCCATGAGGCAGGAAACACTAAAAAAACATAACGAAGACTGGAATAATTAAAAGCAGCAATAACAGAATTGAAAGTATAAAAATCAAATTTAAACCTTGCAACTCTATGTTGCTATGTGATAACAAAAGTTAACTTTGCTAATGAATAACTATTGGATGGTGACAACAGCGACATTAAAATGACACTTCAGAGAATGTTAAAGTAACAATGCTACTGCCCACCACTAATAAGAACCAAGAGAAAAATGTTCTTGTCAGCTTCCTTAAGCCCGTATCTTACTGAGAGGCGAATGTTGGCGAGTGTTTGCGCATGGCGTGAATGTTGATTTTTTTTCTTCCATCAGGATCCATTCAAGGTCAAACACTTTCACCAGACAACAGTTTTTCTTGTCACAAAGAAAATTTGGGTTAAGCATAAACGAAGTTGAATATGATAATTGTGCACAAAAACCGAGGTAAACATTCAATTTATTGTCATCTCGATTTTTTGCCGTAATCCCCCAGGATTACTAATGCAGTAACACTACTGTTTGTTTTCTTTGTCTTTTTTGTACAACAGAAAATGACTACAAAACAAATAATTGCAAATGTGGTCATTATTTGGCTTTATCAGTCTCAATTTTACTTTTTTGACTGATCAAATTATTTCTTTCAAACAGACTATAATAATACAATTTTCTAGAGAATGTTTGTTTTTCTTATTAAAATAACCCAAAGTTATACTTAATTAGCCTGTTGATATTTGTTTTGTAACATACCAACCAAAATGGAAAACTTCACAGTGGCATATAACCAAATAAAAAATGATGGGGCTGTCTGGATTAATAATTTCTCTGCTAAATTACACCCCATACAATATAATATATATATATATATATATATATATAAATAATATTTAATATGTCGTGTCACCGTGGGATAGTAGGAAACAATATCGATCTCTTTGTATGTCTTGACATGTGAAGAAATTGACAATAAAGCAGACTTTGACCTTGATATCATACCAATAAAGTACAATATAAATCAATAATGTAGTTTATATGGTGATATACAAGAATTTTATCAAGGCAACCATTTTATTAGCACAGGTAGCCTAGAAAAGGTCATGATGTGTTCTGCATTGGCACGTGTTGCTCTTGCAAGATAAATTATCCAATATGTGAGCAAGGTAGCTGAATTATGGTTTTCCCGTGATGCACGGATTTAAAAAGCTCCAAGAAATGAGAAAGAAATCGATGATGAATGCATGCGGAGGAGGGAGTGTTTTGTCACTCATGAATCATGCCTCGAATAACTTATTTTTCTTTCTGTCCTCTGTGACTGTTTATTGCATCACACAGAAACCAACGACTTTCAATCCCCATTTTAAAGATGGTAATCATTTTGGGTCGACAGATTTTAAATGGGTAAAAGTAAATGTTGCTGTGTAGAAGATGGAGTTAAACTTGTGTAAGTATAAATTTAGAAATTCGTATTTGAAATTTGTGTGCTGATACTTAGAGACTGCCCTCTAGAGGTCAGTGTCAGCAGTCAGCACCTCTCTATGTAAATAAACATGGCAGAAAGTCCACCAAACTGCTTCAATCGTGGTTACATGACATTTAAACTACACCCGTAAGCAAAGAATGGCTCCATAAAATATCACTGGTTATATAAAGGTTTTTCCAGATGGGACTAATTATACCAGAAGGTCAAGTTTGTGTTTTATTTGTTGTGCAGGACATAAATATTCAATATATTTTTCTTTTTAAACCTGACACAAGACGTTTTTTTTTTCTTCTTCTTCAAGACACAATAGACGGAAACAGGCAACATGTATTTTTAAGTGCCAAATTCATTATGGTGGAAATCGGGTCACTGGGGATTTTGTATCTAATTATTACAGCAATCGTGATGGTCAAAAATTAACAATGGATTTTCCATTAATCGTCATCTCTGGGTGTGTGAAGCCCTTTGTGACATTTCTGTGATTAAGGACATGTAAAGATTTTACGTCATTTTGACCAAATGTGCATAATACATATCTATCCGATTGGTAAAATATTCATCTAATTGCTTAATAAATCTCACTTCTGCACATTTTATAAAACTCCAGTCAAGCCTTTCTATTTGTCTTGCTAATGAGTTCTTGGCATTTGTGCTTTTTTTGCCCCCTCATGTTAATGGCCTTCACTCCTGTGATTGTTCCTGATGTCACTCACAGTTGTTTAAAGGTCTTTTAGTTTGGCTCTGTAAATATTAATTGGTTGTTTATTCAACTATATTCTTTTTTTTTTTGAGGTGGCATTCTCATTTCCATGTGAGATGATGCAATCATTGCTCCTGGCATCTGATGCTATTTCAATTTCCTCCAGGATGAGGTCCAGGAAAGAAGTTCAAGTAACTACTGGAGCCACATGAACTATTTCAATAATGTGTTTGATTGGGGCGGGGGGATAGGGGGGGGGCACCATTCAAAGCTAATTGAGTAGCTTAGTTTTTGCTAATAGCCAACAAAAATCTTTTGGAAAGGAAAAGGGGAAGAGGAAAAGTCAAATCACAAGTCTGAAGCCATCTGGTTGCATAAAAAAAAAAAAAAAAGCTTGTCAGAATTTACATCAAAAAATTGCTGTGCTGTTGACACCACATGATGGCATGATGCATTTTTCATGCGTTTGAAATGAAAAAGAACTCTGACATGATGTCAATCACACATACAGCCATGCACTCACTATAATGGTTACAGCTAGCTTGCCATTAGCTCTTTTATATTGGCTAATTTCTACTAATATGTGGTTCAATTTGTCATGAGTAGGCTGCTTGCTATTTGAATCAGGCCTAACTTGATTTATGAATGATTTATTTACTTGCACAAAAATAGCTTCAGGCTTGGATTAATTTGAAACGTCTTTGCCGTAAATCAGCAATGTGTTATAAAATATTCTATAAGTGTTTGAATGCCACCCTGTCACATAAATGAAGAGGAAAAACACAAGAAATATTTACTAAATAGTTTGTACTCTGGGCTATGTCGATGGGAGTTGGAGTTGTCCTTCATGAAGGTTTGTCGTTAATTTAAATGTGCATCTAATATACTGCTCATTGCTATCAACAATCTCTGATCGCCACTATCAGATTACTGAGAGTCTTCCTATCGGATTCGATCTGATGATACGGTGCCTCTTCCTGTTATTGGATTCTAAGGGTTATTTTAAGTATATAGGGAAGGTAAATATAAACCTACGACATAATTGACACTAATTAAAGTAATCAATATCATTTCTTAGAATTCAATCTGTTTTATTGTCATTTCCATAGCAACTCTTGAAGGTGGACTATTTCAAGATGTGATGACTAAGGGGTGGCTGACAATAACATTATTGGAGCTCTGTCAAGTTTTGGTAAGTATGTACTTGAGATGTCAAAAACTATTAAGCGATGAAAAATAAACGACAGGTGCATAAATTAATTTTAAATTAATGAATCTTGTCTTAGTAAAATATTAAATGTAAACTGTTTAAAATTAATTATTTTCCAGGGGCATACCTAGCTCCAGTAGTAGATGTGGTCACATCAAAAGATTTGGTGACCTTAAGCAGATAAAAAGAAGAGCAGCATGACTTTTTCCAAGCATGACATCAATGAGTGGCAGTTCCAACATCCCATAATAACAGCATGGCACACACTTCCAAGGATGACAGGACATATAGCTTAGAAATAAAATACTGTTTTACTGTCATGGCAAATTCTGCAGCAACATTGGTAAAGGTTTTGCGTATTAAATGTCAACTGTCTTTTATTTTAATTTTCTTATTGAACATTCTGCAACATGTGAGTTTACTAACATACTAATATAGGGATAACATGGGATTAATTAAAGCCTACTGAGGAGCTGGTTATGGGGTGCTAATGACTTATAGTCGGATCAACAACTTCAATTTCAATAATGTGCGTCTGTGCCTAAATTGTAAAACCAATATCCATAGTCATGGTCATGCTATTATTAATATGCATGATCTTGAGTTATTCATTTTGCTCATGTTGCAGTAAAATGATATAGCTTGGTTTGTGTTAACAAGGAAGTATTCATTTTCATGCTGAGTGGAAGATGGTAAGGGGTGCTGCTTGTGTTTTTATACGAGGACTTTCTTGGAGTTATGGGTTTTATTTTTCATGCAGAATTTGGGCTACAGCTAAATTGATGACTGTCTCACGCCGAGCTGATTTTCAGTTTTAATTTACCGTAGATACGATTGATAAAAGAAAACAGCGTGTGTTTTGACAGAAAACATAATAATTTGATGTAGAAATAACATCTCTGATATTCGTGTTTATCACAGGACAACAAAATCAGCTGGAGCAAATAAAGAAAAACAGAAATGGGGGACAATAACATTGGAGCAAAGGACAGAAAAGGGATAAAGACTTGAGTATGAGAGGGAGGCAGTGGGGGATCACTGAAAATAGCCAAAAGGCATAATAACAGAGGACACTGCCACATACGCACAACATAAGCTTCAGCCCATTACAATACTCCGAGGGTACGGTACACACTAGGATATGAGCATTCTGACCCGTTACATTAGTTGAGAGAGGAATGGGTTAGCTGCAGGATCACCTCCCCAAGGGAATATGTTCTCAAAATAACAAGCTCTGGATGTACGTGAGGGCCAGTATGAAGGTAGACACATACTTGTACACTCAGTTGTGCATATACAGAGAGAGGGGAAAAAAATTGTGGCAGTTCCAGCAATCCTTTTGATGTGTTTGATATGGTGCGCTCAAAGGCATGGGGCTGAGCCAGATATACAGCGAGTGAGGGATGGACTGAAGAAATGATAGTAAAAACAAAATTAGTTTTTTTTATGTGAAGGGGACATTAAATGTGTTTGGATGACAATGAAAATGAAATAACTATATTGAGATAGTTTAATTTCTTTTGGTATTGTCCATAGATGCATGCAGTAAAAATGGCGCCGTTGTGGGTGTGAACACTAGGTCTCCAATGGAAGTGGGTTTTCTCGTTCCAATTAAATTGAGTGTATGTAGAGAACAGTCTCTGACATGGCGGAAGCAGAAAGTTACTCGCTGATGTCCATGCAGGAGATAGAAGTGTGTAAATTACGTTTATAAGGAACTGCAAGCAGGCGTATTATGTACAGGACTGTCTCAGAAAATTTGAATATTGTGATAAAGTTTTTTATTTTCTGTAATGCAATTAAAAAAAAGAAATGTCATACATTCTGGATTCATTACAAATTAAAGATTAAGATTAAAGATTAAAGTCCCAATGATCGTCACACACACACCTGGGTGTGGTGAAATTTGTCCTCTGCATTTAACCCATCCCCGTGTGATTTTAATCCATCCCCTGGGGGAGAGGGGAGCAGTGAGCAGCAGCGGTGCCGCGCTCGGGAATCAGTTGGTGATCTAACCCCCCAATTCCAACCCTTAATGCTGAGTGCCAAGCAGGGAGGCAATGGGTCCCATTTTTATAGTCTTTCATCAACTGAAATATTGCAAACCTTTTATTACCGTTTTTTCCCATGTATAATGCGCCCCCATGTATAATACGCACCCTAAAAATAGCATGTTGATGCTGGAAAAAAGCCTGTACCCATGTATAATACGCACCCAAATTTTGACTCCTACTTAAGTCCGTAAACGTAAAATTATTTCAGAAAAAAGATCATCTTTGGGAACAACCGGATGTTATTCTGCCGGTCAGTATCACTGCGCATGCGCTAGCAAACTCAATAGCGAAGAAATGTTTCGGATTTGTGTAGGGTACATTGTGACAGCAAACGAGCAGGTGATCGAGCAAGCGTCTGATACGAGAGCATTGTGTTCGTATGGAGCGTGTTTGAAGTGAACAGCAGAGAAGAAAGCGCATCTGTAATGGCGGCCTCCATATGATATCCGGATAAAAAAATAAAAATAAATAAAATTGTACCCATGTATAATGCGCACCCCAGATTATAGGACAATATATTAGTTAAATTTTGCGCATTATACATGGAAAAAACGGTAATTTAATTTTTGTTTTTTAATTGCATTACAGACAATAAAGAACTTTATCACAATATTCTAATTTTCGGAGACAGTCCTGTATAGTTGGCCGTATCATGTAAAACTCATAAATCCAGTAATTCTCTAGTTGGAAAAATTTCAGATTCAGCCTGTTTGTGTCTGCCAACTCACTTTTGAGTCTGGGCAGATTTTGAGCCTTGTTTGGGCTATTTGCATATGGAAACTAGGACAAAGAACAATCAGCAGCCACCTGACACGCCATGCCTGAATTTCTGGAATGTCTAAAAATTGGTTGGTTGGATAAATGCTCGCTGACCGAGGACGCTAATGAGGACCAGCGCTATAGAAAATGAATGGAAGGATAAACGGACGAATGGAGGTCAATAGCAGATACCTGAAGATCGTTTTTCTCATTTTCTCTCCCTTGCAACTCTTGACTTATCTCCTTATCCTCATTTGCATTCGACACAATGATGTTAATTACTCCAGTGTTGCTCCAGAAAAACTGAAGCAAGATAAGATCTGCAAAGTGCTGACACACAGATATGACTAATAGTTAGTTTTGAAACCCAAAACCTCCTTTCATCGTGATCATTAGTTTCCAGTTTCACTTTAGCATCCCAAGATTTTTAGTTTTCCTCATTTAAAAGACATGTTCACAAAAGATGAAGAAAATCAGAGTAAATTGCGTGTGACTTGGGACCAGCTGGAGCAGAAGTAACTTTTGAACTGCTGAGAAATGTCTATGAGGGGGAAAAAAAGTCACAGTTTCAACTGTGTCCTCCACAAGCTATCATTACAGCAGATACTCAGCATTCTCCCTCAGGCTACAAGCCATTGGTTTCTCATTAAAACGATATATGTGGAATATCTTGCTATATCTAATCACTCAAAGTTAATTCACATGCCAAATCACGTTCAGGATGTGTTGATTCAATTGTGGTACTTTTGTGAAATACCGTATTGGCCCGAATATAAGACGACCCTGATTATAAGACGACCGCCTCTTTTTCAAGACTCAAGTTTGAAAAAAGACTTTTTGAACACAAAATTTAATTTTTATATAGAAAATAATTACAGTACATCTGAAACAAATGATTATAAGAATATATTCGAGAGAAAAAGCATGTTATTTTGCCTCATTCAAATCATGCAAAAACTGTCCCCATTTTCTTCTCTTATTTTCTTCTCTTTTCTTTCTTACCGCTATTTTTAATTTTTCTTCTTCGCGCTCACGCTATTTTTATTTTTATTCTTCGTGTTAGGGGTTCGCTTTTGACTGGGAAGTTAAGTTCAACATTCGCTTTAAAGATATCTGGCGCCATCTAGCGTTGTGAATGGGTATAATGACTAGACCCCGAATGTCTTATTTCAATGCAAAAAACACCGTCTTATATTCGGGCCAATACGGTAATCACATTTGAATAGCAGAATAAGCTCATGAATCATTGTTCTTACTATGAACAGTCCAGTTTTTCTTCCCTTGAGAGTTCCAGCCCAGTGAAAAGAACATCAACAATCAGCCACTTACTTCTGCTTTAAGTCACTTTTTCAGCATCACTAAATATGATGTAATTGTGTAATCTTGGTTGACTGCAAAGGTTTACATAATATATGATACCAGCATCAGATTGCTGTGTCCAAATGCTATTGCTGCTACGATTTCCTTAGCATTCTACAGATAGTTATTTGTCAACAAATTCAAATTCGTAGAGATTGAGACAGGAAATACTCAACCTTTTGTCACTCCATGAGTTGGATGCATAGTGGTGTGAGTAAACGTGGTGAAATAAGACGCCTGACTGATAAATTGCTCAAACACATCAGCAGTCATCTGATGACATTTTTAATTCAGTTGTGCAACAATCCAATATAATTGTCATCTCTCAGCCCCAGCATGATAATTCTTGCATCACCGGGTGGTTCCATGAAGTTCAAAAAGGCTGCCTTATCTTTTGAAGCACATGAATAGCATTGTTAGTGTCTCAAGTCATGCCTATGTACATGTTTTGTTACACCAGGGTGCACAGCCACTGTGGTTAAATGGACGGATTCAGAATTGTGGAACCTCTAAACATAGGTGTCATACTCAAGGCCCGGGGGCCAGATACGGCCTGCTACATCATTTTATGTGGCCCGCAAAGACAAATTGTGTATCGACTCTGTCTCAATACTAAATTAAAAAGTTGTTCTCTTTTAAAAAAAATAGTTATTGCTAGAAATTTTTATTTCCATTCATTTTATTTTAAATAGTTCAACGGTTTTTTAGCTTATTTAGCATAGCCGTCAAACTCAAGGCCCGGGGACCAGATACGGCCTGCTACATCATTTTATGTTGCCCACGAAGACAAATTGTGCATCGACTTTATGTGTCAATGCTAAATTAAAAATTTAGTTCACTTTTGAAAAATAGAGTTATTGCTAGCAATTTTTATTTCCATTCATTTTTATTTAAATATTTTAATAGTTTTTGTATCACGCTGCCAATGCAATAAGGTCAACTTCAAAATAAACCAAATGAATGCCTAAAGGTACACTTTTGATGTTGTTCCAGGCAGTGGCCCTTGAACTAAAATGAGTTTGGCTTTATGACAGATCTCTCTGTGATGGTTTAAAATTAGGCTATAGTTGTGTGAAGGCAGTCCAATCACGTTGCTAATGCATTTCTTTTATCAGCTGCATAATATATAATAAATCCTAACACTGAACAAATATGACAAATGACTGCAGCTGAAGGTACCAAACATAAACTACTAATTGACTTGGGAAAATACTAACAGATTACAAAATGATATCTGGAGAAATGAAGCATAGCATTTGTAGTAATGTTCTCCATATTTTTGCGAGGGTATAAGAGAGCTATGCATCTTTATATATTTGCATACCTAGAGGCAATTACACTCCAAAGTTACACTGTCCTAGTTAATAGGTAAAATAGGCCAGGATATTAACTCCCTAGGTGTTACCATGGTGCTGCTGTTTAAACAATTCGGACAATTAACCTCTACTTGATCATAACATGATAATTTTTCATGAAATTGCCACCCAAATGGTTTATCGTACTGCGTCTTAGAAAAGCAATTATGTCCCAATGGATCTGCTTAGAGGCTAATAATGTTTGTAATTATACTGGTCGTTTCATAACACGCAGGTTAATTTACAAAAACAACGTCGTGAAAAGTCCTTGTTCAGCTATTTGTAGTGTGAAACTCTTACAGTGCTTTGAAAGAAATGTCAATCTTTCATTGAAAGCCAAAAACATCAAATGAAACCTTGTAAGCATTTTTTTTTTCTGGGTCAAGATGAATAAGGATTGTCTCAAAGGTGCTACTGACTGTCCCAGTTAATAGGTCCATTGGACAACCAGGGGAGGTTTATATGGACAGAATCTCTTTTGCTGCCTTCCATCCAGACTGCTGTGTATTCCAACCTTTAACGGGGGGGGGGCAATTGGGCGTAACATAGAAGGCAGCAGGAGACGTTTGCACAGTACCGTATTTTCCGCACTATAAGGCGCACCTAAAAACCTCCAATTTTCTCAAAAGCCGACAGCGCGCCTTATAATCAGGTGCGCCTTATATATGGACCAATATTGAGCCACTACAGCAGGCGTGTCCAAAGTCTGGCCCGCGGGCCAAATGTATATTTCTTATATATGGACAAAGTTTTAAAATGAGCCATTCATTGAAGGTGCACCTTATAATCCGGTGCGCCTTATATATGGACAACGTTTTAAAATGGGCCATTCATTGAAGGTGCGCCTTATAATCCGGTGCGCCTTATAGTGCGGAAAATATGGTACATCCTTCAAATTGATCGGATTATGGTTGATTTAAAAATAATAATAATAATAATAATAAGCATTATTTTAAGGTGCTACCAATACTGCCATTTAATGCCAGTTTGTGTCCATCATTTTGTCTCTCCTACATAATAATAATAATAATGATAAATTATATTTATAACGCACTTTACATTTTTAAAAAAAGTACTACAGAAAATGCTTTTTTTTTAAAAAGAAATGTCTTAAGACCGTTTTTAAAAGTGTCATCCCAATCAGGTGATCTGTTGAGTCTCTGTGGTTAAGCTTTGGTTTGGTTGTCCATCGTACACTTTAGACATCTCACGATGCCTTATTTATTTATTTATTTATATTATTGTTATTATCATTTTTTTTTTTTGGGGGGGGTGGACCATGCTCTTCCATCTAAAACCTCCCGTCTGCTCCTGGTTTTCTGTTTCCTCCAATAAAATAAAATGCAGCATGCAATCACATTGTCACACTGGCACGGATGAGGAATGTTGCAGTATAACAGCAGCAGTAAAGTGTGAAGTGAGCACAGACGCAGGGGAAAAGCATAATGGTGTAGCCTTCCCACCCTCCAGTGTTAGGCAGGTTGCTCTTTCGTATGTGTTTATCTCACCCTTAAAGTAACAGCTTCAGAATTGTTTTGATGGTACCGTCTCTTCGCATTTGGGGGGAAAAAAAAAAGTTCTGCCTTTGCCATGGCAACCCCAGGTCACTCTGTAGTGGTGTCTACAAAGGTAATCTAGCTAATTTTCATCCCAGGCCACATCAGGATAATGGTTGGATAAAGGGCCAATTTTAAGAGTAAATGTATCTACTCAACATTGTTTTGACCATTTACTAAATCTATTGTTGTTGTGAATTATGCTCACTTTAAAGGACAGCATGTCCACTGAAAAAAAAAAAACAGAATACAACAAAATATGTGTTCACATGATGTTCCCAAATCAGATGGACACTTGAACCTGACACAAAAATAATGCTATAAATATAAAATAAATACAAAAATATAAATAAAATATGCTGCTGATTATAGCATTTTTTTTTATTTTCATCATCCATTTGCAGTATAGAAATATAATATTCAGGTACATTCTTGATGGTTACATTGTGATAGTTCAACCTTTTTTTACCCTCAATCTACTCTGGAACTTTTGATTTTCACTTCCTTTAAGATAACACAGACAATCTAATTTTTGCGTTTAAATATGCAAATCGTAGCAGCTCCTTCCACAATCGTATTGCCTTTATACCACATTTTATGTTATTTAAAAAGATTACAGAAACCACTCTTCTTAAAATTGGATTAATGTAATCCCTCAGCGAGAAATCTGTCATATTCCGAAACTGTGGCGCTACTACTGTATATGACAAGCAATGTAAGATTATAATAATAATCTGAGTGTTACCTGAATGAAAGACATTTTCCTCTATGTTGAAAATAATACGCTGACTTTTTGAAATACCTTAAAACAGCATTTAAAAATGACTGGAGTGAATTAAACTCAAAAGAACATTTACTCAAAGCAGCATCAGGGGTGTCAAACTCATTTTTGTCGCGGGCCGCATTGTACTCATAGTTTCCGTCGATGCGCCATTATGACGCTCAACATATATATTATATACTGGTGTCAAACTCAAGGCCCGGGGGCCAGGTACGGCCCGCCACATCATTTCATGTGGCCCGCGAAGACAAATTGTGCATCAAATTCGTGTGTCATTACTAGAATTACAAATTGTCTTCACTTTTAATGACATGTTTTTTTTTTTAATAGCTGACCGGTTTTTACTTGTCTGATTTGAAAACGAGTTATTTGTTTTGTAGCTTTTACTGTATATAATATGAGGTGCTCGTACATTTATTTGGGTTGACAGTCATAATGGCCCTCCGAAAGAAGCTATGACTACAATGCGGCCATGAAAAAAATGAGTTTGATACAGTTAATACTGTTAATACTGTATATTATACAGTATAGGCTAAACAACAATAATAACAATAACCAGCTTTGAAATCAGACACTAGTAAAAACTGTTCAAATATTTTAAAAAGATGCATGGTAATAAAAATTGCTTGCAATATCTATAGTTTTTAAAAAAGAAGATGATTTGCAATTTTAGTATTGGCACAATTTGTCTTTGCGGACCACATAAAATCATGTAGCCTATCTGGCCCCCAAGCCTTGGGTTTGATACCTTCATCCATCTTCTATTTGGCTTTATAAATGGCAAAGCAATTTTGATTCTTGAAGGCTGCTTAAGGTTTTCTTTTTGAGCTCAAGAGGAGTGTCGCATTTCAGGGCCTCCTGCGGTGACAAAGTTACATTTGTTTGTTTCATCCATTGCACCAAGGGGAAAATATTGCAGTCACACAGCCAAGGATTTCCATGCAGGTGTAACTTCTTCAGGGCTAGGAAGGATTTGAAAGAGAGAGACAACATGTTTGCAAATGTTTGTATATACCGTATTTTCCGCACTATAAGGCGCACCTAAAAACCTCCAATTTTCTCACAAGCCGACAGCGCGCCTTATAATCCGGTGCGCCTTATATATGGACCAATATGGATTCGTGGATGAGGTCTAACTTATTAAAGTAAGCTTTACATGTTTATTTTGTGTGTTGTGTGATATTAACAATTGAGCAACGTTGAGTTATTGATATATTGTTATTGTTTTCACTATTTCGAGTGTTACTATATTGTGATTGCTTTAACATTTGAGCAACGTTGAGTTATTTATTCTATGCGCCTTATAATCCGGTGCGCCTTATATATGGACAAATTTTTAAAATGGGCCATTCATTGAAGGTGCGCCTTATAGTGCGGAAAATACGGTAATTGGAAGTCAATTGTACTCGAGTTGTTCTTACAAGGAATTTGGGCCAACATGTTTCCATCCACTGCCTTTAGGCGGTTTCCACTGAGAGCCAGCTGAGATAGCCGAGGCATGTCCTTGAACACATCAGATGGCAGGTGTTCCAGATCGTTGTTCCTCAAATAGAGTTCCTGTTGTACAATATAGTAGTTTTCTTTTGCAGTACCAATTCAAAAATGTCTTGAAAGCAAATATTACCTGCAACACAGCCAGTCCACCAAACATTGGAGGCCTCAGAGTAGACAAAAGATTGTTGTCAAGTACTAGCATCTCCAGCGAGCTCAACGGTTTGAATGCTCCAGCTGGGAGAGTCTTCAAACTGGATTTAGGGAAACAATTTTAGACACGTCATATTCATAATAATAAAAGTTGAAATGATTCTGTGGACCATGACAATCATAATTTATTTGTTCCATCATGCAAGTAAAGAAAAACCACAGCATTGGATGTTCTAAAAGTTTGGCAAGGAGAAGTTGTTAAAATATCACAAAGTAGTAAAGACTGAAAAATCTTCATTTTAATGGACATTTATGCAACCACCTTAAAAATGAAAGACCGTTATTACAAATTATATTCATTACCTGTTGTTGTCCAAGTTGAGGAACATGAGGTGTCTAAGTCCAGTGAAGGCCTTTGGCGAGATCTTTTGGATACGATTCAGGGAAAGATCTAAAACCTTGAGAGCAATTAAAGGTTTGAAGGTGTTGGATGGAAGCACTGTCAGGGCGTTTTCGGGAAGATCCAACTCTGACAGGTTTCTCATTCCGAGAAACATATTAGGCTTCAATGTGCCAATCTGGTTTTGTCCCAACATGAGGAACCGAAGGTTCAACAGATCCTTAAAGAAATGAAATGACAGTTTTAAAATAATTATGCTGTTCTAAAAATGTTACACAAATTAGAATTGTCTGTACCTTGAATCCCCTTGGTGGAAGATTTTTGATGTGATTGCTATAAAGATTAAGTAGCGCTAGCGTCTTTGCACCGGAGAACGCACGAGGGTGGATGGACTTGACGGCATTATGTTCCAAGTTTACGCTTTCTATCTTTGGAACTAATCCCAGAATATTGGCCTGCAGGTTTGTGATGCCATTTTCACCTTTTAAGAACCAGGAATTTGGATTATCACATTAATTCTTATATAACCAAAACAACGCTTTGAGAGATAAATCGATTACGACTGTGCCTACCAAATTTGAGGAGCCAAGCATCTGAGGGAAGTTTGACGGGAAAAGCTCGAAGACCTCTTTTATGACAGTTGACCTCTGTCTTTTCTTGTCCAGACTTCTTGGTGCATGTGCAAGCACCAGGACAGAGCTCCGCTTCAGTCTGGACCATCCAAATCATCACCAACGTCAACCACTTGAAGTATTTCATCTCTTCTACAAAACGAAGGGCAGAGAAATCTATCAAGCTGACGTTTTCTTGGCAGGTAGGTGCTTATGCATGTGTGTTACTATACAGCAGCACACTTCCTAAACCGCAGGAAAGTTCACGCTTATATGTTAAAATGTCTGTTTCACCCCTTCAACAAGGATGTTAAACTTGTTTTTGTCGCGGGCCGCATCGTTGCTACGGTTACGACTCATATGAATTTATGTTTAAATTATAATTATTATTATTTGAATTATAATTTATAATTAAATTATGTTACTATTACTATACAGAAAATAATTGATGGATAACTACTAGTTTTAAAATCAAACCCCAGTAAATTGTTTCGTCAACTGTTTTTCAATTGAATTTAAATGGAGGATCGGTAACAAAAAAAAATTGCAATAATTCATCTCAGTGTTATTGAAAGCGAAGACAAGTTGCAAGAAACAAGAAGCATGATTTGCCTTCACGGGCCACTTAAAATGATGTCGGGGGCCCGATTTGGCTCCAAAGCCTTGAGTTTGACACCATTGCATTCCAGCCATGTACTGGATTAATGTGTGACCAAATGAAAGGTTTAGTTAAACTGGATGTTAAAACTTGTCAAACATAAAAAAAGAAAAAATATTACATGCTATCATTTTAATATACTAAAGGTATTTATTTTTTAGTTGTTATTATTTAAATTACAAGGTAACACCTGCCTTTAGTTCATTTGGTTAATTTTCAAACAGTTGCTCTGTATGCATCCAGCAGTCATGATAAATTTATTCGGAGATGTGATTCCCTCCTCAAAGAGAATGGGAATGGCTGTTTTTCGACTCTATCTTTTTTTTTTTTGCCTCTTCACAAACTTCCCCATCTTCCGCAACCATGCTCTCAAGCTGTGTTATAAGATTCGAGTGTTTGAAATTTTTTTTGAGAGCTTTCCCTCTAAAAGCAGTGGTGTGCTTGTTCTAGCTTTAAAAGGACACAGTAGAAGTAGAAAAATTGCGGGACATGTCCATTAAGCCAACATATTCAGCAGATTAGCATAAATAGGGCAAAACCTGCATATTGGAAAGTTGAAAATTATATTAATTATATGCTTGAACATATTTTTGTGTTATGAAGTACACCTGAATGTCAGTTACATAATATTTGGATGTTTCACTTTGGAACCTTCTTTGTCTTCTGGCAAAAATAATCCAAAACAAAACTGGTCTTTGCCATGTTGCACAAAATGATCAATTCTTAATCAAATCTAAAATTTATTTCAAGTATCATTGCCCAATGGGAGTTTTCTTATCAGTTTGTAACACTTACCTGAGCAAATTTTGATCCAAATGTTGCAGATCCTAATCCACTTGGTTCCGCAAAATAAACAGACTTTTGATATAAAGGTAAATATAATGGGGGAAAAAAATAATTTGTAGAGTGCAAGCTACAATCTTGAATAAATGACCATATTTGTTGAAAGTTCTCCACTTTGCATTCAAATGTTTGTCTTCAAATTCTAATTTCAGGTCTTGACAACACCAGAGGAACCTTGCAGAATGCACTTCACTCAATATGTTTGGAAAGATATACGCAGCTTGAGGACCTCTATGTCATAGGTTTGACAAAAACATCAGTGCAAAAAAAAAAAGAAAACACTGTGGCAGTGTTTGAGAACACACCAACCACAGCAAACAGTGAAAAATTGGTGTGAAGTTCTGCAGTTTCACAGAACCCAGAGAAATGTGACAGCTCCAGAATATGGCAGCGGTCCATGTTACAGTGTGTGAATACAATACGTACAATTTTAGATTTTTACATTTCCAAGCATCTCCACTAAACAAATAGAATGTCAAACATTACATAATGTGTTTATGTTTTGTATTTTTTTAGTTTAACTAGTCACAATATTCAAATTGAATTAGGTGCACTTATGTTAGAAAGTAGAATCTCATAGGTCGGCAATCATTTTTTTTAAATTTTCTGCTATTATGTAAAAACTACCGTATTGTCCGCACTATAAGGCGCACCGGATTATAAGGCGGACCTTCAATGTATGGCCCATTTTAAAAATGTGTCCATATATAAGGCGCACCGGATTATAAGGCGCACCTTCAATGAATGGCCCATTTTAAAACTTTGTCCATATATGAGATATAAACATTTGGCCTGCGGGCCGGACTTTGGACACGCCTGCTGTAGTGGCTCAATATTGGTTCATATATAAGGCGCACCTGATTATAAGGCCAATTTGAGAAAATTTGAGGTTTTTAGGTGCGCCTTATAGTGCGGAAAATACGGTACAAGGTGTGCAGTTTGAGCATCTTCCTGTATTGCAACACAAACTGTTGCCATGTAGATTTAACTGCATGTGGAATTGGGTCAAGACAGTAATTCCCTGTGAGAGGAGAATACAGAAAGACTGCCAAAACATGTCACCCTGTATTACACAGCAATGAAAGGAATGAGACTTCTGACAATGGAAAAAGGGATATCAGCAAAGTTGCCAGATCACTCTGACGCAAATTTCATAATAGAAAAAGAATTCCGAGTATGGCGATGCAAACAAGAACGATGATCAAAGTGATGGAGAAACACGGGTTGGACGGAAGCCAGTATGAGGAAACGTCAAAACAGGCGAGAATACATCATGTGAGCTGTGCAGCAGAGTTGGGATTAATCGACACACGTGTGGCGAAAGAGGCGGCGGATAAACAGCTGTGCTGACTAGACTGATTCTTTTGTCAGAGGAAGATGAATGATCCTTTTCAAATCTGTCCAGCTCACAATCATAAGGTGTTGGCAAGCCATCTGGAGGAGGATCATTAGGCAGTGTTTACACAGGCAGGGAAGGAGAACGGACTTTATAGGCAGATCATTGGGGAATCTACCAACAATCTGTGTGCTGTACTTTCGAAAATAAACTTCTTCAAAAACTTCCTTACCATTTTATAGAGTTAATTAATATGTTAAGTGTTGTCTGATATAAAAGTAGTGCTTTGCCACCATCTTTTTGGGGGGCGTCGAGTTTTTACAGCTGAACTGAACAGCTGATTTTTTACCCTGCCTCACGTTATAGCCACTTGTAAACAAATACAGTGCAGCTCAGCCTCTGGCGAGCGGATGTCATGGCTGGAGATATGGTTTTGTCTGCATATCAAACTCATTTGTAACGGCTAATGTGGAGTTTTCTTTGTTTTAGGAGACACGCACAGTTTGAAAGGGGTGTTTGCGCCCTTGTGGGAGTGAACACAGTCGACTTGGCCCAAAAAATTGTGTTATCCTCTAATGGGCTTTATAAATTGTATTACTGCAATGGTCATTTTGAAGTTTATTATTTGACTAAAATCATTCATGACTAAAATAATTAAAAAAACTAAAGATAGCCTCTCTCAAAATGTATTCCTTGTACTATTACTAACATTTACTCACTATAATTTTTTTCCTAAACGAAATATTAAAATATATTGAGAATTTAACGATTTCTGACTTCCAAGAACACAAAACCTTTCTCAGTGCTCAGTGTTCAAGCACGCCAATAACACAGACACAAAATATTAGCACACTTGAGCTAGGCTTTTGGAAAATAGAGAATGTGAACCACTGGAAAGAAAGTTTTTAATTGTATTTGTCTTCTTTTTTTAAATCTTGTCCAGAAGCATGGAGAAGAGCATTTTTGTGTGCACATTGCACACTTAGCTCATCAAGCACTGCACGCACGTCAATGCATAACACCACCGTGAGAACCCACACCGGAGCTAATGTTAGCGTCAATAGGTTTAGTGTGAGCAAGGCTATTTTCCAGAGTAACTGCTCATAAAAGGAGAAGAAATAGACTCTAGAGGCATTCTGAGGTTGTATCTGTTGCATTTTATAGAGAAACCCGCTATTTGCTGTGTCTCGACCGACACTAACCGGCCCATTTAAAATGGACAAATGGACCAAGTGCTTATTGATGAGAAGGCATGGACTCAATAGAGTGCAAATGTTATTGCTTAATGGTCCACTGGAGTGTTTTTCCATATAACAGGAGCGTTGGTGTCAATGTTGAAGTTAGTGCTGAAATGTAAGACGTCTCAATTAGACAATAAGGTGCATTTCATAATGATGAGGTGTGTACAATACTTATTACAAAAATATATTTAAAATGTACCGTATTTTCTGGACTATAAGGCGCACCTAAAAACCTAAAATTTTCTCAAAAGCCAACAGTGTCTTATAGTCCGGTGCGCCTTATATATGGACCATATTCCTAAATTTAAACTGGCCCGAAGCATTGTGTCATGAAATCAATCATAAGTGGCCCGCTGAAGACTATGAATCATGAATCAAAAAGACTATGGATCATTATTTTGTGATTATAAAGTAATTTGTTGCATCTGAAGTTGAATTAAAAAAGATAAAATGGAAAATGATTTGATTTGGATTAAAAATCTGACATGATGCATTAATGGTGCGCCTATAGTCCGGTGCGCCTTATATAAGGACAAAGTTTTAAAATGGGCCATTCATTGAAGGTACGCCTTATAGTCCGGTGCGCCTTATAGTCCAGAATATACGGTAATGGAAGGAATCAGAATCAGCTTTATTGGCCAAGTTTGTGCATGCCAAACATGGAATTTGACTCCGGTTGATCTCAGCCTCTGTACAACATTTAAGTGACTAACAACATTCAGGTGACTAACAACTAAAAAAAACTAAAAACTGGACTTGCGTCATTTTGACTCCTGTCAAAGAAAAAATTGATGTGTTTTTTTTAGAACACTTACTCAATTCAAAGAGGACCCTTGCTTTTCAATCTTGCTGAATGTATGCAGTGGGAAGTGACACTGCAGCAAGGTCGGGATTATGGCTGAAAGAGATAAAGTCAGCACCTGAGGGCTCAGAGTCCTCTTTTTTTTTTTTTCAGCTAAAATACTGCAAACAAAATGAGAGATGTGAAACATTCTATTGTTGACATTTGGACTTACTCGTTGTGGTGATCCCTGATGGGGCAAGCCAAAAGTTGCACCAAAAATAGAACATCTTCGGTTGGAACTCATTTATTTTGGATGATAGGTCACCTGTCTGTCTGCATGCAACTTATTTTATGGGATTGATGTCCAGACTTTCATTTAAATTCTTCCACACCAAACTCATCGTCATCACCATCCTCCTGAGATATGGCTGCGATGTCCTTGAGTAAGAAACCGATACTCTGCTACCCCCCTGCTCTAGTATGTGTTTGTTTGCTGTGTCCACAACTGGGAAAGGTCAAATCCAGAGGTCAAATTTCATGCCCGGGTGTGTCCATAACAAAGATGATTCTATTCACATAAATATTCAAGACAGGCAATTGTCCATATAAATGCTTGTGTTAATATTGAGAATTGGGACTCTTTATAGTGGCTGCTGAGAGGCAGGAAGAGGCACTCCCATCTTCTGGATTGTAGTAGTAGTACCCAGCTCTGTTTATTGTAACTCTCTACCACCACTTGCTGGTGGATAATGGATAGTACAGCTGCAGTCTTTATGATAACAATTGTATCATAACTAGTAAGTGAAATACAGAAAAAAATGCTGTTAAATAATTTGTATGACTCGCCCGTTATTTAGTGATATGACTTTAAAAAAAAAGACATGCACTTAGATGTTATTCCGTTGCTTATATTGAGTCCAAAGTTTTTATATATACTATATATTATGTACTCTCTTTTTTTCTTTGGTTTTTGCTTTGTCTCCCTAGGTTTTCTGTTGTTGCATTTTTTCTCAAATATGCAAGATGCGATGTTATTATTGTATTTTGTTTTTTCAATTTGCATTTTTAAATAAAATTGTAAACAAATAACGTGTCATTGCGGCGTAATACTTACATTTTTTTAAATTTTATTTTATTCTAATAGATCACACTTTAATGGATCTTAGTTTATTTTGAAAAACCGGAAATCCTTTTTTTTCCGCTCCAAATAAGTCACATGCTCAAGTCATACTTCCGGCTGTAAAACGTGTCAAATGTGACAAGTTTGAACCCCCTCAAATAACAACTTCTTCACTTGTAGTTAAGAAGAACAGTCGGAGTCTTGTTTGGATTAATTTTTAATTATAAAAACTTTCAGTATGGCCACACTTGGTGATACCATGTCCAGCAAACTAGACCATCCCCTTCCCTTATAGCTCCAGGAAAGGGCGCTGTTTTCCACTTCCGTGTACCGGACGCCGCAACCCGGCCCCGAGGAAAGTGTTTATCTCGTGTCGTATCCTTTTTGAACTGCAACAGCGGAACTCGTGACGTCTGTCGCTACCTCAGCTCGTAGTGAGCTCACTCGAAAAGTTGAGTATCATTGCTCTTTTGTTCAATTTCAAGTTTTAAAAACTTAGTGTAAAGTCAGCCAACAGCATTGTAACCATCAGCGACAGGCTCCAGTACTTTAAACTGCAGCTGTATAATTCTACAACAATGCGTGTGTGTCACTTTGCTAGCATCTTTTTTATTTTGTTGTTGTTTTACCGAATGTCGCATGCCAAAGTTAATTTGTCTAAACACCAATCATTCACTAAAGGTAAATATTACGTGCATTGCAATCAAATGTTTACAAAACAAAGACGCGATGCAAATTATATCCGATGAACTCCAAAGATTAAAACTCCGAATAATCAATTATTTTGAGCTAGTACTGTACAGTATACAAAAGAGAGTGATCCATATCCTGTTAAGATCCTGTTAACATTTTGTGCAACATGAAACCTGACGTCATCAAACTACACAAAACCTCAGTGACACGCGTGTGTGATAAACGGGGGATGACTGACACCCTATAATTTTACTTTTAGAAGGGTAATAATTTAAATAGTGAGAGGTATTTACAGTATGTTTATTTCTGACACTGTAGTTAGTAACTGACACATCCTGCATTGTGACTGTAAACATCCGATTTTACTTTCTTTGTGTTGAAGTAATACAACACACCAGTTTCACATAGATTATTGAAATAAATGGACTTTCCCCTTAATGTTTGAATTTTTGGACATCCTCCAGTAAACTGCAATAACCTCTATAATAAATAAATTAATAGGTTGTGCATTTTTTATTCGGTCATAAATGATCAAATGTGTTTCCACAGCACGATGAGTTTACAAGAGATCTTTGAGAACATGAAGCTGGCCCGTGAATATGCTTTGCTGGGAAACTACAACTCAGCTAGTGTTCTCTACCAAGGCTTGCTGGAACAGATCAAGAAACATGTGTACATTACACGCGACCCTAGTCTACAACAGAGATGGCAGAAGGTAAATATTAAAAGTAAGATCTGTTGGGATGCGTTTATCATGAGTACAATGATAAATTTGGATTCCTTCTCCAGTTGTGGCAACAAGTTAGTGACGAGAATAGACAGGTTCAAGACCTCCTGTCGACATTGGAGAGCGTTCAACTGGACGCCATGCCTGTTAAACCAATTGAACCTGATGATTTTGACATAAGACCCGTTGAACCAAGGTAAGGAAACTACAATGCAGATGTAGACTGTTCTTTTTTGCCTGAACTAAAAGAAATTGTGAGGTTCCTTCTGTATTTTTAATTTAGACATTCGCCGTGTCCCGTCAGGCGGTCTACAAACCCTTACAAAGACAGTAAGCCAACCAACAACCGCCTCAGCGTGGCCGTGAAGGCCCAACAGAGGCCGACATCTCGCGGGGCCAACGGAGACAAACACAAAGCGCCCAGGGCCAAAACAAAAGAAGCCAAGGAAGGTGGTGCTGGCAAAGCAAAGGAAAATAAGGTGAAGCATTTGCTGTTGTCCTCTTAAGTTATTTAGGAAAAATGCTCAATCCCCCAGTCGTTTATTTAAGATTCTTAGACAGGTGTAAATATTTCAAATGAGCAGTTCTTTTTATTAGGGCCCGACTGATTAATCGTTCGGCCGATTAAATCAGTGACTCAACATGTGTCCCATTTTAGTTTAACTCTCTTTGTGCCTGACAAGTGCTTTGTTTGTCCAGCTTTTGTCTACGTTGCGTTGCTAAGATTTTAAAGTTGTTCCACCTGTATAATAACCTACCTCTAATTTGTAGCAAGAGGTATTTCTAATCCCATTTATAAATTGATTTATTTTTAATTTAGTTAATATTCTCAGTTAAGGCTCAATAAAAACTTTTTTTTTATCCGCAGAACAAAGGAGACGGCCAGGAAAAAGAATTGAAAAGGTTTGATGGTACAGGATATGACAAAGACCTCGTGGAAGCCCTGGAGAGAGATATCATATCTCAGAATCCAAACATTAAATGGTATGTTTTAATCTGCTTTTGCTTTGGTTTAAAGCACCCATTTTTATCTACCGTATTGGACATAATGAAGAACAAGATTAGCACAATTTAAGATTATTTAATGTTATATGACTCAAAAGTGTGGTGATGTAATTCACAGCATATAAATTATGGTAAATGAAGAAAACACTTAGCTACATTTTGAATGATTGTATCTCAAAGGGACGACATTGCAGACCTGGGTGACGCAAAAAAGCTCCTAAAAGAAGCGGTCGTGTTGCCAATGTGGATGCCAGCTTTTTTCAAAGGCATACGGAGACCGTGGAAGGTATTTAACGCAATCAAATTGTGCAAATGACGTGTCACTGACAACAATCCGTGAAATTCTCACCTTAGGGAGTGCTCATGGTGGGACCTCCCGGCACGGGGAAAACACTCTTAGCGAAAGCAGTTGCTACGGAATGCAGGACTACTTTCTTCAACGTCTCCTCATCCACGCTGACTTCAAAATACAGAGGAGAGTCTGAGAAGTTAGTGCGCCTGCTCTTCGAGATGGTAAGTCATTTGTGTCATTGTAAATTCCGGCATGATTACATCACTTTTTTTTTTTTTTTAATTCAATGTCCATTTAGTAGCTTTTTTTCTTTTTTTTTAATTCCTTTAAACGTTTCATTTCATCCATGACACCCAGTTTATGCAAGTAAGGGAATGTATTCTATAAATTGCCCCATATACTGCTGGGCCAATGGCAAGTCTGGCTTTTGTTGCCATGACGACCATGGATCTCTTAGCGTGGAGACTAGAACAGCTTCTGCTTTGACTCTATTTTCGTCAAGTATTTCATGCAGTGAGCCACATAATGTGTGAAAGACACGCTACCCGAAGCTTATGTGGGAAAAAGAAACACTATTAGGCTGTAAATAGGTTGAATAAATTGAAACCAAGGATTATTCTATTCATGCTCCAAACCGATGATGGGATTTCTGATTGGTCCAAGTGATCAGCAGCTATCAGAGAGAAATGATGACATCATCCTTGTGTAGGCCCGCTTTTACGCACCCACGACGATCTTCATCGATGAAATCGACTCCATGTGCAGTCGAAGAGGAACCTCTGAGGAACACGAGGCCAGTCGGAGAGTCAAGGCTGAACTGCTGGTGCAGATGGATGGTAGGTCAATAAGATTCTCTGAATCCATGTTTTTGTTTGCAACAGGATTTCATTTTTGTATGGATGTAAAATATTACGACTTTTTATAGTGAAGCCCGAAAGACATTTCTGTCGCGTTTGTTTCGTGCAGGCGTTGGCGGGGCGTCGGAAAGCGATGACCCATCAAAGATGGTGATGGTCCTGGCTGCCACCAACTTTCCGTGGGACATTGATGAGGCTCTGAGGCGACGTTTGGAGAAGAGGATCTACATTCCTCTACCCTCAGGTATGTTTCCTCTTCAACAATCTGCTTGGAAATCATGGAAAATGGGGGAAAGCAAAATATTTGAGTTTAACAGATAACGTTAAATTGATGTGACCAAAGTATTAGTGAGGGGAAAATAACAGTTCAAAGTGGGGGAATAAAAATGCAATTTTGGGACATGTTTTCTGCCCAAAATCACATTAATTTAGCAATTAACATGAAGTTGTCGGAGGGTCGGTTCTGGATCCCAGGTATTAATTTTGACACCTCTGCCTGACAGTATTGGATAACAAAAGAGTAGAATATCAAACAATACCACAATACGCTCTACACTTGTATAATGTGGGGCCATAGCTGGATTATCCCTCCAGGCCTCCTCAACACAAATTGGCTTCCTCAGCTCCACATTCCTATCATTCTGTCATTCTAATCAACCTTTAGTACACTTCTTTGTATTTTCCGCTGAGCCTCTCGGTAAACGACCTGTAATCCTGATGGAATTACGACTCCTTAGGGGCACAGTCAGGGATTTATTTAAGGATGCCTTTTGTCACCAAATAATGTATTGCCATATATATTTAAAAAAGTAAAACATTTGGTTTTGTCATTGTTGTAGTGTAGTGGTCTCTATTGTATGCGTAAAAAATAGAAAGGTAGTGGATTCTCTGGCTCTCTCGCTTATCGCTTATTTGTCGTGTGAATTAGCACTGTTAGCTTCAGGTGGTTGCCCGTGCTTGTGTAAACTGATTTATCAGAGCAAACGTTCCAGGAGGCTTAAAGACAAAAGAGGCTAAAATGATGTTAGCAAATACTGTAGCAACTCCCCAGCATTTAAAACTGGGATATTATCAAGTATAGTCCACAAATAGGATCTTGAATCAGGTTACACTGGATTTAGATTTGATGACAAAATCGGGCATGCTGTGATTCCAAATATCCAGCCATTCTTTTTCGATATGATATTTTTCTGTCTTTGTCCATTTTTCGGTATCACGGGAGAGGCAAGATAGACCCTGCACTGATCACAAACTGTGTGTCCTCAACATTGCGTCCTCAGAAAAAGGACGGGTGGAGCTGCTCCGGATTAACCTGAAGGAGTTGGAGCTGGCCAGTGATGTGGATTTGGACAAGATCGCTGAGCAGATGGAAGGTTACTCGGGAGCTGACATCACAAATGTGTGCAGGTTGGTCTAAAATCTGTGAAGCAGGCGGATAAAGTCACATTTGTATTTGACTGGAAAAAAAAATCTCTATTGATTGATCACAGGAGAGGTATTATGTATCTTTTTACGTGGCCCGTGAAAGCAAATCATGTTTGTCAACTTCCATGACCCTTGCTAAAAATCTAGACCAGCATGTTTGTCATGTGGTATTAATAATGTTGAGATTTTGCAATAATTTGTTTTTACCATTTTTTTTTTTTTTTAACAATAACTTGAACAATAATTGATTAAACTTGACATCTGGTTTGTGATGCAACTCAAATTTGGAGGGAAATGTCGTGCAGTATTTTGTTTGTGGATGAAATAAATTGGATTTTGTTGTTATAATCTAAGATATTCTTTGATTAAAATCTACTTAAATGTACCCATGCTGCTCTTACAATTTTTGGTCAGTTAACTATTACCTAATTCAGAGAGTTGCTTTTTGAGAATAAAAGCATTTTTGCAACATTGCAGGGATGCCTCCCTGATGGCCATGAGGCGACGAATCGAAGGGCTCACACCAGAGGAGATCCGCAACATCCCCCGCGATGAGATGCACATGCCCACCACAATGGAGGACTTTGAATCCTCCCTGAAGAAAGTTTCCAAATCTGTGTCGGCAGCAGACCTCGAGAAGTACGAGAAGTGGATTGAGGAGTTTGGGTCCTGTTGAAAGGTGAAAATTGTAGCACGAGTTGTTCATTATATCTGCGTGCCGATGACAAAGAAAGCTGGTTTATTGTTATTTTGTAAATTTGTTAATAATCTTCAGAAGATTATCTGTAGTTTTTAAAAAGCTAAGAATAACTGACGTGGATGTTATTTTTTGCAACACACACACACACACAACAGACCTTACCACACATTGTATATTTTATTTTGTGCCTTTGCAAATGCCTTGAATAGTTGTGTGACGATATAATTATCTAACCACATCAGACCAAAAGGCCAGCTCTTGACACTTGCACTTGCTTTTATATGGATGTGTGATCCTTGCACATTCTAGTGATGGCCATTCTTTACTATCGTTCGATGAATAAAATAGATTATATAAAAAAAAAAAAAGTGTCATGTTTAAATACAGTATTCCTTTTGAAATGTGTGCGCACAGGCTTCACATTTTGTTCAAAAGAATTTTGAGGGGATTTTTCCAGCAAGGAAGGAGTTTAAGTGGTCGGTGTACTTTCAGCCCAATGTAAGTTTCACTGCGTCATTTGTCACAACTCACAAGTATATCTTTTAGGAACTGAATCCAACATTGTTTTCTTTTCTTTTATTTTCATACAGGGTGTTTGGCGAGTACATGAAAAAAAAAAAAGACAAAGCTGTTTTATAATCAAACTGCAAATCTATCATAACATGATGCATTATTTGCGGCCAATGAAAGATTTATAGATGGTAATAAAGCCTTTAATCCACAGGGTTATAGACAAACATATGCAGCCAAGCTGTAATTGATGATTTAAATGTTAACAACAATGCAACCCAGCAGAGCATATATCTGCTATACAGTGTTACACCACCAGGGGCACTGTAAAGAAAACTAGCAAAATAATTTAGAATCAGTCATATCCAATTCAAGTTGAGCCGTTACCATTGAAGTTGCAGATAGAACAGCAAAATGCATTCACTAGATTGACTACACAAGCATCTCTGTACATCATGCACTGAGTAGCGAAAATGGACACACAGATTCAAGCATCATTTGTTACTAGTATTTGTACTTCCAAAGTGTTTCACCATTGTATTGTGCCCATGCTCTTGAATTAATACTCACACATTCCCCCAACTCATCCATCACTACAATAGACTGTGTGGCATTGTGAAAAGGACATTACAATCACATGTAGGGGTAAACAAAAAAAAAAAGAAAAACGCATTTTCTGACTGACATTCATGCAGGAAATGTGCCGAATTAAATAGTTACCTCAAAAAGTGCAAAAAAAATTTTTCATATATATCCACTCACTGGCCATAGAATTAAGCATGCTGATGAGATCCAATCCAATTATACCATGCAGCTGTTTTTCCCAATGGAAATCTGCATTTGACAAATTAATTTGACAATCTATTGTGGTTGTTGTTTGGGAAAGCATTGCACCAAAGTGTTCTAATACTTATACTAATGCCACTCAGATGACTAGATGATTCATCAAAATGTACCTAATGATATGACCAGTCTATGTATGATGGCTTACGTCTTGGAGATAACACTCAAGTCAACTTTATTGGCTTGAAGACAATTTGATGAGACAGATTGCATCTGTGCTAAATAACAATTAACAGAACCTTCTCATTTATATCAACCAAACCGGCTCATCTGACTTCCATTTACTCCACAAGATGCAAAAGAAAATAGAGAAACACTGACCAAAAAAAAAAGTCCTCATTTAATGTTTTATCTCATCCTCTTCTAATTCTGTGTTCTCCAGGAGAGTGTGCTTCTCTTCATTCGGCAACAAAATGAATGTGTTGGGATGACAAATCCGCCTGTGAAAATCCCCCCCAAAAAGTTGAGTCATCATCAAAACATATTCAAATGTGTACAGGTTGTTCATAACAGATTATCGACCAAGTCATGGTGAGGTAAACAAACTCACTTGTGTTCACAAGTTGGGAAGAACAAGTCCAATATCTTGACAATGACTGCTGATCCGACAACACCAATGACGACCACACACATCACCAAGAAAAAGAGGGGCAGTGACTCTGAGCAGAAGATTCTCAGACGCTCCCGGAAATCTTCCACCCAACGACACATGGCCTGACAAGGCAGAACAGAAAAACATTTTAATTCAGTTCAAGTAAATTGATAGATCAGGATTTAAATATTGTTTCCCTGAGCGATCTTTTACATAACTTAAAATTGTAATTCCCACCAATTACAGCTAAAACTTTAAGACACATTAAAGGTATTTTCGCACCGAGTACGAGAAAAATCCTTGTGGTGAACTCTCAGTGGAAATCTGGTCTTGTTGACCCAGCTCTTCAGTTTCAGTGTCTTCAGATTTAATATTATCAAAGAAGTCAGCGTCCATGCGAAGTGGAGTCTCCGGGAGTTTTCCCGGTGCTGCAATCTCTTCTTGTGTCGTCCCAGAGTGTTTTAGAGGGTACTGACTGGTCGTCTGTAGCATCATTTGCTCATCTGATGATGAAAAAAAAAAAAAAAATTTACTAGTAAGATTGACTACCTGTGACCAGCAGTGTTCATCATACCTTTTCCATGGTTTGTTGGATCTGTGACTAGCACGTCGTTGTCTCTGGAAACTTTGAATATCTCACTGAGTCCGATGGGGTAAGTGTTGGTGAACTGAGCCAGCTTCTCAAAATCTGGGCTCATCAATAATTTCACCTCACACATATCAGGCTGCTGAACCTAGAAAACATAAATACATATTTAATGGAATATTTTCTGGCGTTGGTAGTGTCCCCTGATATAATCATCTGTACCTGTTTGCCCTCCAACTCAATGACTTCACTAAACACTTGCAGAGCCACCACCTCTTCCAAGTCGCTATACAGTCGGTTCTGGGTCACCATAACCCGGGTGACAGTCGATACCAGGTCCCCTCCTTCATACTCAATGCTTCCATTAGTGCTATTCACTGACAAAAACAAATCATAGGCATAAGAAACGCATCTTCCATCTCTCACTGACTTCCAACAAGAGTGAAAACAAAGAACATATGAGGCCATAGTTTGCCACACTATAGAAAGAATATTTTGACGTTAACTTACAGAGAAGTGCTTGACAGTTGAATCGGGTCACCCCCGATAACTGAACAGGAACATCATTTACCAATACCTCCTCGCCAACCGATATGTTTAAAGTAATCTGAAACAACAAATACCAGTTTTGTAGGATTGGTAATTGTTGGGGAAACCAGGAACTGGGTGTACTGTACCTGCAAATTGTTAGATTCTTGTGCATCTGCCAATGCCCCTGCTGTCACGTTGATCAGGATATTTTCCTACATTAATCAATATATTAGTCACCAACATTGTGAAATATAACCAGCCCAGAGGTATCAACAGAACTTCTACTCGCTTATCTTACGTCATATCTCCCGAACGTCAATCTACCAACAATTGAGATTAAAATTGAGTCTTTAACCATCCATTTCTAAAAAAAAAAAAAAACTCATTCACACAGTTTAGCGTTATTATAAATAAGGAATCTGCGAACACGTGAAAACCAAAACAAATGATGTTTACGTCTTACCACAACTGACCGGAACGTCGGTGTCATTATTAGTGCAATAGTATTTACTAGTGTGGGTCTTACCGTCTTCGGAGATGACTCGGTGTGCTTTATAATGACACAAAATAGAATTATAACAAAAAGAGTTGCCCCTGCCATTTTATCATGGATTAATTCAGCAGTACGTACAAGTTAACAAGGAAATAACAACTGCGCACGCGCGTAAAACAGCTATCCCGTTTACTTCTCTCGCGAGATCTCACACGTTGGCATGGCGGTCCTTCTTGAAACGACGCTCGGCGATATTGTGATTGATTTATTCACTGAAGAAAGGCCGAAAGGTAAAAAAAACCAAAAAACATCCCTCTTTCCAAGCAATGGCGATCACATGATAATAACTCGTCCCATAAAGTAACCGGAAGCTTTAATAGATTCAAGAATAACTATCTGCAGGCTTTAGCTGTTAGCTTACTCGCTACTTAGTTACTCAGCTACTAGACGTCAAGTCATCAAATCATCGATCTCTCTTCAGATTTAACAAAAGGCGTGGAATGTGAAAACATTTTAGAAATGTAATAAACAACCAAATTGTATCTTTTCTTTACAGCATCCCTCAACTTTCTGAAATTATGCAAGATAAAGTACTACAACTACTGTCTTGTCCACAATGTACAGGTAAAGGAAGATTGTTGCACACTCAAAATGCAGAATGTGACTTATGTATGTATGTATGTATGTATTTATTTATTTATTTAACATTACAGAGAGACTTCATCATTCAAACTGGGGACCCAACCGGGACGGGTCGGGGTGGAGAGTCAATCTACTGGTGGGTCATCTTAATCTCTATTGCTGCCTTTCTTCAACAAGGCATGTTGACAGCATCAGCGTCCTCCTTTTGTGTGTCACTAGCAAACTGTACGGGGACCAGGCCCGTTTTTTCGACTCGGAGAAAACACCACGTATAAAACACAGAAAAACAGGGACAGTGTCTATGGTAAACAATGGAAGTGACCAGCATGGTTCTCAGGTGAGTTATTTTCATCTGAGATTAATTCTAAAACAGCATTAACAGTATTTATATTTTTACAGTTCCTTATTACCACTGCCGAAAACCTGGATTACCTGGATGGCGTGCATACCGTGTTTGGAGAAGTGTCAGAGGGACTGGACATCGTGGCTAAAATCAATGAGACTTTTGTTGACGCTGACTTTGTTCCATTTCAGGACATCAGGTGAGTTCAATTGTGACTCAAATAATCTTAATGGCCATTTGTTCATATTTGATCCAACAATTTTCTTTATGTCATGTTACAATAGAATCAACCACACTGTCATCCTTGATGATCCTTTTGATGATCCCGCTGATCTCCCGGTGCCTGATCGGTCTCCTGATCCCACCAGAGAGCAGCTAGATGTGAGTGCAGGATTTTTATATAGGCGAATAGGTCAATATAAACTGTTTGAAGGAAGCACACCCAACTACAAATATGTTTATTTTTTGTGGGGGCGAAGAGTGGTCGAATTGGCGCCGATGAAGTGATAGACGATGTAGATGGGAAAGCAGCTGAAGAAGTGGAGGAGCGACTTCAGGAGAAAGAAGCCAAAACCCGAGCCATCCTGTTGGAGATGGTAGGAGAAGCCTCAAGAAGTTTCTCAAGATGCATCTGCGTGCTCGTGCTAAGTGTCTGTGTGCCATCCCTTCCAGGTGGGCGACCTTCCAGATGCTGATGTAAAGCCTCCAGAGAATGTGCTGTTTGTTTGCAAACTCAACCCAGTGACCACAGATGAGGACCTGGAAATCATCTTTTCTCGTTTTGGCCACATTAAAAGGTAAACAATGTTTCTTTTCATATGGATGTATGGATGTTGCTCACATAAGTACCGTTGTGTCTTTGGTTCTGTTCTGTCCAGTTGCGAAATCATTCGTGACTGGAAGAGTGGAGATTCCCTATGCTATGCTTTCATCGAATTTGAAAAGGTGAGATCGAACAGCACTACTAAAACTCTTGATATTCAGATGAATATCAATGCCTAAGACTTTGTCGTCATAAATCTCTGTTTTTAAATGATCACAGAATTTTCGTATTTCTTTTTTTTTTCTCAATTTACTTATTTATTCATTTTTAATTATTTATTGATTGATTGATTGATTGATTTGTCCTGACAGCAAGAAGACTGCGAGAAAGCCTACTTCAAAATGGATAACGTGCTCATAGACGACCGGCGCATTCATGTCGATTTCAGCCAGTCTGTGTCAAAGATTAAATGGAAAGGGAAAGGTACCCTTCGCCACGTGACACGTATACAACTCCAAATGTTTTGTCCTGAGTAAACATCCTCCTCATGATGTGTTGTAGGTGGCAAGTACACCAAAGAAGACTTCAAGGCTTATGAGAATGACTTGGAGAAGCGATCCAAACTGACTCTGAAAGATCAAGTGAAGCCCAAACAAGAGTATCCTCTCATGTTGACCCGCGGATGTTTTATTCTGGTCCGAAGTGATTTGTACTATGGTACCCTAGAACCTTTCAACTTTCCTTAACCCCTCCAAAAGTTCCCGATATGACCTGCTGTTGGACGAGGAGGAGACGCCCGGAGAGAAAAAACACAAAGAGAAGAGACGTCATCATCATTCAGATGCTGAAGAAAGCAAGAAGTCCAAAAAACACAAGGTACTGTGTAAGCCTCCATCAAAGGGGAAATATGGAAAATTGACTTTGTTTCGACTTTCTATACAACTAGTTTGTTCTCTCGAGTGCTGTTGTGAAATTACAACACAGAAAAACTACAGACGCACGCACTAGCCTGTCGAAAATTATCAAAATGTTAGGTTATCATTAACGCAAGGTTTAATGCTTTGCTATAATTCAACACTTTTTTTCCCCTCACATTTTTTTTTCTCCTTTAAACACGCCTACCAGCAATTTTGTCCATGTGTTGTAAAATACATTTTTATTTTTTTCAAGGTTATAAAACCTCCAAGTCAGCAGACCTGCCCTTCTTCTGTTATGAGACTTTAATTTTTTCTTTCATCTCCATTTTTAATAGACAGTCAAACTTGTTAGACATGCACAAACTTATTTCCTGCTTCCTTGAGGCTTCGTGTTTACGACCTGCCCATGGTGTGCTGATTCTGCGGACTTTTAGTTTAGCACCTTTGCAATATTTAAATGTGCCCTCAGTATAATGAAAAGTATAATATTGATATTTGACATTGAAATGAGCATAATTCATAGGTTAATTTATCCATTCAAGTTTAATCCACATGCATCAAACAGATATTAGCAAAATTACTTCAATAAACATTTAAGTTTATTAACCATGCCTTGAAAAGTTTGCATTTCAGTGGACAGCAGCAATGTTGATATTTGATGCTCACTGCAAGAGCAACAAAAATGATTGATTACAATATCGATGTTTTTTTTTTTGCCGCATCCCCTAATGGTTGCATCTATTATTTAGATCAAGATTGTATTCCTGATTATCTCGGCTTTACTGAAGCTGTAAGCAGAAGTTTGACTCCTGCCCAGTCATGCAAACACAAAACCTTGTCTGGGTTGGAACAGTACTTTATCTTGCATGCACTTCCCTGTTCCTTCGTGTAAGATTACATGATATTCAGCCTTCAGGGTGAGTAAATTTGGTCTAACTGGTTCCTTTTAACTCGCAAGAACTCATTGATGTTGACATCACCTGAAAAAAAGCCAAGCTATTGCATTAAACCAATTGAAACCAGATTTGCATGTAAACAGTTAAACTTTGTAAAGTTTTCTTCCGCTTATATCTTATCGTATTGTTATTCCTCCAGGACGATGAGGACGGCCGGCGTGACAGGAAATTGGACCGGCATCGCTCACGTTCCCGCTCCAGAGACAGAGACCGAAGGCATGACAGGTCCTGGGACAAACCCGCGAAAGATGGACGGGATAGGAGTCGAAGGAGTCGTAGTCGATCGCCCAGGAGGTCCAAGGACAAAGACAGAAGCAGATACAGATAAAAGGCTTCCTCTGTTCTCATTATGGAAGTGCAAAAACTATGTTCCACTTCCTCACCTGTGTTTTAATTAAAACACTCGCCATTGAATTTCAAACCAGGTGCTGTTTGTGCATTCACCTACACTACTTGGACAAAAGTATTGAGACACTTTTCCATTGTGTGCGACCATTTCTGCTAAGTGTCTCATTACTTAAATCCTGATAGTGTGGATGGATGAATTATCTGCAAAGCATTCGATTGTGACACAGAACGTCAAAGAAAAGTTTTTGTCAATATAATTTGGTCCCTTTATGGACATTTGTTAAAGATCAAGATCACCTTAATGCGACTGCATCATGTTATTAAACAACTTATTTTGTCACTGACGACACGACAAATGTCACATGTTTATTAGGTATGGAACATTTTTCCTACTACTACAACTTACTGCTTGCTTCTCACGATATGCTTAGCTCTCCACTCGCAAGATTTGACTATCGTCACACTTGCATTGTATTGTGCTAACTAGATTAAATGGTGCAAACACACACACCTTAAATGCATATTATGGGGATTAAAGATTATTCCTTCAGCAGGTGAACTTTATCTGTCATTCAGCCTGTAGGGATTGCATGAGGAACTGCAAGAAAGAAAATAATGCAATATAAACACGACTAGATTGGTAATTTGACATATTCCAGGTGGTCTGCCAGGCCATTTGTTTACCTTCATTATAGACATTGGATCCAACCAATCAGGTCATAGTATGATAGTTGCCCCACCCATTTTGATGTTTATGTGAATTGGATTGAATCGAATTCCCGAAATATTTTGGAAAATTCCCTAAATCTTATTTCCGGAGCTGTCCTTTACAAGTGAAAGTAAACCTTTTCATCACCTTTCTGTCCTTCTTTCACCACACTAATTGGAGTTGAGTAAGAGATAATAAAATAATTGCAAAACTCGTACACTGATTATTCTTTAGTTTCATTCCACTAATTATTGTTTTTTCAGGGCAGTGCAACCTTGTTTGTATAATCCAATTGTTTTGCATTGCATCAGGAGTATAGTGGCAAGCATGCCTACCTCATCGTCAGGTTCAAATATTTATTTGCTTGGTGTTAGTAATTTTGAATGAATCAACTATCATCTTTTCATTGATTGACTTTTGACTACCTAAAATTCAGATGACTCATGTCGGACAATAATGTAAAGATGCTTGACCACATGTTTTAGTTTTAGTCTCAAATATAGACGCGACATTAAAATAATGTGATAGCTCCCATCCAATCAATGAAGAAATATATTTAATTATAGTTTTTAAATCAATAATAATTTTAAAAGATGAATTCCAATGATTGCCTCACCATTATAACAATAGTATTTTTTTATTGACACTAAAGTATTTGTTGAACAATGTTTTGTTTATTTTTGTTCCAAAATGTTTGTAATAGTTTGCTTTTATTTATAATAAACTTTAAAAAAATGAGATTAAGTGATGGCAGCCCCTTCACGTGGATAAAAACAAGTTATGTTGCAAAAAAACACAATACATAAAAGTTTTTTTTGACATTGTGGAAATTACAAGTATTTTTTTTTATTTCAACATTTTTGAGGAAATAATCATTCAGGTACCTTCCAAACTTCTCCAATTTTTTTTTTTTACAAAAGTGGATGTGTGTACTTTATGAATGTCGCCAAGGCTACATTTCTTCCATTCACCATTTTAAATATTTAATGTTATAACTATAAGAAATTTTAGAAGCTACGACTATTTTGTCACCATGATTTGTCGATTTGATACAAACACTTTGCAAGCCTGACAGTGCAAATCATTTCAATAGCCTTTGGAAAATGTTGACATCCTGGTTAGATAAGAGTTAAATTGCACTTTCTTTGTGACTAAATTACTTCCCTGTTTTTTTTTATAAGTCTGGTAAACTTTGTCCAGAGTTCGTTTCTACTTTTCAACATTCACACCATAACTAGACATTATACAAATAAAAGGAAACAACCTACAACTCCAGTCTGAGCACTTCTCAGTTCAGCAAACTTCCCCACTTGACAAGCTTGTTAAACAGTCTTGGGAAAGTTAGTCGAAACTTTTTTGTAAGGCACCAGCTACGTATCCCGTATATGATAATTAGAGTAGATACTTAAAAAAATGATTGAGGCACAATCAAACAGCTTTTCTTCCTTTCCAACGTGTGTATGTAATGTCATGATTCAATTATGAACTTTATCACCGACTCTGTCTTGGGGCTCATCATCTTCTGCCCCAAATTTAAAAATTCTGAAGGGGGTGACAGGGTTCATAGAGTCTACCTAGCAAAAGTAGCTATGGCAAACATCACAAACATGACCATAAAAAATATTTTTTATCAGCTTTGCCATGTTTACTTGGTCACTAAAATTAAGCATTTTTATTGGGCTGATTTATGAAACTGATTAATTTAATAAAAATTTTAAAAAAAGAAGTGTTTTGAAATGGGAATCTCCAGTGACTCTGTGATATTATTTTGTTATGGTTTCATTTTGAAAGAAAAAGTAGGTGAGTCCAAGCTTTTTTTTCCAGATACTAACATATGAACAACTTTTTAGCAAACATTGATCGCACTCTCACCAGGAAGAGCTCAAAAGGAAAATAAACCCCTCTGGCTGCGAGTCCGGACAAGGAAATGAGTGCAAATTTACTTTTTTTTTTTTTTTCTTCTCCTGCTCTCAGCAGCTACTTCCTTCTATGAGTAATAAGAGTTGCTCACAATGACAGCTGCATTGCTCAGAGCACTGAAACACAGCAAACCATAGAGACGCTCCAAATCAACTCTGTGATCCGGCTTATGTCCTCATATGTAAGTACTTCACAAGAATCCACTTTAAAATGTTCAATGGAATTAAGTGAAACTTCAGGGCTTGTCATTGTTCTGAGTTTGGGTTATGTGTTGTTTACAGCTGACGATGACTTAGAAAAGGAATTTGAGTTCAATTCTGACTGGGTCTGGACTTTTTCATAGAATGTCTGGATTTGTTTAGGAGTAGAAAAGTTAAAAATGCTTCTTGATATATGAAATAACACAAAGAATAAAGTCCCTGTAAAAAAAAAAAAAAAAAAGTTCATGACAGAACACCTGAGACGTTGATGGCAATGTTTTGTTTGGATGACAAGAACAGGGAGTTGTTTTTCTGTTTGTGTTGAGATTAAGTTTAGTCCTCAAACTGCATGACTGCGTGTGTTGTTTTTACACAAATACCAGCCAACGACCTCATACCAGTACAAAATCTGCACATAACATCAGTGAATGCTCAACAGCCTGCTGAATGTGACTACTTGTTTTACTTAAGTATTTTTTAGAGTAGGGTTTGGAATCTGAATTTTGTTAATTGCACTGTCAATGCAATATTTATTTCTGGCTGATACCAGGCTCTCAGTATCCAATTGGAGGAATGTATCTGTGTTTGTTTTTTTGTTTTTTTATCAGAAAAGCAAATCAAAGCAACTTGAATGACTTAAGAGAAGAATCTCAAGAATGTCGATGTTCGCTGCACACCTGTATCAGTTCCATCTTTTCACGAGTCAGTCTGCAAAACTTCCTCTGATGTCTGTCACAGTTACTGTCATGAGATTGAGGTGGAGACAGAAACTTCCCCTATTCACTTTCAACTGTTTCAAAACATAGGCCGATCGCCATGGAGATGCAGATCAAGTATGCATAGAAGGGTTCCAGCAGTCCAAGAAGATTTCAACACCTCCTTGAACCGTGCCATGGATCACCGAAAGCAGCACGCCAAAGTGGAGCGTTTTCTCAAACTGGGTTACTCCCGCGAGGACATTGACAGGGTGCTGAAAAGTCTCCATCATGACGCCCAGACGAACGACATTCTAGAAGAGCTAATCAAGACGGCAAACATTCGCAGTGACAAAAGCATCCCAAGCAGCCCTAAACTGGTGTCAAGAGGTTGCAACCCCTCACCCACCAAACCACCACCAGACAAAAAAAGTGCTTTTGCCTTCAGACCAGTAGTTGTTGATGGAAGCAATGTTGCCATGAGGTGAGTCAGCAACCTATATATATATATATATATGTGTGTATATATATATTTATATTTATTTCATGTTACATATGTACATATACGTATATAGATAAAATTAGAATAGAATAGAATAGAATAGAATAGATCTTTATTGTCATTGTCACACATGTACAACACATATATTTTTATATATATATATATATAATATATGTGTATTTATATATATATATATATATATATATATATATATATATAACAAAATAAAATATTATGTATATATATATATATATATATATATAATAAAATAGAATATGATTTTTTTTATTTATATATATTTATATATATATTTCAGTAGGTACTTTTTGGTTTGTTGTTTCAGTTCATATAGCCAACCTCACTTCCTCTTCAAACTAGCAGGAAGTGAAAACGTGTTGTTCGTTTCTCTTTTTTTTTTCAAGCGCCTTCATAGGGCAAAGTGTCACTGACTGGTAAACATGTCACACAACGTTTGTAACAATTGTGTCTGTTTGATCAACATTAGCCCACAAGGAAGTTGGTGGTTAAGAAGGACCAAATTGTTCTCAGTCACACCTTTAAGCTTACCTGACTTATTTATGATAAGGAGGAACGAATTCAATTGAAAGTATTTCGAAAGTTTGAAGTACTTTAAAAAAAGGCCTTACTGTATATGGTCATTTAAAAATCAAACAAAAAACCCTTACTATACATAAAAATTAAAAATCACGCCTCATTATAAATGATCATCTTAAATGGTCAACATTTTTTTATCAAAAACAGCCTCAGGGGTGTCAAACTAGTTTTTTTGGCGGGCCGCATTGCAGTCATAGCTTCTTTCGGAGGGCCATTATGACTCAACCCAAATAAATGTATGAGCACCTCATATTATATACAGTCAAAGCTACAAAACAAACTGACACATAACTCGTTTTCAAATCAGACGAGTTGTTTGAAACCCTAACCCAGAACTCCAGTCCTCAGGGGCCGCGTTCCAATATGTTTTCCAAGTTACCCTCGTTAAACACACCTGAGTGAAAAGATCGGTTCGTTTTCACGTTCTGTAGGAGCCTAACCTTTCACACAGGTCCACTTAATGAGGGAATCTTGGAAAACATGTTGGAATGCGGCCCCCGAGAACTGGAGTGCGACACCGCTGCCTCATACAGTAAAAGCTACAAAAAAAACTGACAAATAACTCGTTTTCAAATCAGACAAGTAAAAACTGGTCAAATATTTTAAAAAAAAGATATTAAAAGTGAAGACAATTTGCAATTCTAGTTAAAAAAGTTAATCATTTGGTGATCTAACCCCCCAATTCCAACCCTTAATGCTGAGTGCCAAGAAGAGAGGCAACGGGTCCCATTTTTATAGTCTTTGGTATGACCCGGCTGGGGTTTGAACCTACAACCTTCCAGTCTCAGGGCAGACACTCTACCACTAGGCCACGAATTTGATGCACAATTTGTCTTCGCGGGCCACATAAAATGATGTGGTGGGCCTTATCTGGCCCCCGGGCCTTGAGTTTGACATTTGTGCTATACATGGTCATTTTTTTAAAAGCCTAACTATGACCTTTACGATACATGGTCATTATTTCAAAAGCCTTACTACATGGTCATTTTTGTAAAAAAAAAAAAAAACATTTAAATATTTTTCCCATTGTTTCCTTTGGCTGCACATCGTCAGTATTTATTTACAGGTATTTTGCAGAAGTGTCACTGTTGAGCTGCCTATTTCTTTATAAAAAGAGGAAGTTTATTTGTAACATGGTCAGCTGGACAGTTTTTGTTGACTTGTGTATGCATGCGTGTGTGTGTGCAGCCATGGAGACAAGAAGGTGTTCTCATGTCAGGGCCTCCAGATGGCAGTGAACTGGTTTTGGGAAAAGGGACTGCGGGACATCACTGTGTTCATTCCCATGTGGAGGAAGGAGCAGCCGCGGCCCGAGGCCCCTATTACAGGTAATCACATGACCCGTCATTGCAACAAGACACAGCCGGTTTTAAAAGGAAGAATTTTCAAGCATGACTGCACCCACCTGGGAAGTCAAAACAATACAAACTTCACTCGCGTGATTCCCCACATTAACAGCAGAATCATTTTATCAAACATTTTATCACTGTTTCGCAGTATCTCCAAAACCAGCACTTTTCAAGAAGCACCCCGTTAAAAATTTGTTAAATTGTCAACACTTTATATTGGTCAATAATTTGCAGATAAATAAATAGAATAATGAATTTAAAAATAAATAAGTAAAGAAAGAAAGAAAGAAAGAAAGAAAGAAAGAAAGAAAGAAAGAAAGAAATGAATAAATGAATAAATGAATAAATGAATAAATGAATAAATGAATAAATAAATAAGACATGAAGTGCTCAGTTGTATTGAGTTGTGAAAAAAAATGTGTAATTGACCAAATTTGGATGTAAAGCGGTAGACTGTGTTGGTATTTGATGTTGTCTATTTGTGGTTTTGCCTCTCCTTTAATAGATGTCATTATTTAATTACAAGGTGCCTCGTCTAATTGAGGGAAAAAAATGGCGCTAAAAATAGGCACCTGCTTTCTTAACACAGAGGGACATTCTATTCTATGTATTATCTATTTTAATTTTATCTATTCATTCTATTCATTTTTTGGGGGGGTGATTATTCAATATTTGTTTTCTTAAAAAATCGAGAGAAAGGATGTAGGAAATAATATTTTTGATATTTCTCCCTGTTGAAAAACATCCCATAGAAATATGATTTTCGGCTCTTCTGTGCTTGACAGATCAACACATCCTCCACGAGCTAGAGAGGAGGAAGATCTTAGTGTACACGCCATCCCGTAGCGTTAACGGCAAGAGGGTGGTGTGCTACGATGACCGCTACATTGTGAGGCTGGCTCACGACATAGACGGCATCATCGTGTCCAACGACAACTACCGTGACCTTCAGATGGAGAATCCACAATGGAAAAAATTCATTGAGGAGAGGCTGCTGATGTACACTTTTGCTAATGACAAGTAAGACAAATACTTTTTTCTCATACAACATTGTCAAGTGAATCTGTCAGCTATTAACAATTCTTTTGCACTTCTACAGGTTTATGCCTCCAGATGATCCTTTGGGTAGAAGCGGACCTACCATTGATGATTTTCTACGAAAGAAGCCCAAAAATGTAGAGAACAAACTGCAACACTGCCCTTATGGTTGGTTGATTAAATATTCTATACATTTGCAAATATTTACTTTGGAACACACTAACCTTTTTTTCTCCGCCATGTCAATTATTGTTATTGAGGGGAATTGACAAAACAAGATATTAATAAAAATAATCATTACAATATTACGGAGGGTCAAAGGTTGTGTACTTAAATAAATAATAAAACTGAAAATAAACAGTCCTACTTTTCAAATGTCACACTCAGGGCTGATATTAATTCTTTCTTTTCAGGGAAAAAGTGTACATACGGTGTGAAGTGCAAGTTCTACCATCCAGAGAGGACCAACCAATCACAGCTGTCTGTAGCTGATGAGCTCAGAGACCGAGCGAAGACATCAAGCTACAAGCCAGCCTCGCAAGACACACTTACTCACACATACAAACCCTCCACCAACACCGACGAGCTTCTGAACATTGACCACTATCACAAAGACGGCAGCAGCCCATGGGGTCCACCAAACCTTCCGGCCTGGTCGAGCGCAGAAGCGGATGAGGCTTTTGGCTCATTGGACAGCTGGATGTCCAAACTCTACATCATGGATGGTCCCCCCAACATGAGCAGACCCCCGTACAGCAACAGCAGCGGGATGGGCAGCTGCAGCCTGAGCCACGACGACTATTCCCTCTCGGGGTCGCACAGTGGCACCAATCGAGAGTTTGCAGGATCTTTCTATGTTCCTCATAATAACTGCGAGATGTCTGCATGTGCCCATTGTGGTCACTATCAGGCAGAGGTGCCCCCAAGCGCCTACCCCCCACTGTGGGCATCATGTCCGGCTGTGCCCTTACATCAGCAGGAGGGTGCCTTAGGCTTTTCGGAGAATCACTACTTCAGGCAACTCGCGCACAGGCAGAGCCAAAGCCTGCCCAAGGACGCGTGGGTCCTTGGTAGCCAATCCAGCGAGGTGCGCAACGAGATGAGGAATAAGCTGAGCACGCTCTATCCCAAGGACGCAGTTGACGGAGTCATGAACGCCTACCCGCATGTGTCAGAGGTGTCCGAACTGATCTCCCTGATCCAGAGCTACAGGAGTAGTCATATTGCCCTCTGATTTCAGAAGCAAATTTTTGTTTTGGAAAAAAAAAAAAAAATCTCACATTTGTTTGAAATTCAAATCAGTTTTCCCATAGGAAACAATGGAAATCTACTCAACCCATTTCAGGGTCAGACTGTCGCTTTAACAAAACCTTTATTAATGAACAGGTAATGTTTGTAAAGAAGTGGATTTTTTATTATCATGTAAAAAGTAACTTATCGCTTAAAACAAACTGGGAATGCCATTTGAGCCTTTGATATTTTTTATATCCATGTATTAGTATGCTTAGTACTGGAGTAATTGGGTCCACGGTAATTATCATGAATAAAAAACAATAAAATGACTTAAACCAAAATTGATAGAAACAACATAAACGAAATTGCTTTTACTCATTCACTGCCAGCCCAGTTGAAATCAATGTTTTACGTCTATAGCCGTCAATGGCAGTGAATGGGCTACAGCTTACATTTATAAAATTAACTCAAACTAGCTGCAGTCGTAGCAAAAACCTTCATTCTTCTCTTTGTCAATTAATATCATGCATAAGCTTTTGGGGTTTATTTTATTTATTTATTTATTTAGGGTACTGATGTATGTAGATTTCGAATTAGAGTTTACAATATACTTAATAACCCAATTTGGGTTAGGGAAGTTGGCTCAATTTGACCGTGGAAGTTAAAGCAACAATTTGTTGGGTTGCTTTTGACCACGGAAGTTAAAGCAACAATTTGTTGGGTTGCTTTTTTTGCAAAACAACTCAAAGTTGGGTCAAATTGACCCGACTTCCTGCGTTGGTTACATTTTTAACCCAGCAGTTTTAATGATGTAGATATAAAAAAAAACAACTAATCCTAAAACTAATAAAACGAACAATTATGGTGTGCAAGGAGACAATTAAAATTAGTTCAAAATAAATAAATAAGATAAATAATAAAAAAAGTAGTTGAATAGGTTAAAATAGTATGGCAATCATTATATCAATTTGCTCAATTGTCTTACGAGTGAAGACCCATGAGTGTACTGGTACATGGATCTCAATCTGTATAATGAATAAACGCTCAAATGTTCTCTCGCATTGCTCACATATGCTCTTATTTTTGGTATCATTCAGAAGAAAAAAAAAATCATATTTCTTTGCTTTTTAAAAAGTGTAAATGTGCAATGCACTGTGTCCAGGACACGCTACTTACTGTAGCACAGACATTTTAAATTGAAGCAGCAAGTGTTGTTTTCTCATGTTGCCTCAAAGTGAGGAAGGCTATATTACTGTATCGGTATCATGTTGTTTAAAATAAATACAAGCATTTAAATCAGTCATTTTTGTTCAGTTCTTGTCAACTACAATGCAAAACGTAGACTGAAGTTAGATATTTCCTTTCAATATTATTCTGTCAGACAGCAAATTGAATGTCACTAATTACAAAACAGGTTTTGGCTGAATCAAATTGATCGGAATGTGGTTTGTTACATAAGTTTCTTGTTTCTATAAATATGACTGAGGAAGGCCCAGCTACACTGTGTACCAAATAATTCTGAAAGTCATGAAAATTAATAATTTAGAGAATGACGTATGGATAGAATTCATTCATAACACCTTGAATGAAGCCATTATCTGCCACCTAGTGGACAAAACAACACAGTAAAACGCACGCTCGTCCCAAAAATCTGAACACATTTTATTTCCTTTTTTTTAATTACCTTTTTTTTTTCTTTTTTTTTTCTTACAAATAACTTATCTGTTACAAAGAGAGTTTTCTCAGATAAAAACAAAAAGACATTTTAGGTATCGAAATTATGTTTTCTCCACTTATTAAAACCAAATAAACTGCCTCTTTACACCAAAGCGCAGATCAAGCTGAAATGTTTTTCTCTGGGCTGGAAAAAAAAAAAAAAAAAGGACAACGGTTTGGCATCATGTGCTTCAGAGACATGTTTCATCGTTTACTTTTGATGCATTAAAGATTTCATTATAAAATATAGATAAGATACAAATTGAACAGTTCCGAAGGAACAAATGCAAAACTATTTTGTTTTTAAATGTAGGGGGCAAAAATGAAACAAAAAACATTTAGTAGAAGCACCCCAACTAAAAAAAAAAAAAAAAAGTTTGAGGGTGAACTGAGCCAAATTAAAAAAAATAAAAATAATAGTACACAAAGTGAACAGTCAAGTTGTGCTTTTTTTTCTACTTTCCCGAATAGCAAAAATTCTGACCTTTATTAAGGACACTTGACATATTCTCTATGAACCTCAGTACCACGAAAAAAAACCACACAATAGACGCACAATACAAAATAGGACAATTCCCTTAGCTGTTCAAGGAGCATTCAGATGTGATGATTGTACTGGAAATGATGTCTTTCTGCACTCAGGTGTCCTCAAAATATTAAACCCACATTCCAGTTGTCAGATTAAAAACAAAATAAAGTCTGATTGTATTTATGATTTCATTTTTGGTGTCCTAGGAAGAAGAGGGGGGAAAGATTGCTGTTTTGTGACGCAGGCGACGTTGAGCCCACTGCAGGCGGCCATTTGTGATGACTGCGAGATTATTCCTTTCTTCTTTAACTCTCGCAGAATTTAACATGCTTACAAAATGGAAAATTGGGGGGGGTTGTATCGTTGAATTAATAAAAGGGAAAACTAAACAAGTAATAAAGTCTATAAAGCTATACTTACAGAAAATAAACGTGATTCATAGTGTGAGGAAGAAGGCACATTCTAAAATTATGTACAGTAAAAAGGGACTTTCTGTACACAAAGCATGCATTTTTTTCATTTTTGAAATCAAATGGAAGGCATATTGGAAAACAGGAGGCACATTTCAAAGGCAGTGAGATGCTGCCAGCTTGCCCTTTGACATCCTCTAGAAAAAGCAAAACAGGTCCATGAGTAGTCTGTTTTCCCTTCAGACAGAGCGCGGCGGTCCGACATTTCCCAATCCCCTTGACGAACCGCTGCGGGAGCCGGGAGGAAAAACTCCGTTTGGCAAAAAAGGCACGTGGGGCGCCTGTGTTGCGTACGTGGGACACTGCAAGGGGTCACGCTCGTAATACTGTAAAGTGGGAGCAGCGAGGTATCCCCCCCCCACACCCCCACATCCCCGAGGGAGGGGGGGGACGTTGAGCGGAAATGATAGGAGCCCACACAATCTGAGTGTCAAATGTGAGGTATTATCCAACTGTGCCTGCCTTTAGGAAGAGACGCAAGCTGTAAACAGTATCCAGTCAAACCTTCAGGAGGACAGCATTCTGCAAGGGGTAAAAAAAAAAAAAAAAAGGGGGGGGGGGGTAGGAAAGAGGCTGCACGATAATTAGACCCCATCAGAGTTTTCATACAACAAGGGAAAAGCATCACAAAGCCCCTTTATTTTCCCTGATTCAAGCGTGGGAGAAGGCAGGCGGAGGGGCACATGGCGGCCTCTCTGGCTCAGAAGTCCCTTAGGCGGTCGCATTCTTCACAGCGATTGAGGGCCGGGTGGTTGAGGAAGGTGCAGCCCGTGCAGCTCCACTGCGTCCCCTCGTCTTCCTCCTGCTCTGCCAAACTTTTACTGTCTGCCACGGAGAAGACGGTGGAGTGTCAACATTTGACAAATTTTCAATCAATTTGGTATTAATTGCCCTCATGAGTGACTTGATTAAGCAATATGGAAAGGGGGACAGCAAAATCTTTCAACCCCCCCCCCCCCCTGCACAATCTTTTGAGTTTGGTCATGTGACATTCCTAAACTGAGCCCTGAGCAACTGTAATGTCATTTTCATTTGATAGCTAGTGGCAAAAGTAATCAGAATGACGTTTTTAACCAAGTGAGGACATGTAAAATATATTTGACCAGTTTTTATTTTAGTTTTTAGTAATTTAACCGTTTGTTATTGTTGCATTGCACAATGGTATACAACTTTGCTGTATCACACAATTGCATTGATATATTCTAAAATATAAGAATAATAACAATACATAAATAATAATAATGATAGTTTAGAGACTATGTAGGTAGATCATGCAATCCTCCTAAACTTACCAACTGATAAAGTACTTTTGGGTTTTGGTGGGACAGGACCAACGAATCCAATGTTGTCATAGAAATTATGGATTGCAACGGGATTGAAGTGTGGTCCTGTAAATGGATAAAGAGAAAGCTTTTAAGTTTTAAATTCAATGTTGGATTTGCATTTCTGGTTCAATTTAGTTTCACAATTTATTTAGTTTAGTTTTACTATAATGATGCCTATCAAAGTTATAGTTTCAGCAAATAAATTAAATAACGGACTCACCTCAAATAGAAGCCATTTTATTATTCCTCATAAAAAAATACACTAATAAGCAACAGAGCCACTAGCAATTGTCTTTACTATAGAAGGGAAGAATTAGATCGAGGTGTGGGAGAAATAATCTTTTGCATTTATACTGATAAGAAAATGAAATCAACTTTTTAAAATGTTTTTTTAATTAACAATGCAAGTAAACTTTTCAAGAAGACGAGTTTGCGCTGATTCAGAATCTGCCCTGATTTTTTTATCCTCTAAAATGTTGGGATGAGGACTGCATGAACATAAACAATTGGCATCACTAATTTTGAACTTTAAAATTCTAAGATCGGGACACGCAAATCCCTCATGTGTATTGGTACACTTTAAAGATAATGAAATAAATAGTTACATAATACATAATAATAAGGTCTTCATTGACCAATCAGTGCTCAGTAGCGTGACTAGCTCCGCCCTTGCACAAGCAAATCTAAAATAACCCTATAAAATATATTTATCACCATTGTTTTTACAACATCAAGACAAGTGATATATTTTTTTTTCTCTTCAAAGCAATCCCTGTATGAAATGCAATCTCATTTTAAATGCCATTGAAATACAATACAAACACTTAGAAAATAGTTCTCTAATACACAGGTGAGGTATAATTACTGAAAAGAAATATTGCCTATATCAGCTTTTAAAGGTTTTATCAAAGCAACTGCTTTCTGGCTTTATTTCTGTGAGTGGTGGGTCGCTCAGAGGGCCAATAAATCCCACGTTACCAAACAGCTACAGGATGCAATTCAGGAAGAAGCAGTAGTTAACATTACAATAGCAGCACCTTGTCAGCAATTGCAGGGAGGATGTGACAAGTCCCGGGCTCGTGCCCTAACTGACCTCAGACAGTCAAGAATCATTTTCAGCCCCAAACGAGACACACTAAGAAACACGTATTCTAAAGAGATACACTCACCTCTTTTTTGAAAGAGATCAATTTCCTTGGTGAGGCAGTCAATGTCAATTTGTAGTAATCGGTTTTTGCATCGCAACTGCTTCATTTCCTCGATCTGACAATAACGTTGGATGACATATTTAGAGACATTATCGATGATGTAATTATCACCAAAAAAAAAAAACCTTACTGAAGGGATTTGGGAGGCAGAGTTAGATCTCTCCAGTCGTCTCCGTGTCAGGTCATTCTCCATCTCGTTGACCTCTTCTTTTAGCTTCTCCAGCTTCTTTTTCTTGAGCTCCAGTTCGTGCCAAAGCCTCTCCATGCGGGCCTTTTGATGGACCAACAATGCTGAGAACAAGAAGAACAATAATAAGAACATTTAAAGTTCAATGGAAGGGTTAGAGATCTGGAGTGGGCTCCCCAGACCTCAACCCCATTTTTTTTTTTTTTTGGCAAAGTTAGTTGTCATTCAACAATATAGAGTAGGATCTTACGTTTGAATCTTGCTGTGAATAGCAAAGCACTGTATTTTGCGAAATACCTGAAGTAAAGAGCAATTGGGCAGTGCACACCTCTAAATAACAGGTAACGTACTTCCTCATTTGAATAAGCGACATTCAAATAAGAACGAGAAGACATTGGTCCGCGGCAATATTTTGGAAGAAAAAGCAGAAAGCTTGGGGTTGAGGAGGGTCAGCAGAAGAGGCCCCATTGTGAAGACCCTCCCGTTGGGAGTGACTGCAATGTAAGAATCACAGCCAGTGACTCACATGTAATTTAGTCAAAAGCCCAAATAAGGAAACACTTGTGTGCACCGACACGTTTGACTCACTATAGGATCTGCTGTGCTCCGGCAGTGGCAGCAAACACAGCATTTAGTGGAGACAACACAGACTAGAGTCATCCCACCTGGACTCAAAATAAGTCACCTTTGCTTCTTTTTTTTCTCAGACTATTTTTTGAACTGACTGTACAGTCCCAACAACAAATGTTCCTAAAAGAGCTTACTTTGTGGTAAAATGAGCTTCTTGGCAGGAACAAATGGAAAAACAATTCCGACTTGTCAGGGGCATAAAAAGCTATTATGGCTCCAAAAAGACGCCTTTTATCCTGAAAACTAATGTGCACGTTGTGTAAAGAAAAAAATGAGTTCACTCTTAAGTCACATGCCATTTTCTAAATAAGCAATAAAAGAAGCCCTAACAAGACATCAAATGTAAGGGTATATTTATATTGCAATGACCAAGTACATTGTCAGAATGATGTCCTGTTGACCTATGACCTCCTATACATTTGTTTTGTTTTTTTAAAAATGCTGAAGTCATGTAATGATGAGACACAAAACTGTGTCATTTTCAAAAAGGCATCAAAACTGAATGGTAAAGGAAATCCTACTGAGGCGGGAAGTTCCGGAACCACCTGGATTAATAAATCTAATAATCATAAATTAGTGGCCTTGATTACAAGATGCCACTTTGTGATTTTTCGAGTTGCTTACATGTCTTTAAGAGAAAAATAATAATTGATGATTAATTGGTGTCATTGGTAGACCAGACCAGGTATTATTTTGCTTCCAGTGTCTTACCTTGTGTGTACGCCGCGTCATCAGAGCCCATGCTGAGTCGGCGAGGCTCGCTCGGTCTCTCGTTGTGTGGTGAAAGCGGGTCCGAGAGATGGAGGGGGTCCGGCTCGGCAAAGTGATGGTCTGACGGTAGGCTGAGGAGGTTGTTGGGCTCAAATGTAGGAGACACAACCCCAGGGGACACTGCTGGGGGCTTATTGGGGGACACAGTGATTTTAAAAGTATATTTTGTGTTGGGTTGCGTCACCACCACACGGGGCGAGGAAGCCGTGTTTGCCACTCCTATAGAGGGTCGGGATTTCGGTGGATGGTGGTGGATATAAGCGGGGCCCATGCTCACCTGGCCCCCAATGTTCCTCGCACCTGGCGGCCCCTGCAATGGAGGGTTAGCTGAGATGTAGACTGTGGGAGGATTCCTACCCCCACTGTCATCACTGGAGGCATTGGCTGAAATGTAAAACTTGGGTTGTGAACGGGATCCGGCTGGGGCCAGGACAGCCTCCTCGGAAGGCGTGGTAGCAGCAGTGGGCGGGCTTGCGGAGATGTAAACAGTGGGCTGGCTACGGCTTAGACCTGAGCCTCCGATGGAGAGCGGCGTGCTCGGGACAGTAGAAACCCCAGTTGAGGAAGAGGAGGAGGAGGACGAGGAGGAAGGGCAGGAGGACGAGGCGGACGAGGAACGGGACCCACCGCCTGTCCGCAGCACAGCTGTTGTTGTGGTGGAGTTGCTCCTCTGAGGAGATTCAAGTTTGATCTCGATCTGATTCTTTCGCGGGCCGGTGGAGATGTTCTGGATGTTGTACTGGCTGATAGCAGGGAGTGAGGTGGGGATGACGGAGGAAGAGGAGGACGACGAGGAAGACGAGCAAGAAGACGAGACGCCGGATGAGGACGGCTGGCTTCCGGAAGGAAAAATGGAGGGTGCCTGGGAATTGGTGGGGGAGCTGATTGGCATGTAGACATGAGATGTCTGGTGGCCGTGGGTATGCTGCTGTGAGGTATGCGAGGAAGAAGATTGCTGAGGGCCCGGCCAAGACCCTGACAAGGACGAAGGGTGAGAGATCTGATAGATCTGCTGCTGCGGATGAGAGGTGGGGCTATACTGGGCCCTGCCTCCCTGCTGCTGGTTGGGCCGGGTCGTACCGCATTGACTTAAGTAGGGCCTAATGTAGATTGAGTTACCCTGTGGGCTGCTTAGACCTGACTGCGGCCCGCCATGTATGTGTAAAGAAGTAGGAGTGTTGCGGCCTGTCTGAATATGAGGAGCTAGCGTCACGGTAATAGGATTGAAACGTGGCGTTTGCTGGAAACCCATGGTGGTTCCTTTGACGCCCAGGGGGTAGAGTCCAAGGTGCTGCGGAGGTTGTGGTTTGCGCGAGGGCTCCATCGCACTAAACACATTGAGACTGGGAGGCACTTCAACTGGAGCAGACTGCGGCTCCTGCTGAAAGAAGTTACTGTTCGGGGCCTGGTCTGTCTGCAGGGGCCCTTCGCTCAGGCTATGGGCCAGAGTCCGGCTGCCGTTCATTCTCAGGCCGTCTCGGGCGGGGGCCACGTGCACATTCTGAGACTGCAGGCCCAGGTTCAGCTGGGTCATGTGATTACGGAGCCTGGTCAAGCTGGGGTCGTCAGAAAAGGTGATGTTTCCTTCTTCACTGTACAAGTAGCATGGACTGACCTGGGACAAATATTCACAGCAAGCGTCTAAGTTGTTGTTATTCTGAAAGAGAGGGAGGGAGGGGAGGGGGCAGAGAAAGAAAATACAAAGGTTAGTTTATTTATTATTGGATAATATTCCCATCCAGCTATATAATATTCTCATCAAGGACTAGAGTCCATCCCGTCCGATTTATAGTAAGAAGCCAACTGGTTACCAATAAATCACTCACTTTTGGAGAACGGTCTTGCTTAGAAAAACTTTTTGTTCTTATGAGGGAAAAGTAACCAAAAAAAGCCATGTGTAAAACTTCTGAAACCAGCCAAGTGCTTCCAAGCCACAAATATTAAATTTCATTGTTTTTCAGTGGGGACTTTGAAAGATAAAATAATATTTACTCAATTTGGGCTTATTTCGGGACTGATTTGATTCCAAAGAGCAGTCGCTAAATTTTGCTAAAAAGTTGTGCATGCTGTCGGTGGGCACTTTGCATGTGACCTACTTAAGAACGACCCCAATTCAAAAGCAAATAGAAAGCTGTGCGTGCAGCCGGAAGTTCCACTTACACATATACTTCCTCCAATCGTAATTTTAACAGCCACCTACATTTCATAATGTGGCAAAAAAAAAAAAAGTTTTTCTGTGCTTTCAATGGAGGTTTTATTACCAGATATTTTGTGTTTTATTATTATCTTTAATAAAATATGACATATATTTTAATAAAAACAATTATTAGGTTAAAAAAGAATATATATAGATGCTTACCTGCAGAACACACTGGGACACAACACCCTCTGGAACTTCAGGGAACTTCTGGCGCAGGTCATGCAAAACCTGAATGTCAATATGGTGGCTTCCCTGGGCCATTCGTATGTTGCCAGGTCAGGACTACTCGTTCTACTCGACACACTGTGGCATTAGTTTTGGCAGCAAAAAGCCTTCATCGTGAACATCATCTGCAGGGGACAGGGAGAGGGAAAGAAAGAAAGAAAAAAACAAAAGTGAGTGGGCTGATAGAAACATTAGCTCACAGCGTTACAGTATTTGATTTTGAGGTATGGGGTTTGATAATATTTCAACAAGAAAAACATGGAGGTTCAAAGTGCAGGAAAGGAGCATGTCTGTGGTAAATTTCAAGTACACCCAAACTATGTCAACTAGCCATTTGGGGCTGTCTGCTTCATTCTGCCTGGGGCTTGTTCAAAAAATAATTTGAGCCATTGTCTCAGAGAAGAGGCTTGCTCCATTTACCTCAAAATCCCTCTGAACCACTGAACTGAACAAAAAGAAAAGCAGAGGGGAGGAAGTCAGCTTTGAAATCACAAAACAATGGTCCGTTAAATTGCAACTATAAACTCCACAGCATTTCGGTGAATGTTTCTCTTTACATATAAACACATACATTTCTATGCAGTATATATGTTTATACTAGATTTTTGACTGATTAGATGTAGCAATACAGCAATACAGTAATCCCTCGTTTATCGCGGATAATTGGTTCCAAAAAGCACCCGCGATAAGTGAAATCCGCAAAGTACGGTCACCAACAAGAAGTACTGGGCAGGCTAACGAGTTAGCGGAAAGATGCACGCGATCGTGCTAACACGCGAAAACGGACTTCTAAAGGAATGTAAACGAACATTTGGCGCAATACTATATTGTCCTAAAGGTTAGACACATGTTTCCTCAATTTAGAAGTTTTATTTTGACTTTTAAATGTTTTTTTTAATTTTGGAAAAAAAATCCGCGATGGAGTGAAGCCGCGATAAACGAAACGCGAAGTAGCGAGGGATCACTGTATATAGTTTATATGCACACATGTAAGTAATATGTATCGGTGTACGGAACTACAACGGAATAATTAAGTAAAGTAATAAATAAATGAATAAATAAAATTGTAATCATATTTGTCACAATAATAATCTCATTAATAATAATAATATTTGTCATATTATTATCTCCTTTATCAGATCAACAGAAATGAACCCATCAAATTCAAATGCAACATTTAGTTGACATTGGCTTCACATAAATCAACTGTTTTGGAAAAGGAGGCGGTTGCAGTTTACAGGTCAGCAGAGGTGTGATTGTTCAAAAACACACACACCCTATTTGTTGTTCAAAATGTCCGGGTTGGCAATGCATGTGGGTGTGTTTTTGTAGAGGACTAGCAGTCTCTTGAGGCACTGGTACTGGACCTTCAGGCATGCTGCGCTGGTAACAGAGATAGGGACAAAGCTTCTTTTACTGAAGCTGGTATTCGCTGTGCCAAAGCATTGAGCCACAGCCCTACACTCATTTCTTGAAGTAGCAGGCCTGTCATGCCCCATCAATGGGCTCATTCATTCCTCCAATGCACCTTAAAATGTCCTGTTCAATTCCAGGCTAAAATAAAACGTGAACAAAGTAATCAACAAGAGGCTGTAGTATGATACAAAAAGTAAAAGTTCAAAGCAACCACAAAACGTAAAACTGACCTAATACTCGTGGTACTTCTCAAGGGTCTGTTGTCAGGGCTAATCTTATTCAATATCTAGATCACAGGTGTCAAAGTCAAGGCCCGGGGGCCAGATACGGCCCGCCACATCATTTTATGTGGCTCGCGAATACAAATTGTTCATCAAGTTTGTGTCATTACTAGAATTGCAAATTGTCTTCACTTTTAATATCATTTTTTTTAATAATTGACCAGTTTTTACTCGTCTGATTTGAAAACGAGTAATTTGTCAGTTTGTTTTGAAGCTTTTACTGTATATAATATGAGGTGCTCATACATTTATTTGGGTCGACAGTCATAATGGCCCTCCGAAAGAAGCTATGACTACAATGCGGCCCACGAAAAAAACAAGTTTGACACCCCTGATTCTAGATTCTAGATGATATATTTATCTGTGAGAATAAATAAGAGAAAAAAGGAGAATTTAAACATGATGTAAATCATTGCCAGTGGTCACCGCTATTGGCAGGCTTCTCAGTCTTCTTAAAAAAAAATGTGCACGTTCATATTTGAACTATCAATAATACTATAAAATATTATAGCGATTAGACTGTAGCCTAAAAAAACTAATGAGCATAAAAACGGTAAAAAGGTAGAACTTCATAAATGGTGGCCGCCTGTCTGCAGAGCCCAAGACTTGAAACCTTATCTATGGAAAGGCCAAGCTGAAATCTTGGTACCACTTTGTGGACTTAAAAAAGACAAATAATTGATCATTTATTTAAACTACACCATAATTAGGGAAGGGAAGCAGTGATAGCTTAAGGACATGCACAGTGCTGAATACTGTACAAGACAGTCTTTGATTCCACACATCTCCAGAACACAAAACCACATTTTATGTGCACGACCCAAATTGCTCCAAACTGTGCCTCTCGGTGCACACAAAACTAGGATCGACTTTGCAAGAAAGCCTGCTCAGCTTTTCGTTGCCTGCTTTTGAAAGCGTCAGTTGACGTGCCCATGTGGAAATGTGTGTGTGTGCGTGTGTGTGTGTGCAGGAAATCAAACATTCTTCAGTACCACAGCTTGCAGCTGGCGGTTGATGGGAAGCAGGCAGGGGCACAAGTTTCCCAGGTTGACCACTCAAGAGAACCGGGCTACAATGGGAGGTCTTAGAAGCATGCACAAACCATAATTCCAATTAAATTGTGACGCTCTGTAAAAATAAAAAGAATGCAATGATTTGCAATTCATGTTCAACCCACATTCACTTTAATGTACTACAAAGAGTATATTGCATGGTCAAAATAATACCCCCCCCCCCCCAAATATTTCCTCATTTGGATTCTTGCAAAACATTCCACAAAACGCTGGGACAACGGAAACTTTCCCAATAGACTCAGATTGTTCACAAGTACTTTTTGAACAACTGGGTATGTTTCTCAACATGAAATTGCAAGATATTTAGTCGGAAAACAGCAGGGGGGGGGGGGGGGGGAGTACAGACAATTGGTACCGGAACCACACTCGTGGTCGGGTCGCTTCCCGTAAGTCTCCGTAGCGTAATCTACAACTCACAAGATGGTGCTTAAATATAGTGTTCAAATGTAAAACTTCATTACAGTTTTAGATTTAAAAAAAAAAAAAAAAAAAAACCCTCTAACGGCTAATAAACATGCAGAATTTTCATGGAAATTCAAACTCAGGGTCACACCGGTGATCTTATTTGAGGCTTGGGTGGCAGTGTCGTCTCTCAACACTCTCGGCTAGGCAGTTGAACACAATGAGATGGTTTGCACTGGGGCCGCTTTGCGATGACACGCCAAGTATGCACCAGTCAAATCTTCGCCCTTTATTGCCTTATGAAAAGCACTTACAGTATGTCAACGTGCTCTTTGAGGCACACAAACTGGAGGACATTAGTAGAACTTCTGTCTTTGGGTCAACTCATTCCATCAGTTCATTGCACCACTTGTGTAATCAAGTCGTACCACACACATGCAAATGGATTCTAAGGTTTTTTTGGTTTTTTTTTTAGGTGGTCCCTGGCTCACTGAAAAGGTCCAATGAGTACATTTTGATACCAAAATGTAGTGTATAAAATAGAAATATAAAATAATTCAGAACCTCTGGGATGTTAACGCAGCATCTCATTTGTGCACTTTGCCGCACTGTCGATTTGAAATAATTAAAAATAATTTTTAAATCCGATTAATCCACTAAAAAGAAATAATTGACCGATCAATCAATTGTTGAAATAATCGTTAGTTGCAGGCCTATTTTGTAGCCTCAATAATGATCAAAAATACAAGAGCTGACAAGGGAAAACTTAAATTTTCTTGATCTAAAAAAAAGAATCTTGATGCAAGTCTGTATGTATGCAAACTCAATTACCACGGCGGCGGAATCGTTATTGATGCAGTAGTTCTAATGCAGTGACCTCGTTGTGTTTGGCTGAGAAGAAAACAAGCAGCCGGAAATGCTTCCTGCAGCTGCTAGGAGTATCATTCCCCACCTTGAGGCCAACCAAAAGACACACAGCAGCCAAGTCATGTTACTCCTCTGCTGCTGAAATGCAATTTTGTCTTTATACAGCTCCCAAGTCATTCAAGTCACACTTGTCTTTAACACTCAGTGGTTGCTTTTGACCTCTTCAAAATATTGATACCCAGAGGTACATACCGATATTAATAAAAACGACATATACAGTATTGATATTCTACAATCTACATAGTTCTGAGTAGCAATACTCCTTCCTGGCGCTAGGAGGCGCAATGGTGCCAGCGACTCACGTGAGAAGGAAGCAGTGATGCAAAAAGAAGGTATGTACCCGTAAGACCATACTGTACTGTATCGAACCGTGTAAAATTGTATCATATCATATCGTGGCGCATATCGTATCGTGACCTGGGTAACATTGTTTGGCTTCTGCTGGGAAGTTTCTTAAAATTGATACACACATCTGTCATACGAACACAAATACACAGCTGGTACATCTCCAGCCAGTGCCGAAGCCAGTAAATGACAAGAGGGACACACCATTGATTGTGCCCCGACTGGCACCAACAGGTGTGCTGCAAAGGAGGATGCCAGAATTTTGAGACATCAAATGAGCCACATGCTACCAAGAGATATCTATACCGACTATAGCGCAGTGGTCCGCAAGTAGCAGCCGACGGGCCAGAATTGGCCCACTTGCCAATTACATCTTCAAGAACACAAAAATATCAATCGTTTATGGCCATACAAGTTTGGGTTGGTCGGTAGGCTCCAAATCTCTGCCTTTTAGTAAATTGACAACTTCTATTAAATATATTGTCACCCTATGACAAAGAATGTCAAATTAGTTAAACAATTTCTCAGTAGGGCTGTTACAAGTGCATATTTTTAGAATCGATTATCCTATTGGTTATGCCGTCGATTAATCGAATAATCAAATAAAATTGGATTTTGCATGAGAGACGAATTCTCCCCATGTTCTGATGTTTATTTGGTATTGTTTAGTGATAAAATCAACTAAATAACACAAAAGATTAATGTTTTACTCACCAAACTTTGTGAAACTAATACAGTTATTGGTGTGGTTATTATTTTCCGAAGTAAAATCAAATATTTGCAAATGATTGATTAGATGTTTGCTGATACACAAACAATCTGTTTTCATGAATGACTACAAAAAATAATGAATGATTACTGTTGAGAGGTCGACAGAGGATTTGAGGAACTTAACGATTACTCGATTATCGAAATAGCTGTTGATTGATTTGATAATACTGGACAGGGAAACACAGACCATACGCAGTGAACCTTTCTGCAATATCGTGCGCTTTCCGACAATATTGCAGCAATTATTGTATCGTAAGATCAATACCACGATTAAGCTAAACTGTAAGCTTTGGGTATTGTTACATCCCTACTAATACTAATAAGATATTTTTAGTCGGAAAAGCAGGGTTTGCCATATGAAAATGTAATTTCAGCCCGCAATTGAATTGTCAGGAAAAAAATTGGCCCGGGCCCAAACTAAGTTGCCGACCCCCGCAAGGGGAAGGTTCAGTTTGTGGTAGGTGGACTCGCGCTCAGCATCTGCAACTCATTAAGTCAAACCAGAGATCTCCAATGCTGCTTTGTCATTACCTGGCCATCCAAACCTTTGGTATTTGCAAGTACAAAAACATCACAGAAGACAGAGGGTGAAATCAGGTCCTTCAAATAGCTCGGATTGTTTTTACTGTGCTACAACAATAAAGATTCTAAATCTCTGCAGCCCAGGTGTGACATTTTGAAGTATTCATGCAAAATGGTGTTGAATTTATTTTCATAGATCACGACTGCTGCAAATAAACAAAAGGCATTTCAGTCGGGTGGATTCTCCTGTCTACGACAATATGTGAGAGAGCCAGGAGAGCAAGGGAGTATGAGAGCCTGAGGCCCACGCTCTTCCTGATAGAGCGCTAGATCAAAGTACTTTTCCCATGCTTAGCGAGCACAACAACCTGGGTGATGAAAGAATGTGGGAGAAACGAAGGACAGAGCAGCCTCTCCGTGGCATTTGCAAACAGCTCAGAATAAGTCAAGCATTCTCTGATGCATCGAGGAGGAAACAGGGGGGGAGGGAGTCGACACGGTGCCAGAATTTAGCAACAGGATAAGCAGTGCGGCGATAAGCCTGCTGTTTGCATTGTAACGGGGGGAAAAAAGAAGCAAGTGGGATCATGCTTGTCTCACTCATTACCGATTATCATTACAAATTGATACAGTTGAATTAAAACCATTGAGTTCATAGAAATTGATTTTTTATTATTTATTTATTGAGAATAAAAATCCGATAAATAGCAAAAGAAATTCTCATTTTAAAATATCACTTGTACTGTATATAAAATTCCAACCCTGCAAAGCACAAGTTAATCATCAGCAATTGGAAGCTAAAGCTAGCTATTGACGCCAAGTATTGACTAAGAGGCACACCTAGCTAACCGTATGTTTGTCTCGTTGCTGTTTTAGTGAAGTCATGTGGGTTTTGGGAACCTGTTTAAAACTGTTTCGGATTGTCAAACAAATTCAGGAAGCTTAAATTAAAAGCAAGGCTTCAAAAATTCACTAATGGGGTTTTGGTGAAAAAGTGTTTCGTTTGCTTGTCTGTTTTTAATCTCCACTCAAACAGTAGTATGCAAATTAGGGTATTACATAGGGGTGTAACGATTCATCGATACACATCGATTAATCGATATAATGCTCTACGATTTGTTGGCATTGATGCTAAACGTAAACATCGATCTATATCGCCCGTTTTTGACCTCGGACATTAGACGCGACTTTATTTTGAAATCCAGTTCATTGTTGCTTGCTTCCTCTTTCCGGGAGCAGTGCGCGGCGTGTTGTGTTGTGAGCAGAGCAGGCACGTGAAAGGGGAGACGACAACTACGCGGCTCCTGGGCTGGTGCTATGGCTAGTGTCTGTCCAAGAAGACGAGGAAATTCGCTCCCCTTTGGGCTTGAAGTCATTCGTTTGGAAGCACTTTGTAATTTCCTAAATAAAGAGTTTGCAGTACCTTGTTGATTTTGCGTATGAATTGTTATAAATCAGGATATTGTTCTATATCGATCGTAGAGCACTATATCGTGATGTATCGTGAATGAATCACAGCAGGCTTTAAGATATCGGCAAATATCATATCGTGGTTCTTTGTATCGATATGATATCGTATCGTTACAAAACCCGCGATTTACACCCCTAGTTTGTAACCCTAACCTTGATTTAAAACCCTAGTCGGAAACCCTAACCCTCGTTTTGAAAGCCTAGTTAGAAACCCTAATCTTAGAAACCCTAAAAGTAGTTTGAAACCCTCGTTGGAAACCCTAACCCTAGCTTTAAAACCTAGTTTGAAACCCTAACCTTGGTTTAAAACCCTAGTCGGAAACCCTGAGCCTAGTTTGAAACCCTAATTAGCGATGGCAAAACTCCTTGGAAACCCTAGTCGGAAACCCTAACCCTAGTTTTGAAAGCCTAGTTAGAAACCCTAACCCTAACCCTAACTCTAGTTTTGAAAGCCTAGTTAGTAACCCTAATTCTAACTCTAACCCTAACCCTAACTCTAACACTAACCCTAACCCTAACCCTAGTTTTGAAAGCCTAGTTAGAAACCCTAACCCCAACCCTAATCCTAACCCTAACTTTGGAAACCCTAGTCGAAAACCCTAACCCTAGTTTTGAAAGCCTAGTTAGAAACCCCAATCTTAGAAACCCTAAAAGTAGTTTGAAACCCTCGTTGGAAACCCTAACCTTAGCTTTAAAACCTAGTTTGAAACCCTAACCTTGGTTTAAAACCCTAGTCGGAAACCCTGAGCCTAGTTTGAAACCCTAATTAGCGATGGCAAAACTCCTTGGAAACCCTAGTCGGAAACCCTAAACCTAGTTTTGAAAGCCTAGTTAGAAACCCTAACCCTAACCCCAACTCTAGTTTTAAAAGCCTAGCTAGTAACCCTAACCCTAACTCTAACCCTAACCCTAACTCTAACCCTAACCCTAACCCTAACCCTAGTTTTGAAAGCCTAGTTAGAAACCCTAACCCCAACCCTAATCCTAACCCTAATTTTGGAAACCCTAGTCGAAAACCCTAACCCTAGTTTTGAAAGCCTAGTTAGAAACCCCAATCTTAGAAACCCTAAAAGTAGTTTGAAACCCTTGTTGGAAACCCTAACCCTAGCTTTAAAACCTAGTTTGAAACCCTAACCTTGGTTTAAAACCCTAGTCGGAAACCCTGAGCCTAGTTTGAAACCCTAATTAGCGATGGCAAAACTCCTTGGAAACCCTAGTCGGAAACCCTAACCCTAGTTTTGAAAGCCTAGTTAGAAACCCTAACCCTAACCCTAACTCTAGTTTTGAAAGCCTAGTTAGTAACCCTAACTCTAACTCTAACCCTAACCCTAACTCTAACTCTAACCCTAACCCTAACCCTAGTTTTGAAAGCCTAGTTAGAAACCCTAACCCCAACCCTAATCCTAACCCTAACTTTGGAAACCCTAGTCGAAAACCCTAACCCTAGTTTTGAAAGCCTAGTTAGAAACCCCAATCTTAGAAACCCTAAAAGTAGTTTGAAACCCTCGTTGGAAACCCTAACCCTAGCTTTAAAACCTAGTTTGAAACCCTAACCTTGGTTTAAAACCCTAGTCGGAAACCCTGAGCCTAGTTTGAAACCCTAATTAGCGATGGCAAAACTCCTTGGAAACCCTAGTCGGAAACCCTAAACCTAGTTTTGAAAGCCTAGTTAGAAACCCTAACCCTAACTCTAGTTTTGAAAGCCTAGTTAGTAACCCTAACCCTAACTCTAACCCTAACCCTAACCCTAACCCTAGTTTTGAAAGCCTAGTTAGAAACCCTAACCCCAACCCTAATCCTAACCCTAACTTTGGAAACCCTAGTCGAAAACCCTAACCCTAGTTTTGAAAGCCTAGTTAGAAACCCCAATCTTAGAAACCCTAAAAGTAGTTTGAAACCCTCGTTGGAAACCCTAACCCTAGCTTTAAAACCTAGTTTGAAACCCTAACCTTGGTTTAAAACCCTAGTCGGAAACCCTGAGCCTAGTTTGAAACCCTAATTAGCGATGGCAAAACTCCTTGGAAACCCTAGTCGGAAACCCTAACCCTAGTTTTGAAAGCCTAGTTAGAAACCCTAACCCTAACCCTAACTCTAGTTTTGAAAGCCTAGTTAGTAACCCTAACTCTAACTCTAACCCTAACCCTAACTCTAACTCTAACCCTAACCCTAACCCTAGTTTTGAAAGCCTAGTTAGAAACCCTAACCCCAACCCTAATCCTAACCCTAACTTTGGAAACCCTAGTCGAAAACCCTAACCCTAGTTTTGAAAGCCTAGTTAGAAACCCCAATCTTAGAAACCCTAAAAGTAGTTTGAAACCCTCGTTGGAAACCCTAACCCTAGCTTTAAAACCTAGTTTGAAACCCTAACCTTGGTTTAAAACCCTAGTCGGAAACCCTGAGCCTAGTTTGAAACCCTAATTAGCGATGGCAAAACTCCTTGGAAACCCTAGTCGGAAACCCTAAACCTAGTTTTGAAAGCCTAGTTAGAAACCCTAACCCTAACCCTAACTCTAGTTTTGAAAGCCTAGTTAGTAACCCTAACCCTAACTCTAACCCTAACCCTAACTCTAACTCTAACCCTAACCCTAGTTTTGAAAGCCTAGTTAGAAACCCTAACCCCAACCCTAATCCTAACCCTAACTTTGGAAACCCTAGTCGAAAACCCTAACCCTAGTTTTGAAAGCCTAGTTAGAAACCCTAATCTTAAAAACCCTAAAAGTAGTTTGAAAGCCTCGTTGGAAACCTTAAGCCTAGCTTTAAAACCTAGTTTGTAACCCTAACCTTGGTTTAAAACCCTAGTCGGAAACCCTAACCCTAGTTTGAAACCCTAATTAGCAATGGCAAAACTCCTTGGAAACCCTGGTCGGAAACCCTAACCCTAGTTTTGAAAGCCTAGTTAGAAACCCTATTCTTAGAAACCCTAAAAATAGTTTGAAACTAGGGGTGTAACGATTCCGGAGAGTTTTTTTGCAACAAGTTTTTCCTTGAATAACGAAATGTTGAAAATTGAAATCTGCAAATCAGCAAATTCATCAGTGCCCGACCACTGTACGGTCAATTTCATTTCATCATAGTATTTTACTAACAATATAATACAAATACTGTATATAGGCTGTTCTTAAATTATACACAGTTCAAAGGCAAACCGCAAATGTATCAATTTCATTCTCAATCTCCACACAGAAGCTAGTGCAGATAACACCTATCACTTGGGTTGGGTATTATCAGAAATGTTAAAAGGACAATTCTGCACATCACCTTCATTTCCTGTCATATATTTTCATTACAAATCATTAATAGGAAACGATTATGCATTACCTGACTGATTTATTTTTTTCTCCCCTGACTATGACCTGAACTTTTCAACTTTTACAACTAATTGTAAAAGTTCTATTCTATTGAATAGAACATCTATAATTTTTAGAGATGCATTCTAGTGCCAATTCAGGGCTAAACGAAGTCTAGTGAATCCTTACTGTCCGTATTAGCAGACTGTAGTGTGTTTAGCAGACAAACTGTAGATAAAGTGGGACACCAGTCTCCTCTCAACCGCCCACAAACTGTTTTGCAGATTGAGGATGTCGCGAAAAGTGCTGGAAACACTCAGGGACTTTTTTTAGAATATCATTTTCATCACATTTTGAATGGCATCTTGTGAGATATGATCAGATCATTTGTCCATCCGATAGAAGAACATACTGTTGGATGTAAAGAATATAGTTTGTATCTTTTGTTTACAACACAACGCAGGAGTATCTGACAACACAAAGGAAGCTGAATGTGAAAAAGCAAATGCTGGTGTTTGTAAAAAAAATAAAAAAAATAAAGTTCTTAGAGGAAACGTTTGTCGCTTGTCTCTCTCTGCACCTTCCAAGAGCAGACGGAACAAAGATAAGAGCTTCAACATATTCCCGTTTGCTGTCATTCAAATTGTAACAAACGCTAGGATAGGCAGTGGATTGACGAAAGAAAGGGTTCTTATTTTTAATATTGAATCATTTGTTTGGGAAAGTAAAGGAGTAATACGTAGTATTTCTGAAAGTGGGTCTAGGACAAACAGTGTGAAATCTGAGCAATGTTTTTGCTTAGAATTTCATGACAACCATGAAGTGATGTGAAAGAATAAGACACATATGTATATAAAAAGAACATAAACTCGTCTTATATCTCAATATAAAAAGATGACCGATCATAAAAAAGCATTGATGACATTTCCTGAGATTTACGCAACCCGCAATTGTTTTAAGTGGGAATAAAACGTATTGTTGTGCCAGTCCAACGCTTGGAATCCAGAGAGAAGTTGCTGTTTCTGTTGTCAAATAAAACCTGAAAAATGTGGGGCGGGAATCAATGCTCCAATCCCAACACTGCTACTAACAAAGCCAAAACGTCTAAAGCACTGCTGTCTCTCAAAACACGCCCGTTTAACACACCATGTACTCTGGTTCCAATTAGGTAAAGTGCTATATGTAAAAGGAAGCCAGCAAAAACTCCACAATTTTCCTTTAATTGACGGTTGTTCTACTATCCTATTTCATAGAAGTTCTGCAAAGGAAACTTGAAGAAACACTTTATTGACATAAGATGTCAGCTCTTTAATTCTTCTACCATGGGGATGCTATTTTGAGATCTAGTAAGTCGAACGAAATGATCTTTGATCATATTGGGGTTAGCGTACTCTTGTTTTTTCAAGGTAATTAATTTTATCTACTAATACTGGAGATTTATTACTACTATTTTTTTTCCGGGCAATTTGAAAGATAAGATTCAATCAAACATCTCGATGCACATTTTTTCGGATCCATTTATTTTTTCCCCCCAAACGGTAATCACGATAGTGATTATTATTGCATCACTCACGTCAATCATAAAGGAATCAGTGCTAGCAAGAGGAGTGCTAAGATATATGCAGGTGAATTCCACATGTCTATCATATCTGCTTTTATTCAGCCAAAGTTGATGAGTCAGTTATTCACTTGAGATGGCTCGTCATGTTGTTTTCCATACTAACATCGGAAGCTACTCGTCTGTTCCCAGACATGTTGTGGCTTGAATGTTTGGCGTGCGCATGCTAAAATCTATATGTACTGTGGTACCTTGACTTCCACAAGTTTAATTTATTGCATAACCGCACTTGTAACGCAAATCACTTGAATCTAATAGTTCCTCCTATAAAAAAAATATTTTTACATTGTACTGTATTCAACACACTATAAATAAATAATGTGAATTAACGAATTTTAATCATAATTTCATTTCAAGATTGTAATGCATCATAATTTACTTTTAAAAACCTTAATATCTCATGAATCCTACTTTCTTCACGATGCAAGCTTTTGTCATTGTGAGAAATTTAAACGTTATGTCTCCATTCAGACTGTACTGAGTGTGGACATTTACAGAGCAGCTGTTGCAACTCTACTCTTCGATTATTACATTTTTGTTTTGACTATGACTCACATAACCCAGTGATGTCTGTGCACTGCTGAAATAGCCAGTGAAAAGATACACTTTACAAAATACCAATGCACACGTACTATGATTTCCTGCGTTCTACTGATGACTATACAAAATCCATCTCTGCACAACAGAATCACACATTTTATGACATGATGAATCAAATACATAGATTAAAACCATGTATATTTAGCTTCCATTAAAAATGTCAAAATGAATCGATTAATCGGCGACTAATCGAAATTAATTGACTACTGCCGTTAGCACAATAACAAAACTTTGCTTTGGTTCATCAGCTAAAAAAGTTTTCATTCCTATCACAGCAGGGCTGTATGCAAGATCAGAATTCCAAACACAAATTATCATCCATACCAAGTATTCAGAGGAGTCAGTATGTCAGAATTAAGTCTTAGTCAAGCTGGTTGTAGACTGTGTCTGTAAATGTGTTATGTCAGGAAATGAAATAGGTTACTATCAGTGGTACTTCTCTTTTTCCACCGGATGCAAACTGAGACATGCATGTGGAGTAAGTAAACCACAATTCTGAAACTTTCTGAATATCACCAGCTACAACACCTCACTGGATATAATAGTTCTATTCGGCACTGAAAGCTTTGAATATAATAGAAAAAGGTGATGTCGGCCATTTCTGCTCTCAGTAATTATTCTTACAGAAGTACGCAAATGTTTTCAGGCAACATATCATAGCTAGGCTAACTGCCTGGTTCCACCTTCACCGACAGATTTACATTCCCACCATCTGTGTAGGTTATTGAGCACTCGCCAGATTTTCACTCTGCATCCGAAAGAAGGCAGGTCCAACAATGCATGGGTTAAGGAACCTGTCATTCATTTCTGAAAAGAAATTAATATAGTGATACTGACAGGTAAAGAAAAGACAGACTAATAAGCACTTTTGTCAAGTGACCATAAAAACACGTTAAAAATAAAATGACAGTAATCCTCTTAATTCAGGGTATGATTCTTTTCAGACTTTGGAGTTGAAGTATAAAAAAAAAAAAGGGGGGGGTTGTATCGGATCGATATCTGGTACGCCTTTAAAAAATATTGATCGGGACATCACTCGTGCAAACACTCAAAATGAATGAATGAGTCCCGTATTTTCCGCACTACTTCATGACTTCAAATTCTTAAGATTGAGGAAAAGCACAGACAAAATATGTTTAAAAAAATATTTTCATTCCCAAATAATGTCGCAAAACTGAAAACGGTCACTGTACAAAGCACACCCGTTAAAAGCAGAGAAGTCTGCTTGACAAAGGGAGGGGGCTTTTTTCCCGACAACCACATATTCTGGAGTGGGGGAGGGTTAGGGTACGGAGCCTTCTTTCGAAAACCCAAGTCTTGATTATAATGCGAAAGCTCAGTACCTTGATTTTGAGGCGCTAACCTTTACCTTTAAAATACCACTTGTCAATCCATCGACGCATTGTTTACATATAGATGCATGGTAGCGAGAGTTAAAAGGCTAAATACGTACAAGACGGGAAGAGCGAGCGAATATTGCATCTATTACTGCACCCCAGAAATGTAATTTGCTCCCACGTTGTGCAAAACAACTTTGATTGATCGTGGTGGCGGTAGTATGGTATGCTGCAGTTACATATACGTATGTATGTAATAATGCAACAATTATGACAATGTTATATAATAAAATGACATGTGCCAGGGAATATGTTGTCAAATCTATTGTATTGCTTAATATATTGTACATTGTATTGAATTATCAAATGTATTGTCATAAAGTAAGACTAGAAATTAAATAAATATGAATCATTCAACAAATGTTTCTATAACTACCACCATAATGACGATCATCATAATAGAATAACATATTGGACCTAAGTGTTTGTGAAAAAATGACCATAAAAGACAAACTGGTTGTTGTGTCGTGTGAACAGTCACAAAGCACATAAAATACTATTTTTGCAAGATGGATTGAAACCACATCCGGGAAGTGGTTTCACATCCAGTTTTGACAGGATGCGTCTCAATCTGATCAGCTCCAAACGCAAATTGGTTTTGACTGTGACGTGACTCGACACGACGCAAGATCCAATGTGCCAGAGAAGAGCGCGCCGATCGAAGTACAAAACGGTAAACAATGGAGCACATCGATGAAATTGAAAACAGCAGTCCCTGGACAGAGGAGGAAATGTCTGTGGAGAGATACGAGCAAAGCTCGAGGGTACGTATCGAAACAAGTCCATTTATGAAAATCTTTTGGATGTTGCCGCTGTCACAATTATATGACGTCAAACACTACGCATGCTACACAACGTTTCTGTTTCGAAATTGTTGCTACAGCAATTGGTTCAATAGGATCAGCCCTAAAAATCAAATTTTAGGTTAAACCGGATTGGAACCAGATATGCCTGCAGTCTGAACGCATCCTATACAGTGCCTCACTCTTGAACAAGTATCCTTGCATTTTCACTTCACATTTTCAGCAGAACTGGTGACACACATTAGCACAAGCCTGACTCCATCCATTAAAATCAATTACTAGTATAGCCTTGTGCAAAACTGCTTAATCCTCAATAAAAACCTGATTTAGCACTTAGTTAACAGGCTCAAAAATACCTTGCAGAGTCTCTAAACGAGTGACAAACTCACAAGGCCTCCTAGCAAACATTTGCCCAGCTCGAGGCACACATGTTTTTAGTTAAGTCTCTGCACCTATAAACAGTTGGCCATGCAAGTGTATTGGTCAGGAAGTGCAGTGTTGACTGCAAGTCACTGCAGGCGCAAGTTGCTAATGAATGATTACAGCTACAGCTACGACAACATCGTGGAAGCTGAAAGGTGACAGAGAAGCAGTGTGAGCTCTTTGGAGTTTTGCTTTGCATTCAACTTCACTAGTCCAAAGCAGCCAAGCAAATTGTGGAAGAGGGTGGCTAGGATAACAAGAAGCCTAGCTTGTAAAACAGTCAGGTAGATTTGTGTGCAGAGACTTGTTTACAGCTGTTAAACTGTCAAACAAGATAGCATTTAGCATTAGCTAAAGTAATCATAACCAATGGTTACCTAATTCTTGATGTTTAGAGATAAGCTCACAAAAAAGAATAGGTTGAGTAAATCACTATTATACTGTTAGATGTTTCAATCTTATCTTATTAAGGCTTAATATAATTAATTCTTATGTAGAAAAAAATATTTCATAAACAGCAAAAATGGAAGTTGACAGGAGCTCACCTAATCAAAAAATAACTATCATCATCAAGAGACATCAACAAGAGTTTGGAAAGCAGAATATGACCAAAAGATGGAAAGTAGTAATTCCTGGTAAAAACTACAAGGACGTGCAAGTCAAGCATAATTTCACATAAAAAAGATGCAGCACATCCATAGCCCTTGTGAGATGGAAAATTCATTCATTTCCGGATGGATGGTTACATACGGAGCTTGTCTAGACTTGTAATAATGCAAAAGAACTATTTATGACTAAAATGGCAAAAACATAAGCGGTTCAGAAGGTAAATTCATGCACGAATAAACCTATTTATAATACCATGTTAAAAAATTCCGATAAATCAGAAAATTGTGTCCCTTGCGATTGCTCCACTTTCTGCACTTTAATTTCATTTTAGTGGTAGTACAGATTGTTCTTGTTTTGGTACTGAATGTGGAGATGTTTCGTCGCTGCTCGGTACAGGAAGAATCTATTCGAGTGAGACATTGCCACAAAATTCTGAGAAATCATTGACACCGATGAACTGTTTTTTTGGTGAGGTTTTAGGTTATTTGTTATTTTAGGGAAGAATGTCAAGGTGGTCCTTGCATCTTTTGATTTATTTGAACCCATTGAAGAATAAGTTTAGACACCCCTGCACTGTCATCATCATCTTCAAGTGCAAAGTCTCTAAAGTTTTTGTTTGTTTTGATCTTCTCCAAGTCTCCTGATGCACAGGTAACGTAAATAAAGTGACGTAAGGGCGAGATGTTTCCACGTGACCAACATACAGGAGTGGTCAAATAACAGGTGGGGTACCTGTTACGACATTCAAAACAGCCGTAGCGTGCGTTTAACATAACGAGTTCAATATAGTAAATAAATGACTAATGAATTGCAAAGAAGTAGCTTGATTTAAAGGCTTGTTAAACAGCGGGTTATGGGCGCAGCCACCAATTCATTATTTTAACCTTTCCATCCATTCAGACAGTTCGACTGAGCTCAATGGAAAAAAATAAAGTAGCCCAACATGTCGCGACAGACAGCGCAACGAAGTGTAATATTAAAATTAATATTTTGATGTAGAACATTTAAGATTGTTGAGTTAGCAAAGTCTATCTCGCCTCAGACTGAGAGCCTCCCACTTCAAAAAAGTTAGTTGGCTAACGTAGCTAGCCGATTGCTGGAACGTAATACAAAAACTTTTTCCACACTTCTGAAGTTTTCTCGCTTTTTTCCCCCCCATCAAGAAAGTTGGAAAGTTAGTAGCGCCGATCAGCAAAAAGTGGCAAAAGCACTTTTAATCTTCACATTATCGGATAACGTTATTGTTGTTAATAGTCCAGGGGTGTGTGCTAACAGGTAAAAAAAATTCTTGCGGGTAACTTACTTGACTTTCCCCGACTCCGATCCCTCTCCTCGGGCCGCCTTCGACACCCCTGAACGCCGCCAGACCTCCAGAGGGCCGCGGCGCTGGCACAGGAGAAGCCGAGAAAGGTCCAGCAAGTATCAGGCAGACCAAAAAGCTAAGTTGCTCCGAGGCCCCGGGCCTTAATGTGTCCTCGAAATAACGCTCGGGGGAGGGATAGCAAGCCCCAGCCCTCCGCTTTTAGACAGACTCCGGAATACCTTTTTGACAGCTCTTCTTCTTCAGCCCCCCCCTCCCCTCCACAGCCCTTCACTTTTCTCTTTTTCCTCACTTCCAGTAGATACGAATCAAAATACTGTCACACAATATGGCGGCTGCATAAGCAAGGTACTATCGCGAGAGGAAGACTTTTTTTTTTCCTCCACTTTCCAAAAGTTGTGCTCAGGGGGGGGAGGGGACTTCATTTTGATTGTGATTGACTTGGAATTTTAATGATGCTGAAGCTGCAAAAGACAGCATCCATCGTCATCTATGTAAAGTTCAACTAAGTGCTACACTTTTACAAAGATTAACTATGCATCTAAAGCAGTATCGAATATGTTATACAGTAATCCCTCGTTTATCGCGGATAATTGGTTCCAAAAACCACCCGCGATAAGGGAAATCCGCGAAGTATGGTCACCAACAAGAAGTACTGGGCAGGCTAACGAGTTAGCGGAAAGATGTTAATTCGCGATCGTGCTAACACGGACTTTTAAAGGAATGTAAACGAACATTTGGAGCAATACTACATTGTCTTAAAGGTTAGACACGTTTACTCGATTTAGAAGTTTTATTTTGACTTTTAAATGTTTTTTTAATTTGGAAAAAAAAATGTAGTGAAGCCGCGATAAACGAAACGCGAAGTAGCGAGGGATCACTGTATTGGAATATTGAGTGCACTTTAGAGTCTTATCTAATATGTAATATGATTGGCAATTTCTGTGGAAAAGTACATGATGAGCATGAGCTGATCGATGCCTTTCGTTGCCCATAACTAAAATCGATCACGAGCAGCTCTTTTGCGGCCTACAGGCCAAAAAACATGATTGTTGATTTGTATGGTGCCTTAATGAGCAAAACAATCGATGGTTTGAAGCCAAACTTGCTAAAAAAAAAAAATTATGGTTGGTGTATTTGGATAAACGTTAACGTGAAAGTCATGTCAAAAATTGTCTTTACAATAATGTTTTATGCGCTTTCATTAATCTAAACACGGCATTCTGATTAATATTGTATTTGTGGAATATTAATAAAGCAGAAAAATCCACTTGTTTTCATTGATCTCAGGGGCGGCCATTTTGCCTTGAGCTGCCATTTGCTGTTGACTAAAAATTACATCACAGTGCCATGGTTTCCACTATTCATGGCCACTGTATAATAAACTGTACACTAGTTATATTTTATTACTCTTGCTGCTAACTTTTTCTTACTATTGCCATTGCCTTTCTTCACAGATTGCTTGAGAGAAATCAAATGGTTCTATGGCCTCATAAGCGTGTGGTGTCCATTTTAACACAAGTTTAAGTTAATAACATTTCCTGTCGTCATTGGAAATAAATGAATACAGTATGTTGCTTATTGGGTCACTTTTCAAATAAACCTTTTAACACCATAGACAGATGCATCTTCTCCTACAATCATTTCCATTGACCTCGTCTCCTGCTCACTGTCTTCATTCTCACAACAGACGCTTGTGAGATGGCACATTTGTTCCTCAGTGAAGCTCATGAAAACATATGGTGTCTTGAGTGTCGCCACAGCGCCATGACTCACAACCACTCACACGCTGCTATCTCGCACAAGCCATGACCCTTTGACTCAGTAGTTTAGAGCCGAAATCCCCTTCAATGGGAAAAAAAAAAGCGCAGTGTAGTAGTTTCCTATCCATGATGACTATTCATTGCTTTACACAATGCCTTGATACACTTAGCGCTGGAGCTTGGGGGTCTCAATACACTACTGTACAAATGTCAGGCTTATGAGTCAGCTGCATAGTATTTTGCAGAATTTCAAGTGACTGTACCACTACAGCAGGGGTGTCAAACTCATTTTTTTTCGCGGGCCGCATTGTAGTCATAGCTTCTTTCATAAGGCCATTATGACTGTCAACCCAAATAAATGTATGAGCACCTCATATTATATACAGTAAAAGCTACAAAACAAACTGACAAATAACTCGTTTTCAAATCAGACGAGTAAAAACTGGTCAAATATTTAAAAAAAAAAAGATATTATTAGAAGTGAAGACAATTTGCTATTCTAGTAATGACACACGAATTTGATGCACAATTTGTCTTCGCGGGCCACATAAAATGATGTGGCGGACCGTAGCTGGCCCCCGGGCCTTGAGTTTGACACCCGTGCACTACAGTGTTGACTCTTACATGGCATAGTTTTCTTTATTTATATTTAATACAGAGCTGATATCCACTGGAAAATGAATCTGTATTATAGCTGTTAAAATGAATCGATTAATCAACAAGTAATTGTATCAAATGAATCGAGAACTACTTTACTAATCGTTTAGAGACATTTTGTTTTACATTAGATTGGATGTCAGTCTCTCAACAGTATTTTTCACCCCAAAGAAGCACCGGCGCGGTTCCAGTTTTTTCCAAGTCATGTCCTTGTCTGACTTCCTGTTCTTTGTACAGAGACATAGCAGTCTTAATCTTGGTTTGTCAGCCAACGGCAGACATTTTTCTTCATTGGCCTATGTGGGACGGCTGTGGTCGAGTGAAGTTGTTGCACATGTTATTGTGCAAATGTGCAATATAACTAGGGGAAAGAATATTTTTGTCAAACAGTTTTGTCAATTTAAATCGCAGCATCAGCTAGATCATCATTATTTGATTTGAAGTTGTTTGAGTTATTGCATCAAACTTTGCAGTTTTCACAAAAAACTATTTTTGAGATGTTTTGCAGTGTACTTGCTTATGTTTTTTGTTTTTTTTACATTCAAATCCTGGTTTCCTTTTCAGTCCAGCATCCCGCAATCATATATACACACAAGCTGTGTGTAAATACAGATAAGGTGAATGAAAGTGAGGTTAGTCCCCCCTAAAAGAAGGGCAAAGTACACAAAGAGCAGCTTGAGAAAATTCTGACGTAAAAACCTGCTGCTTGCTCATTGGTGCCGCAACTGGTCACACTTCTCGGATGGTCTTTTTTGGAGCAACACAGCCGGCCACCCACAGACTTGGCATGGACAGACACTCATTTCTCACGGTCTGAGAGCAGTTTGTCAAGGGTCAGCAGTTTAGCTTTAGCTTTGTAGAGAGTATTCAGTCATTATTTGCCTCTTAAACAAATTCTTCTGCCTCTCCACTGGCCACTTGGAGTGCAGTTGTAAAGCGTTAACAAGCACAACAGAGTGTCGTTAAGGGAAGTAGAAACCATGAAGTACAGTCGCTACTTCGTGTTTCGTTTATCGCGGCTTCACTACATCGTGGATTTTCTTTTCCAAATTAAAAAAAACATTTAAGTCAAAATAAAACTTCTAAATTGAGGAAACATGTGTCTAACCTTTAGGACAAAGTAGTATTGCTCCAAATGTTCGTTTACATTCCTTTAGAAGTTCGTTTTCGCGTGTTAGCACGATTGCGAATTAGCATCTTTCCGCTAACTCGTTAGCCTGCCCAGTACTTCTTGTTGGTGACCGTACTTTGCGGATTTCACTTATCGCGGGTGGTTTTTGGAACCAATTATCCGCGATATACGAGGGATTACTGTACTCGTCCCATCTCAAATAAGTGCAAGCATGTGAATTCACATAAATTACACACATATACATATTTGTCGAAACGTTTTTGTTTTTTTGGTTTAATTATTTAACCTAATTTTTAGGGGTTATTTGGTAATTAGTCTTATTTTTGGCCCGACCAGTTAGTGGTATTAAGGTGAGTGATCCACAACATGGATCAGTCACTATAAATAATGCATTAAAAGACATTACACATGCACTGTACCAAAGCTCTAAATTGCATTTGAACAGATGACAACATAAACAAAGTATCTTTCGTAGCAGAGTAGAAATTTTATGAGGCAGCTGGAACATCAAGGCTTTTGAGTGCTGTAGTGAAGGAATAGCTGGAAGCTAACTGGAGTGGTGGAATGGCATTACTCCAGACATCCATCTCAGCCTTAAGGTCAAAGTGACTGGGTGGATGAGCCCAGTCCTTTTCCATCACAACCCAAGCACTTGATAATCTCTGAGCTGTCCGCAACTGAAGAGGAAAACAGTCAGGAGTTTTTCTCTCCAACTTGCAAAAGGTTATGAAAGCCTCCATTATTTGGGAACTTTATGAACTTTACGCAGATAACCCCTGATGACTTTCGAGGGAGGATTCCCTCGTGTTTCATCTAAACTGCTGTGATTTTGTTACGTTTTGTACGTTAAGTCCAACTCCGTTTGAAAAGAAATTAAAGAAATGCACGATTTTGAGGGATTTGTCAAAGATGGGGATTTTGGTTCTTGTAGAGAATACATTCAGGATATACTGCAGTTTGATTTTGATACCTTTAATCGAAAAGGCCCTTTGGTTTCAGACTCGCCCAACATTTAACTTGAAGCCACTACGGTCAATTAAAAGCGACTGTGGTAATTACCGAAGCCAAGAGCGAAGGCATAAGGCAAGAAGCACTGATTGGATGGGAGTGTTCCTCCATCTCAGAATGTATAATGTTACAGTCCCGTCATCTCACTTGACTCTACGTCTTGATTTGTGAGTTAGGCTTGTTGTCGATGTTTAAAAAAAAACAACTAAAAATTAAGTTAGCAGTCAAGCTAGCTTGACCGACAAATCTTACTTGAGTTACTGTCTGTACCTCCACCATGAAGACCATTCATTGGCATCTACTGCCTTATTTTTAAAACAACACATTACAACACATAAAATAAACAAGTAGAAACATTAATAATAATATTGTGGTTGTAGTTGTGTAGAACTGTACTGTATCATAATGAGCTGTGTCGAATATTTTGTCTACTATAGTGATCACTGTTCCAAACTAAGCTAGCAGTAAGCTAAACTTGATAGAAATGTGATTAGAATGGATTTGGACCCCATTTGGGCAAAAATTATTTTAAAATTATTATAGGCTTTTCATATACTATATTGATCAAAGATGAGTGCGCAAGAGAATCACAGAATTAACAGCGCTACAATGAACAATAGTCCTTGTACATTTTTACCACGCCCATCATAGTGTTGAAAAAAATCCAGGTACTGTCAAAGTTCAAAACTTTCCATGGGAATGTACAGCAAAAAATGGAAAACAAACACAATTAAAAGAAACATGCTAGAAGGGCATTTTTGTAAGTACATTTAGTAAAATCATTTAATGAGTAACTCAACAGCCTCAGTGATGATATAATCCGAATGTTGCTAGTTTCCAACGGAACTTCCCATTGTAGTCTACGGATCCACAAGACTATAATCCCAACTAATTATTTTTGCTACAAGTGTATGTTGTCACAAAGACATGGCACCCCACTCATACTCGTGACATGTATTAAAGTGAGTTTAACAGTGGGGTTGTTAATTTGTTCCTCACTTGCTACTCTCTCCAAGTCATAAATTTCCTTCAAGTGGGCGCAGTACAAATCTGGGCTGAGTGACTGCTCTGCCAGAACCCCTCAAGCTGATACCAAGTCTCGACTTGCCTGCACTAGGTTCACTTGTCAAACCAGCAGGCTCATGGAGACAATGTGGCGTTTATTTGACTCATCCAACATGTCCTGAGAGGGACATATTTTGAGTGTTTATCATCCGAAGAAGACATTCATCTAATGTCTTGTTGTGTAACATCCTAACATCTGCAGTCTTGAAATCCGGGTGGAGGTGTGCTCAACTGAATTCTGGTATGTATTTTTCCAGACGGATAGTTTGGCGCAGGTAAAAACAGACATTTTGCATCACTGGTGGCTTGAACACAGCCAACTCGGTTTGCTGATAAATCGGTACGGCTTTAAAATCGGAGCGTGACAGGTGGTGGAAAAAAAAAAATTATTTGCTGAAAGCCTGAAAAACATACTCGCACACATACTAAATGTATGCACAGTTAGTTAACAATCACACTCATTGCGATGTTTTTTTTTTTAATCACGATAGAGGATATAAAATAAATATACATGACTTTCTTTCTCATTTAACAGTCATTTTGTACAGTGGAATTTGGACAAATTCACAAAAAGCAGCTCAATAAATGTTCTATTATGTATTCTATTGCTGCTTTATATATAATTGCTATGGAAATACAATACATAGTAGACCATATGAATATTTAAAACCTGTGTGAGAGAATGTAAAAGGGTGAACAGACACTCCACCCTGCTCACAAAACAATTCTGCTGACTCAATTCACAGAGTGTTTACATTTTAGCATGCAAGATGGGAAAATGGGATACTGGCCAAGCAATGCCTTTAAATGTCCAACTGCCTTTGAACACATCGCAGTGGTTTGTCTGTACAAACTGTGGACAACAATTTCCATTGAAAAAAGGACAGGCACATGCAAATACTATCAAAATGGAGTAAAAGGGATTTTTTTTTATACAAGCGTGTACGTGTCCGTATCTACAGTACATTATTTAGTGTCGAAAGCAAGATATTTTAAAAACACTGGAATTACGTGAGAAATATCAGGGCATCAATCCACTTTAACAAAAAAAGCAAACTGCTACATGATAAGGAGGGAAATTAGGAAACAAATGGGAAGAAGCAAGAAAATACAAAAGGATATCCCCCCCCCCCAAAAAAAATAACATTGATGGGTTAACTAACAAAAGGCACCATCCACATCACCCCTCTGTAAAAATAATAATATAATAAAACACTGTGGAATTCAATGTACTAGATCTTGATTCTACTGTATACTGAGGTGGTGTTAACACATTCACTAACTAATATAGTAACAAACGTGGTATTTGACAGGTCCCTTTCTATAGCTACTGTATTAAGGCAGAGGAAAGTTTACAAAAAAATGTCTACTATTCATTGATGGACACAATAAACACGATCGTATACTATATATATATATATATATATATATCTATCGTATTTTCCGCACTATAAGGCGCACCTAAAAACCTCCAATTTTCTCAAAAGCCGACTGCGCCTTATAATCCGGTGCGCCTTATATATGGACCAATATGGATTCGTGGATGAGGACTAATTTATTAAAGGACTAATTTATTAAAGTAAGCTTTACGTGTTTATTTTGTGTGTTGTGTGATATTAATGTTTGGGCAACGTTGAGTTATTGATATATTGTTATTGTTTTCACTATTTCGAGTGTTACTGTATTGTGATTGCGTTAACGTTTGAGCAACGTTGAGTTATTTATTCTATGCGCCTTATAATCCGGTACGCCTTATATATGGAAGAAGTTTTAGAATGGGCCATTCATTGAAGGTGCGCCTTATAATCTGGTGCGCCTTATAGTGCGGAAAATACGGTATATATAATATATATATGTACAGACCCCTTCATGGCCTACATCACGATGATGTCACGGTATTAGCTGAAGGCAAAAGAAACTGAAAATGTCATCTTGTTGTGTTTTTGGTTGCCGAATCCGCAAAAAAATCAGCCTATGCCAGTCAAAAAAAATAAATTGCAGAAGGCTGTGGTTGAATGCGATTCGGTGAAAAGATTGGACTGAGAGTATCATCGCTGGTGTTTGCAAGTGCACACTTCATATTAGGTAACATTTAACATGGAATGTACTATCATAAAATGTTGAAATTGATAATCGCCTGTCCCTGACATTGACTTGGCAGCACGACAAGTTGTTATATAGTAACTCTTGAACATATCCATTCAAGACTTAGTTATCGGCTTCTAATGATTTAGTTAATCTTTGGTATAAATGCTTGTTTGTTTGTTTTTTTATATAAAGTTGTCCCGTTAAATCGTCCATCCAGTAAGTTAGGCCCGAGCTGTCAGTAAATATCAGTCAACCTTTTAAAGTAATATTTACGGCCGTGGAGAGTGAGTTTACTCTCATATTCACTCAAATGAGTTTCTCACGTCCATTCCTACGTAAACAAAACATAACCATTTTTTTTTTTCAAGCGAGCGCGATGGATGTTTTAGCCTTTGCCTCCAGCTAAGCCGTGCCCCATAAATGACATCACATTGTTTACAAACTATGGAGCGGTGTGTGTGTGTGTGTGTGTGCATATATATATATATATATATATGTACACACATATATACATACACTTATATTACAATATTTCATTTAGAGTGCATTTCAGAAAAAAAAAAAAAAAAAACAGTTTTAGACAAGTGTTCGGACTCATACACGTAGTGATGAAAGAACACACGTCACCCATAAAAACCTCAGCATAATGAAATGCTTGAGTCTGGCAATTAAATTTGCATAGGAGTTGTCCAACATACTGTACAACGTTCTCAGAGGCGGAATCGACAACTAAGCGTGTGATCTCTGCTAATTTCAATACTGACATTGAACCAAGGAGGAGGAAAGCCTTTAAAGGCAGTTTGGTTTCGATCCCCCTCGAGTATTAAATGACCAAGCTGTGTTTGTTTTTGTCTATAAAAGTGCAATTGGAAAGATCCAATGTTTTTCAAATGTGACCGTTTGAGTAGAAGTGTGGTTTGACTGATCACACTCAGGAGAAGCCAGCTCCTTGCAGATGAAGAGCCGATAGATACAAAACCTTTTACACCGATTTTGGGATGTAACCATTACTTGTACATTTTCTACTGAGTGAGCAAACATTGTTTTTTTTTTTTTTTACACATTCTGCACCTTAAAATGTGGCAGTGAAGAGAAACAAGTCCAATTCTCTTTTTGGCCACTTGGTGTCAATGTTTGCTCATTTTTATTACTTGAGGCTCATCTCCTGCGTTCTCCTCCAAATACCATTACGTCACTAAATTGGGTGCCCTCTTTAACACAACATTCACGAGCAGGAGTACTGATCTACAATTTAAAATTTTAAAATAAAAAATAAAAAAAGGAATAAATAAAACGCGGGATTCAAACGTAAAATTAAGCTTTTAAAGTATTAAAAAAAATGCACTTGGGAAGTAAAGAAGTTAATCTTGTGTAAATATGGCACAATCAACTAATCAAGCAGGAGCAGTCCTAAATAATATAATAGTGTAGGTATTTTAAGTTTCAGTTATTTTTAAATACTGAACAGGAAACGTCAACCTGAAATGGCAGTTGTGTGATTTCGACCAGCCAATCATCTTTGTTTTACTCTGTTCGTGTCGAGGTTGGCTTTGCAAATGGAACCTGCTCACAATTGCCTTACCTGGATGAAGAAAAAAATAAATCACCAAACAAAGGATTACAATATTATTTTACATTCTAATCTTGGGTTTTATATAAAAAATATATATATATTTTAACAATTGAAGAGTTATTATTTGTAGTTAGCTACTATTTTCTGGTTCTGGCAAGTGCAATATGGCGGACATGCCTTTGTTTGACTCTGTAAAAATCAAGACAGCATAATTGGCTGTCACTCAATCTGTTGTGAAAAAGAAAACACCCTTTTTTTTTTTTTAAACATGATCAACTGACCAAACCAGTGCGGCATGCTGGCCTGAGGGGGGCAGGGACGGTCGTTTGAGTTCACAAGTATTTGTTTCAGCTCTTTTGCAGATTGCTTCGACAGTCAGTGCATTTCTTGTGAGTCAAAGGTAAAACATGCATAAAACACCCACCCGCCCACACACAGCAATAATAATAACAATACAAAACAATTTGACATCAGTCAGTAACAGTCTCATGAAGTACACAAAGTGGGGTTGCAGTGGAGGGGGAGGGGCTTACCGTTAGCTGCCCTGTACGGTTTATGCGCACGTTCGAGTTCATGGCGAGATGCAAAAGGTGTCCACTGGCAGCCCAAAAACAAGATCACACTCCAAAGCTCCTCCAGTTTGTGGCCAAGCGGTTACCGGTTACTGAGCGGCGTGGATAAGAATGCACACGACGTTCAGTAAAAACACTTCTGTACATTCGAGCTGTGAAAACAGGAACCTCATAAGAACACTATTATTAAGTTAAATTGTGCGTTCCATATTTCCCTGCATTTCTTTCTGTTTGTACAATAAATGTCTGGTTTTACATAAAAGGATAGGGGTAAGCGAGTTTGCATTTGATTATCCAAGGATTCACGAAAGGGCTTTTTCCATCCTGCGTCTTCTCTGCCTTCCTATGCGATATTTACACTGACATCAAGCTTGAAAACAAATAGAAAAGGTGCGATATAAAGTCAATATTGGAGCTGCAATCCTTCCTCGTGAAGAATGTTGTGTTTATAAGTGCCATACGTTTAGAGTCTTGCTGCCTTCACATATATTACACCAAAATGAGTCACCAGCCCAGAAAGGCAGTATTTGCTTTTTTTTCCTGTAGGTTTGCCTTATGTGACTAGACGTCAAAACGCTGGAATGATGTAATGCTGTGAGAAACATCCAAGGAGCCACTACCGGGTGGCGTCCAATGTTGACATCCATTGGAGGAGGTCCACCCCTCTCTGCTGGTTCAGGACTGACCTGGTGCCTCAGTAACGATGAGTCTGGTGGGAATACTGGGAGCTCTGTTGAGATGATGACGTGTACCCCATGGTGCTCTGCGGCTGATTAGAACCTTGGACATTGCTTTGGTAACCAAGGCGAGATGTGGAGTGCTGAAGAGGAAATCACATGAGTGAGCAGTTCACCACCATGGTTTAATATAAATCCATGTAATCCAGACTGAATAAATATTTATGCCACGCTTTTGCAACCTATTATGTCAGGATTGAAGCTGTGTTTGTATGGTGGCCTGCGGGTATGGAATCAATGACAGAGGAAAAAGTAGGACGACAGTGACAGCAATGTCACACGTTGCTGACGGTCAATCAATAATAACATCTGTTGCTAGCTGATAGCTAGCATGTGTCGCATGTCTTTTATACAAGCTAGTTTGCTCGTGTATGACAGAAAAAACGGAATTCTTCACCTCTTACCCAGAAGGCACCACGTGATGGTGTTATCAGCTTTGTCTACCGGATATTCGGGTATGTACAGACAGGCTGTATCACTTGACGATTGTTGTTTACTTATCATGTGTCTGTCCGTATGTCGTACAACAAAGATGCAGCAGTGCCTTGAGATGCCAGTTTTGTCATTTTTGTTACCGCATAACATTCCTATCTCCGGTTTCCCCTTTCAAATGAATAGAAATGCCTCTATTCCAGCCTCCTAGACAAAAACAACACGATGTAATGTACTTTATAAAAACAAAATAGATCCCGTGGCTGCATGCGGTGCGGTACACGTGTAATTCTTCTATCCACAATGTTATCACCGAAATGTCATTTTTGTTTTTTTCTTTTGAAAATAAAAAAACACAGCAGCATAATGCTTTGCTGCCATTCTTGTAGCTGGAACTTGTGCTTTAAGAAAGTCTAAAGTTACAAACGATAGCACATCAACAATGCAAAAGTCATAAAGAAAGGCAGATGCTGGGATTTGAACTTTGAACTTTTGAATGTGAACCTTTTATACTAACCTGGTACTCTGACTGGAGCACCCCGGTGCCTGAAGAGGTACCAGAGGGTCCAATGCGGGGTTTTTTATTAGGAGGACCCTGGTCCTGTCCATGTAACCCTCCGCCAGCAATGGCTCCCGTGGCTCCGGATGTGCCATTGGTTTGTGTTGAGTTCTGCTGAGATGGGGCCTGCTGGGCTGCCGTTTGTTGCTGGTTCTGCGTTTGAGTTTGGCCTGTTGTCTGCTGGTGCTGTTGCGTCTGGTTCTGTAAACACACAGGGCAACTGCTTAACAAATAAGCACAAGGAAGTCAATTGAATGGAAAAGGTCCGCCAGTGTGAAATGCTTTTGGCTATTTAGCTCCTATCGTATTATTTATCCAACTTAAATAATGCTTAAGCCACTTTTCACTGAAATGTCAACAATGCTACAGTTGATATTTGAAAAAAGTACTTTAACAATGGGAATTGGAAAAATCGAATTTTAAAAGTTGGAAGTCAATCCCAAAGTTTTCTTTGTACAGTGATCCCTCGCTACTTCGCGTCTCGTTTATCGCGGCTTCACTACATCACAGATTTTCTTTCCAAATTAAAAAAACATTTAAAAGTCAAAATAAAACGTCTAAATTGAGGAAACGTGTCTAACCTTTAGGACAAGGTAGTATTGCTCCAAATGTTCGTTTACAATCCTTTAGAAGTCCGATTTCGCGTGTTAGCACGATCGCGAATTAACATCTTTCCGCTAACTCGTTAGCCTGCCCAGTACTTCTTGTTGGTGACCGTACTTCGCGGAGTTCACTTATCCCGGGTGGTTTTTGGAACCAAATATCCGCGATAAACGAGGGATTACTGTAATATGTTCTGTGCAGCCCAATTTGTCGAAACAGCATTCTGATTTATGATTTGTTTGTGTAATATGAATTAAATAAGCAAAAATGAAACTGTTTTAATCCATGTCAGGGGTCGGCCATTTTGCAACTTGCTGTCGACTGAAAATGACATCACAGTTGCCAAGTCTCTGGTCACAACCAATCACGGCTTACCAGTTTTCTAAAGCTGAGCCATGATTGGTTGAGACCTGAGACCTGGCAACTGTAATATCATTTTCAATTGACAGCAAGTGGCAAAATGATGAGATGGATAAAAATTTGTGAATTTTGCTGCTTAATTCCTATTTCACAAACGCAATACTAGAATGCTGTGTTTGGACTAGTGTGGGCACATACAACATATTTTTGTAAAAAAAAAAAAAAATTAGGGTTGATTTCTCCTTTAACATTCGAAGCAGAAAAAAGTTTTTAGTTCCTCTAACACCTACAACACAGAAACCACAATTACAAATGCCAAATTCCAGATACTGCAGCAAGGTCAGTCACATGTGACTAACTAACACACATGGATCAGCTGTTGTTTTCCAGCGTGATGGAGGAGCTTTCAGTTCTCAGAGGCTACATAGACCAAACAATGCCTCTTTCTTTACCAGAGGTCAAGCACAGGCATGTGTGCCACAAGCTAAGTCAACCTCTAAGCAAGCTTTAAATCAGCTATAAACATTTTTGTAAACATTTGCACAATTTAATGTTGGACTAATTCTCCGTGAAAGTATTTTTGGAGCTCAGACTTGATCATATATGTAAAAGAAATAATAATAATTTTGAGACTCAAATGTACGTGATGCAAAGAAATGCAAACAGAATAACATTGCTACATATTGTAAATATTTAATATGAGGTATTTTTAATCTTATAGACTTCTCCTGGGTGATGTATGTGAATGTGTATGTGTATTATCTTCTTTTTAGACACTTATTAATCAACCTGGTAATTTCCTGTTCATCGTTAATTTCTCTCCACTGTCACTAACGTGTTTCAGTTTTGATTGGCCAAACAAGACATTAAATTACCTTTTCTGCTTTCTCCTCTGGTTCGTCCTCATTTAGAAACTCTCTCTTTGGGTATGGGATCTGACATCCAGCAAACACACTGTAGGTGTAAAATAGCAATAAAAGGGCTTCATTTTTTTGCATAGTCAAGTACTGTATAAAATCAGCTATAGTTATAAACAGGATGAAAAACAGTATAGGAATGTAAACATTCCATATACTTCCTGGACTGCATCCCAGAGGGCCTGCTTTGTTATTTACTAAATCAAGAAGAAGGAAGTTGTCAAAATTTTTTGTTATGGCTCACTCAGTGGTTGGTAATGGGTCCTCTAGGAAGTAGGGATCCTGCAGTGCTTGCTCTGATGTGATTCTTTTAGTGGGGTCCATGGTGAGCAGTTTCTGGAGCTGAAAGGAGAAGAGCAGGCAATTACAGTGTTTTTTCTATTCTTTAGTGTATTACTGGCTGCACGGCAATAAAAAGAAAATTAAGACTATGAAATTGAGCTTCTGTACACACACGGAGAAAACTGTCGGTACCCCGCTGTTAATAAAATAAATATATTTGTATTTATAGGACTGCGTCTGGATATACTTACCAACAGGAAAACTTTGCTATCTGGTTTGACTTTATGTTTCTCCATGTATTTGATCAAGCTGCTGTTTGCATATCTGTGGGAAAAAAAACATGGAAAAAAAACAGCTAAATATCATTTAAAACTGAGTACTTAATTCAAAGTGATTTTTAAAATTGATTTTGCTTCAATTAACCAATTGTAATGGATTGGACAAGCCCCAGATTCACTTAGACCATGTGGTGTACAAGGCTTTTGTCAGCGCTCTGCAGAATTTGACTCACGTTGTTCTTCTGAAGTCTTTCTGAAGTGTTGGATATTCAGGCATCTTCCGGATGTCTTCCCAGTCTTTATCTGAGTAATACAAAATCAAAACATGAACCATGAAGCGTTAACAACAACAGATTTGGAAACAATGGCCTCATTAAATGTGTTGTGAAAACATATTACACATTATAAAACACAAAGCCTCTCAATTAAGTTGGAGTCATTTCAATCAGTTTGATTTTTGCAGAGGATAAAGAATGTATCTGCGAGTTTTGTTGTGTGCTGTGTCAGCTTGTGTTTAAAAAGAAATGCTTTAAACGTTAAGAATTACTGCAACATCAATGCTAATTGTGTTAGCATTTGTTAGCCCCACTTGCAGGGCTAGGATTTTTGCCTTCTTGGTTGTGACCTGAGAACTGGAAACTCTGATGTCATTTTTAGTTGACAGCAAGTAGCTGAGCTGGATAACATAGGTGGATTTTGCCTGTTTAATTAATATTCCACAAACAAAACATTACCGTATTTTCCGGACTATAAGGCGCACCTAAAAACCTCAGATTTTCTCAAAAGCTAGCAGTGCGCCTTATAGTCCGGTGCGCCTTATATATGGACCAAATGGAGAATGATGGATGGATGGAACTTTAACTTTTATAGTTTACTGATCTATCTGACTGTTTTGTTTTGTACTTATTAAAGTAAGCTTTACATGTTTACATGTTCTGTGATATTAACATTATTGATATATTGTTATTGTTTTCACTATTTCAAGTTATTATAGTGTGATTGCATTAATGGTGCGCCTTATAGTCCGGAAAATACGGTAATCAAAACACTGTTTTGACTAGTTGGGCTGCATAGACTATATTATTACAAAGAAAACTTTAGGATTGACTTCCCCTTTAACAATGTGAACATTTATGATTATTAAAAGAATATATTAAATATATACACACTATAACTAAAAGATTTAGTAACAGAAGAATGTTTTTCCAAATGTGTGTGTGTTTGTTTTTGTTTTGATTGCAGACCTGCGGGGTAACCCATCACGCTGAATATCCTGTCCAGCTGGTCATGATGAAAAGGGTTACTGGTCTTGATGTCTTCCTGGCGACAATGAAAAATTGGCTCTGACGTTAGCAGCTCTGCGAAGATGCAGCCAATGGCCCAGATATCTACGTTCACACACAAACACAGACAAGACAAGACATGAGTTCAACTATAATTAGTCGCTTGTAGAAACATTCCTTGGTGTACAGTCTACTATAGATCCAGCTTATATAAAGAGATACACCTTTCTGATTTTTTCCTAAGGCTCCAAACTCACCAATAGCTTTGGTGTAGTGGCGGGCCCCCAACAGTAGCTCAGGAGCCCTGTACCAAAAGGTCACCACCACAGGGTCGAGGTCGGCCAGTGGCTTGAGGGGAGAGTTGAAGAGTCTCGCGAAACCCATGTCAGCTACAGAAAGCAGGTCAAGGAGATATAAAGACAGATAGAAGTCAGAATCAGTAATTTTAGTTGTCTTGCCTGTGAAATGATCTCAAATGTTAATCGAAGTTTGGGTTAAGGTTGAAACTTTTTTTTGTGTGTTAACAATGGATGTATGGACAATGAACAAGTATTTCGTGTGTTGGAATGCGCTCAAAATGAGGTCACACTCGTACCCAGAATGGATTTTCGGGTCAATTCAATAAAAATACATGAGGTGGAAAGCAGATTTAGACATGGCGTAAAAAGAAAAAATCAAACAGGAAGGCACGGAGGAAATGTTTGAAGCTTTGTGAAATTGATTAAAAAATAGGTTGGAATTTTGATAAATAAATCTTTTATTCATCATGAGGCTCATTTACCGTTTTTTTCCGTGTATAATACGCAAAATTTAACTAATTTATTGTCCTAAAATCTGGGGTGCGCATTATACATGGGTACAATTTTTTTTAAATTTTTTTTAAAAATCTTTTTTAAATATTTTTTTTTTTTTTTTTTTTTTAAGAAAATCATGGTACTGGTACGAGTATTGATTTATGTATTGTTCTCTTCTTGTCATGTTGTGAAAGAATGTGGGTTGAATAAATACCGAAAGAACAATAGTGTGTTTGTACTGTGCTCTGGTCATTTCGTCAAAGAAGGGATAATAGTCCTCTTCTCTTCTTGACTGACAATGAATGTGATAGTTTAATACAATCAGCAAATAACAAAATGCGTATTACAGGTAATATTTTATTTCACAACACTTTGCCTTGTTCCTTTCGTCTCTGCTGTTCACTTCAAACACGCTCCATACGAACGCAATGCTCTCGTATCAGACGCTTGCTCGATCACCTGCTCGTTTGCTGTCACAATGTACCCTACACAAATCCGAAACATTTGTTGCGGCTCCGAGTCACGACGAGGGGCAAGTTTTGGTTTCCAAGGGTGTTATTATTCCTCTTCAACGTCTCTCCCATACAGAGCCGCCTTTTTCACATGTCCGCACGTCACTTTCCTCTCTTTTCATCTGATCGCGGTGGTGCCTTTACGGGCAGTCGGAGAAATCAACGCCAACAAAAAAAATACATCCAGCCTAGTTAAGACCATACCAAAGACTATAAAAATGGGACCCATTGCCTCCCTGCGTGTGTGACGATCATTGGGACTTAAAAAAAAAAAAATAAAAAATAAAAAAAAAAAAAAAAAATAATTGGGTGCGTATTATACATGGGTACAGGCTTTTTTCCAGCATCAACATGCCATTGTTAGGGTGCGTATTATACATGGGGGCGTATTATACACGGAAAAAAACGGTAATTAAATTTGTCTTGGACATGTAGGATATTCATATTTCAAAGGATTTTTGGCAAAACAAATATTATTACAGAGGTAACTCAAAGTTTGACAAGTTTACAATATTATCATTGAGGTCTTCCAACCTTTTTATTACATGTGGCTTTTCAAGACTTTCTAAATAATTTTGGGGTGTCAGAATATTATATCAGTTCACCCTGAGGAGCATTTGTTGTACATCTCAAAGGTTTGATGTGCAAACCTTTTCAAAATATCAAATTAAGATTTATAATTTTGACTCCTGAAGGGGTCAAGCCCAACCCATGAATTCTTTTTTTAACCTGTCCATATAGTGTAAGCACATTCAACAGGAATCCCCCCACAAAACCTCAATGACTTTAAAATATGTGAAGGCACCTACACTTTGTGAACAGGTTTTAACAGGTCAAGTCAAAAATGACATGGTAACATTACAATTACGTGGCTTTTTTTTTTTTGTAAAGTTTCACATGGGTATAGAGCTCAAACAAAATGAAAATAAATAAACGGATTAAATATATATTAATATAACAGCAAAACAATACCAAAAACCGAAACCTGAGTTGGAGTTTTTTCTGAAAGGAATTCCTGATGGATGGGTTGTACTAGTAATAACTAAGTAAAAAGGACAAGTACCGATAAGATCAACAAAGATCAAGGCTTTGCTAACAATATAAAACAAAAATGTAACGATTTGCTGAGGAGAAAGTAGAATACTGAACATCCCAAACAATTTTCTGAGGTCAATGTCCTAAAACATAACTTTTGTGAGGGAACTCCCCTGTCTTCAATTAGGATTAGGATTACTAACTACATTGTTTGCACTTTTAACACATTTATTTTTTTCAATTTAAGTGAAATAAACAACAACAAAGCAAATGTCAATTTTTTTTATCATTAATCTGACAAATAAATACAAGGGATGTAAATATTAATAAATTATTTTTCTTCTTAAATCTACCTTACCAATTTTAACTCTTCCTCGTTCTGGTCCTTCTCCCATTACCAAGATGTTAGCTGGTTTCTGCAGAAGAAGAAAAAAAAACAATTTATAATTTTACACATTTTGAAGTAACCAAAACTGTGAATTTTAAAGGGCAAGTCAACTTTGTTATTGAAAAAAAAAAAAAAGAGTGTTTAACTAGAGTGTACATGAATTTTATCACTTGAGACCAAAAATATCTAATTAGGTCACATGACCCTTGCAGAGTAAATCCAGCCTGACAGCGTCCATTTTTACAACTCCATGCGAATAGGGACAGTTTCAATAACATTAGTGCGTGTTGTTACACCACTTTTGCAAAACACAAAGAAACAAAAACTGCAAATTTTACACCATTGTGACTTAAATCTTCCTGCTCATCACATAGAGCAGTTCTCACGGTTTCTGCATGTAATAAGCGACAAATATTAGTCAGTGGTCATCCAGAGACAAAAACAAAATCTAAGAGGGTTCAAATATGCCATGGGATGTTTCCAGCTGCTCACAGCCGAAGGCAAATAAAGTATCTGCTCCCTAGATTTCCTTGTTGTGTTTGTGCGGATGGGAATTCTTCGGCTAAGCACACTGATCAGTCTGGCCCGAATTCTTGTTGCTATAGAAACAGCACTAATAAGGAGATTTGTAGTTCTTGCCCACAGTGTGACATGTCTCTTCATATTCGTGAGAACTCCAGGCTCTCCTGTTTCTCAAATATTGCAATTTGAAAAATAAGAGTTTGTTTCAGCTTTAGTTAGTTATGTACAGTGTACAGCAGGGGTGTCAAACTCATTTTTTGGCGGGCCGCATTGTAGTCATAGCTTATTATGACTGTCAACCCAAATAAATGTATGAGCACCTCATTATATATAGTCAAAGCTACAAAACAAACTGACAAATAACTCGTTTTCAAATCAGACAAGTAAAAACTGGTCAAATATTTTAAAAGAAGATATTATTAAAAGTGAAGACAATTTGCAATTCTAGTAAGGAAACACGAATTTGATGCACAATTTGTCTTCGCGGGCCACATAAAATGATGTGGCGGGCCGTAACTGGCCCCCGGGCCTTGAATTTGACACCAGTGGTGTACAGCATCAATAGAACGTTTGCTATTTCTTTACAAAGATCAGTTCAGGACTTGCTTGGCTTCACTTTGGCATAACAAAGTCCATTCCTGAATCAAGCAAAATTTTATGATCACTGAATAAGCCTCTCTCATAACAATAAGATCAAATTTGTCAAAACAGAAAAAAAAATCAATATTTAAAAAATCTGAATCCCTTAGTTCAACTTTTCACAGACCTTTACAACGAGCCACAAAACTAATAATACAATTTCACTCATAAAAATCCTTGTATATACAGTAATATAAAAACACAGCACAGTTAACTAAATTATTGTTTTACTGAAACTCTTGAATATGATTTCTGATGTTATCTGATGTCAATCTGCAGTCACAATTTTACTTCATAATACGGTAAAGCAGAGACGTCATGAGTCTTCTGTTGCTGCAATCTTCGTGGAATGGTATACTGCTTGCAGGAAGACGCAAATACACTGCAGAAATAGATCACCTTCAGGAATCCTCCCTGTGGAAGTGATATTTGGTACAGCCCACTGAACATTTTGCTGTGGTCTGCAGAGCTGCTCAGTTAGCATCTTGACAGCACAAGCTTGAGGCTCTTACATAACCCTGATGGTGGGGGGGTGGGGGGCGTGCCGCTGGGAGGGCAGTCAGCCCCTCCGGTGTAGCTTGTGGTGGGTGGGAGTGGGACATAGGAGAAGGAGGAGGAGGACAAGTGGGGGATGGGAAACATGCAGTGGTGCAATGCAAAGCATGTGGCGGAGTCAAGCTACACTATGTAGGGAAAGCAAAGCATGCTAAACACTAGCATACTCTTACAGAGCAGTAGCAATGCTTGTTGAGTATCGACTGCAATGTTTGAATGAAATGGGGATTACCCAAACGTAAATCAGCAACGTAATCAAAACAATGTGCCCTGGTTTGATTTATTTTTACTCACAAAAAGCCAGTCACCTGCTCACAATTGATAATCTAGCCAACAAAGACAAATGCGACAACAAAATCATGAGAATCACGATAGCTCGGCGGCAACAATGGCAGGAAATAACTGGAACCGAACCAGCCTTAAATAAAACCGCAGTACATTGTTATAAAATCAGATAGCTTGGGTTTTAACAATGGAGAATTTCATCCAGCTGTGGCAGAAATTGGGATAAAAAGGACAAAAGTGCACAAACAACAAACACTTTTTGTGACTTTCAGTAAACACACAACAGGTTTAAAATCTGGTATTATTTCATTAAGAGACCAAAATCCAAAAATAGTTCTTTCCCACAAAGATTTAGAGGTTGAACAAAGGGTTTGTACAATGTTTTTTGTTTTTTTACACAGTAATGTACAGCATAACAAATCAAACATATATTCATAATATTATACAGTACATTACAGCTAGCAATAGCATGTAACGTTAGCGTGTAATGTTTATTTCTGTGATTTACATTCAAGTTCAAGATTTTCTACAAGGTAGTACTACGACAATAGTTGTCTTATCGCTCACTGACGACAAAATTGTTGTCTGGAATACGTAGTCCCAGTTTAATATGATCTTTCTCGATAGTGAGTGGGAGTTACGGTAATTATCTTACATATGACAGCAACAGTTGGGAAGGTTGAATAAAAAAACATTATTTGGGCTTACGTTAGTTGTCACAAACGCAGGATCTCATGGCACAATAACCGTTAAATGTTCTTTAAATATATTAAAACCAATTAAAATACAGACTTCATTACCAACAAGTAACTGTTGAAAGGATGCTAGGCCTATTAAGATTATTAGATTTTGTATGTAATGTCTTATTTTAGCACTTCCCTAAGATTACCAAGTCATTTGTATTAACTTTAATATCGAATCTTGATCTTTTAACATTTGTTAATGATAAAAGCTTTTTTACAGAGGTCCAAGACAAAATAGAGAGACCATGTGTATATGACAAGGAGGCTGAATCCCATTTAGCTCATAAGGGTGCAGCTCTCAAGCACTAGTGTGTCAGTTTCTATAAAAAGGCACAATGCAATACGGTAATCCCTCGTTTATCGCGGATAATTGGTTCCAAAAACCACCCGCGATAAGTGAAATCCGCGAAGTACGGTCACCAACAAGAAGTACTGGGCAGGCTACCGAGTTAGCGGAAAGATGCTAATTTGCGATCGTGCTAACACGCGAAAACTGACTTCTAAAGGAATGTAAACGAACATTTGGAGCAATACTACATTGTCCTAAAGGTTAGACACGTTTCCTCAATTTAGAAGTTTTATTTTGACTTTTAAATGTTTTTTTAGTTTGGATAGAAAATCCGCGATGTAGTGCAGCCGCGATAAACGAAACGCGAAGTAGCGAGGGATCACTGGATAGGCAAAGTTAAAGTGAAAGTCAACTTAACAATAACTGTCTTTTTCTAGGATGAGAATTTGATGCCGCTCAAGGGATGGATAAATAAAGAAAGTTCATTGGATCAATCCAGTTTTAGAATAACTTGTACAACAGAACATCTGACATGAAAGTGACGTACTTTCTGATGTCAAATTCTGGGAATGATATGCTTATTAACAACCCATGTGGAAATGCATGAATTACTGCATGTACACGTGATATTAATAATAATATTAGCAATTTCACGACATGGTCCACTGCCAATGCATAGGCAATTCCTTGATTGATCAACCAAAACTGGCAAAGAGATAATCATCTGATGTCTGCATCCTTCCTGATCCTGGCAGATTTACATAATGTGACGTCCAGCTGTCACATGACCGAGGATTGCATAAGAGCAGACAACAACAGCAGCAGAAGCATGTGATTAAGTAGCCACTTAGCGCTGGGTATCTGATATGGTTATGCCCTTGAATTACTGCCCTCCACGCCCCGAAGAGAATAATCAAACACAAATTGAAAAAAAATAATCTGAGGGACATTATTGTATTTTGAACTATCATGTTTTATCTTATTAAAAAAATGCTGCCGACATAGTTGATATGATAACTTCATAAAACTCTTTGACTTTTGTCTCGATTCACTTTGTTGGGTGAGTTGACTGTGATCTGAATTTCCAACAATCTAGGTGGAAATCCTGTCATTCTAATCCAAAGAAAGTCTGGATGTAGCCTGTGATTATATTCCTATTTATAAAAAAAATAAAACTGTGGGAAAGGCACGATGGAGACCATCACACAAGAGTATGTGTGTTGTAGCCAGCACAAAAGAGCCAGACAACACTCAGAACAAAAAAACGGTCTGGTCTGGTCATTATAATTTGATTATAATTTGATTTTGTTGATTTCGTTTTGTTGGGCCATTGAGATTTGTTATTGTCTGTCGTTTTATTGCCGACTAATGTGAGTTGTATATTAAACTTGCTTTACTAGGGGTATACAGATATGCACATTGACGAATCTTAATTTATAAGGTTCTTTTATGCTTCTTGTTTGCGTGTGCTATTCCCAAAATAAAAAGTAGCTGCTATCTTGCATTCTTGCGCCGCATTGCTTGATCTGTGCTTCCGATAGGGACTGAAAATTTGGGAAACAGGCTTTCATCTTTGCCACCCCCGCAGCATGGAATACACTGCTGACGAAAATGAAACTCTGTGACGGGATTTTATTTGGAGATTTGCATTCAATCCTGAGAGACTTCCAGTTTAGGACCACTGTTTTTAAAGTTAAAATTTCAAGGTTCTCTTCACATGTATTTTTTTACCAAACAAAAAATGGATTTGTATTTTAATTAACAAGATCGTACATAAATATATTAATGTGAATGAATTAATATGAAAGCGTTACAATGACTTGCAGACTTTTACGCAATCCCTACGATGTCACAAATTCCTACCAAAAAGGTGTGGCATAAACAATGTCAGTGAGTCACAAGTCACATGATAAATAAATTAAATATACATATATATATACCGTATTTTCTGCACTATAAGGCGCACCTAAAAACCTTCGATTTTCTCAAAAGCCGACAGTGCGCCTTATAATCAGGTGCGCCTTATATATGGACCAATATTGAGCCACTACAGCAGGCGTGTCCAAAGTCTGGCCCGCGGGCCAAATGTATATATTTTATATATGGACAAAGTTTTTAAATGGGCCATTCATTGAAGGTGCGCCTTATAATCCGGTGCGCCTTATATATGGACAAAGTTTTCAAATGGGCCATTCTTTTTTTGGCCCATTTTTTTCTTCAAAATTGCAGCTTTTATAATTTGTAAATTCTATTCTGCTGCATTGCAATATTGATTTAAATTCCGTCACTTCCTTGCGTCGCTAATAGCAACCAAAAACACAAAAAAAACCTAGGCATTATAAAAGAAGGGCAATCGATTCATGGGAAAAGTGGAGCAGTGAAGCTAAAATAATATAGCTGCTCACCAGATCCCTGTGGAGGACCCAGTTGGCGTGGAGGTAATGGATCCCATCCAGAATCTGATACAGGAGAGACTTCACCATCCCTCGGGGCAGCTGCATGGGCTTTTTGTTGGCCTTGGAGGCACGGTGGAACTTGATAATATGCTAAGAGAAAGGCAGAAGAATTTAGTGTGTAGCATTTTTACTCTGCGTGAAGTCATCCTGGATTAGTTCGACTAATACCAAGATCTAATACCGAGTAGTAATGTAAATCAGGCATTGTTTTTTATGAGGTACAAGTGAATAATTTGAAGAAAGGGAAAAAAATATACCGTATTTTCTGCACTATAAGGCGCAACTAAAAACCTCAATTTTTCTCAAAAGCCAACAGTGCGCTTTATAATCCGGTGCACCTTATATATGGAACAATATGGACTCATGGATGAGGACTAATTTATTAAAGTAAGCTTTACGTGTTTATTTTGCACACACGAGTATTAATGGACTGATTTTAACTGCAGTGATTTGATTTTCACTTTTGACCACCAAGGTCACATAATACAACCAATTAAAAATTAAGAGTCAGCCTGCGGCTTGTTTGTTTCCGTTCCATGGTTTTGATCTGAGCCTAAAATTAGAATGTGAAAAATCTGGTATGTTTCTTTCTTTTTTGTGTTAGATTAAAACATCAATAACATTAATCAGTTACTTTGATGTTTTTGTTTACCAACTGAAAATGAAAAGACTAAATGTCAAACAGAAGCAAAAGAACATGACGCTTTAATTGGTTACTTAGCTACTTAGTATTGACGCTCGAGGCAGTTGCCATAAATTGGACTTTTTGACGTAATTTGACAGTGACAATATACAGATACTGTATGCTGTGATCTCCGCAAAGATTCCAGTGGCAAAGACGATGACATCACAAAGAGGCAGCATGGCACGGTGCGTAAAGAGAAGTAAGCGGTGGTATTAAAAAAATATATGACCTGCTGGTTGTCCGGAGTTTCATTTTATAACTTAACGTAGGGTTGGACGATTATAGAAAAAATGTTTATCCAACCATGTTTATTTTGATTGATATTGAAATCATGATTTAAAAAAAAAATTGATTTCAAAAATTAGAATACGATTCCAAAAAGTAGTACCGTATTTTCCGGACTATAAGGCGCACCTAAAAACCAAAAGTTTTCTCAAAAGCCGACAGTGCGCCTTATAGTCCGATGCGCCTTATATATGGACCAAATTCCTAAATTTAAACTGGCCCGAAGCATTGTGTCATGAAATCAATCACAAGTGGCCCGCTGAAGACTATGAATCATGAATCAAAAAGACTATGGATCATTATTTTGTTATTATAAAGTAATTTGTTGCATCTAAAGTTGAAATAAAAAAGATTAAATGGAGAATGATTTGATTTGGATTAAAAATCTGACATGATGCATTAATGGTGCGCTTTATAGTCCGGTGCACCTTATATAAGGACAACGTTTTAAAATGAGCCATTCATTGAAGGTGCGCCTTGTAGTCCGGTGCGCCTTATAGTCCGGAAAATACGGTAATCAAAACTATATTCATAGGGCCAATATAAATGTGTCCTTATGAGATCATACAGTTGACAAACAAGTCTCTGATGTTGCTTCTTGAAAAACCTCTGGGAAACACATACTTCATGGCATGTAACTCGGACATGAAACTGATACTCACCCAAAGGTCATGTTCGGCATAGTCTAACAGGAGCGAAACCTTTCGGTCACTGTGGGACAGGAACACTTTCTGCAGGGCAATCACGTTTGGATGTTTCAATTCCCGCAACAGCTGGAGAAGAAGAAAAATGTCGAAGAATGAGGTCACAGTGAAACAACACCATACGAGCACAATTACCAGGAATAGGCTTCAAATAAAATGTTGGTTTTTTTTCTTTGAAATAAAAATGTACCAGTTCTACAGAAGTGGTAGTGAGGTTATACAAATTGTACAAAACATATTTTCTGTCCAAAATTTGGATATTTTAAAGTTGTCATGCACACTGACAGAAAAACAAAAATCCAAAAATTGGAAGACATCACTGTGAGATATATTAAAAAAAAAGTCTTATGACAGTCATAGGTTGAGATTTACAGGAAGCAACCTATAACTTTTTAAATATTCAATTTTATCCCATTTCGCTACATTTACTGATAAGAAGCTATTGTTTGTCAGGTTTAAAAGTAGTAATAAAGTAGTAGTAAATCGAGTTAAGGGTTCAGGACAGAAAATGAGGGCAAAGTAAGAGTAGCTTATTTTTTCTCCAAAACAATAGACAGAGCCAGTGACTTAACAAATTGGCTCTGAGCCTCTGACATATTAAGAAGGCATGTTTGTAGATGCTTTGGGCTGGTTACAAAAAAAAGCCTCATGAGATGATGACTACAAGTAATAGAGAAAGATTATAATGTATTAAGACACTATGAAAACATGTTTATAAAGTGATTCACTGTGGATTTACTATTTAGATCAACTCAAAAATACTAAAATTGCAATGTTTGAATCCGAATATTAAAATTGTTCTCAAAATTGTCTTCATACTGTTGACAATTTTGAACACATTTTTGCAATAGACATTTGGGGATCTGCTGCAAAGAGGCTAGACTGCAGACATCATGAGTGAATATGGAAGTTTTACAAAATGAATTAAAATTAATCTATGAATGAATGTTTGCGAGTGATATGAATGATAACACTGCTGTTAGTGTCAATTTAGTTCAGTTAGGGTGGTGAACTCTTTGCTCTCATTTATTCCCGACCACAGAGTCGACCATGAACTTGTCTTTATTATCTTTTGATTACTATCTGCATTCTAATAGAGCGCAACCTGTATGCATTGCCATAGCGGAAGCTTGATTGTCTGCTTTTTTCGTGACAAGGTTGCATCTCTCTTCTGAGAAACGGATTTTTAAAGAGCAAGAAATAGACAATCTGCAATTCATCATCTTTTGGAATGGACCAACATTATTTGGAATGGACTATCTAATCTAATGGTCTGATCGCTCCCATTGAATTTTATTTCATGGGACCATCCGTCTAGCTGGCAAGCTTGATAGTCGGTTGTTGGAGCAACAATAGAAAAGTCGCATAAGATCTCGTCGTCAACTTTTTATTGTGAGCAAAACGATCAGTAGCAGACACCCATAATGACTCAAGGGACCACACCACTTATGACGACATGTCAAACTTGTGTGACTCAAAGAATTTAACAATGTCTTTGGGAGGGTCCGTCAAGAGCATTTGCTATGAGGAAAAACTAGAAATTCAGCTTCAAAGTGAGCACGTTTTTTTTACAAAAGACAGAGAAGTTTGTGGTATGCTACAAATTACTTTATACCAAAAGTCAATCAGCAAGAAATCTGAAACCTTAATACAGTCATCCCTCGCTAGTTCGCGTTTCGTTTATCGCGGCTTCACTACATCGCGGATTTTTTTTTTCAAATTAAAAAAACATTTAAAAGTCAAAATAAAACTACTAAATTGAGGAAACATGTGTCTAACCTTTAGGACAATGTAGTATTGCTCCAAATGTTCGTTTACATTCCTTTAGAAGTCCGTTTTAGCACGATCTCGAATTAGCATCTTTCCGCTAACTCGTTAGCCTGCCTGGTACTTCTTGTTGGTGACCGTACTTTGCGGATTTCACTTATCGCGGGTGGTTTTTGGAACCAATTATCCGCGATAAACGAGGGATTACTGTATAAACAAAATGTCCAAGCAAAGACAGTACATTTATAGTGCATTATTTCCCAATCACTCGCTTTTGGAACTGTTTTAGCAAAAATATAGAACCAAATTCTGGAATATCACGGACAAGTCACACTCACTCAAATGCAACCCTGACTGGGCCTCTAGTGTCCACAGACCAAGTCCTGTAACTTGCTTGTCTGCGCGGTTAGCCATCAACGTGTACGCAATGAGCAAAATAAACTGTAGCAACATACAATCAATCAATCTGATCACTTCCATGTTATTACAAGAACGTACTGACAAACTCACCCTCGGTAAAATAATAACATGTGAGGAAGAAAATGGTTTGTTAGTCCTCATTTTAAGTAAAATAGGTCATGTTTTCATAAAGGGCTCACAGGAAAAGCACTCACTGGAGGAGTTCCAAATACTCGCACCAAAGCCACATGCTTGCCAGGAGTGCCAATGGAATGTGAATATAATGATAAAGTGCAGCTTATTTGTTTTACAAATGCAACACGAGCGGAACCTCAGTAAAACCAAAATATGCCATATTTACAGAGAAAAATAAACAGTAGTTCTTTCTTACAGGCAGAGCACGCAAACATTTTTGGAATAATTATAACAAATTTCAAACAGTCGAGATTAGCACACTGTGACCTGACAAGATGTTCTTAAAGGTCTTTTGGGTATTTTAGATGACAGATTACACTTTTTTTTCAACATATCTTTTAATTCAAGAATCAACATCTAACAAAAACCAACAATTGATTTGTCGTGTATATGACAAATAAAACAAGCAGTCTAGTTCTTGTTGACAAATATGTTAGCATGACCTTAGCAATGTCGTTAGAAAAACACTACGGCCCAGAAATACCCCTCCAGAGAAGCGAGGGGAGATTTCCAACATGCACTTGGCAAGCAGTGGGTCAATAAATCCCCTTTCATGCGAATGCTTGCTGGCCACACTGTAGCTGTGCAGCAACATCAACGCCAAGCTTTTTCCATCCAAAATAAATTTAAGCAGACACCCTAAAGGTTACTCATTTATTACAATTTAATGATATAATTCGATTAGACAGAACCGCGGCAACTTTGACAAGAAGGTCAATTTGGGCAACTACTTTGAAAAAAAAAATAATAATAATTCTAGTATTTTTGTTTAAAGAACAGAGCAGGTAATAATAGCTCCAGGACTCATTAGCCCCCTGGAAACATTTATGTTTGAGCTTTTACCGTCCACTTCGACTGCAAATACACTTAACAGCTGTTCACTGTGTGTTTAGTGAAGCAAGTATTTCGAAACAACAGTTGATGCTGGCAAGATAACAGGAACGAGCATCGAGAAAGATAAATAATTTCCTTGGTGTACTGCAGTTTGGATGTTGGGTCTGTCCATGTATTTATTTTCTTATAGGTCATTAGGGCATGGAGAACTGCTTCACCAAGTCAGTCAGTAACAATAACATGAAAAGAGTCAATGAATAACCAAAGGGCTTGTGAATGAGATTAAACCATATCTAGGTGATTTCCATCTATTCAAAGATTTTTAACATATATTCAGTCAATTTTTCAATGAAAATAAAACGCAAACTACCTTGGTCATGTGACCACAGCATAAATGTAAATAAGTCTTTTTGTTGTACCCCATTCTTACTTGCTGCGATTCACCATGTTTCGGTATCATATGACTAAAAAAAAATAGTGACACATTTTATAATTCAAATTTTCAAAATTCTACATTGAACATTCGTTTTAGCTTTTGGTGGGTTGAGTCTAAACTAGAGTCAATATTTGTTTTGGTTGGGGCAAAAATAAACAAAGCCCAAACCAGCAGAGACACAAAATAAATATTTTTTTAAAAATAGTGACACATTTTATAATTCAAATTATCAAAATTCTACATTGAACATTGGTTTTGGCTTTTGGTGAGTTGTCTAGAGTCAATGTTTTTTTTGGGTTGGGGCGAAATAAACAAAGCCCAAACAGCAGAGACACAAAATAAATATGTTTTAAAAAACAGTGACGCATTTCACAATTAAAATTTTCATAATTCTACATTGTACATTGGTTTTGGCTTTTGGTGAGTTGTCTAGACTAGAGTCAATGTTTTTTTTGTTTGGGGCGAAATAAACAAAGCCCAAACCAGCAGGGACGCAAAATAAATATTTTCTAAAAACAAGTTTGAAAAAAAGCAGAAAGGCAAGATAGCTGGGAACAATTTAAGAAAGTTGAGACCAAAATGAAATTTTAGACTTCTCATTCACATAGGAAAGGTCAATATGAGATCAATATTAAAAACTCTGAATGATTCAGTCATTAATGGAGGTTCAAGGCAGGTTTTAGGCAAGATGCAAACTAAAGACTTTCTTCAAGTATTTTCAGGTTTATGATGGCAGAGCCAACAATGGCAGGTATAAACGAATGTCAGTGATGAGGTAAAGCTCATAATCACAAATTCAAACAAACACAAGACAAAGTTCAATGAAAACCAGATGCAGCAAACAGAGCATTTGACTATTTATCCATTTGTAAATAGAAAAAGGTCTGTGCCTCCAAACAAACAAAAACCTGGGAACATATTTTCTTAGACTCCTCTCTTTTTAATGGAGTTTAATCTTGACTTTTTTTAACCATCAGAATTTAGACAGCTTATGGCATCTCCTTGTATTTTTCCTATCAATGACAAACCACTGCAGACAGCCAGTGGCTATGCTACGATGTCAAATAGTGCAAATCAATTACAGAGATACAAAGATTACTACTTTGTTTGGCTGAGAATGCTTTGCTTATATTTATTTACACAAACAGACAATATTTTTCACTTCTGTTCAAGAAGGAGAAAACCCGCAGTCACCTTGTAACTCTGAAGTTCAAGTAAAATTAAAAAGTAACTAATGACAACTAGATTTATTTTTGTGATCCAATAGAATTATTCAAAACAACAACAACAAAATAATGGAATCAGTCATGACAAAACTGTTGGTATGCATATCCACTGTTGGGCACAAAGCTTCTGGAACTATCAAGGCATTCTGTGGGAAAATGTGCTGCCCAAAATCAGAAAACTTGGTCTCAGTTTCAGATCATAGTCCAATGACCCAAAACTCATGCCTAAAAAAATAAAACAATGGGTGGGCCTAAATACCTGTTATCGGTTACAGAAGCCTCACAGAAATTCCAGAATCACAAAAATAAATAGCTTGATTTGAATAATTCTTCGTCATTTTTATTCATTACGACATCAATTAATTTGTATTTAATTCGTACAATATGCAACATGACAATTACTGTAAGTTTCGGTGAATTCAGAAATGCTTGGTATTCGAAGAAAGAGAACTTAAAATGTTAATATGTTTCTAAAGGTCATGTAAAACTGTCTTTGGAGCTTGCACAATATCACAAGATGTGTTTGCGTAGTGTCATTGGCACTGCACGTAGGCTAACTTTAGGTGAACATGGCCAAGTGGAAACAGACTGTTGCGTAACAAGCTAACGGAATGTCGAAGGGGCCGTGTTCTCGCTCCACCGCACTTGGACGGATTGACATGCTGACATGCCTTCAACCACCACCTCCCCAATCTAACCCCCCCACCATCAACACCACACTTTAGCCTCAACCTCTAATTTCACTCAATTTGTTGACTCCATTTTATTGCCATTATAGAAACTAAAGAAAATTGATTAGTAACAATTCCAAAGGCAATGTTTAATTACACTTTCAGGCTCCAGATTTGAAAAAATGTCAACAAGTTTTTATTTCTCTAGCATTATATACGGGAGGTCCTCAAGTTCGCGTGGGAACCAGTAAACAACATTTGGAGGTTACAAAATGAAGGCAATAAAGAGGTTTGCAAACTGGTGTAAGAACATTCGGTAACTGCCGTTCTTGATTTTTTTGAATAGACATTTGTTCTAAGAGTGTTTAATTGCACACTTTTTTACTTTGTTGCTTGCACACTTAACTTATTTTCTTACTTGAATGTCAGTGGTTTCGGATCTTTACCCATCAGTTTCAAAAATTCAGGGATAATGTCAAACTTTATCAAAGCAAGAGCTTTATTGATTTTTGACACTCACGCTTGATGTCGTTTTCTTGTTTCATTAGTCCCGCAGGGATTGGTTCTTTACCCCTGTGTAATTATCCAGCTATCTAGCAATTGTCATCGCTTAACTGCATATCAGCCATACTTGAAATTGTGACATTGAAACATGAACGTCCAAAATTACGACAAATATATTCATATAAAACTAGGGGGCCCGGTTTTATATGAATATATTTGTCATAATTATGTTTGATTACTAGAAAACTGTAATTGTCTTTATTTTATCAACAAGGAATATCTTTGGGTATTTCAGCTTATAGTACTTTTGCCACAGTAAAATTAAAAATGTAACTTACAGCAATTTCTCTGCACGCGGACATTGAAATTCCAGTGCCTTCTATCTGTTTCAGTGCATATTCCTTCTCATCTATCCTGTAGGGGGAAAAAAGAAATAATATTACTTCATCTTTAGTTTCAAAATATGCATTAAGAATTCTGATTCATATTGCTAACCCTATAAAGATGGGCAACCATTCGCACCATCACTGAGTGGGAACTGCAATCATGCAAATGTAGCACAACATCATCAGTGACACAAAGGAAACCCAATCGAACAAAATAACAGTGTGGATGTATTCAAAATGATGCAAATATGAAGGACTAAATGGGAGAGTGTAGACAGGATCAACATCAAACAAATCCTCAAACCCACTTCACCCTAATTTGCATTGGAGATAATACGCGGTGTTGAAAATGGATGGATGAACGGACAGATGGACGGACAAATGGCTAGATTACACTACAAATAGTTTTTTATTTAGCTGTTTTTGTTGGATCATCAACCAGAAGTGAAATATTACTGTACTCATTGTTGCTGCCATGTCATTTTGTAGTGACATTATTAACGTATTTATTGTCATAGCTTTGTCACTGTGTTATTTGCATAAAATGAAGTAAAATATTCATCTTGATCATTTCCACCAATTTCATTTGGCAAATGCCCAACTCAACTCTACTGATATATTGTTAGAATTGACTCTTTTTTTTCACGGGCCGCATTGTAGTCATAGCTTCTTTCGGAGGGCCATTATGACTGTCAACCCAAATAAATGTACGAGCACTTCATATTATATACAGTCAAAGCTACAAAACAAACTGACAAATAACTCGTTTTCAAATCAGACGAGTAAAAACTGGTCAAATATTTTAAAAGAAGATATTATTAAAAGTGAAGACAATTTGCAATTCTAGTAATGACACACGAATTTGAGGCACAATTTGTCTTCGCGGGCCACATAAAATAATGTGGCGGGCCGTATCTGGCCCCCGGGCCTTGACTTTGACACCTGTGGTATACATATAGAATTTGACAGGGCATTGAAATCATGTATACATTTAAGCAGAAATAAGGTTATGATACAACCTAGAACGTGTCGATCCGGATCTGAGTTCACAAACCACACAAGTAGTTAGTCAAACGCTTGAGAGTGACAATGTAAAACGATAAGCTAACTTTCACATCTAAAGTACGAAAAAAAAGTTTGATCGTGCAGCGTTGGGAAAAGGGGGTGGGGAGCGCGGGAGAGGGGGGGGATTTGGCCGCGAAAGGAAGCCTGTTATCGCGTGACGTGAAGACGACACCCGTGCCGCTCGTGTGCGTTATCATACGATGAATAGCAAGCATAATATTGACGAGACATGTCAAAAAATAAGATGACCCGCTACTATGTTGTGCAGGACTGTGCAGGAGGGAAGAGGAGACGAGCGGTCAGGGGAAATGGAGGGGGGGGGGGGGGGCTTGGTGAGTGAGCGCGTTACATGAAAACAAAAACACAGACACGGGCTATCACTTTGGGAGGGGATTCAAATCTAACGCGCCGTTCGTAAACACATGCAAGTGTTGCTAAACAAAACGCATCCAGCCGTCACTTCCATATCAACATAAACAATAACGTCCATGGTCATCTTACCCGTCTTTGCGCTTAGCTTTATAAACGTGCCCGTAGGTGCCTCGACCCACTTTGCAACCTTCATATTCGAAAAGATCTTCTACTCTCTCTCTCTCGGCAGCCAGCTTTGTTTTGAAGTCGTAATCCATTCTAACCCATAAATACGGCGTAATTTACAATAAAATAAAATATTAATTATTACATGCATTAATTAAATAATCTGGTCGGTTTATTCCCCCACCATTTCCTTGTTTGGGATTTTGGTCTGCTCCGCTTAATGTTCACTGGCTCGTTGACGTTTCTAATTGGCGCACAAGGCTTTCTGGGTAATGTAGTTTTTAAAGGCAGACGCAGCTGTTCGACACGACGTGAAAATTGAAATTTAAAAACTACAATCGCATATCTCGCCGCGGTGCGTTACACTGCGTACTCCTGTATGTTTTTAAGAATTCAGGGATTGGTTGTTTGAATTACGTATGTATATTTAAGCAGTTGTTCACTAATAATAGTACACAACTTCGGCATCACAGCAATTAATACATAAGCACATAAAAACAAAATAGTTATGCAACATCAAAAAGTGCGTGCGTGCGTATGTTGTGACAATAATGTATTTATTTAATGTGCATTGCGACTAATTCATTTTATACCGTTTTTGTTAAATTGAATTCGTGACACTGATAACTAGATGAAATACTGTATTACTATAAAAGTTTAATTACAGTTAGATTTTACGTGCAAATTATTTATTGTGACTTTCAAGTCAAAGCGCACATAAAATAATAATCACAAGTGTATATATTCTTTAATTATATTTAACTGGAATGTGAGGTGAATTTTAATAATTCCAGTGATTTGTTGACATTTGGGAAGATATAAGGTACCCATGCTGTGCCTGATTGTTTGTTTCCATTACCAGCTGATGGTGGTGACTTCCTTTTTTAGCAAGATGACTGCTCTGACATCTCGCTGATAGATTTCTCAACATATTGCCTGTCAAACAGTTAGATAGACCAGTTTTTTCTGCTTTTGCAAGTGCCCTGCAACATCTCCGAAGTCTGAACCCAACTGCTTGTGACTTTTTCTCTGTAGATTCTATGCACTTTACGTAGCCCTCACTTGCTGCGCGTACGTCACGTGACGTCGTGTTGTCAAGGAGAACTTAGCTAGCTATAGCTAAAACGGACAGCCCTTTGGACCAATCGTATCTTAGCAAATACAGTCCTACAATACGATTGGTTTTACAAGATAATGACGTATTCGTCGCTGTCTATATAAATGCACCTCATAGTCGGCATGTAGAGCTGTACACAGTATGGCCGGCGATATTAGCTAGCACTCGCTAACGGTATTCTCTGCAAAAGGGAAGACGGTAACAGAAGAAAAATCATTTGGCTTGTTTAACGGACTGTACATCTCTAAGTTATAATCTAATTGAATACGGATTTAATAAGATCAAACGTTATAACCGACGTTTACTTTTAATTTTTTGATTGTGCGTCTGTTGTCTCATGATGGAAGATAGTGGTTCACATTTCTTCGAGGGGACCGAGAAACTGTTGGAATTGTGGTTCTCTCGGCAGGATGAGACCAAAGGAACCGGGGACCTGCGCACCATCCCAAGGTTTGTTTCACTGTGGGACTTCTGAATCTGTTGTCCTTATAAACGTCATCGTAATACCTACCACATGCTTGCCGATATTTCCTTTTCATTATTTTATGTGTGTAATATTCAGGTGCATAGGGTGTTTTTTTTTTTTTTTTTTTTTTGACGCGATCGCCGTTAATTCATTTTAGAAGAGGGGAAACCGAAGACGGTCACTGGAGCCCACGCAATAGTTTACGCCGCCAGTTAAAAATGGCCACCCCTCCTGACTCATTCATTGCCTAGTAGACGTATGGTGACTTAACAGAATTTTCTCTTGACCAAGTGCTTGTGTATTCCGAGTCTGTATGTTAAATCAACTGTGTTGAATTCAAATGGAAAACAGGCTCACTGCTTAATAGTTAGACTTGTTTTTTTTTTTTTTGTGGTGGTGGGTTCGGGGGCGTCATTTACCCGATTCATTTTTGTGGTTTCATCTCCAGTCCACAAAAACATCCTTCCGCTATTAACAATTATATGAATTCGTTTCGCCTTCTGTTTTCACTGTGAAGGTCACAATTAAGCGTAGCATCTTATTTGTGCGCACCCGTTTTAGCAGGCCCTTAGATAATAAACGTCATTTGAATTCAATCGTAGTTAAAAAGTAGCTTAGCCAGTTTGCATGGTTATGTGATGTTTTTCTGCGAAAGGGAGAGTAGTATTTACGTCACTAGGCAACTTCATGGAGCCACATCTGAAGTCAAGCATGTGGTCGGTCGGTCGTCACCACCTCGTGTTCCTTTTGCTAGCAACCTACCACGCCGATATACGAATTGCATTTACGAGTCTGTCACGTTCTGGCAGTTTGTGTAAAACCCTCTTTAGCAGTCCCCCTTTACTGCCGTGGTTGTTTTTATCAAGTAATGACTGTAGAATAGTCGTTTTGGAAAGGGGCCAACTTCTTCAACGGACCACTTGAAAAATGTCCCAGTCACGTTTCGAGGCATGCATTTTGCTCCCTCCCAGTGCATTTGATTGGCTTGAGGGTCTTTGTGCAAGAATCTGTTCTGGGCTTCAAAGACTGATAATGATCTTGAACCGCTCATAAAAATGACAGTGACGACTATGCAAAGGAAATAAAATTAAAAAAAATTGCATTGGTAATTTCTTTGGTTATTTACTTTGTAGAGGTAGTCAGGTTTCAAAAATGTAAAAACATTCCCTTGCTGACATGTTGGTGCGTTTGTAGGCTGTCATATGTCGAAAATGTTTGTGGAACTGCAACTCCTAATTGCTAACTAGAAGTTAGAAGAGAATCGAGGGAAAAATAAAAAAACTAGGTACAAATGTGCTTTTCTTGAATCATTGCACCCCATAATGAATTGAGATAAAACCAAATTGTCTTTTATTTCAGAGATGCGTACCCAATACCAAACTTGCTGGTTTTCCTTTATTTCATATTTATGAAATTGAATGGTTTTTTTTTTTTTAATAACCTAAATTGTGACTTTTTGAAGTTAAGAACAATGCACAATGACTTATTTTGTGTGAAAATACAAAACAGCCAGTCGGCGAATTCCTATTACAAGAGGTAATTTTTGTTTATTTTCAATTACATTAGCTAGTGTATCCTACCATTGCTAGCTAGAACACACCTCATAATGTTTTTAGATAACACACTGTTGCGTGTTTATTTTCAAATGGCGCTGATCCATGTTTGCTTTCTTTGGTGCTTTTTACGTAAACTGACACTGAACAAACTTAAACCTCATTACAGAATATCCCATCACTACTTTGCGGAAGCAGAATGTCTTTGACAAAATTGTCGTTACCGGTTAGTTAAACTTGTTATGTCTATGTATGTTAAAGGAGAGGTCAACCCGAGATGTCAAAACGTCCAGTTAAATCTTTTTCTTTTTTGCAAACTTGCGTGTTATGAAATAAAAAAAAAATACTCAACTGGACGATGGAGGTGTGGGGAGGCTAATTTAAATGGTAAGTAAGTATAGTCCATTTGCTGATCACTGTTTAATGAAACTTGAAAAATTAAGAAATAAAGCAACAGATTTGCATTGTTGTTGTAATCTGATCTGGGATATACTGACTTCTGTTTACGCCACACTTGCTCGGTAGAATTTCACGAAGTTATCATGAGCACTGCAACTCAAAGTGTTTGATAATTTTACCCCCTCTAAAGTAGAGCAACTTTTTTTCGTATAAAATCATAGTTCATTTGCCGTTATTTTAGCGTATGCTTAACTTGTAAGACTAAAAACAATGTAGTAAATCTGAGTGTTTTTGTCGGTTCGTTTTAGAGATGCATTATTTCCTGTTCCATCAGCACTCCGTTTCGGCAATGTTTCTGATGCTCACAGATTGTTGTGTTCATAATCACTGATAATTTATCTCCCCTCAAACTGTCATCCTATCACAAAATGTGGTGGTTGTTGTTTTTTTTTTTTCTAATCAGGCATCTTATGAATGGAGATCTATTAATTTACCCCCAGAGAACCGATTAAAGCCTTGCTGTGTTACTGTGGAGCAGGCTGGCTGACTGTCGGCCAACTTTCAAATAAGTCCACAAGGTCTTTGAATTGTGAGAGAGCACTCACCTTAACACTCCCCATCGACTTTGAAAGCCGGTTACATTCACTCTTCCGCTAATTTGATCAAGCAGAGGACGATTACATCTTTTGTAAACAGACTCCTCTCTCTTTTTAGATTTCCTTGTTCATCATTTGCTCCGATTTGGTTTGACGTCTGGTTTTATATTAAAAAGGCATCCTTTGTCTTGGTAATTCAACTCTTTGTAGTACTTGGCCATCATATGCACTCCTTTCTGGGAGTCCAATCTAAATGTGATCCTGCCCAAGCACCACAAATAGCCTTTGGTGTAGTTTCACACTCGAGTGGGAGTGGACCTCGGTCTCCAATGGTGTCTCGCTGGTCTGAGGATATACTCTTTTTTTTTTTTTTTTTTTTTTTTTTCTGGAGCGGCCATAATTGAAGGTGTTGGGTTTTTTTTCCATGAGGATTTGTGTGTGGGGGTTTGTTTTTTTTTTGTATTTTGATTTCTTACCTTCCCATCCAAGAAATGTCTTTTCAGTCAAAAATGTTCAAGGTATTTTTATTCACACCTGCTTATTACGTGACCACGTGCTCACATTTTTGGCTACCCCAGCCAGCCCACGCTGCTCCCCCGGGTGAGCTAAATAACCCTTATCTCCATGACCTTGCAACTTTGCCATGCTCTGCAGCAAGTATCTTATTTCTTCGAATTATGCTGAGGTTACCTCATCTTGAGAGTGAAGCAATGCTTGGAATGTGAACGAGCCGCCATTGCTAAATTTTGCCCATTCTTTTTGTGTTTTCTTTTAGGTTTGAGTGGGACAAACTTTTGGAGAATGTGCACTGTTTGATCATAAGTGTGACAAAGACCGACAAGCAGGAAGCTTATATACTCAGGTGAGATGTGGACCAGTATGTCTGCCGCATTTGGCTATGAATAGAAGGCTTTCCGGGATTAGACTGGTCACCTTTCAGTCACTTGGCATCGCCATTGCTTGCTGGTGCTTTCGGGTGGCGGCGTGAGCACTCTACGACTCTTTAATATCACTGGATATGCAAATTCTTCATCTTAACCGGAAATGCAAAGCACTCAATTAGTTGTTTTCGTGACTAAATATCAATAATTGGTTAATAAAGGGTAATTGGGGTAAAATGGTTTCATTATTATAAGCTATTATCCGATTAATCAATTTCTAAAATGGAGTGGGGAATTGGGGAAAGTCAGAAGAAATGAGCCTAGATATCAGGAAGAGGATTACACAAGTCTGCTTACATTTTTTGGGTGGAATTTCCAGATGCCTGAAGGTTCATCTGGTCCCAAAAAGTTATAAATGCCATAATGTCCAGTAATCATCATGCATAATGAGGCTGGTGCAGTTCAAAGATTAGATGGCAACACAACAAAAAAACATTATGCGGAAATACTGAAGCAACATCTTTGGGTGTCACTGAGTCTTCTAAATGAACAGTGTCTCTGTGTTGGTGAGGTAATTGAATTGTCCTGTCTTTCTTTTTTTCTTCCCCCTCCCGCCATTCAGTGAGAGTAGCATGTTTGTCTCCAAGAGACGTTTCATTTTGAAAACATGTGGAACCACCCTCTTACTGCAAGCACTGGTGCCTCTGCTGGAACTCGCAAGGGAGTACTGCGGGTTTGATGCCATCGAGGTGAGCCACATCCTTGTTAATATCATAGCTTTTTCTTTGCCAACGTTTTGGCTCACACCCAACTTGATTACCCGGTTTTGCAGAACTTCTTCTACTCCCGCAAGAATTTTATGAAACCAACCCATCAAGAGTTTCCTCATCGCAACTTCCAAGAGGAAGTAGACTTTCTCGGCCAGATTTTCCCAAGTACGTGACCAAAAGTATTCGTCGCTCTTGTCTTTATTTGTAAGGCCAACCGTAAAAATAAAAAAATATGCATTATCCAGTGAGCAATGAAAATAAATTTGCAATCTTATTAAGCGAGCTTTGAAGCCCAGAGCCACTCCTATTTGTTCTGTCTCAGAGCCACAACTACTATTAATTCCATATTTGTGGCCCATGTCCAATGCTTCCACAAAGTTTCATGGAGATATGTTAAGCATCATAGAAACCACTAATTATATTTATGAAGAAGTGGAGACATCCCTGTTTACGCCATGCGCTTTTTGTCCACTTGGAACCAGCAGATGATTATACCTTGAAGCATGTCTAATTATTTTAACCATTGATATTTAACCCAGTGGGTAATTTGTTGCTAATATGCAGTCATGAAAAGATCAATATTTATTTTGGGGTCTTTGACTTCCTTCAGATGGTGCAGCCTACTGTATGGGACGTTTGAACGCTGACTGCTGGTAAGAACTCGTCAATTCTACACATAGTTAGGATTGTCAACCAACCCGTTTTTGAAATTTTTTGGAAAACAAAAAAAAATGTAGCAAGTACATTTTTATTTTGTGTTTATTTGATAATAGTAAATTTTAAAAAAATGACTGGCGTATCAAGTAGAATTCTCACCAGTTCCCATTTTGTTGTTAACCAGGTATCTGTTTACTCTGGACTTGCCAGAGTACTGGGAGAACAAGTATGCGGATCAGACACTGGAAGTTCTGATGAGTGACCTTGATCCAGCTATTATGGACCAGTTCTATATGAAAGATGGTGTTTCTGCAAGTGAAGTCACTCGTGTAAGGCAAATGTTGAAAAGAGAACCTTTTTTTTTTTTTTTTTTTTGCCGAGTACAGTTGAATTTGAACAAAGATTAGTGCTGTGTGCAGAGAAATAGGTTTGGTTTTAGTATTATTTATTATTATTATAGTATCAGTTTAAGTACAGCATTTTGTTATAGGTGCATTCTTGTGCTCTATTAAAAGTTTGTGTTTTTATACACACTGTTCAAATATGTTATATAAAAGTTTATACTCAAACAGCAATGCTATTTGTTACCCTATGGTGCGTTGCATTTCGTTATCATTAAGCTAGCGCTAGCTAACGAAGCTGTTCAAATATACAAAGTGTATTTCTGGTTTATATCAATTTTACTGTAAACTTATACAGCCTAAAGTTTGAGGAGTCTTGAAAGTACGTTGTGGAAACTCTTCCATTCCATCGGACAGTGTACATATTTAAAAAAATAAAAATAAATAAATAATTGAGTAGGCAATGTGGCCTCTCATTAGTTGCCACACAAGTCGCTTAATACAGCTTTGACATAATTGACACAATTAGACAGGAGTTATTTGATGCCAAGTCTTTGTTTTGTTATCCATTCCAGATGAGTGGAATTTGTGACCTGATACCAGGTTCTGTGATAGATGCGACAATGTTCAACCCGTGTGGATACTCAATGAACGGAATGAAGACTGATGTAAGTATTTCTTGGTGCTTCTATTGTGACTGGTCTTCTCTAACTGCAACCCCGCGGCCGGCTCCTCTTTTTGCCTCTTGCAGGGGACCTACTGGACCATTCACATCACCCCAGAGCCAGATTTCTCCTACGTTAGCTTTGAGACAAACCTCTCCCAGACATCGTACGATGACCTTGTCGGGAAGGTGGTGGATGTTTTCAAGCCGGGAAAATTTGTGACGACACTGTTTGTCAATCAGGTATGTATTTCGTGCTCCGGCTTCCGTCGGACGATTTTCTGATCCGTCTAACTCGAACCCTCTTCTCCCACTGCAGAGTTCGAAATGTCGCAGCGTCTTCTCTTCTGCCCAAAAACTCGACGGGTTCAAGCGTCTCGACCGCCAGCTGGCTCAGTTCAACGATTACAATTTTGTGTTCACAAGCTATATCAAGAACTGCCAGAAGAATCAGAAGAGCTGAGGGTGGGAGATGAAGAGGAGGCGGAAAAAAGGTGGCCGTTTGGAGTTTCTTCCTGGTGGCCACCTTCCAATAGAAATCTTACGGTCCTCAGCCTGCCTTCTTCCTCCCGCCCTCGTCTCCCTTAATGAAGCTCACAGGGGTAAAGACGAGCCCAGTTTAACCTCCAATAAGAGTTGTTTGCATTGTTGTATCTGTGACGTAGACCTCTTGCATGAAAGCTCTTTTATCTGTTTCCATATGCTAGCACACTCTTGGTGTGGTCTTGAAGTGCATGTAGAGGAATTAAACGCGCTCCATTTGAGGCTTTCCACCTGTGACCAGTCCAAAGGCCCCTACTTGCAGATCTCCTCCCTCATCCCACACAGACAGGGCTTCCGGCCACATTAAAACCACGCCCCTGACATGCTCAGATTAGTCTTATTTAATTCCGATTTGCGACAATTGGCGAGGATCATTCATAAAGGAGTGCACTTTATAGTCCTTTTTTTTTTTTTAACCCCGGGTTTAAAAATGAAAGCTGGCCTTTTGTCTCTATGAATGTATACAATGGTTGCCAAGCCTTGCCAATATTCCTTTTTGGAATTAAGTGATCATATTTCCTGTCTTCCAATTTTAAATTGTGTACAAACTACAAAATTGCAGCTTTAAACTCCAGGCCAGTGAAGGGACACAATTCAAGACCTTTTTATTAGCACAGTTTGTAACTCACAATATTTTTTTTTTGACTATGTTGCATCTACAGGAAGCCTCTAGCTTCCTGTTATCACAATCACACGGAAAAAGGAATGTAGTCTAGGCACGCTGACGCCATCTCGTCCACCCCATCTTTCGAATGTACACGACGTGTCTCCAGAGAAAAGCCTGGTCCACTTTTGAGCTGAATGTATGACTTCAAGCGTGCGCCGACTGACTCCGCCCCCACTCCTCTGCGCATAGCTCACAATGCCCTCTGCCGACTGTCTATTGTCCCGTTCCCAGCAGGCCAGACATGTCAAATATCCCCCCCAGAATTAGAAGAGAGGTGAGCTGGCGGGGGCATAATGAATCAGAAACTTTTTGCTTGCCCAGCAAACCATTTTTTCCCTTTGACAATATCCATCCCCTCTCTCACTTTCCGCCCCATACAAAAATGTGTAAGCGTACAATCGAGACCCACCAGTCTGAGCATGCCAGGGTCATCCCGGATCATTCCACATCCAACCACTGCACCATCTGCCATGTCATTACTGGTGCCCAGACATTTTTTTTTTTTTTTTTTTGCTGTCAAATGGGCTTCCTCACTATTCTTTGTTTGCATCAATGCCCTTTTATAAACTTTGGGCTCATGGATGGATGGTGGGTGAGGGGTGCATGCAAGCAATGCTGTATTGCTAGACCGTGTCGTAAAGCGTCGTCTGTATTTGCCCTCGTTTTGCTAGCTTGAGGCTTATTTAAAGCTGCATACTTCCCCTCCAAGTCTTCCTTGTGCTCAGTACAGCTGGTCATGTTTTCCTTCTAACCACCTGCTACAGAGCCTTTATTTTTTATTTTTTTTTTAGAGTAAAAATTACATGGCTCCAGGGGAAAGTTTGACCCGCTTTGAGCACCACTTGTATCACAATGATCTGTAATCTGGCATTTTCCTAGATAGTGTACCATGGCCTTTTGGAGTGGTTTCAGTATTTCCTCGAGGACCAACATCTGTACTTAACTTCCTCAGCTTGGCAGCCCTCCTCCTTCCACTATGAGGTCCAGCACTGTTCAATGCTCATGCAGATCATTGGATTGTTAGCTACTAATAACTCGCTCGTTTCTTGCAGTGGACCAATTTTTTCTTTCTGCCAATGTCACTAGGTTTGGAGCAGTTTTGTTTTCAAAGTAATGATTCCACACTTTGCCACCTTTTGTGAATCTTCCAGTTAAAACTCAATTCTGAAAAGTCTCCGCTTGGGAAGTGTGAGTGCTGTTATGGGTGGAGAAACTTTGCTGTTCTAATTCTCTTTTGCGATTTGGATGGTCAAGATGTGCTAAAATCTATGTGTTAGCTTAATGCTAAAATAAAATAATCATCTGTGTAGTGTGTTTTGTTTTTTTGTTGAATTAGGATCTTGCTCTTGGACTGAATTGTTTCCAGTGGTAAGAATCTTAACCAATATTGAGAATATACATTGTACTTGGGATTTTGTATCAAACGTTCATTTTATTGGTCTGAACTTTATTGCTGATATACTGAAAATCCTGTAGTTACAATGCTGATTATACTGAAAATCAATAGCTGAAAAATTAAATGTTTGATTCTCTCTGCCCATTGCTATAGACTGAAAATCCTGTAGGGGGGGGGGGGGGTACAATAGCTGGAAAATTAAATTATTTGCACAAAGTAAAGCAGTTTAATTACATCCCCCCTATGGATGCCATCATTAAACTTGGAAGAAACTGACTTCTCCCCAGACTGTCACTTTTTTTATAGGATAGGAATACCCTGCGGTTTTGTCATATCGGTAAAACAGACGGTAGGACCTGTTGAACGTCACACAGAATTCCATAGCAGTTTGCTTGACGTGAATCTGTAAAACAGTACGATACATTTTTTTATCCATCCATTAGGTAGAACACAATTAGATTTGTATTACCGTGAAGTCGTGGCCGGGATTGTAGGGTAGGAAAATTTTAGGAAACACTTGGTTCCTGTACACCCACTTTTCAGCCATATAGGCAGTGACCATGGCGGTTTGTTTTTTCATCGAGAACGTCAGGCTTAGCGCAAGCCCCTCGTAACTGTGATAGGCAGGCAGTTTGGGATAATAATAGGAGGCCAAAAGATTGACAGTAACCCTGGAACACACACACGGGTGTTGTCACGTTTATACACACACACAAAAGGTGAGCTAATTGAAACTGCAGCCATTATGGGGAAAAGTGACTTTTTACAGAGTCTGATTGGCTCGTAGGTCGAGTTCGATGCCGTTGTATATAGCACGTTCTGTCAGAGGGATGATTTGCTACACAGACAGCAAAAAAAAGAGAACATAGTTAGTCGACACATTTTAGGTGCATCTTGAAACCACACACGAGGAGTTTGGCCATTTTGAACCATGGACTTTCTTGATGGGCCGAATGTTCTAACTTAGCAATTGAGTGACCTTGAGTGGATTTTTGACATAAGCCAATCAATTAACTCACATTTTAATTAGGGATATTTTTACTTTTGGCTAAATAACCAATCAACCACCCAGAGAGAATTTACACTTCTACCTTCTTACTGCTCACTTTTTTTCCCCCCAGCTGCTAAACAAAAGCATTTCACATCTCGGCCTGAATAATAATCTTGTCTACCAAAAATCAACTGGACAACCTTCATATTTGACTTTGACCAAATAACCTAAAATACAATCAATCAACCACCCAGAGAGAAATTACACTTCGTGGTACTCAGTCAAAAGGATTGTCCTTTCTTCGCACCTCACGCCTTATCTTTGGTTTCTTGTTGGTCAGTTTGGTGTTGGGCAGCTTCTGCAAAACAAAAGAACATGTCAACCACAGAGGCAATTTACATTTCTTGATACATCTTGTCAGTCAAGAGGATTGGCTTTTCGCACCTGCTTCTGTCCTTGCACCGTGGGCTTCACCGAGACTGAGGTCACGTTCATCGCTGGTGTCTTAGTGGTCAGTGTGGTGTTGGGCAGCTTCTGCAAAACAAAACCACAGAGGCCATTTACATTTCTTGATGCATTGTGAATCAGTCAAGAGGATTGTCCTTGCACCGTGGTCTTTACCGAGACTGAGGTCACGTTTAGCCCTGGTTTCTTAGTGGTCAGTGTGGTGTTGGGCAGCTTCTGCAAAACAAAGAACATGTCAACCACAGAAGCAATTTACATTTCTTGGTACATTTTGTATCAGTCAAGAGGATTGTCCTTGCTCCGTGATCTTTACCGAGACTGAGGTCACGTTCATCGCTGGTTTCTTAGTGGTCTGTGTGGTGTTGGGCAGCTTCTGCAAAACATAAGAACATGTCATCCACTGAGGCAATTTACATTTCTTGGTACATTTTGTATCAGTCGAGGGTTGTCCTTGCACCGTGAGCTTTACCGAGACTGAGGTCACGTTCAGCGCTGGTGTCTTAGTGGTCAGTGTGGTGTTGGGCAGCTTCTGCAAAACAAAGAACATGTCATCCACAGAAGCAATTTACATTTCTTCGTACATTTTGTATCAGTCAAGAGGATTGTCCTTGCACCGTGATCTTTACCGAGACTGAGGTCACGTTCATCGCTGGTTTCTTAGTGGTCTGTGTGGTGTTGGGCAGCTTCTGCAAAACATAAGAACATGTCATCCACTGAGGCAATTTACATTTCTAGGTACATTTTGGATCAGTCGAGGGTTGTCCTTGCACCGTGAGCTTTACCGAGACTGAGGTCACATTCAGCGCTGGTGTCTTAGTGGTCAGTGTGGTGTTGGGCAGCTTCTGCAAAACAAAGAACATGTCAACCACAGACACAATTTACATTTCTTGGTACATTTTGAATCAGTCAAGAGGATTGTCCTTGCACCGTGGTCTTTACCGAGACTGAGGTCACGTTCAGCGCTGGTTTCTTAGTGGTCAGTGTGGTGTTGGGCAGCTTCTGCAAAACAAAACCACAGAGGCCATTTACATTTCTTGATGCATTGTGAATCAGTCAAGAGGATTGTCCTTGCACCGTGGTCTTTACCGAGACTGAGGTCACGTTCAGCCTTGGTTTCTTAGTGGTCAGTGTAGTGTTGGGCAGCTTCTGCAAAACAAAGAACATGTCAACCACAGAAGCAATTTACATTTCTTGGTACATTTTGTATCAGTCAAGAGGATTGTCCTTGCACCGTGATCTTTACCGAGACTGAGGTCACGTTCATCGCTGGTTTCTTAGTGGTCAGTGTGGTGTTGGGCAGCTTCTGCAAAACATAAGAACATGTCATCCACTGAGGCAATTTACATTTCTTGGTACATTTTGTATCAGTCAAGAGGATTGTCCTTGCACCGTGATCTTTACCAAGACTGAGGTCACATTCAGCGCTGGTGTCTTAGTGGTCAGTGTGGTGTTGGGCAGCTTCTGCAAAACAAAGAACATGTCAACCACAGACGCAATTTACATTTCTTGGTACATTTTGAATCAGTCAAGAGGATTGTCCTTGCACCGTGGTCTTTACCGAGACTGAGGTCACGTTCAGCGCTGGTTTCTTAGTGGTTATTGTGGTGTTGGGCAGCTTCTGCAAAACAAAAGAACATGTCAGCCACTGAGGCACTTTACATTTATTGATACATCTTGAAGAGGATTGGCCTTTCGCACCTGCTGCTGTCCTTGCACCGTGGTCTTTGCCGAGACTGAGGTCACGGTCATCTCTGGTTTCTTAGTGGTCAGTGTAGTGTTGGGCAGCTTCTGCAAAACAAAAGAACATGTCAACCACAGAGGCCATTTACATTTCTTGATACATCTTGAAGAGGATTGGCCTTTCGCACCTGCTGCTGTCTTTGCACCGTGGGCTTCACCGAGACGGAGGTCACGTTGATCTCTGGTTTCTTGGTAGTCAGTGTGGTGTTGGTCAGTTTGGTGTTGGGCAGCTTCTGCAAAACAAAAGAACATGTCAACCACAGAGGCAATTTTCATTTCTTGATACATCTTGAATCGGTCAAGAGAATTGGCCTTTCGCACCTGCTGCTGTCCGTTCACCGTGGGCTTCACCGAGACTGAGGTCACGTTCACCGCTGGTTTCTTAGTGGTCTGTGTGGTGTTGGGCAGCTTCTGCAAAACATAAGAACATGTCATCCACTGAGGCAATTTACATTTCTTGGTACATCTTGAATCAGTCAAGAGGATTGGCCTTTCGCACCTGCTGCTGTCCTTGCACCGTGGGCTTTGCCGAGACTGAGGTCACGTTCATCGTTGATTTCTTAGTGGTCACTGTGGTGTTGGGCAGCTTCTGCAAAACAAAAGAACAGGTCAACCACAGAGGCAATTTACATTTCCTGGTAAATCAGTCAAGAGGATTGTCCTTTCGCACCTGCTGCTGTCCTTGCACCGTGGGCTTCACCAAGACTGAGGTGACGTTCATCGCTGGTTTCTCAGTGGTCAGTGTTGTGTTGGGCAGCTTCTGCAAAACAAAAGAAAATGTCAATCACAGAGGCAATTTACATTTCTTGATGCATCTTGAATCAGCCAAGAGGATTGCCCTTGCACCGTGATCTTTACCGAGACTGAGGTCACGTTCAGCGCTGGTTTCTTAGTGGTCAGTGTAGTGTTGGGCAGCTTCTGCAAAACAAAAGAAAATGCCAATCACAGAGGCAATTTACATTTCTTGATGCATCTTGAATCAGCCAAGAGGATTGCCCTTGCACCGTGATCTTTACCAAGACTGAGGTCACGTTCAGCGCTGGTTTCTTAGTGGTCAGTGTAGTGTTGGGCAGCTTCTGCAAAACAAAGAACAGGCCAACCACGGAGGCAATTGACATTTCTTGATGCATCTTGAATCAGCCAGAGGATTGTCCTTGCACCGTGATCTTTACCAAGACTGAGGTCACGTTCAGCGCTGGTGTCTTGGTGGTCAGTGTGGTGTTGGGCAGCTTCTGCAAAACAAAGAACAGGTCAACCACAGAGGCAATTTACATTTCTTGATGCATCTTGAATCAGTCAAGAGGATTGTCCTTGCACCGTGATCTTTACCGAGACTGAGGTCACGTTCAGCGCTGGTTTCTTAGTGGTCAGTGTGGTGTTGGGCAGCTTCTGCAAAACAAAGAACATGTCAACCACAGACGCAATTTACATTTCTTGATGCATCTTGAATCAGTCAAGAGTCCTTGCACCGTGATCTTTACCGAGACTGAGGTCACGTTCAGCGCTGGTGTCTTGGTGGTCAGTGTGGTGTTGGGCAGCTTCTGCAAAACAGAGAACAGGTCAACCACAGAGGCAATTTACATTTCCTGGTACATCTTGAAATCTATTAAGAATATTTGGCCTTTTGCACCTGCTGCTGTCCTTGCACCGTAGGCTTCACCGAGACTGAGGTTATGTTCATCGCTGGTTTCTTGGTGATCAGATTAATGTTGAGCAGCGTCTGCAAAACAAAAGTACATGTCAACCATAGAGGCAATTTACATTTCTTGGTACATCTTGAATCAGTCAATAGGATTGGACTTTCGTACCTGCTGCTCTCCTTGCACCGTGGTCTTTACAGAGACTAAGGTTACATTAAACGCTGGTTTCTTAGTGGTCAGTGTAGTGTTGGGCAGCTTCTGCAAAGCAAAAGAACATGTCAACCACAGAGGCAATTTACATTTCTTGGTACATCTTGGATCAGTCAATAGGATTAGACTTTCACACCTGCTGCTCTCCTTGCACCGTGGTCTTTACAGAGACTGAGGTCACATTCAACGCTGGTTTCTTGGTGGTTATTGTGGTGTTGGGTAGCTTCTGCAAAACAAAAGAACATGTCAACCACAGAAGCAATTTACATTTCTTGGTACATTTTGAATCAGTCAAGAGGATTGGCCTTTCGCACCTGCTGCTGTCCTTGCACCATGGTCTTTACCGAGACTGAGGTCACGTTCACCGCTGGTTTCTTAGTGGTCTGTGTGGTGTTGGGCAGCTTCTGCAAAACAAAGAACAGGTCAACCACAGAGGCAATTTACATTTCCTGGTACATCTTGAAATCTATTAAGAATATTTGGCCTTTTGCACCTGCTGCTGTCCTTGCAGCGTGGTCTTCGCCAAGACTGTGGTCACATCGATCTCTGGTTCCCCCGCGGTTAGTGAAGTGTTGAGTGGCTTCTGCAAAACAAAAGAACATGTCAACTACGTAGGCAATTTACATTCTTGATACATCTTGAATCAGTCAAGAGGATTGGCCTTTCGCACCTGTTGCTGTCCTTGCACCGTGGTCTTCGCCAAGACTGAGGTCACATCGATCTCTGGTTTCTCGGTGGTCAGTGAAGTGTTGAGTGGCTTCTGCAAACCAAAAGCACATTTTTCATTTCTTTTTGACCCATGACCAACCTACCAACAACCAACCATCATTCAAGTAATTCTAGGAATAGTCTTACTTTGGCTAAAAATTCTAAAAACCATTTTGAATTTTCAACCACATAGATGGAGTTAACACTTCTTGGTAGATCTTAAAATCAGTCATGGATTGGCTGTTTGCACCTTTTGCTCCTTTCCTTGCACTGTGGGCTTCACCGAGACTGTGCTCACATTCTTCAAAGTGTTCCTATTGGTCAGTGCAGTGTTGATTATCTTCTGCAAAACAAAAGCTTATATCACATCTGGTTTTGGCATGAACATTTGGACTCTTTCAGCCAATCCAATTACTCATGTATGAATTTCAAATATTTTGACACAATCAACACATATCTGGGTACATCTTAATCACACAAGAGGATTGGTCTTTCGCACCTGCTGCTGTCCTTCCAACGTGGGCGTGACCGAGCTCGAGTTCATCTCTGGTTAAGGGAGGAAGGATGGAAATGAGGAAGTGTTGGGAGAAATAATGAAATGAAAGAAGAAATGGGAGAACATTCTAAAGAAAAACATACAACTTTTGGATTAATAAACAAAGGACACTTGAGACAATGATGGTGGTCTTGGCTGCTGGGTTTTTATTTTCAGTTTTCATTTAATTCTCACTTTAAAATACATAATTCCGAGAAAAAAGTTACAATCCTGTCAACCTTTTTTTGCCTCACTAATCTTTTTTTGGTGACATTTTCCAAATCTTATTTTATATGTATAACGTTTCCCTTGTTTTTGCAATCAGTAGATCTAAATAAATTTAAAAAAAACTTTGAATTTATTAAAGTTTAAGTATCGTCATTTTAATTCCTTAATTTCCTTTCCCCGTGTTTATGTAATTGCAATGTATTTAATTGGCTTACGACCCAATATTTAGGTTATTCTGCCTCCTGCTGTTATATTTCAAAATTGCTTTCAGGCAAGGAGTATAGTTAATATTATGATTGTCGTTTTTTCAGTTTTTTTCAACACAATTCATTTAACAAAGTAAACTTTAGATAATAAAGGTCACGTTCATCCGAACTTTTGCTCACCATAAATCACCCATGCGGCAATCATTAGCACAATTGTGCCCGCGGCAAATCCAATGGCCTTCATCTTCAACCTTGACGATTGAAAACTGGACCGTACGCAGTTCCAACCAAACTCCTGCAGCTATGCAGACAAGAGTGAAGAGTGGACGCTCAAGAACCTGCACAAGGACAAGCCCAAGCGAGAAACTCGTCACATACTGTAAACGTCCACGCAAAGAACACCTGCTGATTCTTTTGCGCAATCATAAAGTCGCCTTTACCAGCCAAGATTTCTCTTTATTGGCTCTCATCTCTATTTAGAACTTTAATAACAAAAGACATGTTACAGTATATACGTGCAAACTTTATATACACTATTTCAAAATCATTGGACCAAAGCCAGTTGCTTTTCATAGCAAGTTTAGACATGATTTAGATTTGATAAACAAAAACACGGATTTTAAATTCTTGCATAAACTCTCATCCCCTTGTATGATGCAGCATTACCTTTATTATCTCTTTCTATTATTATTATCATCATTATTATTATTAGTAGTAGTATTTAATTTCCTCTTCTCTTTCCTTTGTTTTGAAAACTGTTGTACTGCTTGTATTAATGGTGATGCATTGAATTGGGTCAAAAATAACCCAATTATGGGTCAAAAAGGGAGTGAACGCCATGTGGGTTCATTTAATCCTTTTTATACAAAACTCTCATATTAATAAAACAATCATATCTCTGTTTTGTGAAAATAAACATGTTGGTTGAATTGACCCAAACATAGCGTACCCTGAATTTGAACTTAGTGTTCAGTCATTCGCTTTGCAGAAAAGAACAACAAGAAAGAACAACAAGAAAGAACCAAAGAGCATGTATAATCCTGCAGCATGGGTCACAAACACATGTTTTGTAATAAGGAAATGTGTTTCAAAGTTTGCGAGGACATTTTGTGACGTCCTACCTCACGTAGGCAGGGGCGACCTGGAAGATTATGTAAAAAAAAAAAATATTTTGTTTGGGATTGGAATTACAATGAATAAAACAATTATTCTCTCGTTATTATTCTGTTCAAATTTTAGTATTTGTCATTGCATCCTTGACATTTGATAAAAATCCAAAACTATTTGAATATCCCTGTATTGTCCAACAGTTGCCACTAGACGGCGACACTGTGTTTTAAGCACCATTTAACAACCTTGATGTCTCCACAAAATAACTCGTGTTGTCTTCCGGCTCATTTCTAGCGCGTGGGTAGTCGACAACGTGAAGCTTTATCAAGAACGCAGAAAACTACACAACAATGGCACAGTCCGACGGTATAATGTAAGTTTTCTGACGCGAAATACAGCGTAAAACTTTATTCTGTATGTGTAGTTTAATGGTGCGTATTTGTGCACGTAAAATAAAAGTTCAAACCGAGCGGCAAAGTAAATTCCAAAATGGTCGTTTTATAGTAATATTTGTATTATAACAACAGGCAGTGTCACGGAAGTTACTTAAATGAAACGTAATTGTCCTCTACAAATGATATATAAACACAGCGGACATTTCAATATTTCATTTTTGTCCACGTAATAATGTAATTTTACGGAAATGGCAAATGGCTCCCTCCTTGTTTCAGATATAAGAAATACCTGCACGTATAAAGTTTCATCAAATCTACTTGTAGAATGTCTCTTGTAGTGAATATCTAAATTTCAATCGGGGTGGCCTTTAAATGTGATGATGATGAATGTTTATTTCGAACATTAAAAAAAGCAAATACAAGAAAAAAGTAAAATAAAAAAAATAACTCAATAGTACAATAGAATCAGAATCAGAATCAGCTTTATTGTCAATTCCTTCATGCTAGGACACACAAAGAAACCGAAATACCGTTCCCCCTATCCCACGGTGACGAGACACAGCACACGATTAACACCCAAGTAAAACAACGGGGAGAGAGTTCAGGACCCCAACAGCCCGGAGATCACAAACTTCGCCAGTGGCGAGCAGTGCTGGCATCTCACAACAAAGTCCCGGCACCATTCTTCACGGATGTAGACGCACAGTCCACCTCCACGCGATGTTCCCCCTCGTACAATGGCCCGGTCCGCCCGATAGCGCGCCATCCGCTCCAGACGCACAGCAGCTACGCACTGTCCGGTCCGCAGAACTCAGCAGGCATGTTGATGTCCAGCGATCGAACGTCCGCCAGAAGAATGGAAGGCACGGCCGGGCGAGCTGGGGTGGCCGCCAGCCAGGCCCGGACGCCCAACCGGGGGAAGAATAGCAGGCGAGTCCGGCGACGCTCCAGGACGGCGCAGACCGAGCGCCTTTAATGTCCCCGCTTCAAAGTTCAGGTCGCCACAAAACTCGCTTTCGCCGATGTCGAGCAGAACCAGCCCGCCGCACTTGAAGCACAACCCGGTACGACGAGACGAACACACAAAACTGGCGGACAAACCCACATTAAACGACAAAACAAAACACCGTTCGGGACAGAGAGAGGCCGCAGCGTGTGCACGCGCCGCCATCTTACTTCCTCCACGTTGCATTATAATTTTCCCCTTTATAATAAACTCATATTTGTTTGAAAAGGAGTAGAAAGAAGCCTAAGCTTATCTGGCTCTACCCTTGGTAAGTAACTACATATGTTTATATATACATCCTTAAATACATAGACTCAAATTTATGTATATGTATTTAAGATGTATTTAAATGTCTTGGTGCTATGTAAATGTGAAGATTTTCTGCAAACATGTCAGTACTGTATGGAATTGTATAACTCTGTACTGTGGTTTTGTTCCTCAGAAAACCCAAGACCAAGCGCTCCAAGCGCTTCCTGGAGAGTAGAGCACCCAAACTGGCAGAGAAGGAAAAGAGTGCCATGATTATGAAAGGGGGGAATGCCAATCAAAATATTAGCCAGGCCCTAAAGGATATCGTAAGTCAACTGATGCTACCCAATTTAAAAGACAATGATAATCGATGAAGCAAAATGGTCAGTCATCATGTCCACCACTACTGTAAACGTTTCTAGTTTGAAAATGGTATATTTCTAATTTTATGCAAAAGAAGGTCATTGAAATGTATGGATTCAGTCAAACCCTTTTATTTTTCTCTTCCAGTATTCCCTTAAAAAGCCCAATGCTGTTCTGTACAAAAAGTAAGTCTTTTTTATGATACCTCATCATATCTCCCATCAACAATCCTTTTCTAAACCACATGACTTGTTGTAGTACCAAGAATGACCTGTAGAGCGGCGGTCTATTGCCACAGAGCATCCAGACTGCTGGAAAATAAACTGAAAAAAATGCATATATGCAACCCATATCACAGGAAATTGGTTTTATAATCTTTTAGAGAAACCCCAAAATATGCATTTTTGTTGACTTCAATCAGATAGGTAGGGGCCAAATGGTCAAATTTTACCTGATTATCTTCATATGTGAACCCTACTTTATCTGCTGTGGATAAAATCTGAATTTTCTTTTCAGGAAGAACATCACAAAGCCGTTTGAGGACTCAACGTCACTGGTTGGTTAAGACGAAGCTCACCTACGTATTGTAAACGTTTTGCACTTTATCACCTAGGAATTTACCTTTTTTTTTTTTTTTTTTAGGAATTTTTCTCCAAAAAGTCAGATTGCTCTCTGTTTCTGTTTGGTTCCCACAACAAGAAACGACCCAACAACCTCGTATTTGGTAAACATTTCTCACTTCTGGGTTCCTTAACGAGTATTCATTCTGTTTTGGTATTGGATGTTATCAAGATAACTTGCCTGCTGTCACCGTAATGGAAAATATTATGTATTTTCTATGATCTGTATTCATTGTAGTCTGTAAATGTGAAAATCCTACTTGAGTACAGTTCTGAAATATTTGTACTCACTTATACTTTACAATATTTAGAATGACGTGCAAATTATTTTGCGTGTCTTCTCTGCTTTTATTTGTAGGCCGTTTATTTGACTTCCACGTGTTGGACATGATTGAACTGGGAATCGAGAAGTATGTCTCCCTGAGTGAGATTAAGGTATTTAATACGACATTACATCTGGTTTTCAGTTTACGATGGTTTTGCTTGTGGGTTTTATAAAAATCCTATTTTGGGAAGGACAGACTGTATTAAGATTACAAAATATATTTTCTGACTGAAACACAATAGATGTTGGACATCGGATTTAACCTTCCGTTTTCTTCTCGTTTTTGCAGTTGAGTAAATGTCCCGAGGGGACCAAACCAATGCTTGTGTTTGCTGGCGAGGCTTTTGATATGAACAACGAGTACAAACGTCTTAGGAGTCTGCTCATTGGTACATGCGCCTCATGCCGCATAATATTAGATTTACTGGAAAATGATGCATGTTTTGTTTATGGGGGCTGTCGTCTGCTTTTCTTCTCCAGACTTCTTCAGGGGTCCTTCAGTGTCCGCAGTGCGATTGGCAGGCTTAGAACACATTCTGCACTTCACTGCTGTGGATGACAAAATATTTATGCGTAGTTACAGGTGACAGCCATTTCTAAGCAAATCTTCACTCGCGGGAGTTTGTGTTGTGACAAGTCCGCCTTTTAAAAGCCGACTGTTTTTACAGGTCTTTGTTGAAAAAGTCGGGATGCAAGACACCACGCATTGAGCTGGAGGAGATCGGCCCGTCGTTTGACTTTGTTTTAAGAAGAACACACCTTGCTTCTGATGACTTGTACAAGTTATCACACAAGCAGCCCAAGGCTCTAAAGGTAACTTTAACGTCTGTTTGGTCATCGCAAAGTAATCGCATACTTTTTACTGTTAATTGCCAAACAGAGCAAAATAATACATTGGAAAATTAGGAAAGTCAACATTTCTATTCTTTGTATATTACAATTTCAAAAAGCATAACAAGGCCTGTGAAATCATGCACGATATGTTCAGTTACTACTTGGCCTGAATCATTTTGAGTAACTCGGAAGTCTGTTTGATATGAAGCCACGGAAATTAATTTCTTCCTCTGTGACTCTTGACAGCCCAAGAAGAAGAAGAACATTTCCCACGATGTTTTTGGCACCAAATTTGGCCGGGTGCACATGCAGAAGCAGGATCTTTCCAAGCTTCAGACGAGGAAGATGAAAGGTCTGCGGAAAAGGAAGGGGGAGGTGGTTGGTGGTGGGGAAGAGGATGAAGTGTCTCCCAAAGTGGCAAAAGTGCAAAGTTGAGATCTGAGACGGACAACTGGGTCATCACTCAAGTCATCACATTTGCAGAACTGTACAGTCTTCTTCATCTTGGTCCTCATCATCTTTTACTGGCTCCACTACCAGGAATCCACCTGATTTCAAGCCTAAGCGATTGTCTTGTGACAGTTCTGGAGAGCGTTCAATCAACTTGGAACTTTTTTTTTTGTTCGATTATGAAACTACATGACTTGTACAAAATAAAGTAGTACACCACAAACAATTTTATCGGTTGCAAACATATTTCTTGCCACAAAGGAATTTTAAAAGCGTGTGCGTGTGTGCTATATACATACAAATGAAAATAGGAGACTTTGAATAAAATAAATCACTCTTTAATGAGTTGCCTATTAAGACAAAAATGACTAATTAGTTCAAAATGATGATTAAGTGAATGATGTCATAAGGCTTTGTCGTAATTACAGATCAGTTTTAAGTAAATGAATAAAAGAGCTACCCATTTGTATGGGTACTGAATCCATCCATTTTCTGGTTTAAGTCAAGTTTGGTCAAGTCATTTTTTTTCTCTGTACTCAACAGAATTTGTATTAAGGCAAGCAAGTTCTGTGATTGTGTTAAAATGTGTGCAAGAACAACAGTAGAATATGAAGAGCACCTACGTCGAACTAAAGAGAAAAAACTGGCCGTTGTTTTCAAGCAGCCGCAAATTTTGTTAAAAAGAACAGGTTGGTTCATTTTTGCATAGATACTTTTAATTCATTCAAAATAATTTTCTGATATTATATGCACTAAAGTATTAAATGTAGAAGGATTTGGAAAAAGTGAGGTTTAACAAATTATTCTTATTTAAATTTAGTGGAGTGACTAACTATGATAGCATGACATTCATAATCCACAAACTTGTGTAAATAATACACAACATCAAAGTTACTCCACGAGATTTGACAGAGCAGTTTGATATAATGTGTTTTCCCGCTTTTAGATGTCAATGACGTTCATGTTCGTCCTGGGCAGGAAAATCCAGAGCCTTCTCACATAAACCAGGAAGAAGGGCGAGAGGCCCCCCACACTCAAGAGGAAGAGAAACCAAAGACCCTCCACAATGAGGAAGAGGAGGAGCAAGGGCTCATGGACGTTTATTAAGTCAATTAAGCTTAAAACTGCCTTTTGACTCATTTTGGAAAATAAAATACAGGTCTTCAATCAGTAGTTGTTTAATATAAATTATATTTGGGCCCCCACAGTAACTTAATCACAACAATCTTTGAGTACACACTCAAAATTAAAATAAAATCTTTTAAATTTGTCTTAGAACTCAATTCCCACAAAATTCAAACTTTTAAAAATGTATACTTAAAACGGAGGTCAAATAATTTTTAAGAATACACTAGTGTATTCTTAAAAAAAAAAAAAAAAATAATAATAATAATAAATGTCAAACGTGTACAGACTGTTAGTGAGAGCAGCAACCCCTAGGGGGCAGCAGAGAAGGCATTACGAGCTACAATTTTACATAAAGAAGGCTAAACCAGAAGGAACACAAATAAAGAATGATGACGTAAAGAAGTTTTACGCAAGAAATGGCTATTTTTGGTCTGGTTAAGTCTAGCTCCAGACCTCGACAGAGTATATATAACATTTTATCTGCTAAAGAGACGAAGTGAACTAACACCACCACCACCACCAAAACAAACGGAAAGCATAAGAATGCAAAAGCTTGTTTCAGTCAGTGGCTCTTAATAGGATGAATTTTGCCGTTATTACAAAGAATTTGCCACATAAAAATATATATATATTTTTAAAAAAAATCGTTTATCAACAGAGAGGAAAGGAAGGTGTTACAGGAAATTAGAATGAACAGAGAAATTAATTATGCACCTTTTAATTCCCTCTCGCTGGAAATCTACATATTGTAAATTTGGTTGATGAGCAAAAGTTGTTGTGTCATTTGCAGAACATGATCCCATCTCTTTTGTGGAATTTTGCAATTGTGTTTACACACACATTTTTTTTTTAGCAGTGGAACTCAATCTTGCACAATGTGACCATTCACTCACCACTTACTCCTGTACCTTATTTCCTGCAAGTTCGAGCAAGTGCATTCATGGTTCTAGGAACACTTATGTAGTTCCTTGGCTAAATAAAGCATTGCACTTTACTCTGACAAAAGCTTTGTGCCACAAAAGGATTCGGACCCAGAAGTAGACCTGACACGGAAGTCTTGATATACAAAAATACAAGGTAAGAACAGAGAGCAGAAGTAATTATTTGATGCAATTTAGGTTACTTTTGACCCAGTAGTTTTAAGAGTGAGGATACCTTACATCCTGTCATGTTTTCCCATGTACTGTATTGTTTACTATTACTTGATAGTATTTGTCAAAGGTTTCATTCAGTTAATATTTGTCAAAGGTTTGAAGGATTTGCTAAATGGAAATGACTCCATTAGGTAAAATAAGACAGATTTGGAATTGAACCAAACTGTAGTAGCAAAATGCAAAACGCTTCTCTCTTCTAATCCCTTGTTTATCGCGGATAATTGGTTCCAAAAAACCACCCGCGATAAGTGAAATCCACGAAGTACAGTCACCAACAAGAAGTACTGGGCAGGCTAACGAGTTAGCGGAAAGATGCTAATCCGCGATCGTGCTAACGCGCGAAAACGGAATTCTAAAGGAATGTAAACAAACATTCTGAGCAATACTACATTGTCCTAAAGGTAAGACACGTTTCCTCAATTTAAAATTTTCATTTAGACTTTTAAATGCTTTTTTTTTTTAATTCGGGAAAAAAAAATTCGCGATGTAGTGACGGCGCGATAAACGAAACGCGAAGTAGCGAGGGATCACAGTATACTACGCGGCTGTAACTCGACGACACTCCGCGTTGTTCATACGTCACGCGTAGACGTCTTCGTCCAATCAGCGGCAGGATGCCCCGAAGCTCCTCCCCGCTGTACTCTATATTTATAATATTGCCACAGCAGCGTCTTGACAGTTTCAATAGATGCAAAAAATATCCTGGCCACGGCAGCAGCAGCTTCACCCACGGATGCTGCGCTCCCCCCCACACACACCTGCAAGACACCTTTCATACCCCGGAGCCACATCTTGAAATCACTCTTGCTTTTTATTTAACGTCAATCCAAAAGTTGACACGCAAACAATGGCAGAAGGGACCATCGTCACCGATGGTGATGCAGCAACCAAGGAGAAACAAGCCGAGGAGGAGCCGGAGAAGCAAGAGAACGGGGACCGCCAGGTGAGCGTCCCCGAGGAAAGCACGGAGAGCACATTTGTACACCCGGAGGGCGGCTGGGGATGGCTGGTCATGCTCGCTGCCATGTGGTGCAATGGTTCGGTGTTCGGAATCCAGAATGCCTTCGGTATCCTCTTCCTCTCCCTCCTACGCGAGTTCGGCTCCGAGGACGATGAAGACCTCCGCTTCAAGACAGGTGAGCAACCACGGCAACGTGAAAATCAAAACAAATGACACGGAATAAGTGGTCGTATTTTATACTTCTAGCATGGTCTTAAATGAATTGCTTGAGTCAACGTGCTTTGGGCTTGTTTAGTGAGTTTGAGGAACACTTAATTTGCAGAAACGTTTCGACTAACTAGTAATACATCTGGACGTTTCCTGGTGGGAAGCAGTAATTTCGTTTTTACGGCGTGACATAAATGCTACGTGGTGACGAGGACGCACCACGGGGGCTTGTGGGCTTGATGACGCGTGACATCTTTCAAATACGCAACCACAAACCTCTGCGAATTGAATAGTTGTCATTAAAGAAATGCATTTATATCCTCCTCGGTATTGTAAAATATTTTCTTGGAGGTTAGCTTTCTGTGGAATGTGGTTGTGTCCCGGTGTTTGTTTTAACCTCCAGGCATTATTATGTGAATATCTTTATTTGCGTGTGAGCCAATTATATTTAAGTGATATGAAATTAGAACAGGCCCTTTCAGTGTTTGAATATGTTAATTGAATAAAGGTTAGGGTTCTAATTTCAGTTATGTAAAGGACACTGTGTATTACTGTGCAAACCAAACATTGTTCGGGATGTGGATCTGGTTGGACTTAATAGTTGAGTAGTTGATTCAAACGTCTAGACAAAATTAATAGGATTGATGGACTGGCTAATTCACCCGAGGGGATAGGTAACACTAAAATGCCTCGGCCATGTTCACTGTACATGAAGCCTTAAGGTTAGCATACTACCGTAATTTGTAATAGTCGAAATTACATCCAGAACTTTTGATAAAGGAGAATAAAGAGATCAGACAAACTCAAAGTAGGAGAATAAAGTTGAAGTCCCAATGATCGTCACACACACACCTGGGTGTGGTGAAATTTGTCCTCTGCATTTAACCCATCCCCGTGTGATTTTAATCCATCCCCTGCGGGAGAGGGGAGCAGTGAGCAGCAGCGGTGCCGCGCTCGGGAATCAGTTGGTGATCTAATCCCCCAATTCCAACCCTTAATGCTGAGTGCCAAGCAGGGAGGCAATGGGTCCCATTTTTATAGTCTTTGGTATGACCCGGCCGGGGTTTGAATCCACAACCTTCCAGTCTCAGGCCGGACACTCTACCACTAGGCTACTGAGCTGGAGAGATCAGACAAACTCAAAGTAGGAGAAGAAAGAGATCAAACAAACTCAAAAGTAATTTTTCTTGCAAAAGAATCAACGTATTGTTATTTAGAATGGCTGACCGAATTTTATTGCAATGCAAACAGTAAGTTAACCCTAACCCAGTTTGACGCTGATAATTAGGGATGCATATCGTTTAGCAATGTCAATACAGATACCAATACTCCTTATCGATGCTGATATTTATCAATACTCTTATTGGTATTTTTGTATGTAATTTGAAGTCAAATAAAATGACGTGGCAGGCCGTATCTGGTCCCCGGGCCTTGAGTTTGACACCTATGCGGTAGAAGGAGCATTACGTCATTTATTTTAGCTACTGTACTGGCTCCTCCCATTATTATTTGTAGCACACATTTGTACAAGTGCGGTTTTTGCCACTGTTGTGGCGGTATTGTCATTTTTGTTTTTCTTCAATCTGAGCTGATTCACACATTTGCCACTCCAGGGAAATTGCACATGCCAGCTCTCTTGTCATATAATGATTGGTGTCTTCCCTCAAGTTTAGCTGAGACAAAGGGGAATGTGGAAAGTTGGACTAAAGCTTCACTTATGTAACTCTCCAAGGCAGTCAAAGCCATTATATGTTATGAAGTCGCAAAGAACAGCTGGGTGACGTGTCTTAACAGAAATACAATCCAAAGACTTTATATTTGCTTTGATAAAACGGCTACATATTTATAATCGTGCAGGCAACCATGGTATTAATTTTTAAAAAAAAGGTTAATTTCTTATCCATTTGATAATGTTGATGAAATGTGAGGTTGGCTCTTTTAAGGAGGTTTGAGGGTACACTTGATATAGACAATTCCAAGGGTGAAAGGTTGAGTGAGGCCCGGCTGCTCTCTTGAAGATCCCGTTGAGAGCCCATATGGAACTAAAGATCATAAATCCTACCCAAGGATTTTTCATCCTCTGACATTGGTATTTTCGCCTGAGAGGACATACCTGAAATGACAGCGATAAAAATAACTTGGAACAACTGCAATTTCTGATCATTTTAATCATTAATCTGTTGATTAAAAATGTTATTTTTTACACTTTAAGAATGTTAAAATATTACTTGATATGTTGCCTATACAATTGCTAATGGTTTTATGATGACAGCAGTTAGTTTAACCCTGGAACTGAATATATATTAAATACAGTAACTACAATATTACATTTTCTATGGTCCTCATGTTTAAGAAAATGACTAGGTTAAAATTAAACTGCACATACCACAAGCACATAGACTGTTTTGAAATAGGAACCACCCACTATACCCTTAGGACATGACCTCACCTGTCTTTCCACTATTTATCTGAAGATAGCATCTTCCTCGGCCGGAACCCTTCATTATGTTGTTGCCACATGCGCCTCTGTATAAATTATACTGTGGGGCTTACTTTATAAATAAAATATTAATAAAAATGTCTTGTACCATGGAAACATAATTAAGACAATTACTCTAAGTCGCAAAACTTTGAAGTGAAACTTTGAACACCCTTAATCCGCTTTTCATTGGTGGAGTCAATCTCACACATGACTGTTAAACTGACTTCAAACCATTTGAGCATTATTAAGGATGACATGAATAGAACATTTTCACACTTCAGCACAGTAGATATTTAGTTATATAAAGCTTTATAGTAGATGGAGATGTGTGGGGGATTCATGCTGCTAATCCTCCATTCTTACTTTTGCTGGTCTTATGTTCCTAAAATTCAAAATCCTAATCAACCAATAGCAATGGTTTACTCTGGGGCGGAGTGGCTCAGCCCATAGATGCGCCTGACCCAAGGTCAAGGGCAGTGGCCTTCGAATTCATGTTGTGGACTCTGGTTCTCCCCCCTGTGGAAATTGGTGCGCCGCCTTTGATAAATGTGCCTGACATCAGGAAACTCAAAAAGACCTTTGGACCAAAATGAGGCTCGACAGGCACGTATTGCACTGTTTAAGCAATAGTAACCCGATTCATGACAAGTACAACACGTCAAATCGTATTTGTTTTAGTATTACCTTGGCTTCGATAACGCGAGCGTAAACAAGTCACTTGAAACTGATGTGTTTTGTTGCCGAATGGGAAATTGGCACACTAAGACGTTGAAAATATTATTTCAGTATCACCATCTCTGTTATGCTGCGTGTGTGTGAGGCAGCCAGGATGTTTTTGAAGATCACCTGATCAGCCAACAGACGGAACTTGCCTTAACAGAGACGGACAGTCCTTGGCTGGAGTTTGACCTACTTAGGCCGACAAAGTACAGTAGTTTTGTAGTTTCAGTGCTCGATTTATACTACTTGAAATATCAACCCAATCCATGTTCAAGGTGCTAAAATACCTTTTAAAATGTACTAGAAAAAAATAAGATTATTTTGGGGTTGGGGATTTGTTATCATTTATTGACATTTATTTATTTATAGTTCATTTTTTAATTTATTTATAATAATTGATTGAAATTTGTTTTAAAAATAACAACTGCAAATACACAAAAACGATCTACCTTATTTCTGAAGTCTGTCCTGGGTTAATAAATGTGGGAAGAATGTCAGGTCAAATTCTCCCAATGAGTTTTACTTTAAGGGAGCGCTGTTTCTGAACGATTATCTATAACCACTTTTCTAAGCCATCATTAGTCCTGATTGCGTTGAACAATGTCTTGCACGCTTTGGTGAGCTTGTTGGCGATTGTACCAACAAGTAGAAACAGTTGAATCTGGAATTACAAGAGCATTGTTTTGAACTGAATTTCCCAGATAAAGAGTCTGTTTTGAGCCTGCAAAGATTCCAGCTTCTACACAATATTTTCTGTCTCTACAACGAAAATAATGCATATTGACAGTATAATTGTGTGTCTAAATCCATGCGCGGGACTCACACAAGCAGATGTAAACAATCATGGCGGAGCTTGGAGACAAAAGCACAATTTTGCATGAAAACGTAGTCAATCACAAGATGTAATCTACTATTCTATGGGACACTTAACAGCTGGTCAGCTCAACCATTAAAGATTAAAAAAAAAAAAAGTTGGATCAAATCGGGTTAATGATTGACCAAGTGCTTGCACTGTGTTTCTGTGAAGGCTGTTGAGCGATAAAGCACAGAGAAGGTAAACATGTTGGAGGCAGACCGCCACTTCAGTGCTTACAGGAGGGCCATTTATTTTTCCTTCTGCACATGACACAAATCACAAGGTCACAAGCCAAGAGATGTGAGGACTTTCTAGCAAATGGTATTGAAGGTCCTGTTCTCAGGCAACTAATTGATTGACTGTCAGACAACCAGAAAGGCAAAAGAACTTATCTCTTCTTTTTACAGGGAATCATAAACAATTCCTAAATCACTATTTCTACTAATATTTGTTTGAGCCACATACTTTTAAGATATCTCTTCTTTATACAAGGAATCATAAACGATTCCTAAATCACTATTTCTACTAATATTTGTTTGAGCCACATACTTTTAAGATATATTTCAAGATTAGGTGGTATTAGTAAAGCTGTAAAGACATGACCTGACCAAATGCTGCCTCTGAAATTAAGAACAATTAAACCATGATTTAAAAAAAATTCTTCTAAAAGCAGTCAATATATAAAAAATGGGTAATTAGTCTCTAAACATTTTTTTTTACATACACAAGGAAATTCTGAACAATGTCTTACTCAACTGGGGCTATATAGCATTAAATTGTTTCAGCATTTCACTAATAACTTTTTCTATATTTCTTTAATTGTAGTGTCTGCCTCTTCCATGATTTAAAAATCCAAATGTATCGCAGAACCGACGTATTGTTTTTAAACCAGATGCAATTCAGAGCAAGTATATTACAACACAATAAGAAGGTCTGAATTTTTTTTGTCAAGTATTTAAGGAAGAGGGTTGCACGGGTAATCCCCCAATCATAAACGTGTACAAGCTAACCACCCCCGCCCGTTCCCTCTGACACAGGCCACAGCATTCCCATTTAACGTTTTACATATGGACATTTGGTTTCCACCGCAGCCAAAAGAAATACAGAGCTTGCATTTGATTTGCTTTTTCAAATATTTTTCCTTACACAGGTCTCCTTGTAGGTTTTCACTTCTTGCTTTGTGAGGCCAAAAAATACAGACATATTGGAACTTTTGTTTTAAGCATAAGAAAACGTGTCCTCTGACTGACCCCCAGCCCCACCCCCAATGGCGTCCAATGGAACAGTCCACTATTAATGACTCTAAGAAAGGTTGCCGATCTACGCGGTCCATTAAATTCCAGATGTTTCTGTGAGGCCCTGATAGCTTCTTTGTGATTTTGGAGCAACTGCTTTAAATAAAACACATTGGTTATTAAGCCATAAGGAATTGCACGGTAAAAAGTTCACTTTATGAAAGTCTGTTGGAAAACACAAGTTGTGAAATTCACAATGATACTTCATTAAATTCCTTAAGAAAGGAATCTCCGGCGTGCTTCAAATTGTGCTTGATGCAGGACATCTGGTCCGATTGGTATTTTGTTGGCAATTACTACAGATGATTTATTAACACCTCGCCCTTTTCACTTTGTGTTCATTCCAACGTGTCTGTGTGAAACATGAAACAGACTTGGTCAAATTCCATGAAGTACTGTCTTCATGATACAAATAGACAGCAGACAAGCCGTCGAAAAAAAGGTCTTTCACATCCTAGCAATATGAGCCAATTAATACCCGTCCATTAGTTTTTCCATTGACGTTAGTTAATAGATACCTCAGCAGCCAGATGCTCGCGACAATTCATTCACAAAGAAAATTGTGAGATCCTTTTTTGTCTAACTGAAAGCAGCAGAATAAATATCTGCATGTTTTGTATTGTTTGTTTTTGCAAAAGTTCATAGGTGTAATAGATCCACATTGACATGGCATAATATTGACTGGTCATTGTCCCTTTCCTGGAGCTAGCTTGGGTGAGGTTCCAGTATTATATTACCCTGAAATGAAAGAAAATCAATGAATGGCTATTTTGGAATCTTTGCAGGAAAAACAGCATACAATAATGAGTTTTCCTCAGAACTGATTGTAACCGATTCTTTTTCTATTTACATTGTTGTCAATGGCAAATCAGAAGCCAACCAGCCTCTGGGAATTTGTTCCGATTATCTTCTAAGGATAATGTTCAATACAGGTATTTGTACTTTCTTACAGTTGATGTTTTTAGTTCAGTTCTGTGTGGGGTGACTGAGTTCAGAGCTGAAGGGCATCCATCCAGCAATTTGATCAGTAGACCATGACTTAGGCCAACTGTCTTGTCTGTCAGGTAAGTATAGGCTCAGGGTTAATGGTGGATGTCATTTGGACGGAGGGAATCCTTTTCAATTCCTTTTTTGTCCCAAGGGTAAAAGCAGAAGAAACAATAAAAGCAATTTCCTGTTGTCTTTCTTGGAAATTTGATATTTATTACATTACATAGCTTAAAGAAGGATATTTCCACGTGAAATGTTTATGCCATTCATTTTAACCTGACTCGACTGTTGCAAAACCAAACAAAGGAAGTGAGGAAAAATGGTCACAATAAAATGTAGGTCATGCACAGAGTTTGTGCAGATATAAGATGATGGATTTGTCTGCATTTATTAAATATATCCAGCCATTATATTTGATGTCTTGTACAAAGACACTGCACCTATGGAAACTAATCCTTTAAAATACATAACTTCATATCCAGGACTGACTCTTCATCGTCTTTATACTGCAGACTTTCTTAACGGGGTTATTTGAAAGTATGGCCAATTGCATTTATGGTCCCGGGAAAACTTTGTACAACTTTGGTCAAATTTTTGTTTGGAGTTTCCACTGTTGTTTTAAGTCAGAGGTGTCAAACTCATTTTTGTTGCAGGCCACATCATCATTATGGTTTCCCTCATGGGGCCAATAATGACATCTTATCGCATACACATAATAATCCAGTAAAAAAAAGTTCAACAATTTTCTAATTCACTTTGAAAGTGTGGCTTTAACAAAAGATCATCGCAATATCTCACTATTATTAAGAGAAAAGACAATTGAAAGTTTTGGCATTTTAACTGGAAACATTGAGTTGACACTCATAATTTGGTTTTGCGGGCCGGATCTGGCCCCCGGGCCTTGACACCTGTGTTTTAAGTCATGAATTCAAATCAATGGCAAACAAAAACCACTTTGTTAACTATCAAAAATTGTACAGTTAAACAGTAAATGTACTTTAGTTTTAACAGCGTAGAAGCTAGCCATCTTGAAGTTAGCTAGCTAGCGATTACGCTTTTTTTTTAAATGTATTTGACCACAGTAGTAAATGTGTGTCCAATTATTATTATTTTTTTTTAAATTTGTAACGTTCAGGTTCAAATGAATATAGATTCCACCTTTCAATTCAGCCCAGTCTCTAATAAGATTGTGTTAACTGCTTCATCCAGTAATAACACAGTAACCTGACACACTGCTCTCCTGTTACTCAAGTAAAAATTCAGACAGGCCAACACATTCTTACTATAGCTACTCCTTTTTTTTCTCACAGGTTTCCCCTGACCTAGCCTCAGAATTGAGGAAAAACATTTTTTTATATGTCACTTCTTTGTGTATTTGCCTGTCATGAGGTGACACATTTTAACATCTCTGCTGTTGTATGGTACACAATTACATAAAATCAGTGGCCATTAAAAAATGGCTTGTGCATGTTTATGTCGATTTATTTATTTATTTATTTATTTATTTATTTATTTAACACGTCGTTACTTGTTTCTCCCTTCTCCGTATTATTGTTGTCAATTAAAAGGCATTCTCTTATAAAGTAATAACCAGAAGATTTTTGCGTGAGTCAACTCTTGCACACGACAGCAGTATTTTATGCAAAAAAATGTGCTGACCAAGCATTAAAAAGGAGAAGTGAGTCCTTCCTTCCTTTTTGTGTACTTATGTTCACAGATTTAAGTGCTAATGATGTTTGCTTACAAGACACATGGCAAATAAATGTTTTTCTGATAGAACTATTTGAGGAATTTGTTTTCTAAGAAAATCCATGTAACTAACAAGTATTCTGGTGTTAACAGATTGCTCCCCCTCTTTACAACACCTCCAGTGCAACATTTCACTCTTGTATGCAAGTGAAAATTAGAGTGTGAATGTGAAAATTATTTACCTTCTGTCTGACCAGACACTATAAATTATGACATCCTCGCTGGTAAAATGTATACTCCCAAAGTCTTAAGTCAACACACCAGTAGAATGTATAAATTTAATAAAAATATTACAAAATTGTAACCACTCCCTTTTTTCCCTAAAATTTTAAGAACATTAAATATGTGAAAATTTAAAAAAATACTTTGGATATTTAGTACAGAAAATGTCAGATACTTAAGACTTTTACTCAAGTAATATTGTACAAGGTTCTACAAATAAACGTATTTTTTGTTAAGATACTTGCGCTCTGTACAAGACTTTAATTAAAAAAAAATAAAATAATGTTTCCAACTTGTCGCATGGAGACCAGGATGTCCGGTCTGTGACAGAGCATCTGTCTATCTTGACCTCCTCTACCTGAGGTTGTGCTATTTTGGGTAATAGATAAGTTTGCTTTGTTTCACACTTAGTCACTCCAAATGTATACTGTGAGGTTGCATGGTATCTTCGTTGCATCTGTATACTTTAGAATCAGGCCTTCGTCTTTTCCTTACCACAACTTCCTGTCGTTAAAAGTGTCTTCCTGTTTGCTCCGTTGACAATTTGACAAATCTCCTTCAATGTTTTTAAACACAACGTGCTGTATGAATGCTTTACAATCAAGACATGGTTTATACACTTGATGTGAAAGAATGTGTTTTACCAAATTTTGTCAATACCAAAGTTTCTCTTTCTCTGTTCTGCAGCGTGGGTTGGCTCCCTCTCCATGGGGATGATCTTCTTCTGGTCTCCAATCGTAAGCGTCTTCACGGATATTCTTGGATGCAGAGTTACTGCCATCGGTGGAGCAGCAGTCGGCTTGGTCGGTCTCCTGGCCAGCTCTTTTGTCACGTAAGCAAAATAAAAACTTTACTTTCAAGACGGAAATATAACATTTTCATGGTGTTTGTCATTGGTGATTTGCTGATCTGGTGACCTACTGACATCTAACTCAGGGATGTCAAACTCAGCAATCACGTGATCCTCTCTAGGAGGAACATATGGGTTGCGTGATTTCCCCGCGTAGGAGAAGCAGCGTCTGTAGCACTCTGTTGTTAATCATATCTTGGAATCTCATACTTATGTTGACACGAGTAAACACTCACACCAGCATGTTGAAATGTCTGATCCTCAGAAAGCAGCCTCTCCACCGCCTGCAATTCTTCAAACTTGTTAAGTGTCATTAATAAATAATTAAACACCAAACTGCTTATCAAGTGACTGTTGAACCATGTATAATAAATGATGTGAGGATTTACCGTTGCCTTGTGTATCTCTGAAAGTGCAAGGTTCAAAATTTCCCCGGTCATATAACCTTGAGATTTGTTGACTCGGACAGAACTTTGGAACCACCCGTGGGTGCCAATTTTTAGTATTTCATGATTCAAACATCGGAGAGAAAAGAAATCTGTGGAAGGAGCTTCAACGTGTTTACAAAATGCTACCGTATTTTCCGGACTATAAGGCGCACCTAAAAACCTAAAATTTTCTCGAAAGCCGACAGTGCGCCTTATAGTCCGGTGCGCCTTATATATGGCCCAAATTCCTAAATTTAACCTGGCCCGAAGCATTGTGTCATGAAATCAATCATAAGTGGCCCGCTGAAGACTATGAATCATGAATCAAAAAGACTACAGATAATTATTTTGTGATTATAAAGTAATTTGTTGCGTCTGAATTTGAAATATAAAAGATAAAATGGAGAATGATTTGATTTGGATTAAAAATCTGACATGATGCATTAATGGTGCGCCTTATATAAGGACAACGTTTTAAAATGGGCCATTCATTGAAGGTGCGCCCTATAGTCCGGTGCGCCTTATAGTCCGGAAAGTACGGTACATGTTTGTCACCTCATGCACTTGCCTAACTGTGTAACGGTGTGAATGTGCAAAGTCAATAATTTCATGAATCCAAGTTCACGTGAGGTCACATTCTGCTGGAATCTGTTCAGTACCAGAACATGTGTGTAGTTGAGACAGCAGATTAATTAACGGGTGTGGTTACATGCAAAACATAACTTTTATCTGCGTGGCAAAAAATGTGAAACAAGCTGATAACAAATGTGCCCATTTGTGTGACGTTAAAAAAACCCAATCTTAACCTTCAAGCATTTTTCATTGCCTTTTTGCTATTTGCAACAACAACAAAAAAAAGTCTTATCTTTTCATTCCCTTGCAGGTCTTTAGGCCCAATGTACTTCACCTATGGGATTGTGTTTTCCTGCGGCTGCTCCTTTGCCTACCAGCCCAGCCTGGTCATCTTGGGCCACTATTTTAAGAAGCGCCTTGGCTTGGTGAACGGCATTGTGACTGCTGGCAGCAGCGTTTTCACCATCACCCTTCCCTTCCTGCTGTCTTGCCTGCTGGATAAAGTGGGCTTGCAGAACACCATGCGCTTCCTTTGCATCTTCATGTTTGTGCTCATGTTGGCCGGCTTCACCTATAAGCCTCTGCTGCCTCGCAAACCCAGTAGTGCACGTGGTGGTTGTCCACCTCTGAGCCAGATCTTCAACGTCAACATTTGGAAATCCGTGGGATATCGCATATGGGCTTTCGGTATCCCGGCGGCACTTTATGGCTACTTTGTGCCTTACGTTCATCTGGTAAGCTTATTATCGCCGCACGTTTAGCATTTAGCGCTTGCTATTCTGTTGTTCTCATTTTAATATACCAGCAGTTTGAAATCATGGATTTATTTCCATATTTCATTTTTAAAAACACATGCTGGGAGAGGGAGAGAGAAAGTGTTAGCTTGCTTGACCCTGTTGTCGCACTTTAAGGAAAATGTTCTGTAACAATATGGGAACCAAAGAACGTATCTTCCTGGGAGCGCTGCTGTTTTGGTCCTCCATCATCCCGTCCTAAGGTTCCTAGTCGGTGTTTTTCTCTTCTCCAATGTCTGCTACTCAGGCTGGGGTCTGACTGGGGCAAGGCTGCAACCTCAGCGCCACGCCTATGCTTGTCACAAAAAAAACAACGGGCCTCAGTGGTGTGACAGTGCAGGGGAAAATAAAGGGAGGATGAAACGTGTGTCAAATAACACATTGTTCGGTTTCCCAGGAAAAGTGCGACATCAGAACCTCAAACAGTGAAATGTTATCTAGTAATTTGACATAAGAGCTTGAAAATTGCTACACTAGCTTCTTGAATAGTCTCCATGGCGATCACCTGCTTTTGTTGTCTGAAGTAGTAATGGATCAGCCTGCTGGGACTGAAATACTGTCTGTGGTTTGTCTGTGCAACCTTAGAATCAGACCTGGAAGTCTTAATTAACAGTAATATTAATTTGTTTTTCTGTTTGTCGGTATTGGCAATCAATAATTGTAACTGAGTGCCACATTTTGGATCATGTTGTAATGGTCCATTTTCTCATTAATATGTACATTGTTCTTGATTTGTTTCTGTTCCACAGATGAAGCATGTGGAGGAGCGCTTTGGGGTGGATTCCAATAAAGAAATTTTGCTCATGTGCATCGGCATCACATCTGGTTTTGGACGACTCATTTTCGGCAGGGTTGCCGACTACGTTCATGGGGTCAACAAAGTCTACCTGCAGGTATGTTTGCAGCCCCAACACACCAATCCATCTTGATTTATCTCGCAGCATTTGAGTGAGAGATACTTCAATATATACATATAGGGGATATCTTTTAGACTTGGAGCTCTTTATTTATGTATTTATTTATTTTCCTCATAACCACGGCAACAAGTTCGTTTCATCTTCCTGACTCAAGTCTTCACATGTGAAGTAAAAAAATGGAATAGTCTATTGGAAAGGAAGGATGGGGGGGCAGTTGAAATAACCGTGATAGATTGATCATTTTTGATGTTTTTGAAGCGTGTGAATTGAGACCAAAGAACTCTACAAAGAACAATATATATAAATATATATATAGAAAAAAACCATAAAATAAATCAAGGTAAAAAAATAATGACGGACAATTCCAACATCTCCATCCTCCCAGGTGACTTCCTTCTTCGTTATCGGCCTGATGTCTATGATGATCCCGCTTTGCAACATCTTCGGAGGGCTGATCGCCGTGTGTCTGCTTATGGGGATGTTTGACGGCTGCTTCATCTGCATCATGGCTCCCATCGCCTTTGAGCTGGTCGGACCTGAGGATGTGTCCCAAGCCATCGGTTTTCTCCTGGGTCTCATGTCCGTGCCCATGACTGTGGGACCCCCAATCGCAGGTAAAGGAGGACAGGACTGCAGATCTTTTTTGTATGATAACACTTTAATTATTTTTGTACAGCATTAAAACATCCACTATGTAAATAAAGCATTAGTTGTAGTTTTATTATCAATAGATAGGTGGATGGATAAATATCATTTCAGACAGGCAGCTGATTTGCGCCCACTAGTGTTCAGTTTGGCACATTACATACCTTGATTTTATTTCAATAAGACAAACATGACTAATTTACTCTGTACAAAACCAAACTTTTTACATTTTCGTTCCATGATAGCATTTTATTTATATTGGACTAAATCGGGACTGATTATTTTGAGGCACTTGAATACAGTTGCTTTATTAATCGCCGATGTCACAAAATTGCGCCCCTCTCTTTGTCTCGTAGGCTTCCTCAGGGATAGATTGGGAAACTACGATTTGGCCTTCTACCTGGCAGGCATCCCCCCGCTCATTGGAGGGGCTATGCTATGTCTGATCCCATGGGTGGAGGCCAGGAGCAAGAGAGCAAAAGAAGAAGCGCTCAAGGACGTCAACCAAAAGATGTTAGAACACGAGAAGCCTCAGGAGGATGCACAAATCAAAGCTGGGGAGTCAATCCTCTAATCGCTGCACTGTGACGCAAAAAAGGGTCTGACTAAGACAGTTTGTGCGCGATTAGTAAAGATCCTAACGAGTGCCTTCAATAGCAGGTCTTGCAAATGCCAAAGTGAGGAAACAGAGGTTGAAGTACTTTAATTGAACATGAATGTAATCACGAGGAACTATGCAATGAAATTTGAAGTCTTTTAAAATATGGAAAAGTGCTTTTATTCTGAAGGGAAACTGAAAGGAGGCTGCCGTCCCTTTTTTTTTTTTACTCGTTCATGACGGATGATACTCAAAAGGGAAATCCCTTTATCTGTGTTCGGGCCGTAATGTGAAAGTGCATTTAGGATTTTATGATAAAAAAGCAGTGGGTTTCCTAAATTTTTTTAAATTCGTAAACTGAATTAGTGGTCCATGTATCGCCATTACGTCAACATCTTCCTAACAAGCAGACTCTCAACATTTGAATTGTCTGGAGTGTAACAACACAATGAATGTAGTTTGTGAATCATAATAAAATTTAGATTAATCAGATCGTAACAAGGTCCACTTTCCAAACAACAGGTGAATGACCTCATAAAAGGACCTATATGGGGCAAGGAAATAAACAGAGAATGTGTGTTTGAATAATCATTCATTTAAGGCCACATGTGGCTAAGAGGTGCACAAATGAAAATTCTCCCAGCCAGTGAAACATCATTGCATGTGAAAATTAGGATTTCCTTTCAAATATATAACATACTTTTTTTTTTTTTTTTACTGCAGTCTGGAAAGTTTGGAAACATTGACTTGAAAATTCCGCTCGCCAGACTAATTCTGCATTCGGGGAAGGTGGGAATGTAAACAACAAAGATGGCTGCTTTGTTGTTCTCGTTTATCACGACGCATTTTGACAAATCAGGCACTTCTAAAAGGATTTTGATGTGAATTGGAAAATCTGGCTCTTAGTGACGCAAAGGTCAGATTACGTCAAATGAGTTTACGAAATGTCCGTTGGATTCGTGTTTTATTTATTTCCGTTTCTTTTTTGCAAAATGTCATGCCGTAATTGTCATTTGCTTATTTACCAGAGACCATTTATGCTTTAAAAAGTGAACATTCTCAATCGTAATAACGACCACATGTAATTACCAATCAAACAATCATTTTGTTGTTGTATTTTGCTTCACAGAACTGTGACACACATTACCTCAGATGTGGAAAAAGTAACTGACGTGTCCGTCCATACATCAGAGGCTTTGTTCATGTTTCAATGTTTGCATGACAAGCTGAGTCTTGGAAATGAATCCAACAAAATGTCTCAAATCTTTTACATCTGTGGTGTTTATATACAGTATAATGAACGTTGGCCTATCATACCATTTCATCCTCATAGTTGCCTCTTCTTTCTGATCAGTCATTTCCCCAGTGCACATGACTATCAGACATCTTGCTAAACTGTCTGCCATTGCTTTGCCTTGCTATGTCAATATGCATAATCTTAATTTTCCCATATCCTCATGGTATGGGATTTATTCCACCCGAAGAGACAATAAGTGCAGAATGTATATATTTTGCTTTTCTCTGCAGTAATTACTTACACATACAGTGCCTTATAAAAATGCCTTATCTTTTTATGTAACATGTTTTTCTTTTTTTCCCGTGTCATGTTTATTTCTGCTCCATGTTTGAAAGCATTTCTGATGATCTTATAGCATTTTTTTTTTTTTTTTATTCTTTATAATTGTACTTTAAACTATTCACTATTATCAGTGCATTTGTGCATGTTGACCTTTCTGCAAGTACAGATTATTGTTCTGTATAAAGACAGCTATTTCCGTTCCTTGTATGTAGTCCAACTTGTGAAATGTTCAACGTTGACATTTTATTGTTTGCTGTGCTGGGTTTTAAAATTTCGAGTACCATTGCCACGGGATAATGGCACAATGAAAGGGATTTTGTGAAAACTGCCATATCAGTGAACAGTCCAAAAAAAGAAAGTCACTATGTACATACCATGTTTGTTCAGTTGTTGCTTTCCCTATCCTACAGATAAAAAAAATTGACTGCTGTGGGCAATTTGATGGCAGGAATATGTGAGTCCATATCAAGAGAACCGATTAGGTATTTGTGATTTGTCATTTTCACATGGATGCAGTATTATTCGGATCCCTTGATACTCTGCCACAAATAAATATTTAACAAATAAATATACAATTGACCTGAATGCAAATACTATAAGATATTTCTATTCTTACATTTTAACACAAAAAGTAATCGTTTAGCTTATCCATCCAGTTTTCCTAAATTAAATGCACACCAATCTTGCTCATGCACTCATAATACAAGACGAAACAAACCTAAGTAAAAATCAACATTTGGAATCGTGAAGGATTAAGTGTCAATGTGCTTTTCAGATATGATTTGAATGAATGAGCCATTGATTGCAGTATGCAAAATGACCTTAGCTGTCTGACAATTGATGACTGATTGGCCTTTTGCTTGACTGAGAGTACACGAAAACAAAGTCACTACAAAGAAAATGAAATTATATCGTACATTAAGCTCAGCAAAATATTGCTTTGTACTTAGATTTGTTCCATCTTGATCATGTGCCTTTTGCATGACTGAGCGTACATGAAAGCAAAGTCACTACAAAGAAAACTAATCGTAAAATAAGCTCAGCAAAATGTTGCTTTGTACTTTGTTCCAACTTGATAATGTTCTGAAGATGTGTGAATTTTATTTCATGAATCCCTGAATGTGGTGGTATGATACACACTTGGCCACCCTTCGCTGGTAGCCTCATTAAAAAAAAAAAGTCTGACTACGCCCCTGACGTCTCGTACGAGGGAAGAATTCACAAGTATTTGACAAACTGACGTCGGTCGAACACCTCACGACGAACGGCGTGGAAATCGATCGGCGAGCGCCAGCATCAGGGCAACTCGTTTGATTGCAATGAACTCATTCTGGAACTTTTCTTACTTTCTCGCGTCATCGTCGTCGTGGTCGTCGTGCTCACAAAGGCTGGGGGCTCGCCACAAAGCCGCGGCGGAGCGCGTCCAATGGAGAAAGGCCAAATGTGCAGAAGGCTCGTCTACTTTCAAAGCGCCTTTGTGGCCTTTGACGCTCGAAACTATACATGCTCGAGATCTGCTCTCTTGTCTTCACATTCGCCGAAGCCATTGAAGAGAAGAAGCGACGATCCAGCCATTGAAGAGAAGAAGCGACGATCCAGCCAGCCCAGCCAGCCCAGCCCAGCCAGCCCAGGCCAGCCAGCCCAGCCAGCCAGCCAGCCAGCCAGCCAGCCAGCCAGCCAGCCAGCCAGCCAGCGTTCGACTGATCGATCGATCGATAGCCACCAGATGGACACGTTCCTGCTCCGGCTCCGTTTCCGCCTCCTCCTGCTGCTCCTGCTGCTGCCCCCGGTGGCGCCAGGTGACGCGCGCGGGCCGTGCGACTTTATCCGTCTGATTTGGACGGCTAGTGTTTTGTCTGATGATGCTGGTGATGATTGAGTTGGCCTCCAAACGCGCTACTTTGGTGGCCGCCTGAACGCTTGTGCTTTTCCAGATGACTGTCCTGAATGCGTTGGCGCCGAGGGCGAAACAAAGGAGTGCAAGTGCAAGATTGGCAGCGAACTCAAGATGAAAACCAACCCCGAAACTACCGCAGCCAATTGGACGGACCCGACTGAGGCAGCGATTTCTGTCACCGCCGGCAGGTACACTTTGCCTGCCGACAAGAAATCCCTGACGCTCAAACCAGTGAAAGCTGAAGATGGCGACAAGGTCTACATGGCCACCTATTCTGGATCCAAGACCCAGAAGTTCAAAGTCATCCCTTTGGGTGAGTTTGATGCTGGCTGGCTGGCTGGCTGGCTTTTTGCGAGAAAGCCAAAGAAAATGTGTAAAGATGATTCGATGCTTGCGGGAGGGAGGGAGGGAGGGAGGGAGGGAGTAAGGGGGCTCGAGGAAAACAAAAGGTGACCAACGGGAGTGCCTTTGCGTGCGTGCCGTCGCCCGAGCCAGCAAGCCAGCCCGATGAGTCGGTACTTTTTGCTCAGCCAGCCCGACCCGTGTGTGTAACTTCTGTGCCGTCTCTGCTTTTCTGCTTCTGACAGTCGTGTGCGAAACCGACAACGGCCCGTGCAACGTGCCGCAGGGCCAAAACGTCCGATTGAAGGCTGGCAACGCCGCCTACTCATGGTTCCTCGGAAGCGTCAAGAAAACAACAGAAGCTGGCAACTTGGACATCCTCGGCGTGGCTAAGACCCACAGCGGGAAGTACGAGGCCAAAGAAGGCGCAGACGGCGCAGGCGCCGCGAAGAAGACCATCCAACTTAGTGTTAACAGTAGGTTGCATGTCGCCGAGCAGTCTTGCGCTGCTGCCTAACCCTAACTGGAACGCTGTGCTGCGCCGTGCCCGGCCAGTGCCCGACGACGTAAAGCCAACGCCAGCGGCCGCCGACTCAAACCTCCGCGACAAGTCTGGCCGCCAGCTTGAGGTCAAAGCCAGGAGCAGCGGCCCTGCCAAGGTGGGCGCCGAATGGAGCCTGGACTGCGTGGTCACCCAGAACGGCACCCGCGTCACCCACGTCACCCACTTCGCCTGGTTGAAGGACGGCCTAGTGATGTCGGGCCAAACGGGCGCCGAATTGGCCTTTCCGGCCCTCAAGGCCATGGACGCGGCCGCATACAGGTGCAAGGCCGGCGACGACGAGTCCCCCAAATACGTCTTGACGGTTGGTGAGTCAGGCAGTCAGGGAGGGAGGAGTGGCGGCCTGGCCTGGCCTGGCCTGGCCTGGCCTGGCCTGGCCTGGCCTGGCCTCCAGGTGACCATGTTTCTTTTCCCCAAGTTGGCAGCGGTGCCGTGGCGCCGTCCTCCTCGCTGATGCTGCTGCTGACGCTGAGCCTGCTGCTTGGCCTCCTGTGCTGCTAGATCTTGGGCCGCCAGGTGGGCTCGGCGCACCTGCTCGCCTACTCGCTGACGGAGCGTGCTTCTTTTTGGCCGTGCATGCAGCTCGTCCGTCCGTCCGTCCCCGGCCGGGAGACAGACGCCAGCTCGGGGGGCCCGCCGCCGCCGCCGCCGCTGGTCACCCCAAATAAAGCAGACAACTTTGCATGCTTCAAGTTGAAATAAAAACAAGAGTTTGAAATCCATTAGAATAGGAATAAGGAATGCTTAACGATTTCCTTGATGTGGCGCTTGAATTTGTTTTGCTCCGTGGCGCTGCATTTCTTTCTTTCTTTTCTTCAAATAAAAATGCATTCAATGCACACGTGTGCGTGCGTCCTACTTTCCCTTTCACCTCGTTCAGTGGCGTAGCCAGGAATTTTTCCAGTAGGGGCGCGCGCCCATAGGAAAAAAAAATCGAACATCACCCACGCCGTTCGCTGATCGCTAAAACAACATCCGGGTCCGGGAGGCAAACGGTGAATGGATAACATCGCGCACATAGAATAGCGCAAGCACATTCGCGCAAGACCGAAAAAAAAAACGCCATGAAAATGAAGAATCGAAAAAGCTCGATTTTTTTTCAACCGGGGCGCAGGGAGTCCTAACCGGGGCGCCAGTGCTGTTGATTCTCAGAATTCTGCGTACAGAACGGTAAGAGCTTGTCGCATTCTTCCAAACACTAGAGGTCGCTCATTTCCTTCAAATGCCTAATAAATTACTACCAAGCACATCAAAACGGGGAAAAAAATGAGGAGGTCCCACTGTGATAAATAATGCATGCTGCGAAATATCAATCCCACCTGGCGCTACTGCTCGTTATATTTCTTGACGAATACATAAAAAAACCCATTTAAAAGTGGATCACTATCGTGAAAGTTGTTTAGAAACCTTAACCCGTCTCACTGACGTAAGCCCGAAATTTACGAGGGCAGTACGAGTTGGGGCTCGTCTTTATATAGGCGATCTTTGCGTGGGATGCACCCCGACTCACTGACGCAAGGCGACGCAAAGCACTTTGCAGTCACCTCTGACCCGCCCCCGCTGTTGACATGATGACGGGCGAACCGGGACCTTTCCCCTCGTTAACGGAGAGAGGTTTACCTGTGGAGTGAAAAGCGCAGACGACCAGCGAGACTTGGTAAAATTCACCCTCGTCAAGTGACGACAACACGTCGCGCTGATGTCAGTTGTGTCTTCACCCACCGCCGCCGCCGCGGTGAAAAAGAAGCACGTTCGCTTCGCTAGCATGGACGACGAGCAGGAAGAGGACACCTTGTTCGACAAAAGGAAGGACGCGGAACGAGGCGGGCTGAAGAGTGCACTCAAGGCGACCAAGAGGAAAACGAAATCGGGATGCGGCGACGAGGTGAAGGTGGTCGGAGGGGGCGGATACACGTCGTGCGGCCGCTGGATGGTCAGCCTCACTCTCTGCGCATCCTTTCTCGGCCTGGTAAGAAGACATAGTCGTTGAAGACGTGTCATAAATAAAATCAAATGAGATCATTTTTTTCTGTACATCAAAGTGTGACAAGGTAGCAGGGGCGTAGAGGGCGAGGCATCCTGGGGGGGCATCACTACTGAAGGGGGTCCATATGATGTCAATCAGCTTGGAGAAAGAGGATTAATATTCTCACCTAAATGTCTTCTTCTCCATGACTAAAAAAATACGATAAAAACACAAATGTTTAGGATTATCATTGTCACTTAAATGTTTCCTGCTTCCCCATAATGACATTGCATTTTGAGCGGTCGTAATTTGTTGCCTATCATTGCTAACTACTGCAACAATCTGAATTAAAATGATGTATTTCATGCTGTTTCAGTAAATGTCTAGCAAAAAAAAAAAAAAAATTCCACATGTGAACCTGGACTATATAATTTATGGACGGGCTAACGCGACTAGAGAAACACAGCTTCGTATGCCATTAATGCATTTAGGGACAAGAAATGATCTTTTGAGAGTTTCCAAAATAGTCCAACACATGCTACAGGTCGCACATTAAAGGCAAGTGTGCTAACTCGATCCGTTGAGCCACCAGTTGAACCAGTTTTTCCAATTTTGGCAGCCTTGTGCTAGAAGCTCTGCAACCTTCATAGAAAGGCTTACTGGTAAAACTTGATCATATTGTTTGCAAAAGTAAAATAGTAGTCAAACACCGAAGAAGTGACGGAAGAAGGAATGTAAGATAACTGAGTGAAAACAATTGCAAGGAAATAATCTCACTGAATCCCACATCAAATCAAGATCTTTGTGTTTCAGGGAATGGGGATCTCGGTCATCGGACCTACGTTTGAGGACTTGGCTTTCAACGTGAAGAAGAACATCAGCAATATCTCCTACATCTTTGTCGGCAGATCTGCAGGCTACATCGGTGGCTCACTTTTGGGAGGTGTCCTTTTTGACTGCATGAACCCCAATCTGCTGCTTGGTAAGCCCCGCCCACATGTCAGTCAGTTTTCTTAAACCAAATTTTGTTCTTCTGGATAACTTTGCCCTCCAGGTTTTTCTATGCTGATCACTTCGTGTGGAATGTGCGCTATCCCTTTCTGCAAACATGCTCTGCTTCTCACTGGCTTCATGTCCAGCGTTGGCATCTCTATGGGGATTCTGGATACAGGTAACAGGCAACAGCTAGGGATTCAAATTCGCATCATCACGTTGTAGAATTCAATTTTGGCTGCCATTTTGAAAAAAAAAAAAGCACAAAAAAGGAAAGACTTTGTGTTTTTTCTTGTCTTGCAGGTGGCAATGTTCTCATACTGAACACGTGGGGCGAGCAGGCTGGACCTCACATGCAGGCGCTCCACTTCAGTTTTGCGGTCGGCGCCTTTGTGTCGCCCATCATAGCCAAGCTGCTCTTCGGGCACAACGGCAACAGCAGCCACCTCACGGAAACCATCTTGAGCAACGCCACGTCCCCCATCGCAGCGTGGCCCATCGCCAACGACGATCACGCCATCCTCCAGTTCATCCAGAGAGGAGGCGGGGACCTCAAATCCATGTGGGCTTACATCGTAATCGGCCTGTTCATCCTCTTCACCTCCTTCCCTTTCTTCTTCCTCTCCGTCCGCAGCGACACGTCCCGTGACAAAGGTCGAACGTCCTCCGCAAAGCCCCTTGTGGCCAGACATCACACGGCGCTGGTCGTCCTGCTCTTCTTCTTTTTCTTTGCCTACGTTGGTGCCGAGGTAGCCTACGGCTCCTTCATCTTCACTTTTGCTAAGGATTACGCTCAAATGAGTCAGTCCCAAGCAGCCGGGCTGAATTCTTTATTCTGGGCGACGTTTGCTGCCTGTCGGGGGCTGGCCATCTTCTTCGCTTCTTGCATGTACCCAGGCACCATGATACTCTTCAGCCTGGTTGGCTCGACGCTGTCCTCCCTCTTCCTCTGCCTCTTTAGCAAGGACAAAGCCATGCTGTGGATTTGCACCGGTTTATACGGAGCTTCTATGTCCTCGACATTCCCCAGTGGGATTTCTTGGTTGGAGCAGTACACCACCGTAACGGGCCGCTCAGCGGCGGGATTCGTGGTGGGCGCCGCCCTGGGCGAGATGGTGTTACCAGCTCTCGTCGGCTTCCTGCTCGGGAAGATTCACGGACAGCCCTTGCTGATGTATCTGTCGCTCATCACGGCTACCTTCACCGCCATTCTTTTCCCGGTTATGTACAAGCTGGCCACCGTATCCGCCGGTCCCATCAGGAAACGTCACAGGAGGTGCCGAGCGGACGCCGACGACAGCGAGTACCGACAGGCGCTGCTGGATTCAGGAGCCGTTGACGAAGAGGAGGAGGAGAACGAGGCCGATCAGTGGAACGATGCAGACTTTGAAGTCATTGAAATGGACGACACGGCAAGTCTCAGCGGTTCACCCAATAAGGAGGGGTCTCCCTCAAATACTAACGGTGACGGTGGTGTGCCGACCGAACCTGCAAAAGGTTCCCCATCTGTCGACACCATCTCCCTCGTGGGAGACTCACCCAAACGCAAACTGATGCTCTTCCCTAACAGAGTCAAGAGAGACTGAAAACCCATCCTTTCCAGATTCTTCAACACCTTGATTTGTCCGTAGCCTGTGTAACCTGATGAGATGTTTACTTGCACAAGAAGTTAATTCACTGTCTGGCCAGAAATGTATATATTGTGTGCCTTTACCTCATTCACTGGCAGCCCAGTTCAAATTGATCTTGTACTTTTGTAGCCGTCAGTGGCAGCGAATGAGTTAATTATGTCTCCATTTAAAAAAAAAAAAACGATGTGCAGATGTCACGACTGGGTGCCAGTTCTTATGTTTAGAAGTTAAAGCGAGTATAGTTTCTATTCATCAATTCTCTATCAGTGAAGGGTCCAACACTCTTTTCACACTGCACTTATCAATGATGGTCACATTGGGCTGATGCAGCAACATTCTCCAATTAAAATTCTACAGCAATAAACCAACCAATGGGAAGAGCCTCCCTGTTACTTCCTGTCATCCTTACGCTAGGCTCTGGGGCAAATGCAAAAGAAACCCAAGTGCTGTGATAGTTTACAAAAGGGGTGTCAAACTCTTTTTTTGGCGGGCCGCATTGTAGTCATAGCTTCTTTGGGAGAGCCATTATGACTCAACCCAAATAAATGTATGAACACCTCATATTATATACAGTCAAAGCTACAAAACAAACTGACAAATAACTCGTTTTCAAATCAGACGAGTTGTTAGAAACCCTAGCTTCCAGGGGCGTCGACCTCCAGTCCTCGAGGGCCGCGTTCCAATATGTTTTCCAAGGTACCCTCGTTAAACACACTTGAGTGAAAAGTTCAGTTCATTTTCATGGTCTGGAGGAGCCTAACTTTTCACGCAGGTGCACTTAACGAGGGAATCTTGGAAAACATGTTGGAACGCGGCCCCCGAGAACTGGAGTGGAACAGGGAGTACATCTTAAAAAGGTGTTTTGACCTGCAAAACTGATTAGAATAAATCTAACGTGATCAATTAACTTCTATTGAAATAAACCTGATAAGACTTCTACAGCATTTGCACAATAAATGATCAAAATATGACTTTTTTGGCCAGGCAGTGTTGTTTGGAAGCTACATTGGCTGATGGAAAATCAGTGCCTTGCACAAGGACAGATTGATGTTCATAAAATCCAAGTAAGCTGCAAAGATTGCATCCGACTTGTTCAAAACTGTGCTGATAGCTGTAAAAATGTGATTGTTTTCTCCATATTTGGTGAAATGTTTTTTGTCTTGTGTGTGTGCTGAGTGCAATTAAGTGTATCATCACTGTGATCCAACCTTTTATTTTAGAAAAACATTTGAATACAATGACTTTTTATTATATCAATTTCAACCCACAGCAATATCCATTAAAAGAAAAAAAAAGTAAAGAAAAACATTTTTATTTTTACAAACAAGAGTCAGATCTGAACATGTTTGGATGACAGCACAGAAATGCACAGAGACAAATTATCAAAACACAGTATTGCACCAGTCCCAAGTTAAAAAACAAAACAATTTCACACTAGATGAGCATGAATACAATCAAAATGGCATCCCTGAATAGAATGTTTAAAAACAGCATTCAGGCTGGGGATGTAATTGGTTTTATGCTGATATAGTGACAATGTACTTATGAATCATACAAGGTTTATGTACATTAAACTGGAGTCCAAAGTCCAATTATTATTAAAACAGGTCACAATTATGTGTGGCTGTCACAACCCACACCAGACTCAGTGACTGGGGTGACTGTCATTTTAGTTGTTTTTTTAGGAAGCTGAAGATAGCTTTAATCAACAAATAATCATAAAGACATACACATGCCCTATGAGGGAGGCTCAAAGCAGACAATACTGTACTTGTATAACAAATACTGTTAGTAGTTAACAATGACACAATGACAACCCAACGAGGTTATCAGGTGAAGCACCATTGAAATGTTTCAAAATGAACACTGAGATGATAGCGGCGAATCTGCCATTTTAGCACCAAGTGAGCCGTGACGTCGGGTGGCCATCACAAGTCGTCGAGCAGCTGTCGCAGGTACGGCGCCTTGGAGAGCTGCCTGCTCACTCGACCCAGCTTGTAAAGGACGGGACAGTCCAACGACACGCACGGGACCTGGCGCTCGGCGCAGCCGCTGCAGTTCTTGCAGATCTACGGGACAAAACATGATCGCGGTTAGAACTTTTGCCGCTCGTAAAAAATGCACGTGATTTTTAGTTGACCTTGAGTAACTGCTCCTGTTCTCTCTCCTGCTGCCTCATGTCCTGATGGAGGGTGACGACCACGCGTTGCGGCGACGCACGGCACCGCGAGCACACGCCCAGCTGGGTCAGCTCGTCACACACGGGACAGTGCAGCGTGGTGAAATACTGTGAAATGGTGCCCTTCCTGGCCACGTCCTCTCCGCCGAAACCAGACGAGCACGAGGCCTTCTGGATCTGGCCAAAAAGAGAACCTTTCAATAAATTGACCTGCAGGGGGCGTGTGTACTCTGAAATTGCCACAAAGCAGCACTTTGTGCTCTTAACGCCCTCCTTTGTGCTCTGTGACTCTGATGAACAGGAAACGGGAAGATCCGCTTTCTCCGAGCAGCCTTACCCTGGGAAGCTCCTGGTACCAGCTGAGCACGTCGACGCCAATCAGCTGGAACATGCGGCCAAGCGGAGGCAGGATCTGCTTGGTGATGTAATAGGTGGCGTTGAGGCGGAGGCCGGGGTCCTGCAGCACTTCCAGGGGCCGACGGACCAGCTGGATGAGCGGCAATCCGGGCATCCCGTAGACAATCACGTAGGGGACGCGCTCGCCCACGCGAGGCTCCAGGCGACGGTCGTATGCCATCATTCGCCTGGACCAATGACAGCCAACCTTTTCACATACCGACTACTGTATCTAACAACTTTCATTTTCTTAACGCGGAATCATAATCAAGCCTCCTCGAAATGCAACTGAAACTCCAAAGCATACTTGATTATTAGTATGCATTGGTTTTGCACACAGAAAAACATCAGACAAGCCTGACATGATACAAAAAAAAAAGGATTGAGCACTGCAGTGTCAATCCAGTCTTAGAAACCTGACATGCTCAGCCATTAAAAGCATCGTTGCTAGGCAACAGGATTGGCTACCGTGTGTGGCCAGACAATGAGCAGTAGGAGGATTCAGAGCAACAGCACGAGACAACAAGGTGTTTCTTGGTCTCCGACACACAGGCTAGTCATATAACAGAGCTTGAATCATTAGGAATTGCTTCTTTCATTTCATTTCCACACACCTGGTGAGTTCCAATGCCGGTACGCAGGCACCAGGCCGATAGGAAGCGCTGCCTCGATATTCCTTTGCAAAGGTTAGGTCCTGCATGCTGGCCCGGCCGTCCAGAACCTTCACGCACTGGCGTTGAACAAACTGCTTCACCTGGCTGATGTCCCGCGTCTCAAAAAGCAGCTTGATAGAACGTTCCAGAATCTGAACAGGACACAAAAAGGATTATTTTCATGAAGAGTGCAAGATTTGTGTCAAGTTCAAAATGAAATAATGACGAACACAAAAGATGAAAATGAAGAGCTGAGAATGAACAAACACTTGACTAGTTTGCTGGATTAGCGCATGACGTGTAGGGCTGGTTTTTCCCGTTACCTTGGAAACAGCCGGGCAGCCATCACGTCGCACCGTTTCAATTCCTTTGGCGTCAAACACCGGCTCCTTCTGGTCAAGGCTCTCGTACATGTAGCCCACATAGCGCTTCTTTGTCTGGAGCACGCAGGGCAGGTAGACCTTCTCAAATTTGAGCTTGACTGGCTTTGGGTTGGTTGCAGTCACTGCCTCGGCGATCTCATCGCCAATCTTAAAGGCCTGCTCTTTGGTGGCGCCTTTTAACAAAACAAACATGCTGCACAACAGGAAGCATCTTGTTATTTTCGGTCTTTGTCAAAAAGGCTAGCTAACGTTACAGAAAAAAAAAAATACCTGTCAGTGTCTCCATACACAACACGTGCTCCCCACTTTTTTGTGTCATTGACCATCTTGATGGCCCTCTCCAAAGTTTCTCGTGCTTTATGGACTATGCTGTCACCCACCTGAACACACATGAATCTATTTTTATTATTTTTGTTACAAAAGCAGTTTAGCAAAATGTCCGCATCCTCATATTATTTAGTGGTTTTACCTCAACGCTGGGCATGCGTCCAGAATAGTTGGCGGCAGCGTAGCCAAAGGTGACGTTGGCGATGAGCTTAAGTCCGAGCTGGCGGGCATGCAGCAGCTTCATTAGCGCTTTTTCCTGCTTGTAGGTTTTCATGGATTGCTTCACCATGATACGCGTGTTGAGGATTTCCTCCAGCATGCTGGGAAGGACACCTTTGCGCACAGACGACTGCAGACAACACAGATGAGAATAGTAGGGATGTAACCACTCAAGCAAGCCCCATTTTGATTACATTTTCAGTTCCTGATTTTTTTTTCTTTTTTTTATTAACATTATAGTACATCTGCAGGTGATGCAGTCAGTGAAAAAAAAAAAAAAAGTTTTTCCTTTTGCATCTTTCTAAAATTGAATCTGAAATGAATACCGTATTTTCCGCACTATAAGGCGCACTTAAAAACCTCCGATTTTCTCAAAAGCCGACAGTGTGCCTTATAATCAGGTGCGCCTTATATATGGAACAATATTGAGCCACTACAGCAGGCATGTCCAAAGTCTGGCCAGCGGGCCAAATGTATATATAGCGACAAAGTTTTAAAATGGGCCATTCATTAATGGTGCGCCTTATAATCTGGTGCGCCTTATATATGGACAAAGTTTTAAAATGGGCCGGTGCGCTTTATAGTGCGGAAAATACGGTAGTTGGTAAATTGCATTTGCCCCTGAATAATGATAAGTCATAAGTTATTCTAAAATGGATACATATTGCTACTTTACTGTACCTTGACAAAGGCAATGCCATTGGGTGACACAGTGATATCATTTCGGAGCTGGTAGAGGAGTTCAGGGGAAACCCGCAAAGAGGTGCAGCCAAACTTAAACTCATCTGTCCTGAAATCGACATATGAATGAAAAAATACAGCTTCAAAACTTTCCCAAAATACAAATATTTCCTAATATTCCGATTTCTTAACTCCTCAGCTATTGAGGACATGATAAAAGCATCTTATTCATGTGTGCGTCTGTCTGGTTCTTACGTTCCCAAGTCGTCCACGTGGCCCAGGCAAGTGGAGTAGCAGTAATTGTATGCGATGACGATGGAGGGATAGAGCGACTGGAAGTCCAGGACAATCACTGAGTTACTGTAAAAGCGTGACTCTGGCTCCATGATTAGGGGGAGACACTGAGGCGCCCTCTGGTGAGCTCGCTGCTGGATGCTTGGTGTTACTGGGATATAGTTGAGCGGCTTGGCCAAACGCAACATCATGGACTCAACACGGTACTGCATGGAGAAGAAGAAAAAATAATTCAAAATGTGTTTATCCATCTCATTTTCCAGATGCAGCAGAAAATGTAAGATTGGCTAACTATAGACAATTCTGAAATTATAGAGATCATGCAAGAATGTAACACAAACCTGTGACCCTCGAGTAAGAACGTGGAAGAACTGGATCCCAAACAGTCTGGCCAGCTCGCTGGTTCTGCCGATGATGTCGTGCTGCAGAAGTAGTTGCATAGTGCCATGCACTCGGCTCACATAATGGTCTACCATCTTCCACCTAACACGAATACACAACAGCGTTATAGAGCCAAAATTATATATATTGTGGCATGTACAGTATAAAAGCTGTGTGCAATTTTGAAAACATACCTGTAGAGGTCAGTGTTGTGATCAAACCAGTCAGACAAAGTGCGGGGGCTGTATAAGGGGAAGCGCTGGTGGAGCACATGAAAGGCCACGTTCTCGTAAGTGTAGTTATTCAGCGTCACCTGGAAGTGGGAGGAGCCCCGGGCAAAAAAAATATGCATAAGATCAAACCCGGAATTAAAGTTTGAGATGAAAGCAGGGGAGAAAGAGGTTTTGGGGGGGGGGGGGACATGTCAGGACACACACCTCCGTTTTCATCACCCTCCATAAATTGAGGACAATTCGTCCAACGATGTTGATCTCAGTCATTGTGTCTGCTCCATACTCATCCCTTTCTGCAGCAAAGCGGTTGTCTCTCGAGTCACCTGAGGACACACAGAGCCAGACAGGCAACCAATTACAGTCTGCTTTCCTTTCAGCTTGGGAGCTATGACAGGAAACCACAGACTATGACTCATCTTTATATACATCTTAAAACATAGTTGCAGAGAGATATGTGGCCTGGCTATGAAGAAAATACTAATACCGTATTGGCCCGAATATAAGACGGTGTTTTTTGCATTGAAATAAGACTGAAAAAGTGGGGGTCGTCTTACATTCGGGGTCTAGACATTATACCTATTCGCAACGCTAGATGGCGCCAGGTATCTTTAAAGCGAATGCTGAACTTAACTCCCCAGGCCAAAGCGAACCCCTGTCATGAAGAATAAAAATAGCGGTAGCACGAAAAATAAAAAATAGCGGTAAGAAAGAAAAGAGAATAAAATAAAAGAGATAACCGAAAATGGAAAAACCAGAAGCCATTCATTTACAAATGTGATTGCACTTTAGTTTACATATTTAAAGGTTCAGATATTAAGATGTGATACAGTTTTTGCATGATTTGAATGCGGCAAAATAACATGCTTTTCCTCTCAAATATATTGTTACAATCATTTGTTTCAGATGTACTGTAATCATTTTCTGTATAAAAATTAAATTTGGTGTTCAAAAATCTTTTTTCAAACTTGAGTCTTGAAAAAGAGGGGGTCGTCTTAAAATCAGGTTCGTCTTATATTCGGGCCAATACGGTAATAATAATAATAATAAACTTTACCAGTGTAAAGTCAGAATATTTTTTTCCCCCCAGAATTATATTGTAATTCTATTTTACCTGGCACACGTGATAGCTGTTGACAAAGGTCTACACCAACAACCGCAGCTCGTTGGAGAAGGTAGCCCCATGAGTGCATCTGCACCTCATATCCAAACAGGATATCTGGGTCAAACCTACAAAAACACAGAAAAACAACTTTCCAGATAAAGACTTCAACACATGAATACAATATTCCATAATCACAATATTAGGTCCCAAACCTTCTCATGACGGCGACCAGTTCTTGAAACAGCATATTCTCATCTGTGGCGTACTTCACCTGCAGCCCAGAGACACCTGACCTGACCAGCAGGGGCGCTGTTTTTCTGTGGCCTGCTGAGTCAAACCGATTCATCACTAAACAACTTTTGACAAGAATCAAACAATGAATTTTTACCTTGGTCACAACTCTCGTGGTCTTTACGCACCACAATTGCACCTGTCAATTGGGAGCAGTCTACATTCGGCAAAGGAGCGTCAGAAGTCAGGCAGTAGAATAAGGCACATATGGGGTCAAACTCGGGGTCAGCTTCGAGGTCACGTCGAGTTCGTGCATGAAGCTCCATACCCATTAGTGTGAGGTGCTGGACCTGACACAAAATAATTTATTCTTTAGACCATATTTTATATGCATATACTGGGTTTATAATTTGTGGACTCGGATGAAATCCCGCAACGTCACCGAGATAGCCATAAAAACTTTTGTGTGGGTGGCAAGAAGGCATTTCTCACCTCATGCAGAGCTTTTGCATCCTTTAGGTTTTGCAGGCTGACTTTGAAGCCGTAAGAGTTGGCTATGCTAGGACCTTCGATCTGAGAATTGTCTCTCTTTGGAGTATTCAAAGCAGCAAAATGGTTCTGTGCGAGATGTTTGAACACAAGGAGAGAGTCAATTTTTTTTTTTTTTAGAAATTACAAGTTTTAAAAGTCCATGTTTGGTTTTACCTTTATCTGTGTGTTAAGTAAGACTCTTCTCAATGGCTCTGCTTGGCTTCCCCTCCTATGCTGTATTCTCGTAGCAACAGGGTCTTCTACAATGGGAATGCCAAAGAAGTACCAATGAGGGAAGAAAAAAAAAAAAAAGGAAATTATCCAGAAAATGGCATCTTACCTTTAGATATGGGGGTGCTGCACACAGGTTCCAGATGTTCAGCGCTTTTCAGATGCTTCTTTAAAAACGGTGTGCTCTGAAGATCATGATTGCTCATTTCTTCTTTATTAGCGACACGAGAGCTGGGATTTCCACTCACTCTTTCCAAGGAGAATCCAGGTGAGAGGGCTTCAGGAGAATTTTCCCTTTTTTGGTTGAACTCATCAGTGGCTAAGCTGTTCCTGGGCTCCTGCCATGAAGGCAATTCAAAGGGGTCTGGAGAGCTGGCTTCATCATCCTCTGCTCTTTCATCATCTTCTTCAAGCTGGATAGAACCTTCATCTGATAGTAGACTCATTTCTCGAGAGTCGCTTGGATTCTTTGTGGGGGGCAATATTAGTGACAGGTTGCCCTTTCTTCTCCTTGGAGTTCTGAGGCGAGGTTTCCCGCACAAGTTGATGTTTGAAGTGGAGCAGCCGGGAGCAGCTGACTCGACAGTCTCCTTCTTTAGCAACTCTGCGTGTCTTATCCCTTTTTGTAAAGTCTCATACTGCTTCCTGGCTTCCAACCACAATTGCACACGTTCCCGACTCGGCGGCATTTTGCAGGGCACAAGGACTACTTGCTTCTCACCGGTCATGCCCGGGGGGTCAGTCACAGCCTGACCTTTACCTGGGTGTGCTCCCTGGGCAGGCTCAGACGGCATTGGGGCAGCGGTATAATGCGTCATGGCTGAAAAGGCAGTTTTCCAGAAATGCAGGCCCTCTAAAGACAATTCTCCACTGAATTCCTTCAACTCCTTGACTAGTCTGGTTTCCACCGCTAGCTTACGACCACCAACCTCCCTAAGGGGGAGAGACAAGCACAATTAGTTGAAGACAACCGATACTTAACATATTGACAGGCATGCCTAAATTCAATTTGATAACAAAGACTTTGAAATTGTTTTGATATATTCTCACATTGGCTTTCCCGGAGCATCAGAGGGGTCGCTGCAGAAGGGCTCCTGGAAGGTGGCCTCTGATATCTCCAGGTCCAGCAGAGTGCTGAGGATCTCCTCCCTACTCGGAGGGCACATGAGGGGCTTCAGAATGTTGGCTCCTCCCCCTGGTCCACGGCTCTGGCTTGCCCTCACCTGAGACAGTGAGCTGACTGAGCAAGGAGAGCTACTCGGTGTGGTGGAAGTCAATACGTCAATGCCTTCCAGGAGATCGCCTGTTGGAGAGCTTTCATTGCTGGCAAGGCATGCGGAGCTTAAAGACAATGGTAGGGCAGGTTCACACGATGAAAATAGGAGATCTTTTCCTTCACAGTCAAAGTCTTGAAAGGGGCTGAGGGTGTTGGCATTGATTGACGCTAAGTCACAATCTCGGTTCTGCAATTTGTCAGAGTCAATGAAAGTGAGGTGGTTGGATGGAGATGGTCCTTGATCGGATCTGTCAAAGAGATCAGGACTGGCGGGTTTCACTTTGTGCCACTCGGAGTCTTGCTTCAGTTCCTCTCCATAACCCGACAGTCGTTGTAGTTTCTTAAAGGCCAACGCGTGAGCAGAGACAGCTTCTTGACTGGCGTCGCTCAAGAACTTAACTGGTAAGATTTGATCTGTCAGGACGAACTGAGTACCACTGTACGGGCTGGAGAATTGCGTCTGATCAATGGCGTTGATATCAAATGAATAGTTCGGTGGGAGCTCCGGGGATAAGCTGTCTTCGATTAAATTGCAACTGTCCATATCTGGGTCGGACGGGAAGAGCAAGCTGACATCTGACACGCTGGATTGGGTGTTTGATTGGCCTTTCCGTATCCTTCGTTTCGGATCTTTGGGGTTGGTGGATTTGGGAGCTCGGGGTTTTCTCGGAGTTGGTTTTCTGGGTTTGGCTCGTTCAGTCGCAGGATCAAGCGATGCTCCTGAGTGAGGTCCGGCGGTTGATTGGTTGATAGCGTCTGGTTGACTTTTTGCCTGACCACGCTGACTCTTTTGGTAAAGTTTCTTGAGGACAGCCAAGCTGCATGGGGTCTGAGAGAGATTCGGTTTTGCATTTTCCAGGGAAGGTGTCTGAGAGATTGAGGCTTTTGAAATTTGGAACTCCTCCATGGAAGGCTCTACCTTCACAATTTGCACATGTGGTACCATGTTCTGACTGGCCTCCATGATAGAAACGTCATTGTTTTCTAACTTTGGTTCAACAGACTGGACTGTCGTACATGTCGTCTGGTTAGCTGAAGAATTATCTGGAAAAACGACGTGATTTTTAGGGTTCCCGGCCTTCTTCTTGTACGATCGGCTAGGTTTCGGCTTGTTTTCGGAAGGATTGATTGGTTCAACTGAACCCGCTACTTTCCTCCTTTGTCTTGGTGGAGCTTTAACGTTTTGTGAAGCTTCTAGTTTTTTGGGATCTTCCCCTGAAGGCTCAATGGCAGAATTCTTGTCTTTCTTTTTAGCATCTGTAGATTTCGGAGTATATCTCTTTTTTGTTACTTTGGTGGAGGACTGTGGCATTTGTTGTGCAAAACTAAGACAGGGATCAATGAGCGTGTTTTTGAGTTGTTTTGAAGTTCGAAGAGGGTCTGGTGGAGACCAAGGTTGAGGTGGTTTTGAATCTGTAGGACTTTGAGCTCGATCAGAAAGATAGCCTAATTCAAACATACGTTTTTCACAGCTCTTAGTCCTTTTGACCCTTTCACCCGGTCCAACTTGAAGTTTAGAGACGCTATCGCCTGTTTTTTTATTCGACGGGTTGACTTTAGACTTTCGCTTATATTGTTTTTTTGTCTTTGACTCGGGGACGGGAACCTCAACGGCAGTCGATTCCAGCAATTTGGGCCAGAAATTCTTTAAGGGGGCTAGTTGATTGTATTGATCCAACTTGTCTTTTGTCAGTGTTACTCTCTTCTGCTCTGCATTGACTTTGCACATTTTCACCAACATGTTTTTCTCTCCTTTAAATCTGTTGATAATAATGTACTTGATGATAACCGGGGGTTCTTTCTTACGTCGCTTCTGGGATTTGATCTCCTGCCCACTACGGATACCGCAACCTTTGAGGCGTTCTTTTCCAGGTGCTCCGTTTTTAGACCGTGTGCCACCCGAGTATTCGCCGTCACTGTCATAAAGCATTTTTCGTTTGGTCCTCAGAGTGTATTTACTACCAGGCAGGGATGAGGCTTTTGTACAAGTTACTTTAGTAGCTAAATCTTGCAGGAGGCTTAAAGTGTCGTCTGAGGTGTCTTTAGCTTCTTCTGAGAAACTAGGAGCAATGACGAGTGAATTTTCTCCAATAATCGGCTCGTGTAAAATGGATTCTGGCTTCGCTGAATTGTCCTCACAAACTAGCATTTCCGTATCCCCGATCCCCGGACGATCAGGTGTGACCGAGGTACAACCGATGCTAACCTGGCTGTCAGGGGTGGAGCTGTCATCCATGTTTAATTTGTTGCTCGGTCCCGATAATCTTTTCTTATTTAGTTTTAGCCTGGACCTACGATTCTGGGCTTGTTCTACTTTGCTGCATGAATTGGGCATCTTTTTGTTGCAAGGTTTCTTTCCGTTTAGGCAGTTGGAGAGAATGACACTCGGGAAGAACTTGTAGTGTGCTTCCTGTTGCGCTACGATCGTCTTTTCCGTTTTGTTTTCCTGATAGTCCTCGTACCTGATTTTGAGCTCACCGACATCTCCCTCTTCGCTATCTTTACTCATCTCCCCCTCCTGAGGGTTGAAAAAGGTTTCATTTTCAAGAGTTGGAGGTGCTGAGGAAATGTTTCTCAGGAGGGGGCTATGTCGATCCAACTGGCTGAGGTCAAGGTCCGTCTTGGTTGAGCAGTTTCTCAGCTCCGAATAGCAGAGGGAAAACGCCCTGTGGTTCTGAAGTATGGACAGACGGTTTGTTTCCACGTTTTTTATGCCCTTTCTTCTTTTGGTGACCTTATTAGTGTTGGATTGAAAACTTTCAAGATCATCTCTATCCAAAGCTAAAGATGCTTTCTTGTCATAGTTGTACAAAGGGTGAATGTCCTCTTTTTCCACGCAGGTGGCCGATACGTCCGGTTGGCTGATTGTTTTACAGGGAATGGGATGTTTGACGGGTGGGATGTAGGGAATTTTTTTATTCACTTTTAAGCCTGTTGAACATTCACTAATGCTCTCCTGACTGCTCTTTGACTGAAAGTGTGGTTGCTCCTTGTCCAAAACATGAACTGGGCTGTGCTCGGAGTGTTTGCACTCCAGAAAGATCTTGGCTGAGGATGGGGGTTCAAGGTGGATACTCTCGCCTGGGATACGAGTTCCTGTCATTATAATTTTCTCGGTGACTACAAGGGAGGACTGGGTTCTGGAGCCGCTGTCCGTTAAGGACGAATCTAGGAACGAACACAAAAAAAAATAAAAATAAAGTCACTCATGCTGGAGCCTATCGCAGCTAATTAATACAATTATATTTTATACAGTAGACCCCGAAACAAACATACCGCTGCTCTCATCTGCTGCCCCATCAAACTGGGGGATGGACAAATGAGCAAATAAAGAATTATTAGCGCTCCACTCCATGTCGTCATCGGACGATTCCTGGTGCTCATCGCTGAAGTTGTCCTGTGCCTCCTTGACACCGGACCTGCACATACCAGGACTACCGATTAATCGGCACTGACGTGGACAAACATTTACAGATGGTGTCAATGCAAAAACAGACCTTTGTAAAGATGAGCTTTCAAGGGGCTCGCTGTCCCAGCGTTGTGACATTGTCACACTGAGCTGCGCCTCTTCCTTGTCTAACTCTGGTCTTGCCTCCTCGTCGTCACTGTTGTAGTGACAGTTTTTGGTACTCGGAAGGGACTGGGACTGTGAAGTGTGCAGACCAGGAGTCCTGCAGTCATCCGCTAAACCTGCCAGCAAATCAATCACGGCACGGTCTTGGCTGCTGTCTGCACAGAAAACAGGAACGTTACATTAATTATGATCAAGCAACTCCTTTCGCAAAGGTGTTCGTGTTTGAAATATGTGGAAACCTTTCATAATAAAATATTAAATCAAGTAAATATTACTTTGGGGGGGATCTGTCTCTTCTTCTTCACGTACCTAATAAAGGTGAGTGGCTGGATGTCTGAGAGGCCTGTAGGAAGCTCGGACTGTTCTCTAGTAGACATAAAATGGCCTCCTCATCAACAACAGCCTCCTCTGGGATTTTACCGCTGCTTCTGACAGATTCTAGGAAAACAGATACAAATCACAGTGAGCATCTCAGAACAGGAGAAGCTGTGCTTGTGACTTAACTTTCTTTCACTGTCAATTTTATGAAAAAAAATAAATAAAAATCATTCATCTTGACCTGGCTCAGAGTCCCTGTGCACGTCCACAGCTGAAGCAGGTGTACACTCCACTTCCTCTGGTGTCAAATGGAATGAGGAATGCACGGTGAGATCACTGAAAGCCTCGCCATCGCTAACAGGGGAAGCCGGTGTCCTAAATAGAAAGGTATAATGAAAAAAAGACATTTCGATAAAGTGGAGCTGGGTTGAAAAAGCTGACTAAAAATCGACACCACGGCAGCTAAATCTGAAAAAAATTGCAGCGTGAAAAAAAATAATCATGCATTGGCAAAAGTACAATACAAGTCTACTATACACTGGCGAGAGGAAAGGGCTCCCGAGAATTAGTGCGTTGTGTCGCTGTCACATAATTAGTCTGGTTAATGACTTTTAAAAGTGTCAAGGGAGGAAATCTGTCAAGTGTTGAGATGATTGCAGTGATTAACATTTTCTACTATCAAGGCCCACAAGGTTTTGTCGTTCAAGTATGGACCACATAGCTGCGTGAATGCTAAAAATCACGGCTGTTTATTGCTCTATTATTTTTCTTCTTATTTAGTGTCACAATTATAAATTCCTAACTATAGTTATCCGATAAAAATGTCACTGGGACTGTTGAGGTTTCGAGCCGAAGAAGACGGCAACTTACACATCAAACTCATTGTCCTTCAGAATCTCCTTTAACCTTCTCATGAAGATTTGCTCACTCTCGGTTGAAGTGACAAATGCACGTTCTGGAAAACATCGGGAAAAACAATTTCCAGAGCTGACATTCTTAATAACAAACAAATATCCACATTTGTCAATTGCTAACAAAATAATTAACAGTTTTATTTTGCAACACCGAGTTTGTTTTCATTTGCTGACCTTGCGACTCCGGAGTTTCAATCTGTGAATCCTTGTTCTTTTCTCTCCTTCGCTGCTTCTCATCCTCCCAGATTGCTTGTAGGCCGGGGTTCCTTCCGACTTGATCTGAACAAATGACAACAATGTAAGAAACACTTGATCCCTATCCTTTAGGCCATTTTACTGACAAAGAGCACTTGGATTTTCCTCAGCATCCTTACTGTCAATCTCGAGACGGTTGAGGACATCTACGGCAACAGCGTCAACTTCAAGCTCACAGGTGCTCTGCTTCTCCACCTCATCCAGGACTAAGGAGCTGCAAAGAAACCGAATGTAAAATCCTGAAATCAATTTTGATGGGTCTCAAAACACATGGCGGTTTCAAAACAGATTCCAAATGTCACCAGGGAATGGCGTTCTCCTCCCAGCGGACAAAGGTGCCCCCAAGGGTGCTGTCGTTGAGTTTGGACGTAGACGGGCTCTTCCAGGGACTGGATTTAGTGATGGGGGTCTGCTGGTCTGGGTTTGGCAGCACATCCTCTGAAAGTTTGTTAGGAGTTAATCAGAGTGCTGACTCCCATTTAACAAGTTTGGATGTGATGTTAAATTCCGTGTGTTTAATTTTGAGCACAGCCAAATCCCTGACTCTAGAAAATGATTTGAGACAATGAGATGAGTAGGTTTGGAAAAGAAAATGGCCGCACACACAGATCTTCACCCTTGTTTCGTACCTTTGTTTTTGCGCCCGCGGAACTTAACTGCTGCAAGATTGAGCAGGTTCATGCCATACAGGTTGTAGTCGATGAAAAGCTGCAGCAGGTATGGGATGTGGCCTTCGTGGGGCTGGTAAATCTTGTTCATCACTGCTCCGCTCTGCAACAACTCACAAACCCTGCCGGAAATTCAAAGCACAAACGAATCAATCAATAAATAAATAAATAAATAAACAAAACAAAAAAAAAAGCATAAATAAATGAATGAATAAATAAATACATGAATAAATACATAAATGAATAAATGAATTTACTGTTAAATTGAAATAAATAGATACATTAAGAAATAAATAAATTAAATCTGCAAATGTGTGAATCTGGAGGTGCTGCACTGTGATTTTTTTGTTTTTAATACTGCAATACTGCATATCAACCCTTCACAAATGATTGGATTGAATATTTGAGCTCATATCGTAGCGCAGATTCCAAATCGTCACAATTTGCACTCAGCAATTGATGAGCTGCTACTTGGTAATTGATGCAATACTTATAATGCTTATAAATGCTATTCACTTTCCACATGGCCTGCAATCTTACCTTTTGACCATCTGAGGATTGTACAAATATATCTTCATAAAGTGCTTCTCCTTGGAGTGGTATCCATAGAAAGGCCTGGAAGGCAGCATATTCCAAATATATTATTCCTCTTTAAGGATCTGCAGCATTTATGGATTCTAGTTGACCGTATTATTAGGGACAGGTGAACGGAGGCACTTGGGTACTTACATGCCAGAAACCATCACCACCTTGAAGATATGCTGGACTTCGGAAGCAGGGTTTCCCATGGCAACGTTGAGCGCTCTGTCAATGCTGAAGGCCACCAGACGCAGGTATCGTTCCGGTTTCTGTCCATGACCATCGTATGGGATATAGATGTATGGGAACACTCCATGAAGGTGGAGACATGTCTTCTGACCTGCAACGTGATGAAATGATCAATATTGGGTGATTAGTATCAAGCAGTAGGTTAAACGTCAGTCAGTTGATTAATTCAAAAATTCTCTGTATCATAAATGGTCCCCACAATTAGGTGTCTCCTGGAGTTGATCATTGAAACTGACATCAGGATTTTCCCTGACTTCAAAATTGTGTCCAGCTAATAAAAATGGCTAGCAATATCTCTATTTTTAAAAGTGTGAAGACAATTTTGCAATTTTAGTGATGACACAAAGTCTGTCTTTGCGGGGCCACATAAAATGATGTGGCGGGCCGTATCTGGCCCCCGGGCCTTGGGTTTGACATATTTTAATCAAACCGCATGCAGAAAGAAATATGATTCAGCCATGTTTCCACTATGTCTCCAATAAAGGATTGAGGAAGAAGGGATGTCAGTTGGTAGTGAGAGAGAACTGAGCTATGGGATTCGGAACATGACCCCCTTACAGAAATTTCTGAGGAGTCATCTGGGGTGAACTGTATTGCAGTCAGCCTGCAGTGTTCTTCTGTGGCTAGATTTAAACAGCAGGTCCAAGTGCCCAACTCCAAATTAATACCTACTACATCTGACTAATTTGATCGCACGTACATATTAAGTAATTTTCCCGCATTGCACAGAAAAATTGCATGCCAAGAACGCCACAAGCGTTAACACCAGGCAACAACAGTAAAAATAGCACACGGTAAACCAAGAAAACGCAAAATAGTACCGTATTTTCCGGACTATAAGGCGCACCTAAAAACCTAAAATTTTCTCAAAAGCCGACAGTGCGCCTTATAGTCCGGTGCGCCTTATATATAGACCAAATTCTTAAATTTAAACTGGCCCGAAGCATTGTGTCATGAAATCAATCATAAGTGGCCTGCTGAAGACTATGAATCATGAATCAAAAAGACTATGGATCATTATTTTGTGATTATAAAGTCATTTGTTGCGTCTGAAGTTGAAATAAAAAAGATAAAATGGAGAATGATTTGGATTAAAAATCTGACCTGATGCATTAATGGTGCGCCTTATAGTTCAGTGCGCCTTATATAAGGACCCTTAAAATGGGCCCTTCATTGAAGGTGTGCCTTATAGTCCGGTGCGCTTTATAGTCCGGAAAATACGGTACTCATTTTACTCTATACAGTATGAAAGAAAGCTTGTCTATGAAAATTCATCAGAAGACATTTCAATTCACACGCTCCTAAAAGGATTAAATCGTGCCCTACACTAATTAAATAACTCCTGGAGAAGCCAGATGGGATGAGAATATCCCATTGGTCTTTGAGTGAGCCCACAAGAGCGGTAAAATTTATTACACAAATTACATTGGCCTGTACTGAGTGTGTGTGTGTGTGTGTGTTTTCTTTGTGTCTGGCTGCTTGGAACAGCGACAGATAAATCGCCACTCTAACCACTAGTACAGTTTTTCCTTTCTGGGATACATTTAGCTCAGTTGTTATGAGTTGCTAAGCACACAAAGATTGGTTGATAAGCAGGATAGACATGACAGCATAAGCTAAAGCGGAGGTGTCAAACTCAAGGCCTGGCGGGCTAAATCCGGCCCACCATGTCATTCTAAATATCAAAATCACGTCAACTCTTGCTAAAATCTATATTATAATTTTTTATTTGCATGTGTAAAGTATAATAATGTGGAGATTTTGTATGATTTTTTTTAAAATCCTTTTTACAGTCATTTGAACAGTAACTGAAGAAAATATTTAATATAAAATACTGCCCTGGAAGGCATAACGAGGAAGTGGCCCGCGATAAAAAATGACTTTGACACCCCTGGGCTAACCTATAAAAGTCTATACAGGAACTCAGCTTGTTTTACGTCAAATTCAATATTTTGTTAGCATGTAAACCTTTTGACAAGCGGGATTATTCCACATTTTAGAACGGCACGGCACACCGTGACCAATGGAAAGCTGGTCAAATATCAAGCAATACCCACAGAGCACAAACCTCAATTCCCAAAATTACAGAGACAATCACAAGCAGGAAAGTGTGAGTGTACAGAGCAGCTACAAACGTCCCGTCCAATTTTCTTGAAGACATGCAGATGGTGGGGAATTTCTAGCTGTACCGCATCAAATTCTGAACCAGAACAATTAGAAGCACGGTACAGTGTTTTTCACAATATTTTGGGGGGATTTAAGTTTAAATTAGATAGGGCAGAAAAGTGATGGCATGTATCCCTGCATGGAAAGCAACTGCAGACGAAATGATTCTCATTCTTTACTAGGAAAGGAAGTTCACTTTAGTGCATAGGTGTTAAACTCAAGGCGCGAGGGCCAGAAACGGCCCGCCACATCATTTGATTTGGCCCACAAAGACAAATTGTGCATCGACTTCATGTGTCAATACCAAAATTACAAATTGTCTTCACTTTGGAAAAATGAGGAACACAAGTTGTACATACAGCAAAAAGGAGAGTTTTTTTTCAGTGTTGTCGAAAAGACAGCTACATACGGGCTAAAAAGACTTTTGGCCCAGGCTATTTTAAGCCTACTAGAATGGACATAATTTAAAATCAATTAAAACATTATGCCATGCAAGCATTCAGCTGGAAGGCCGAAAGGAACAAAAGAATTGTGTCCGGTTCATTTGCACCCCTACCTCGACTTGCCCTGGCTAATGACTTGCCATCTGAATATGAAAGCATGCGAGTGGGTGGGCCTTAAAAAGCACTTAATGTTGAGGATTAGAAAGCCCTGTTGAGTTGAATGCAGCAGTGATGGTGGTGGGTGGGGGGGATGCAAACTGCAAAGGAGGATGAGAGGGTGACAATAAAGGGCAAAATATTCCCCAGTTTTAAACATTTTGCTTTAAGGCAGCAGGATAGACCATTCCGGGGACACTGCGTCATTAACGCAGGAGAAAACAATCAAAAAGTAAGGAGGGACTTTCAAGCAGAAAGCTGAACTGAATGCAAAAACAGAAACACACAAGAGCTGTGCTATTTTTAGTAACAAGAATCCCCCTACCCTCCCATCTTATAATGAGCCTCACACTGACTGTATGCTGCAATGGAATTAAAAATTGATCAAAACAGATCTGCACTGCAGTCTCGGACCAAAAGTGGACACCAGTTTGGCTGTGCAGTGTTGTTTATTTTAAACGAAAACACGTGACCATATTTGGAGACAATGAGGATGTGCTGGAAGACAAGTCTATGAATGGGTCTTATCTATTTATAATCGAAAAATATTGACACCGAACACACACACACATTATCTATCATCCCTGGAAAGCAAACAGCTTTTCCATCAGTGATTCAAGCTTTTTTTGAATCCTTCATTCTATTTATGTTCCAGTTCTTGATCTGCCTTGAAACCAGCAATATGTGAGGGTAATTCTAAACCAGGTTTAAAATTCTATCTCCTCAAAACCATGCGCTATCAACAAGTAATTTCATACAAGTGGAGTATTTAGAGAATGTTAATGAACCAGAAGAACTAACTGTAGGGGGACAATGTCTATCCTAATGAGCAAGGGAGTCCTTTTGAAACTTCCTATTATCCTATTACTGGATCCATGAGGAATTCCTTTAGATGGTATTAAAAGGTTCCCCTGGGGAGAACTAAACCTGGGGTGAAAGGGGCCCACCACTTCATTCCTCCCTCTGCTGGTCATTCATTACCTCGCTTGCTCTTGTCTTGCACGTTTGAGTAACCAAAACAAGGTGCCTCCTCCTGATATAAAAAGTTAGGAGAGTTTGTCTATCTCAACCAAACAAGACACAAAGCGATCCAAAAAGTCAAATAGGTCAGCTTGTGAGGAGCGGTCGATATTTGAGATTCATTTTAGATACAAGTGTGTGTACACAGCATGCTCAGACTGGCCACACACTTGATGCTAGAAAAAAAGAGAGAGAAGGGGGGGGGGGGGGGGGGGAAACCCCACAGGAAGCAGGCATTGAATTACACAAAGCTGATTGACTGGTGGAGGGAGTGTTCAGAGTTTAGGTCGTGGAAGGACATGGAGTATGAGGTCTGGGATTGCAGCCAAAGCCACGTGCTGCAGAGCAGATGCACCAGCGAGAGAGCACAGATGACATAAATGTTCACATAAAAATAAGAGCTTATGTGTTGAAGAAAAAAAGGAAACGGAGAAATGCTGCAGAGGAACATAAAGTCGTTGCATTCCAGACTATTTTAATAAAAAACAACAATAATAATAATGACTAAAAGATGAATATGAATAATAATAAAATAATACATAAATAAAATAAATCAGATAAATAATAATAAAATAAAAAACTATTAAAAAAAAAAGGAAAAAAAGAAAAACTGTTGACATGGGGATCACGCGGTATACAAACAGATGTGTCACTACAACTGATTCAAAACAGCAAAAGCAACTGTGACATGTTTAAACGTGTGTGGTTGGACTGTATAGGTTTAATCAGTGAAAGCCTTTAATCATCTCATGATTCTGGCGCCCATCTTTTAAATGCGTCACATTACGGAATACAAGTTAGGCTGAGTCAGAGCGGTACGCAGACCAAGCAATAAAGCTGCGCCTGATTTTCTTGATCTAAAAATCTACAGTAAAAAACAAAAAAGGTCAGTGTGCAAACAGAATCATTTCAGGCTCTAGACGCAGCGGCTCCGAATCATTTGTGTGCTTCCACCTCAGGTTGTTGCCATGGTGACAATAAGCTGAAATGTAGCGGCAGGGTATTTCATGTGTTGAAAAGAAAAGGGTGGAATTGCAAAGTGGGTTAAGGCAGTGTTACAGATGTGATCCAGCTGGAGTTGAGTAACATTAGAAAACGTTTACATGTATTGGTATTAAACGTCTAACATGAGTACAGAGTACTTCAATTTGAGACCACATAAATAACTTTGTGTACTGCAGAGCATGTGTGTGTGTGTGTGAAAGTCTAGTTAAAGAGAACAGCATGTACTGTAAATGCAAGTCAGTGAATTCAATCCTTTATTCCGTATGCACGTTACAATACTCCTTACGGGCTGTTTTTAAAGTTTTGCACAAGGGTTTTGTACTTATGATGCAAAATATTTGGGATTTTATGCCAAATTGGTGATCGTTTAAAAATAATTTGGGCCTTTTTTTTGGAAGCGATGTCAGGTTTTGCCACATGTTCTCCTTGTATTCAGTTCATTAGGTTTTTCTGGGGGAATTTTTTGGAGTTTGATTCCCCCCCCCCCCCCCCCCAATGCATTTCAGTCTGTGTCAATTATACGCACATTTGTGATATTCATGGTAGTAATGATGAGCATTTTTGCCCATTTTCCAATTTGTTATGGACCAAACTGAATTATTTGTTTTCTGCAGCAGATTCGAACTTCCCCCCCCCCATCCAACAAATCGATTAATCGATGTACGTGCATACAGAGATTTGTGTGCGCGTATTTACTTATTTCAAGCAATGTTTCCTGTGGTCGCCGCTGTGTTCTTAGCTAGCATACAACGAAAATGAAAACGTCGAAAAGCATTGTCAGGTCTTCAAATAAACGAATACCGTCGAGCCCTGGGAGCTAAGGTGCTCGCCAACGCCACGCCATGGTGGGGCTGTGGGAGCCTCCATAAAACCGTCTGGTGTATAGGGGGAAGGGAGGAGGGTCTCTCCGCTGCAGGCGTGGGTTAGCAATGGTGCTCCACGCTTTACAATAATGTGTCACCACACCCTTAAATGACCTACACTGGCATGTCATCGTGTCGTCTTGTAGCTGCACAGACTCCCGTTGGTTTTGTTGTTTGCGGTCCCGTGAGGAAGCGCGTGTGCAACAGACCGCCCGCGCAAGCTCCACGTCTCGTCCCGCGTGGTGTAAAAAGAACGCGGTACTGTGGTTTCTCTGACAAAAGGCTGACAAATAATTGACTAACCTGCGGGCGTTGCTCCAAATATCCGCACCACTGGCACCTTCTTCACGTCGCTTTCCCTGAACTCGGAATAACACACGTCCAGGTTTTTTATTGGACTTGCCAGGTAGTAGTCTGCGGTGACGATGCGCACGGCAAACATGACTGCTTTGGCCGCTTCACACCAAGCAAAATAGCTGAAAAAAACAATTGCTAGGAGTCCATTTGGGAAGAAATACTCGACTACCAGTTGAGAAAAGCCGGCCCGGGTGCTGTCACTCCGAAAGGACGAAGCGCAGGGGACGCCCGGTTGGAAAGAAAAGGAACAAAAGGTTCCGCGTCACCGACGCGTTCTAATAATCCACAATTGTACCGCAGCAGTGGAGCTACAGCAGACAACGACTCTCCTTCGCTGTCGGCTCCATGTTGCTCGGCGACTGTCCCGTGATTTTTAACAGTGCATGGTGTTTTTGTTTTCAGCCAGGAAGACGTACCCCTGGCCTTCCGGTATGCGGCGTCTTTCCCCGAACCACGAGTTGGGTCTAGCAAAGCCGACAGCCCCCTCCATTGGCGCTCCCTCCAGGCCCGCACTTCCTTATGAGGCGACTACTGAGAAGTGTCCGACTGGGGCAAGTTATATTGCAGGTTCAGGTTCCGGCAAAGAATTTCGAAATAAAATATAGGTGCGCTATTTGATGCCCTGAAAACAACAACAACTTAAATCGCTTATTTTGAAGGAGTGTTGTCTTGCGAAGCCTGTCATAAGAAGTATGTTGGAATGTTGTTTTTGGACTAGATTCATTCGATGTCCTGCTAGTGTGCTGAATCGACCACATACGAGTGTCGTCTTTGTCCTCACTTATAAGACGAATCAATTCAAGAACGAGTCTTACTCATGACAAATACTACTTGGTACTGACCTTTTCCCACGACAGTACTGCCCTCTACTGTGTTTCTATTCAATAATGTGTGAGGCAAAACTGTACTAACGATTGCATACAACTGACCTTACACAATTTCATTATTTAACATAGTTCTATCTACATGAGTGTATATTGCAAATGTATAATGTTCACTGTGTATAGAAGTGATGCGAGTAACGGGGTTCTCGGGTTATTATACAGCGGAAATGTAGTAAAAAAAAAAAAAAGTCAACAAGATCCCTGGCGTAGCCAAGCCGGGACTCCCTGCGCCCCGGTTGAAAGAAATCGAGCTTTTTCGATTCTTCCTTTTCATGCCGTTTTTTTCTTTCGGTCTTGCGCCAATGTGCTTGCGCTATTCTATGTGCGCGATGTTATCCATTCACCGTTTGCCTCCCGGACCCGGATGTTGTTTTAGCGATCAGCGAACGGCGTGGGTGATGTTCGATTTGTTTTCCTGTGGGCGCGCGCCCCTACTGGAAAAATTCCTGGCTACGCCACTGAACGAGGTGAAAGGGAAAGTAGGACGCACGCACACGTGTGCATTGAATGCATTTTTATTTGCAGAAGAAAAGAAAGAAATGCAGCGCCACAGAGCAAAACAAATTCAAGCGCCACATCAAGGAAATCGTTAAGCATTCCTTATTCCTATTCTAATGGATTTCAAACTCTTGTTTTTATTTCAACTTGAAGCATGCAAAGTTGTCTGCTTTATTTGGGGTGACCAGCGGCGGCGGCGGCGGCGGCGGCGGGCCCCCCGAGCTGGCGTCTGTCTCCCGGCCGGGGACGGACGGACGGACGAGCTGCATGCACGGCCAAAAAGAAGCACGCTCCGTCAGCGAGCAGGTGCGCCGAGCCCACCTGGCGGCCCAAGATCTAGCAGCACAGGAGGCCAAGCAGCAGGCTCAGCGTCAGCAGCAGCGAGGAGGACGGCGCCACGGCACCGCTGCCAACTTGGGGAAAAGAAACATGGTCACCTGGAGGCCAGGCCAGGCCAGGCCAGGCCAGGCCAGGCCAGGCCAGGCCGCCACTCCTCCCTCCCTGACTCACCAACCGTCAAGACGTATTTGGGGGACTCGTCGTCGCCGGCCTTGCACCTGTATGCGGCCGCGTCCATGGCCTTGAGGGCCGGAAAGACGAATTCGGCGCCCGTTTGGCCCGACATCACTAGGCCGTCCTTCAACCAGGCGAAGTGGGTGACGTGGGTGACGCGGGTGCCGTTCTGGGTGACCACGCAGTCCAGGCTCCATTCGGCGCCCACCTTGGCAGGGCCGCTGCTCCTGGCTTTGACCTCAAGCTGGCGGCCAGACTTGTCGCGGAGGTTTGAGTCGGCGGCCGCTGGCGTTGGCTTTACGTCCTCGGGCACTGGCCGGGCACGGCGCAGCACAGCGTTCCAGTTAGGGTTAGGCAGCAGCGCAAGACTGCTCGGCGACATGCAACCTACTGTTAAGTGGGATGGTCTTCACGACGCCTGAGGTGTCTTTGGCCTGGTACTTCCCGCTGTGGGTCTTAGCCACGCCGAGGATGTCCAAGTTGCCAGCTTCTGTTGTTTTCTCGTCGTTTCCGAGGGACCATGAGTAGGCGGCGTTGCCAGCCTTCAATCGGACGTTTCGGCCCTGCGGCACGTTGCACCGCTGCTTGTCGGTTTCGCACACGACTGTCAGAAGCAGAAAAGCAGAGACGGCACAGAAGTTACACACACGGGTCGGGCTGGCTGAGCAAAAAGTACCGACTCATCGGGCTGGCTTGCTGGCTCGGGCGACGGCACGCACGCAAAGGCACTCCCGTTGGTCACCTTTTGTTTTCCTCGAGCCCCCTTACTCCCTCCCTCCCTCCCTCCCTCCCGCAAGCATCGAATCATCTTTACACATTTTCTTTGGCTTTCTCGCAAAAAGCTTGGCGGCCAGCCAGCCAGCCAGCCAGCCAGCCAGCATCAAACTCACACAAAGGGATGACTTTGAACTTCTGGGTCTTCACGCCATTACTGTAGGTGGCCGTGTAGACCTTGTCGCCATCTTCAGCTTTCACTTCATTGAGCGTCAGGGATTTCTTGTCGGCAGACAAAGTGTACCTGCCGGCGTTAGTAATCTCCACGTTAGTCGGGTCCGACCACTTGTCTGAGGCAGTAAGGGGGTTGGCTGTCATCTTGAGTTCGCTGCCAATCTTGCACTTGCACTCCTTTGTATCATCCTCGGTGCCAACGCATTCAGGACAGTCATCTGGAAAAGCACAAGCGTTCAGGCGGCCACCAAAGTAGCGCGTTTGGAGGCCAACTCAATCATCACCAGCATCATCAGACAAAACACTAGCCGTCCAAATCAGACGGATAAAGTCGCACGGCCCGCGCGCGTCACCTGGCGCCACCGGGGGCAGCAGCAGGAGCAGCAGGAGGAGGCGGAAACGGAGCCGGAGCAGGAACGTGTCCATCTGGTGGCTATCGATCGATCGATCAGTCGAACGCTGGCTGGCTGGCTGGCTGGCTGGCTGGCTGGCTGGCTGGCTGGGCTGGCTGGGCTGGCTGGGCTGGGCTGGCTGGGCTGGCTGGATCGTCGCTTCTTCTCTTCAATGGCTGGATCGTCGCTTCTTCTCTTCAATGTCTTCGGCGAATGTGAAGACAAGAGAGCAGATCTCGAGCATGTATAGTTTCGAGCGTCAAAGGCCACAAAGGCGCTTTGAAAGTTGACGAGCCTTCTGCACATTTGGCCTTTCTCCATTGGACGCGCTCCGCCGCGGCTTTGTGGCGAGCCCCCAGCCTTTGTGAGCACGACGACCACGACGACGATGACGCGAGAAAGTAAGAAAAGTTCCAGAATGAGTTCATTGCAATCAAACGAGTTGCCCTGATGCTGGCGCTCGCCGATCGATTTCCACGCCGTTCGTCGTGAGGTGTTCGACCCCTGCGAATAAATACATCTTGGTCTCAAACTCATTTTCTTCGCGGGCCGCGCCGCATTGTCGTCATAGTTTCTTTTGGAGGGCCATTATGACTGTCAACCCAAATAAATGTACCTCCTATTATATACAGTCAAAGCTACAAAACAAACTGACAAATAACTCGTTTTCAAATCAGACGAGTAAAAACTGGTCAAATATAAAAAGAAATGATATTAAAAGTGAAGACAATTTGCAATTCTAGTAATGACACGAATTTGATGCACAATTTGTCTTCGCGGGCCACATCAAATGATGTGGCGGGCCGTATCTGGCCCCCGGGCCTTGACTTTGACACCTGTGTTTTATAGTAAACAGTTTTGTGGTGAACAAATAAACAGCATCTCAGGCAGTGACTTAAGCCTATAGTAAAGAATACCTGTTATAAAAAGTTGAAATTGCTGACATAGCTAATTCAACATAGTCCTCCAAATGACAGCGGTAGAAAATACGATTTGAAGCTAGGTCTCGGGGAGGGAATGATATTTCATTGCTGTTTATGAAAACACATCTGTGAGTTCCTGGCTGCTTTGGACTGGGCAGATAACGCTGAGACGAGCGGCAGGTATTTGTGGAACAATAAAAGCTGGATTTATTGGCTTTGGCAGGCCTGGTGTTGGCAGGAAGTGGCCTCATTCAGGATCTGATAAAGCGGGTGAAACACAGCACTTAAAGGCAACAAAGCATTTTTACTTAGGTCAAGGAAACAGACTGGTTGGCCTGGACTTCTCTCAGTTTGCGAGCTAAAGTTGAGCTTGTAAGGACTGATTGATTGAAATTCTAGTAGCGTATGACATTGTTGGGCCTCCCGTTGGAATGAAGGGCAACTCGAGGTTTGGTTGAAATAATTATATTGTCCTACGAGAATTGCTGCTGTCATAACACAGTAAATAGAACATAAATGCCATTACGCCTTCCTTTTTTTCTGTTTTAGATCCAAGTGGTGCTGGGTTGTTTTGATTATTTGTAATATGCTGCCACCTTGTGGTGGTAAATATAGTTATTCATAATGTAACCCAACGTTCATTTCAATAATCCGGTATCCACGCTTCTGTTCCTGATACGGAATCATCTATTCTCGTTTCAAACATGGCCATGCAGACAGAATTGTTCAGAATTAAATACACTGCAAATATTAGGTCAGCGTAGATAGATAGTAAATCAAATAGACCAAGATATGTGGACACAATCATTGGAAATGTCAAATTCTCTTGTTTGTGCGTCATTTCTTTCAGAGTGGACGAATTGTGAGAGTGAGGGATGCTTCTGGCGGTGGAATGATGTAACGCTCCTCCCTAAGCAGGCGTAACAGAAGGTCCTGCATGTCGAGGGGCCACCTGTAGATCCTCGTGTTCTGAAGCCAACTGGGGACGTGTCTCTGTCCCCAAAACAAAACAAAGCAAGGGAGGGAGAAATCCCAATTAAATACATCAACAACTTTCACATTGCTGCAAGGAGTTCAGCACATTGTCATGATAACAAGGTTAGGGTTATAATGTTGTTTGGGCATTTATTTATTTATGTTTTACTCACCTTCGTTGCATTGCAAAATAACACTGGTATAAGTCTGAAATTCAGGCAGCCTTGTTGGATGAATTCATTCTGGATCTGCACCAACGGCAAAAAAATAAAATAAATAAAAATAGGTGCTCCTAAAATATTTCATTCTTGATCATACATTTCACAATGAAACTTTTTCTGGGTTTGTAAATAAATAAATAAAAATAATAATACATAAATAAATAAATACACAGATAGATAAATAATGTAACGGACCATCAGATGAGCATCCCTGCCCTAGATAGACCATTTAACACTTGATGGTTTGGCAGGCACTCAAGAGAACCAAATATTGTACATAGAAAAAAAAAAAAAAAAAGTCAGCTGTGGAAGCTCACCTGATTGTGGATATACTTGGTATGTAGCCCGTGCTCATCGTCATTATCCCCTTCTACATCCTCCTTGTACTTGGGGCTGATTGCCACAATGATGAGGACGGATTTCTGTAAAATTTGCATGATCAATTTCTGGCATCTTTAATCTTACTCGACAAATCTAGGACTTACATCATTCAAAAATCTGTCCATCCATCTGGTGAAGCCCATCCGTATGGCCGGAGTATCAAATATGTCAATCTATAAATACATCGACAGCGGAGGTGTGTGTATATAGCATTTGAGAAGGGACGATTGTGACGGGAGTTTGGAGCCTACAGCCGGTTTGAAGCCCTGACTTGTTAGAAATTTAACAAAGCCAGTCATTTCTTCAGCAGTGTCCACTGAATACGTGATGAAAACATTTCCTACAAATACACAAAGACAATTGCAAACTTACATCCAGCCACACAAGTAAATACAACAAATACATTTACTAAGTGTTACTTACTATACTCATCAGGGAGAGTGACGGTCTTCCTGATCTCCCTCGTAGCTGGTACCGGATCTGCTTGAAGACGATGATCTAAACTGACCTCACACATAACATCTTTGGGGACTGCCCCAGGTTGTACTCGACGGGGATTTGGAATATTGGGATATTGCATTCTGTGTCCTGGATGGTTACTGTCGAAGAAAATAATTCACAAATTAGAGTTGCAGTAAAATAATACAGAAATGAGCGATGCTCAATACCACGTTCGTTCAAAGGGTCGAGCCCTTTGGTGTGGACGCAAACAGTGTCCAAGACGACTCTCCTGCTTTGGACTGACGCCTGCAAAGACAGAATCGTAGACACTCAATTACAAGCTGACAAAACTGGGAGTAAAAATTTGAACAGTTTTGCTCTTTCCTTTGAGGAGCAATTTTGTAATTTGGAGTTTTTTTCCTCGAATAACAAACAGCTTTTATGTTTTAATTACATTTTGTGAAGAACTGCAATGTGTTTTTACAGACGACATTTCCAGTGGGGCAATATTGAATAGAAAAAAGCAAGAAACCTACATTGGCCATGAACATGTGCAGCTGGGAAGCGCGACGGGACGTAGTGGCCAGCGTTGACACCCGACATGAGTGGGAGAGGTTGCTCCAAACCATCTCCATCATCCAATGAACAATCAAGCCTGTTTTGAGGTTCCAGAAAACCACAATGGTTATTTTCTCCTTGTCTTTGAGGCCAAACACAGGCGCCCTGGCCAGAGGTAGGTGCATTTTTTAATTCACTCTGGAAATAATGCTGAAGAAGTCTCTCTCGCTTGACATGGATGTCCAGTTCCCCAGTCTGCTCCCAGCTTCTACTGTTCTCTGGTCCACTACACTTCTGGCAGTCCAAGTCCAGACTGGAGGGTGGCATGCTTTCATCCACCTCGATAGGAACGCTCCGATGGGTGCAAAGGCCTAAAGAAGCACACCAAAAAAGAAAAAGACAGTTCCATTCGCTACAGTGCTGAGTATTTGGTCAAATGTCGGTTTCTTACTTTTTGAAGTGGCCATGTGGTTGCTGCAAAGAAACGGCACCATTTAAAAAAAAAAAAAAAAACATGAATAGAAATATACATTGATCGACCTCAGTAAAAGTTTGTTTATTAAAGGAGGGGGGGGGGGAAGTGAAACATTCATGCTAAGGCTGTTTCCAATTACATTTTTGTTTCCTTTTTTTTTTTAGTTGAATAACAGGACAAAGGATTAAGATGTGCTACAGACTCGATAAAAAAAATTATATATATTGTTAATTTTACAACATTTGCCTGGGCTGAGTTATGCATAACAACAATATGTGCTCACCAGTACAAAGTCAACACCAGTGCTCGGAAACACCTGACAGGTAGATCTTCCAAGTAAAATCTAAATAAAAGTTAAATGAAGCTTAAAAATATTGAAATGAAGAATAAGAAATATCACACCTCTCTGGAAGCGCTTCGCCCTTAATCGCAGGTTTTACCTGTTCTCACAGAAACAGGAAATATTTCTACCGCCCGCCCCCTCGCCTTCAACGGCCAATCAGAGCAAGGCTACGATGACGTCATGCCCAACCTACCTTTAAATAGAAAGGTGATTCTAAAAGCAGCACACACTTGATAAAGGTGACATAATGAAGTAAGAAGTAGTTTATTAATTTTATGTTTAAGGTTATTCTTATTACAACCATAAAGAGTTGAGAAGTGTGTCAGGACATGTTGCGTCACCATGACAACACACCTGACAGTTCCTGGCTAAGAAGAACACCATCATGCTGAAGCAACCTTCCAATAATATAACTTTTAATATAAATTAGACTTTCTTGGGACATGTTTTGCCTCAATATCTCAGGTGTCGTACATTTCTGTTTCCTCGAGTTTGCTCATCTGAGGCAGGTAAACATCACGGTTGTGAGTTGACGTGACCTTATGTTCTGACAGCGAGAAGATTTTCACGGTGTGTGTGAAGAAGGAGGAAGCCTCCCCAGTCACGACTTTACAAGTCACCACCCGAAGCAGCTCCTGTCGGAAGCGACCGCTGACCATGCAGTAGAGCAAGAAGTTAGTGGTGGAGTTCAGATTCTGGAGCATGTTAGCAAAATCACCGGCGACATTGATGGGGATTCTGTAGTCGTTTCTGTTAAAGTTCTCCGTGTTGTACTCGGTCCTCAGGATGCAGTATGTTACAAAACGAGGCAGGCTGAGCACCACAAAAGCCACAGAGACAGTTCCCAGCAGGAGAAGGGTTCTTCTCAACATACCCCTTGTGCTGCGTCCATGTATGACCCGACGCTCCTCTTTTGTGAAAAGATTGCTGGCACGGCATAGATGATGCCCAATGAGGTAATTAAAGATAATAACCAGCACTATGGGAACACCTCCCGAGAGAAATGTGGTTATCCATACAATGGCAGTGGAGTAGATCTCATTTCGGTATTGACATCGAGGAAGAGTCACGTTTTCTCCATCCACCGTAATATTGGTGGGTACAACAACATTGATCCAGCCTAGCGGCACCGAAACCAAGTGAGACACCACCACGATGGCCACGCAGGTCAGCTTTGTGACCTTTGTCTGTGAAAAGTCCTGCTTGGCCGCTGTGTTTCGAAGAACCAGATAGCGCTCGATGGTGAACACCACCACAATCCACGATGAACTGTAGAGGGAGCCATACTGCAGGAAGCTCAGGATGCTACACCAAGGGTAGGAGTGCCAGAAGGGCTGCAGCAGCCAGAAGGTGAGAGTCAGGTCGATGAGGATCACCCACACCAGGTAGAAGGTGTCCACAATAGCGAGACAGCCGAGATACACCACGGCTGTGTCAGACATTCCACATTTACGGAAGCAGATCATGTAGAAGGTGAAGAGGTTTGCTGAGAAACAAAGAAAGTCAGAATCAAACCCTACACCCCTGAAATGTGAGGCAATGTGCCAACCAGTGTTCCACCGTGCTGCCCACATCACAAAAAATATATAGTAATATATATATTTTTTGTTTTTTTGCACAGTAGAGTTAATCAATCTGCTCCAGTAAAGCAATATTAAATTCTGTAAATCATACCAAACTGTAGGGCGTGCTTCGGCCACAAGAGGGCACTAAATGACCGTCAATGATTTGAAAGCTCCAGTGCCGTTTTTAATGAAATACTTGCTACTAAATAACTCGGGGTGATTCATCTAAATAAACAGCATAGCATTTTGTGTAATGATCTGTTTTGTTTTTGTTGTTGTCCTGCTGTCCATATTAACTACTTGACCGCCATTTTCCTTATTTTGGGGATTGACTTAATACAGTATGGTTGTATCAATGTGATTATTAAACAGTTTTTGTAATGGGCAAAGTGTGATTTTTTTTTTTTTTTTAGTTCATATTTCTAAGCATTGAGTTATTGTTTTGAATCTAAAAAATATCAATATTTATTTGTAACTGAAGTAGGACTACTCATGACTTATAAATGTAACAAATCTGGAGGGGAAAAAAAATAAGCCAAATAATAGCTAAAATTGTTAAACGTTGCTATAAATTGGCAAAACAGTAAACAAAATACTATCAAGTACCTGGAATACCCATCACGCAAAGGAGCGGGTAGTAGATCTTCTGAAGAGTGACCAAGGTCGTGCCTCCAACAGCCTCCATGGTAATCTCTCACATGCTCATCTCTGTAATGAAGAAGTCACGCAACATTGTATTATACTACTTAATAAGCAGAGTTTAGGCAACTCAATTGAACTTCATTAAATATACTAGTTACACATTAAAACATAAAAATCCCATTTGAAGGTGCATCTAAAATGAGAACATTTTCAAATGGCCTACTTTTTAGTTGATCTACAAATGAGCAAACTGTGGTCTACAGAAGAAACCAAATGTAAAAAGAAAACACTATTGCATGAACCCGCTATACAATACATTTGCTTATACGTATTGAAAATAAAAAACATTGATTTTCATTTCTGTAAAGTATCTGTACTATATAATTATTTTAATAACGATGGAAAACAACTGCATTCCAAATTACTAAACAAACAATTATAACTTAATAATTATAATTTTTAAAAAAACTATTTGGGAAATGATCCTTTATTATTTGCAAACCTGCAGAAATTCTTAATTTCTTTATCTAAAAATCTTTTTTTTCCCCCAAATTCCTCATAGCCCTTGAAAATTGAAACTCATAAGCACAACTAACACACTCGTGCCATTACAGTTGATGTTTTGTGTATGATTTCCATAAAATAACTCAGAAGTAAAAAAATTAATTAAAAAAACCCTTCATGCAATCCTCTGTTATCATAAATATAAAGCAGAAGAAATAAAAAAAAAATAAAAAAAATAACTGCACATACCTGGTGGTCTCATTTCAAGTCTCCCCTTGCTGTGTCGAGTAACTATCCAGATGTTTATAGCGCCACTAGTACACAATGAAATGTGGAAGGAATGGGTGTGACTGCATTAAAAGCTTTGGGAGGAGTGACGATGGAGTCAGTCCACCTTGCAGATGATGGCACTCGCATTAATCCAGAATATTGTGCAAAACACTCAAAATTTCACAGGTTGAAATGAACAAGAGTAGGAATGTGCATCGGAGTTTTGAAATGTCAAAGAAAATGAATACATCAGAGTATCATAGTCAAATAACATATGCAAATATGCCTCCATGGGGACTATCACTAAAGCAAGGATGAGATCAGATCACAGAATTGTTGGTGTCTTATCAGTTTGGTTTTCAATAATAATACGCATATAATGCAAATTTCATTGCAATAAAATAGCTGTAAATAAATCTGAGTCCATAGTGCAAGACTTGACTAATTTATGTTAAGCCGGTCAATCGTCTGGACTTTGCTACAACTAGTGAATTGGAAATCAAACATCTGAAAACAAACAACAGTGCCGATGCTCAGGAAAATTTTGTAGCTCATGCATGAAGAAAACAGCGAGCATGGTACAATCAATAGAACGTCACTTAGAAACTGTTAGTTTATTGTCCTTTTGACCCTGAAAAAAGACATATCACTTAATTAACAAAACATTTTGATGTTAAAAAAAATGGCATAAGAAGCATAATTAATCAGTTTGCTGTACAACTGTGTTGCCACCCACTGTAAACAAATAGAAAAAAATCCTGCAATGACAGACCACATCTTGCATACCGTCTTCTTAAAGTACAAGATTTCCTCCAAAAGTGGCTCAGGCTTTTTTTTAATGTACCAAACTGCAAAGGACACCAATTGTTTACATATTTGAGACGCCCTTATTTGTACAAATCTCTGTGAAAGGATAAAGCATCTACAGGGGGGGGGATAGGCATATATTTCAATAAGTGTTCTTTCAAGTGTCTATAATAGTTGAGTTATTTTCGGGAGAGAGATTTAATCAGTGAGAGGTGTTAATTCCTTTAAGTGCCCCTTACATCTGGTGACGTAAACTGGAGGCAACTAGAATATTTGAGGAAATACGGTTAAAAAAAAAAAAAGAGGCATCTGTTTGCGCAGAGGCTTTTATTTGCTCAAATCGTCTGATGGACCTGGCAACCATAGTTCCCTATTTGAGGAAATTAAAAATGGATGCTAATTGTGTAACGATGACTTTTCCACTAGGGGTGTCCCGATACGGTTTCACTTCTGATACGATATCGATATTGATCCGAGATAATATCAGCAGGAATGACACATGGATTGAATTTCTGAACTGACTGACTTGGGGCAGTAGGCGGGGGGGGGGGGGGGGGGACACGAAGAATTTGTTGCCAACAAATCGCAGAGCACAGAAATCGCAATCACACCTCCAGACAATTTGTCGTGGTATCGGGACACCCTTATTTTCCACCTGATCACAATTTGGGAAAATGTTAGGGGGGAGGGATATGTTGACAATCTGTACATGGTCAGTTTAAAAAAGAAAAAAATGTATGATGTGATTCCAGACAGACAGCAGTATCTATAAGACAGCAAGCAATCTGGGGAAAGCAAAATAAAACCTCAGGAGATGGAAGACATAATCAGATGTGGCGGAGGATTGGGTTTCAACGTAATCTGTAGGAATTATACACAGACAGATGAAATGGTTCTTCACCTTCACTTTTGGCAGATGAAAAATATATCTTGAATTGAAGCAGACATACAAACTAAAACAACCCTTTTAAAAAAATATTTACACTGAATACAAGTATCGCATCCAACCCCTGCCTCCAAACTCACCTCTTATGGCATAGCAGACTTCATACACTAGAGGGGGTGTAGGAAATGAAATGAGTTGAGCGGAAGGATGCTTTGTCCCCCAAAATAAAATAGTGACAAGTCCAGGAAGATTCCAGTTTGTGTTTTCTTTGCATCCAGCTCCAACCTAGAGGCAGGGAGGAAGAATGTTTAGAGGTTGTCTCCGGGCTGGTACTGAGGCTCGGTGGCTGTGAAGTAGTCCTCCAAGAAGGCCTGCAGGTACTCGAAGGTGGGTCGCTCCTCTGCGTCTTTCTTCCAGCATTGCAGCATGAGCTCATGCAGGGAGATGGGGCAGTCCTGGGGGCATGGCATCCTGTAGCCTCGATCCACCTGTTCCAGCACCTCACGGTTGTTCATGCCTGGAACGCACGGGCAGAGGGGTGAAAATATTTAGGCAAGACAAACATCCAGTCCACTAGGTGTCACTGTGTGCTACGGTGCCAATGTGATCATGTAGATAAAGCGCACTCCATTTAAAATTTAGTCTTGTTATTTATATAAGAGGGGTTCATGATTGTATATACTTGTATGATGTTGATGCTTATGCGTTTTAATTGCTTTGCCGCCACCTTGCGGCATCTCTAAGCTATTACAAAAACAACAACAAAAATTTTGTCGGCCGTCAAATATTTTTAGATTTACAACAGGGAACGGCTCCTCGGATTGTCGAGGTTCCACTGCATTTATATTTTATTGAGGTTTTCAAAACGTGTTAAAGAGCTCACTCACGGTATTTTACGCAAAAAACAAAGAAGCTAATCCCTCCGCTCAGTTGCATCCTAACCTTCCTTCCCTTCTGCCTTGAGCACAACTCATTTACAAATCCATCTGGACGTGCGTATTATTCCTCCCATGTTCCCTTTTTTCCCGGTCAGAAATTTAAGTTGTCCTGCAGGCAACAGCAGTAATCAAGTGTTATCTCACATTTTGGCAAGGGAAACAAAGATTACCCAAGCATTAAAGAACCTTTTACTCTCATAAAACGGTATGAGGGCGGCCGGAGGCTGTCACAGAAGAAAACAACTTTGCTTCAAATAAGAAAAGTCTCAGCGAAGGCAGCTAGATTTAAAAGCAATGCTCACCCGGGTAAGGCACTCGACCCTTGGTGACCAGCTCTGTCAGCAAAATGCCAAACGACCACACGTCCGACTTGATGGTGAACTTGCCGTACAGCGCGGCCTCCGGGGCGGTCCACTTGATGGGGAACTTTGCACCTGAGCGGATGACATCAGCAACGATGGAAGCCAAGGTCAATTATGTATGAACCGGGAGTCGGTGGATGGACAGGGGAGAGGAGAAATGTGAAGACTGACCTTGCCGTGCGGTGTATTCGTTGTCTTCGATGAGTCTGGCGAGGCCAAAGTCGGCGATCTTACACACCATGTTGTCTCCCACCAGAATGTTGGCAGAGCGTAAGTCTCGGTGGATGTAATTCATCCTCTCTATGTAAGCCATACCTGCTGCCACCTGGCACAGAAGAGCACGCCTGCATTAAATACCAGTTATGATTTGCTGCAACATCCAGATTTGAAAAAAAGCTGTTCAAGAGTTAAAGTCTGACTACTTTATGTCGACACACATCATGTCCCTCATTTTTTCCATTAATGGCCTTCATTTAGCTGGCTTCTCAAGGGGTTCGATATCTCTGCCCTTGAAGTTGATTGCCCTGATTAGAAATGTGCGTCCTAGTTAGCCAATGTATCAGTCAGGTGGATTCTTCTTCTCTTTGTCAGTCAGAAAATCAGCTTTTAGTTGTTCTATCAATCGGGGAAAAAAATCAATCAAGCAATCAAAAAAAAAAAAAAAAAGCATAGAATTCAATGACGCTGATATGTTGAGACTGATGATAAATTTCAAATGAAGAAAAATCAGTAGTTTTGAAATAATTTGGTTCATTTGTGAATGTGTTTTTCCACACCTGATTCTAAATCACAGGTGTCAAACTCAAGGCCCGGGGGCCAGATACGGCCCGCCACATCGTTTTATGTGGCCCGCGAATACAAATTGTGCATCAAATTCGTGTGTCATTACTAGAATTGCAAATTGTCTTCACTTTTAATATCTTTTGTTATTTTTAAATATTTGACCAGTTTTTACTCGTCTGATTTGAAAACGAGTTATTTGTCAGTTTGTTTTGTAGCTTTTACTATATATAATATGAGGTGCTCATACATTTATTTGGGTTGACAGTCATAATGGCCCTCCGAAAGAAGCTATGACTACAATGCGGCCCGCGAAAAAACCGAGTTTGACACCCCTGAATCTAAATGATTTTACTGTTTTTGCAGGATTTCTAGTTGTTATTTAAGAATAAAAGGGGCGTTTGTTTTATAATTGACTGACAAAAAAAAAAGACAACATACCTGGGCAGCCATATCCACAAGATTGGGCAGCTTCAACCCTCGCCCTTCTCCGTCCTTCAAAAAGTCCAGTAGACTTCCTACAGGGCAATATTTTATATTATCAATCAATACTGGTATAACACAATTTATATTAGGGGAAATTTATAAAACATAAAAAAAATGACAGAAGTGAAACAAAAATATCTGCAACTAACAGCCAACAAAATTAAGACCCACCACAGTTAACATTGCCTTCACCACCGAACAAAACTAATCTGATATCTGAGATGGTTTATCTAGCTGCATAGGTACTGCTGTTTTGGTTAGCAACTGAATTAAATCCAAATGGGCTCATGTTCACGTTTATTTATGCAAGCGTTCATGTACCTTTGCCCATGTACTCTGTGACGATATAAATAGGCTCCTCAGACACGACAGCGTACAACTGGACCAGCTTGTCGTGGCGGAGTTTCTTCATGATCTGAGCTTCCTCCAGGAAGGACTCAGGAGACATGGTTCCAGGTTTCAGAGTCTTCACAGCTACCTTTGTGGTGCCGTTCCATGTTCCTGACACATGTAGGCATGAGTATACCATTAGCACATTTTACACCTCAATCACATCGTCCAATCAGAGATGATACGTTAGGCATGCACAAAAAAAATTTGGTACTACAGACATTGATGTAAACATGCCACACAGCAGGAGATCAGGAGACGCCTTGGGAATCAGATCATCTTTACTTCTCAGGCACACGGCTTGAGCAGATAGATAATTAATTGGATAAAAGATTTAGAAGGTACTTTGATTTGAATTTGAAAAGCCATCAGTAGAATCCAGTGAGGATTGAATGCGCCAACACGGGAGCAGATAATCCTTCAGAGGATGATTAACCAGGGCAAGCCTGTAAGCTTCCAACTGTGGGGATGCCAGTTGCTCTAACATAACATGACTGTGGCACTGCTGTTACATAACCAAATATGGACCACTGTAATAGTTCTACTGATCTCATTCTGTGAGAGGATGTAGAGGAGTGACTCAAAGGGAAGTTGGAGATCATCAACTCGCATGCTTGGAAGGTTTTAAGTAAGCCTGAATATCAGTGTTGCCCATTTTTTGGGAAGAAGGGTCCATCAGCTTGGTAAAGGTGCTCAGAAGCTGGGTGTCTGGGAAAAAATTCATTTCCAGTATCTGCACATGGAATTGTAAATATCTATGGTGTTATATTGATCAACAAATACATAATAAACAATTGAAAATATAAATATATTTTATTAGCAGTATAGAAAATATGCTGAATGTTGAATGATTTATTTATTATTATATATTTAATGCTTATTCAGTTTGTGTGTAAACAAACTAATTAAAAATTAATTAAATGAAAGTAAAAATTTATTTCCAGTATTTGCACATGGAACTGTAAATATCGATGGTGTTACATTTATCAACAAATACATAATAAACAATTGCAAATATAAATATATTTTATTAGCAGTATAGAAAATATGCTGAAAGTTGAATGCATTTTTTATTTATTATTATATTATATATTTAATGCTTATTCAGTTTGTGAGTAATCAAACTATCAGGGGAAATTTTATCTTCAATAATAAAAAATTAAAAAAATTCTAATCTCACAAAGCAGTGTAAAAATTTAATTCTGAACACTGGTAAAAATAATATTCTTCGGGGGGGACTGAGTACTCTTACCGTAAAAAACCTCAGCAAAACATCCTTTGCCCAGCTTTAACTTCAATTCAAGGGCTTCTCTTCTGATCTCCCAGGCATCATGACTCAAGCCCACAGTGTCAGGGATGTAGTTCACACACATGCCAGTTAATTTAAAGCTCAAACCATCCGCACACTCTACAAGGACGGGAGGGAAGGCATACAGGGTTAACTAATGAGGAGAAGTACATGCAGTTAAGGTTGATGAAGGAGGCCAACTTTGGACTAATAAAACTGTTTCCTTGCAACATCCCCAAAGGACCCCCCACCCCCGCTCTTGTTTTGGGGTCTCAACTGTCCGAGTGTGGCCTCCTCCATACAGCCCCTTCATCTGAAGGTGAATGGATCCATACCCATCCAGACTTCCCCAAACTGCCCATTCCCAAGACGCTTTATCAGCTGCAGTGACTCCCGCGGGATCTCCCACACATCTTTGGTTTTGACTGACAGGTCAGTGAGGCGGGGCATCCCTTTGTGGCAGGGAACCACCAAGCGACAACAGAGACCGGCGGCTCGGTCTGCTCGGGCCACGCAGTAATGCAGAAATAAGAGAAGAAAGAAATGCAATAGAGAAGTTGACGAGACCAAATTGCAGCAAAGGGGAGGAAGAAATTCACTTGAACTGCTGTTCAGATGAATTCTACAGTGCAGATACAGCAGAATGCACCCTAATACAATTGTAATGTCTTGGAGAAGAACATTTGTCAGACTGAGGAGGCTACGAAGAGTGTCCCAATACTTTTGTCTATGCAGTATGAATAACTAGTTTTCAAATCTGAGACAATTTTTTAAAAACAATGCTAGCAACATCTCTATTTTTTAAAAGTGAAGACAATTTGCAATTTTAATACTGACGTGAATTTGATTTGTCTTCGTGGGCCACTTAAAAATGATGTGGCGGGCCGTATTTAGCCTCCCGGGCCTCGAGTTTGACACCAATGAGCTAGCCTATGTATGGACATACGGTCATAAAGCAAGTTCCCTCCCTTTTAACGGTCTCTCAACCTGCCGATGCTTTACGATAATGACGGCAATTAATGTTAAGAGCTAACCTGAATTCTAGGAACGTATACAAAAGTAGCAGTTAAACATAAAGCACAAACAAGAGAAGCAATATCTAGGCTAGGCCCGTTTAGGTGCCTGAGTGGTTCACCAGCTGCCTCCATTTCGATTAGCGCCGCTCAGCATCACTTTAGCCGCTCAACGCTGTCTCATGAAATCAAATGTCTTGCTTTTACTCCAGAGGAAGCTCTCGTTGTTTGCTTGTTATCGATTAAACCGGTAGATTAGGGCCCGTGTTTCCGTCTCTACAAGCTGATAAGTGCAAAGACCCCCCCCTCTCCTATCCTCATGCGGGATAAACGTCTAGCCTCACAAGCAGTAATCCGCAGGGTGTTTACATGGGGCAGTTAAGATGAGATAAAGGCCAGAGTCTCACCCATGAGGGTGCTTAGCTGGCCGTCAAAACCCATCTGGGACAATTGCCTGCTAATTTGGTTCTCTCCTGTCATAAAACCTGCCAATATGTGAACTGTATCCACAGCAAACACAAATCTTTTCCTAGAAATGTAGCAGCCCAGAAAGATGGATTGGAATGATAACAATTCAGTTGAATCAATTGCTCTCCATTATCGTTTTTTTTCTTTTTCCATTTTGGAGTTGGTCAGCATCCACTTGGCTCCCCCTTGGGGGCACAATGTTCATCTGACCTGGAAAAACCAATGGAGGATTTCAAAGAACATGACCAGCTATTTTCATTGTGGTATTTTAAATGCATTGACGCAAAGACTCAGTGAAGATAACTTGTACTCAATGTTTTTATTCCTGGTTTTTATTGATCCAATCCAATCAGGGCCTGTTGCAAGCAAGAAAAATAAGCCATAAAAGCAGAAGGCTTAGTGCGTTGTCGCTTGAAGATAAAGTATAGTGTGATATTTTAGGACCTGATTAAAATGAGACTGACTGCAGCAAAGGAAAGAACAGTTAATTACTAAAACATTTACTTTGGAAAACAATGAGCAACACAATTTTCTGACATGTTACAGACCAAAGCAGTAACTGAACATTTTGTGCTTTTTTTCAAATCTATTTTAAATAAATCTCCTAATTTTGAATATAAGAATTAAGGAATAAAAATAAATTATTTTGTTCTTCGTCCAATTCATCGATTAATCGTCGGAATAAATTATTTTAAAAAAATGTTGCAGCTCTAATTTATATTATTTATTACTTTTAATAGTGGTACATAACATTTATATCATTAAGTATTTTGTGTTTGTGTGTAATTGTAAACAATAAATCTATAATAAATATTATTACGATTTTCATGAACATATTACTATACTGCCCGCGACCCCCGTGGGGACTAAGCGGTACAGAAAATGGATGGATGGATGGATGGATATTACTATACTACTGTATATTCTTCTAATAAATTTCCCTTTTGATTTGATTACAAATTTCCCTTTTTTCACTGTTTGACTGGAATAAAGTCATCATGCATCTGTTTTCTATGTCGCTTTTTCTTATTTGGGTCAAAGATGAGTTGAAACTTATCGCAGCTGACTTTGGTGATATTCCCTGGACTGGTCGCTCGTCAATTGCAGGCCACATATTGACACAAAGCAAAGTGTGATAGGCAACAATAAAACTCATAGTGTAGCACAAGCAGCGCTAACAAAATAAGAAGAGCTGTCGTACCTGAATAGTGCTGAACCAGCTGTTGTAGTGAATCAAACTGAGCCCTAGTGGTGATGTAGTAGCCACCACTGTCCAACTTGCGGATCTTATAATGTTTGACATGGTCGCCTTTCACATCATCCCAGTCCCGTATGGACAAGGAAAAGGCACCTAGGGGGCGTAATTAGGTTTTTGCGGATGAGCGGCTTTAGCCACATATTATTTTGACATACTTAGAATCAAAAATATTGATAATTTACCCTTTGTGGTTTCACTCTCCCGGATGAGGAAAGTACCCCGTGGGTTCCCAGTGGAGAGCAACTGTCTCTCGGCCTCCTTTCGCCCCAGTTTACCAAAATACCAACTGTAATTAGAGGAAGCTAACGTTAACCAAGTGGCAGTACTAGTTGGAGACAAATGAAACCTCACCTCTTTGGTACTAATGAACTTGAAGCAAGAAATTTGGGAAAAAAGGTCAAATTAAAGATTACCGTATTTTCCGCACTATAAGGCGCACCATCAATGAATGGCCCATTTTAAAACTTTGTCCATATATAGGGCGCACTGGATTATAAGGCGCACCTTCAATGAATGGCCCATTTTAAAACTTTGTCCGTATATAAGATACATACATTTGGCCCGCGGGCCGGACTTCAGACACGCCTGCTGTAGTGGCTCAATATTGGTCCATATATAAGGCGCACCTGATTATAAGGTGCACTGTCGGCTTTTGAGAAAATTGGAGGTTTTTAGGTGCACCTTATAGTGCGGAAAATACGGTAACACTTGAACACACAACATTTCTTTAGTCATTTATAGTCGAGTAGGACTGAATATTGTTGTCATTTTGAAATGAGTGATTTTATCAAAACATTTCTGTTATTCCTGTATTCTGTCTCGATTTAGCACTTTGATGCACAAGCACAATCTTTTTTTCTCTACTTACTCCTCAGCCTGGATGGAATCCACCGGAGCCACGTAATTACTGGGGATATAACCACTGCCACCAGTGGTGAGCGAACGAGCGTCCCACCAGTCCCCTTCACTGGAAAAGTTTAGAACAAGAAGAGCAGAATGCTTTAGACTTTCTCAAGTCTCATGAGTTGGCATACTTTGTGCCACTGTACAGTATATCTCCTGATTCACAGACAGTTTGGAATTTATATGGTCTGGAACCACCCACATTGACTTACCACAGTACTCTTGTGTTTTCTTTTTCACTGCTTTCTGGCTTCCCGTTTTGGATTTCAGTACGGCCCAATTTGACGCGGTTGTGTTTTCCCATTTTAACCCCAGCCCTGCATCTGTTTTTTTTTTTTTTTATCCTTCACTTCACTTTGCTCAGCTATTAAAGTCGAATTATTGCCCTCACCTTAGTAGTTGTATATACTGTGTATATATTGTGGTTTTTATATTTATTTTATTTTTTTTACATTTTAATCTTCTTTTAATCTTCCTTACCTTATCTGGCACTTTAACGGACAGCGAAAGAATTTCATTGTACAAAGAAAAAGTGCTTTCCTTTTGTACACATGACAATAAACGCTTTGAACAAGCAAGATCAGCGTCATCTAGTCACATTATTAAAAAAACAAAAAAAAAACAAACAAATAAAGCAAATTTTTGCTTCACCTTTTGTGTTAATCCCTGTTTTTCAATTTGAAAGTGGCTTTTTTTTTTCTTATACAAATACTTTCTTAGCTAGCTTAGCTAATAACCTTTTAGCTCACCAGCCACTGTGGCTACTACAAGAGCTAACAACAAAATGGCAGTTCCGGTGACATCACACACTTTATTTACGCTGAATAAAGGTGTGACAGAGGATTACCTGTGTAAGATTTACTCGACAGCTTCAAGAGGGAAGCCTCAGGAGGCTCTGAGACTCTAATAATCTGCATTCTGAAGGAGAACTGTGTATTTGTGTTGTGTAACATATTGAAATTTGTGTCTCTATGGAGCCTGGGAGGGAAACACTGGGAGGGGTCCGTCTATCCCATTTAGCAGAATTTTAAAAAGAAACCCATTTAAAGCAACAGTTTTATGCAGCATATCACTGAAAAGAAGTGGAATAAACAATGCAGCTCCCCTGCGTCTTTGAATCGATTCATATCCTCTCTCTCCCCGAGTGTCTTGTGATGAGAGAATAATTAAACAGAGGACCTTTGTGATTCAGATGAATCATTCATGCATTCATTCACTCCACCATGTGAGTGTCTTCATATGATTGTCTGTTGTGGGAACGATACGATTTAAATAAATTACAAACACTGTCAAAATGAGAGCTGTTCCCTAACGGGGTATGAAAATAAACTCGGGCTGGGCGGAAAGCAACATCAATAAATCTGAGTTTTTTGGAAGGGATGAGCATAATCATAAAATCTTGTAAATAGAATCTGACTAGTCTCATCATAACGATCGCGTTCAGGCTTTTTCATTGTTTGTCCAACAGGAGTCACTGTGGCTAAGGAATAAATATTTGAAGCTGGCTGGCGTGAAAAAAAAAAAAAGGGGGAGCAGAGTGGAGAGAGAAACTGAAGATGTGATGCAGCTCTTTGTGGGCTCCACTAAGAAGCAAGACGAGAGAAAAGAGGGGGGGGGGGGAATTAAAAAAGCAGTCTGAGACCTCATGACCGTGTTTTCTTGCTACTGTTCACACGTCAATGAATGGTTTCTTTTTTTTTTTTGTCCAACAGGAGTCTGTAATAAATACTCGAGGCTGGATGGCATGGAAGAAAGGAGAGCAGTAATATTTATATTTCCAATGAAAGAAAGCAGCACTTATTTTGGCTCTTATTCACTGCAGATAATGAAACCTCTGAGCTCAGCTAACTCTATCCCAGTGATAAATGTAAATGTACATTCTTCACAAGCGACTCTCACTCTCAGACAAGCGACTGTAGTGACTTACGTGCTGTTGATGATCTGGAACCTTTCTCCTTTTCTGAAACTGAGGTCATCTTCTGTCCGTGCTTCGTAGTCATATAGTGCCACAAAGAGGGTGACTCCTGCACAAAGAAGATTTAAAAATGTAACATCAATATCTTTTTGCAAGAAGAACTTTCATTCTACCGTATTTTCCGGACTATAAGGCGCACGTTCAATGAATGGCCCATTTTAAAACTTTGTCCGTATATAAGGCGCACCGGACTATAAGGCGCACCATTAATGCATCATGTCAGATTTTTCATCCAAATCAAATCATTCTCCATTTTATCTTTTTTATTTCAACTTCAGACGCAACAAATGACTTTATAATCACAAAATAATGATCCATAGTCTTTTTGATTCATGATTCATAGTCTTCAGCGGGCCAATTATGATTGATTTCATGACACAATGCATCAGGTCAGTTTAAATTTAGGAATTTGGTCCATATATAAGGCGCACCGGACTATAAGGCGCACTGTCAGCCTTTGAGAAAATTTTAGGTTTTCAGGTGTGCCTTATAGTCCGGAAAATACGGTAATTAAATAACAAATAAACAAATTAATTCATTAAATGAAGCAAAAAAATAATAAAAAAAAGCTAAAAAATTACAATTTGAAGTGATGACATTTGAAGTGTTAGTAGAAGACAGTGGAAATATTGCACTGATGATTTTAGTGAAGCATATGCAACTATATAAAAGCCATGTTTTCTCATCTCTTTCTCTTCTTGTGCGGTGTGAGTAATAAGGGACAGAAGAAGGAAGGGGTAACCTCGCTTCAGTCCGTTATGAGATAACTGGCAGGCTACCCCGAGTGCAGCATCAATAAATACAAAGCTGGTGGAACAAAAGGGCAGGGAAGCAGATGATTGGATAACATAGGATGGCATTGCTGCTGACCAGCGGAAACTAAACTGCAGTCGAACAGTCGTAACATTTCAGTGGAACCTGTCTCTTGAATTAAAGTACGTTTTTTTGTGGGCTAAAAATACCCAATGTAGCACAGAATTATTGCTTTGTATATTTTTCGCATCCTGTCATCTACTGCATAATGCACAGGTGTCAAACTCAAGGCCCGGGGGCCAAATCCGGCCTGCGACATTATTTTATGTGGCCCGTGAAGCCGATCATGTATGTTGACTTCATGTTTCTTGGAAATTGTCTTCACTTTTAACATCACTAAGATGAAATATTGCAATAATTTGTGTTACTGATCCCCCCGTTTAAATTAAATTGAAAATGAGTCAAACAATTTACCAGATATTGATTTCAAAATTAGTTATGCATCAATTTTTTTTGTATATATGTGGTAGTTGATCAAACACATATGGGTTCACAGTCATAACGGCTGCGAGGGAAATCATAGCAACATTTTGGCTCACGACAAAAATGAGTTTGACACTCTTGGTATAATGTGCACAACCCCGAAATAGCACATAACAGTCTCAATTTGTTGACTGTGCCAGAGCGTATTTTGAATGAACTGGAAATAATTTCCTGTCTGTTAAATCTTGAGTATGTCCATTCCGAGTCGGTTCAATCGAATTTCCACCGTACCTGTATCTACATAATTCCTAATCACTTCTGAATTTTAAAGATAGCATTTTTGCTTCCTAACTGTTACCTTTCCCTTATCTCCTAACATTAATCCAATCAAATGTCACGAGACAAGAGACACACACACCGACACAAAAAAAATAGCAACCTGTCCTAGTTAGATGTGTACATTAAAAATAACCTACTTCTCTCACAGGAATACGCTCTCACCCTACTGCTCCTCTTTAATGCGAGCAGGTTTACAAGTACAAACAAGGGTGGGGAAAAATAAATATTACAAAGAACTGAGATTATAGTAATTGCGGGTTGTGTATAGTAGAAAGCAGTCGTGCATGTTTAAGACACTGTACTTAGATGTATGTTTTAACAAATGTAACAGTTTCAAAAGTTCCCTGGATATGCATTGCTAAGCCCTCACTTCACTTTAGCTGGTTCTTTTTACATCATTCACTTTTGTTTTTTATAACTGAACGAATAAACAAGAGTAGTATTTACAATTGTACATTTTGCACCCCTGAAAACAGACTTGATAGTCTCCACTTTAATTTTATTTGATAGTTAACAGTGAATAAACACACACACAATTCGGTCCTAAACTAGTAAAATCCCCTAATATTTGAATGGATCCCTTGTTAGGGGTTAAATTGTTTTGTCTTGGAGATCAAATGGCTTTGATAAGCCAAAAATGTCACCAAAAATTATTTGATCAAGCAGGCCTGTGTTTGTTAAATCTGTTTTCATGGCATCTGCACTTGACAAATGGAGCCTTTTAGAAAGTCTTGTAAATATTCTTTTGATCATAAGAATTCAAGTCATTTGACTTCAGACACCTCTGGGCAACATGTTTTTCAATAAATGAGGGGTTTTAATGGGAAGGGCTTGTTGCTTTTCATGAAAATGGCAAAAAGGGAAACGCTCGAATGTTTTAAGAATCACAAGACCCCGATTGCATCACAGTGTGTGAGTGTTTCCAATAGGCCAGGGGTATCAAACTTATTTTTGTCGCGGGCCGCATCATAGTCATGGTTTCCGTCGAAGGGCCATCGAAATTGCCAATCCAAATAAATGTCGGAATGTCTCAAATTATATATAGTGTACGGTACTCAACAAACTAGTGAATGACTAGATAAATAACTAGTTTTCAAAACAGACTAAGAAAAACTGTTAACATATTTTAAAAATATGAATGGTAATAAAAATTGCTAGCAACAGAGCTATTTTTTAAAAGTGAAAACAATTAGTCATTTTAATATTGACAAATGAATTTGATGCACAATTAGTCTTTGCGGGCCACATAAAATGATGTGGCGGGCCGTATCTGGTCCCCGGGCCTTGAGTTTGACACATGTGCAATAGGCCAATGGAGTAGCTCGGAAGTATAAATGGATTTATTGATTCATGTTAGCTTGTCTCTCAGTGAGTGACTTACATATAAGGTCGTAGAACGAGCTTGGTTGCATTGAAAGATATTACATCAGCAAAACATCAATTTGTGACGCTAACATAGTTTGAGTTCATCTATGATGTGCCTGATGGGTATTAGCAAGTTGCACTGCTGTTACTACAACAGTGAAGGGCAGCTTATATCCACATTTTCCCTGCAGGAAGGAGGATTTTTGAAAGATAAGCCTCTCCTTGTGTCACTGCCCATTGAGTGGATTTGGATTAAACACTGAAAGAACTAAAGCATGCTTTGAGAAAGTGGAGTCGTATAAATTGCGGTAAAATTTGGAGTTCAAGGTAGATACAGGGTTCAGCCAAACAAAGGATATCCTGAGTGGGAATATTCATTTCCTAGACAATGTCCTCTCCACACAAAACCATGTGTTAATACCAGCCGGACGTTCCTGACAGGGCTGGGCCGCACTTGGGGTGGGGGTGTCAAACTGCTGAGGTTCTACCTATAGGAAGGGAATTCAGGAAGTAGTAGGAATTTTTGATGGATGTAAAGAAATTTGGAACAAAATGTGCTAGCTACCCTCTCTAGGACACCTTAGGTCACATGTGTCAAACTCAAGGCCCCGGGGGCCAGATACGGCCCGCCACATCATTTTATGTGGCCCGCGAAGACTAATTGTGCATCTAATTCATTTGTCAATATTAAAATTACTAATTGTTTTCACTTTTAAAAAATAGCTCTATTTCTAGCAATTTTTATTACCATTCATATTTTTAAAATATGTTAACAGTTTTTCTTAGTCTCTGTTTTGAAAACTAGTTATTCATCTAGTCATGTTGAGTACCGTACACTATATATAATTTGAGACATTCAGACATTTATTTGGGTTGGCAATTTCAATGGCCCTTCGAAGGAAACCATGACTATGATGCGGCCCGCGTCAAAAATAAGTTTGACACCCCTGCCTTAGGTTTTAGTGGACGATCAGGCTCCCTGGTAGTATAAAGACCGCAATCGTTGCAAATAAAGAATAAGAAACACTTACTATCCTACAGTTATAAAAACAAATGTGTTTCCATAGGGCCAGGTCATCAGGGTGGGATGCACAAGTGCCACTGGCACTGAAAACCAGAAAATACCATGTTTTCATAGGATGGAATATATAGGGGCAGCAAAAGCAATGAAAACAGCAAGGGCCCTAAGATATATCCCTGTGGAACACCAAAAGACAAAGGGGCAGGGCGGGACTCAAAACCTTTCTCCAGAATCTTAGAAATAAAAGGCAGCTTGGAAATGGGTCAAAAATTAGACAGCCAGGTTTCTTGAGCAGGGGGTTGCACTACAGAATGTTTAAAATGTTCGAAGACCACACCAGACGAAAACTGTTGTTTACAATATCCAAAACCGATTGACCAGTATTCTGGAGAACCTCCTTAAATAAATCAGGAGGAGCAAAGCCATAAAGAGAGCAGAATGGCCTAATCTGGTGAACTGCATCCTCTAAAACTGTCGAGGCAACCACTTTAAAAGATTTTAACACCGCGGAACAAGGACAGCAGGGTTAAGTAGGGTGCTTGAAACAAGTCCTAGCTAGCGCACCTTGTCAATGGAAAAATTGGAGAAATCTATTGCACATTTCAGGGGACGGGTCAGTCCAGTTAGGCTGTTGGGGTATAAGTGCTGATTGGAAAACTCCAAGCAAGTCCTTATAAGACTACGTGCAATAACTATTTATTATTTACTTTCTGCACATACCTCATTCATGTTAATATAAATACCCACATTGAACATACTGTAAATAAGATATTTCGCTTTTATTCTTAGACTTATACTGTAAATAAGATTTTTCACTTTAATTTTAGACTTCCTTTACACATTTTTAATTTTTTGTAATGTTTTGCACTAGAAAGGGAGTAGCTCTCCAAATTTCATTGTACAACTAAGTTGTATAATGACAATAAATATTCTATTCTATTCTATTCTATTCTATTCTATTCTATAAGGACATTTGATAACCGAATATGCCTTACACGAGTAGCTCCCACTTTACCTGTCCCACCACGGGTCCTGAGGGTTCCAGTGTTAGAGGAAGTGCTGACCCCACCAAAAACGGTCATCCCCTGTCCAACAGGTGTGTGAAAATTGTTGTAGTTGGGGATAGCCGTGACCCCAAAGCTGGGGTAGTGCTGTGGCGTGGGGTCAGCCCCATAGCGGTAGCCCGCACCATGGGAGATGCTTGTTTCTCTGTCGTCTGTGAGTTTGGTTGCTTCTTTATCCTTGCATTGCACACAGCCCATTATCTATAATCTGGAAGGACAGAAGGAAGAACAGATCCTATAGGTTAGTTTAGCGGAATGCAATTGACAGTCGATTTCTCATTGCCTGATATCTGTCATAAAACAGTTCCATCTTCTTTCTCACACTGAGATGTATGACGGCTGTTTTTGAGATATGATGGCCAATTTTCCTCATGATTGAGCATCTTTCGTCTGAGATGAAACTGCTCAACGTACAACAGACTTAACACAGAAATGTATCCATGCTGGTCCACAGGTGTCAAACTCAAGGCCCGCGGGCCAGATACGGCCCGCCACATCATTTTATGTGGCCCGCGAATACAAATTGTGCATCAAATTCGTGTGTCATTACTAGAATTGCAAATTGTCTTCACTTTTAATAATATCTTTTTTTTTTTAAATATTTGACCAGTTTTTACTCGTCTGATTTGAAAACGAGTTATTTGTCAGTTTGTTTTGTAGCTTTGACTGTATATAATATGAGGTACATTTATTTGGGTTGACAGTCATAATGGCCCTCCGAGAGAAGCTATGACTACAATGCGGCCCGTGAAAAAAACGAGTTTGACACCCCTGTTATAAACGATTTCAAAAGATATCGAGTTTGCCATTTTTCTAATAGCAAGCTAGCAAAAAAAAAAAGCCTCAAACAAAAATAATGTAGGTTGGATGTCTGAACCACTGAAACAAGATCATACGAATGAACTCAACACTAAAGTGTGTCACTTGACACTGCTTTCACTCCAGATGACATTCTTGCACTAAGTAGCACCATAAGTAGCCATCTTTTTTTTTTATAACCTGACCACAGCTCAATCTCTCTTGATGAGTCATGAATATAGTGCATCTCCTTCATGGTCAGGAGGCATAATGGTGTCAAGATTATTGGCTGGAGAGAAGCCCCATATTATAACAAGATGGTCAAAGCAGCCTCCAAACAAAGAAGTCTTTCCTACTTAATTAAATCTCCAATCTTTGTTTCGTTAATTATTACCATGAAGATTTCCCCAAAAATGAAAGTGTGATTTGATCCAACGTTTACTGACATTACTGTAATTTAGTGTTTTATTCCTGCCGCATTGGAATATTTTATCATCCAAACCCCCATGTACTCTATTTTGCGACAGCCGCATTGACTCTTGTTTATATTCAGATGCAAATTTTTCTCACACCGCCGTGCCCTCAAAAACATAACTCTGTAATTTAGCACTATACAAATAATACTGAATCACAAGCTGTTCTTCTCACTGCTTTTTTGGTGGTACAAACCAGTTGTGTTGCTTTGTGGTGCAGACACACTTCACTTCTAAATGTGAAACATTAAAACAAATAATTCTTCTGACTGAATGTCGACAGCTGCATGATCAATAAAAAGTTAATGATGAAGTGAAGAGTTGTAATATTGTAGATAAGTGTGACCCTTGAAATATTATGTTTATTTTGGTCACATGACTGTTTATTTTGGGGTTAACATTTGATGAACAAAAATTACAAAATGTTCCTAAAATGATTTTTTTTTAAATTTGGTTTACAAAAAAAAAAAATTGTAACGCTATAGCAACTGGAATGCTATTAAACCAGACAAACCTAAATAAAAAAAATTCACTTAATATTTACTTCCGCCTTGTTCTGTCTGAATAGCCACATTTCAGACTGCTGCAGAGAAATTTTTTTTTTTTAAATTAAAACTAAAAATCGGAATGCCTGAGGGGTAAAAATCTCAAGTGACAAAAAGTGTTTCATTGCATTCCATGTAGACAATGTCAAAACAATTCCCATTCGAGCAGATTTACAAAAACATCTTAAAACACTATAATTTGCCTACCAGGCCAGTACCACACATGTGCACTAAGTTCTTGCGGTCTTATCCAACACTGTTTCTGAAATTAGATTGGCAGAATTGTCTCTCAGCTGCAAACAGAAAATGTACACTCATTGTAGGTCTTTGTTTTTAACTACAAACTGCCAAATGTAATTTGAACTTTCATGACAGGGTATCATCAAAAGCTACACTATTCTCTGCCAATTAGTGCAGCAGCCTGACCGGGCAGCACATTGTAACTGATCTCTCTTTTCACCTAATTACAGATTGATTTATCAGAATACCCACCGGAACAGACACTTCCTGGAACGCCTGTCAGCGTAATCACAGGTTGTCACAGCAAGTGCAGGTGTATCGTTTTTATTGTTGGTCATATCGGTACAAATGAGATATTTCTCGGATTTAGATGGTGTTGCCTGCCTTCTCCTTTTTAAATATTTTTAGAGTACTCTATTGGCAGGAAAGACTCGTAAGGAAACCATGTGGGTTGGCAGGAGCTTATGAAGGACTTGGCTTGGGTGCTGGACGATGACCGGTTCAAGTTTAGCTACTGCCCCTAAATACCCCATAAACGGCTTTGCACATTGGCTTTGGCCAGTTCCCTCACTCTGAGATCTCTACAGTAGAACATAGCCAGAGAATTTCTGCATGTGGTGGAAAAATAGTAGATTTCCCCGTCAGTGGGACTTCATCAACAAATTCTCACAAGCAGTTTGTAGGATAAAAAAGAAAAAGTGCAGGATTATTCTCTAAAACCAGTGATCGCTGTAAGAAAGCAAAAAATAGAATAAAAATAAAAATAAATACTATAGTTCAACGCACTTCCAATAGTGGACTTTTATTTTTGGAAAGCAGCAAAAGCGTGAGAAGCCAAATCAACACAACCTCAAGTTTGTGCAGCTGTTCAACAATAAGGTTTAGTTTGAGACATTTTGTAAAAAGTGACAGCAATATCACGTTTATTAATTATTATAGCTGTATGCATTGTGTTTCATGACCATATAATAGCAGGCTGAAAAAAAACGTAGAGGATGTGCTATGAGTTTTGCATTGGGGTATTTTCGCACTCGACTAAAAGCTATGCTAATTTTGTGGCGGGAAAAAAAATGCACCTTTAAGAGCCATGAATGGATACAATTATGAATGCCCTATCTTACTCTTCATTACATCTTCTACAAACATCTTGAGAGGACAGGTTGCTTTCATTTGTGTTTTTAATCAACTTAGTGGAAGGCATGCCGCTGACTGGTGTTAAGCTAAACAGCTGTCTTGCTAGCCCCATACGACACGATTGTCAACAGACACTGTAATCTGTCGTGATGGGATGTGACGCTGGTAGAGTTCCAGGCAGCAGGAGCAGGAACAACAGCAGCAGCTCGGTCAAAGACTGCAGAGCATCTGAATAGCTTACATCAGTCACCCAAACTAAGAACTCGCACTGCTTTCCAGTTTTAACCTGTGGCTGGCAGGAGTAGAGTGAATCCGCTTCTGGAAAAGAACAAGTGGAATGAATTTTCTAAGCCAGATATAAGGCGGCTTGCACGAGAGTGAGAGTCCAAAGTCCAAAGAGGAAAGTTCATTAGATATGGATGTTGTATTTCGCTATTTAGCACTGGAAAATTGATTCAAGATTAAAGATTCAAGATTCAAGGTTAAAGATTCAAGATTCAAGGTTAAAGCGATTTTAATGTTACTATAATTTTGTTGGTTCAAATTGTTGAGGTCATTTGAAAAAAAAGAATAAAAAAAACAATGCAGAAACTATAACTGTTCTCACTCGTTTCTTTCAGTTATTTTACTGCTTTTATTTTTATATTTTGGCTTTTTCAGGCACTTAACAAAAGCCTTTTGCCAAGTTTACATATCGTTTGATGAATTGTGAAAAGTGAATCTTAAAGCGAATCATCGTTGTCATCTGATTTATGACTTACTTTAGCAAGAAAAAATTGCAAACCAGCGTTTGGTAAATTAAGTCAAATTGAAGTAGACAATTAAACTCGTTCATAATAACTACTCATAGTTCATTTGCTTTTATTTTAGAGTGAGCATAGCCTAAAAACAAACATTTATGTGTGATAAAGATAATATTCTTCATGGTAATCCAGATTAATTCATAAGGAACCTTGAAAATAATCGCATATTAAATCGCAATCATATTATTGAGTGGGGGGGTGCAATAATAGAATTTTTTTTAATTTAATTGTTCAGTTTTACACCAAACTCTCATTTAAAAATATAAATGCAGACAATTTATAAGCATTATTCAACTGTGGTCCAAAAGGTTCAACTAAATCTGTCTGGATTAACAGCAGCCGGAGACACAACATGGGAGGCACAGCATCTGTGATGCGAGCCTCCCCCAATTCCTCCACCACAATTAGAGAATGGTCTTCCTTTTCCAGGGAAATATCCGCAGCTGTGGACACGGAAATGGAAACTACATCTGACCCCAAAAAAAAATTTTCTAAGAATCATCCAGATGGGCATGAAACGGGAAACCAGACTATTTTTAGACGGCCTGAATGCTGACAACAGCTACAAGTGAAGGGTATAAAACCTTGGAAAATTTGGAGGAAAATAGAAAGCCTTTAATTTCATATACTCATTTTAATCTAGGAAGGGAACTTTTAATTTTCACTCAACTGCTGTAGCAGACCACACACGAGCAAAGAGGCGGAGATGTCAGACTGATGGAGCACACGAGCGGTGCTGCACTCTTAAAATGAAGGAAGCAGATTAGCATCAATTCAAACCCTGACCCTCTGGTCCCAAAGCCAAATCCTCGTCTCGCTGCCAGGCCATAAAAAAAAGACATATTATCAATTTACCATGATACTAAACTACTATAACGATTTGACTTAAAAGGAACCATACTTGATAACATCAGCTCAAAATTGTCCACGGAAATGGTTTATTACAAATAATAATAACAAATATAAATAAGTAAAATATGTTACATCAGTGTGGCCACATGTTAGATGTGATCATAATATTTTATTAGCCATCATATTTCTATCTTGATGATACTTCACTTACGATTGCGTCGCCGACATCCAATAAAATCATAATTTAGCGCCAGTTTTTATCAAAATTAAGGAAATTAATATGAATTAGAATCACTGGTAGATACAGGTCTTTGTCCTGCCTGATTCAGTCAGTCACAGTGGAGCGAGGCAAGACCTTCAGCGACACCATTGTGTCACAATGGCTCAATGTCAGCGGCGGAAACAAATTAGCAGTATTATGAGCACGGGCAGTTTGGCCATGACAGTCAACACTGACAAGTTAATGATAAAGGTAATGATGAAGGAGGTGTAATAAAGTATTATCAACAATCATTTAATTTTTTAGTTTAAGGTGATGTTTACATTTCTATTTGACCTCTGGATTTTCTAATTAAGTAGCATATAAATGATGTTTAATATTCTAATAATTTCGACCAATTTGCAAAACAAAAAGGTACAGTTGAAAGTTAATAAATGTGGATAAATTCTCATTGAAATATTTCAACATGAAAAGCAAATGAAGCGTTTTGTGTTGTGGTGTTAATGCATCTAGAGCTCAAGGGAATGGAGGAAAGATGGCTGACAGGTCAAGTCTCGGCCACAGCTGCATTAACACGAGGTCAGCTGTCAGTACACATCTGCAGGGGCTCACATCAAGCAGCTCAGTCAATTTTGCGCCTCTGGCTGACATGTTTGCATCCTTATAGGACATTTACGAAGATTTTTTTTCTTTTTTTTTTGCCATGAAAACAATGTGTTTTGTCATAAACAGGTTTCTTATAATATATAAATAACATAATATTATTCCTAGCATGAATATACAAAAAGAGACTATTACAGTTTTTTTTAATTTTCATTCCAGGGGTCACCAGTTACCGTATTTTCCGCACTATAAGGCGCACCGGATTATAAGGCGCACCTTCAATGAATGGCCCATTTTAAAACTTTGTCCATATATAAAGCGCACCGGATTATAAGGCGCATGGAATAAATAACTCAACGTTGCTCAAACGTTAATGCAATCACAATATAGCAACACTCGAAATAGTGAAAACAATAACAATATATCAATAACTCAACGTTGCTCAATCGTTAATATCACACAACACACAAAATAAACACGTAAAGCTTACTTTAATAAATTAGTCCTCATCCACGAACCCACATTGGTCCATATATAAGGCGCACCGGATTATAAGGCGCACTGTCGGCTTTTGAGAAAATTGGAGGTTTTTAGGTGCGCCTTATAGTGCGGAAAATACGGTAAGTTGATCCAACATTGCAAAAAAAATATATTGCTTTTAAATAATTCTAGCAATAAATCTTAGAATGCCACCGTGCACAGAGATTAATGATCTGGTGGTATTTTGTTTGGGCAGAGACACAAGGAGAGGAAGGCTACACTTAAATCTTGCTAGTAGCTTCCAAGACTGCAAACTCAACCTTTAATTTGACGTGAAAATAACATACAACACTAAAGGTGAACACAAAGTTGAACCCCCACCTACATTACATTTGTGGGTGATGCATCTCCGCAGAGATGCTGAAGAGAAAGTAACACGATGCAATTATCATGTGACTGCTTGCAGGATGTGGTTAAAAGTCTCCCAGATGATTTCAGTCAACCTCTCAGAGAGCAACAAGAATGTGCCACTTTACGGCTTCCCAATACGATCATTTAGATTTGTTTGGTTCAACTGATGAAGTGTCTCTCACCAGTTGAACATTCATTCTATAAATAGGCCTTGAAAGCCTTCGCTGTCCTGCTCCTAATTTATGCTTTTCATCTCTCACTAACACGCCAAGTTGAAGTCAAACGAGATCGTGACACATCTTGCTAGCAACTCTTTCCGTAAAGCTTCCAACATTTTTAATGATTGGGCATCTCATGTATGTGAACACAACTAAAAAAATATCTTGTCTCGTATATACTAGAGTTTTATTTTTTATTATAATTGTTATAAATCACTGGTCACAATTACTATTAATGGAACATAAGCTGTCTAAATGGGTTTTTAATAATATAGCAGCAGTTTTAATGTAAAAAAAACAAAAAACAGAGGCAAACGTCAGGAGCAGGAATTACATCTAACCAGACAACGTCATCCATCTCCAACCCAATACAGTGATCTATCTTTCCAGACTCGTTGCTAGGTTACTAAATTCCTGAACATGGTGAGTACTATGGAATGTTTCTCAGTTGGCAGGAGTAGGGTGTTAAAATGGAGTGGAAATTGGATAATATGAATTCACTAGCGTATGAATGAGTAAGTTTGGCGGTGAGGAGAAAAGCTTCGAGAGGCAATTTGATATAAGTTCATTTTAGAGAGATGGCCTTCAAAGATGAATAACTATGTATTTGTGCATTATATATGTGAAATATGGGCTCTTAGCAACAGTGTACGCAAGTGGTGGTTTAGTACAGCATGTTCTTTATAATGGAGGAATGTGCAGACAGTACCCAGACTTGAGCGCCCCCAAAACTCGAAATCTCAAGATAGTGTATTGAAAATCTTCGAAGCTCATCCTGCTTTGTTTTCACACAGGTCCTGTGAACAAGTGCCCATAAACTTATCTATCACCAACTAAATAGCAAATTATTGAGGCGTTACGCCACAGGTGTCAAACTCAAGGCCCGGGGGCCAGATATGGCCCGCTACATCATTTGATGTGGCCCGCGAAGACAAATTGTGCATCAAATTCGTGTGTCATTACTAGAATTGCAAATTGTCTTCACTTTTAATAATATATATATATATTTTAAATATTAGACCAGTTTGATACCCCTGCGTTACGCCATTTTATAGGAGAGTCCGAATGTCCAAGGAGCATAAATGTAGGGCACTCAAACTACCCACAATGCACTTGGAAAAGTAGTAAACAAACTAAAATTTTTAATATAGACCATAATGCATTGCGAGCAGGAAAACAACTTGGCTCAGCCGCGAATTAAACTGTAATTAAACCGTCAATTAAAAGATTTAATTGATGTACAACGGAAAGAAATAGTTTCAAATCGAAAATATTTTTTTATTCACCATAGTCGGAGATCTTTGTCTGCTGTAAAGTTAATGGCGTTCTTTTTCCCCTGCCGGAAGAATTAGCATGTACTCAACATTTTACAATTTTTTAAGGCATTCGAGAAGAGAATGCTTAGTACTGGTTTTCCTTTATTCAGCTTGGCATTTGCAGCTAATGACTTCAATTTATAATTGTCAGGTGGCACCATGGTGTGGTTCGTACTGCCGCGTCCACCCGAATAGGAGCTTAAATCTTGATTGTGGTCTTTCTGCCACAATTATGTGCTTAATTGAAGATACACTAGCCTTAGGTGTAAAAAGAAGAATCGCTGTCTGCCTCTATTTGTCAATCCTGTCATTGATTTGATCAATCTAGGGTGCTCTTTACCTCTAAGTCAGCTACGATAGGATCCAAATAACCTATATTAATTATTAAATAACCTATTATTTCACACATCCATCTTGGGGTAAAAAAATCAGCACTTCAGAAATGATTGCAATTTCACTTTTGTGCTAACAATTGCCAGTTTGAGGCTATCGAAGATTTGTGATATTACAAAGTGGATTCTTGAAAAGATGGACGTTGGTTTAAAATGAATAAAAATAATAAAAAGGAGGTTAGGTAGCTTCACGAGTAACTTAAAGTCAACTGTCCTCCCATAAATTAGGTAATAACACTGGCAAAAATGCTGAGCTGTGAGTATTTAACACAAATCAATCCGCAGTCCATGTGAGATTTGTTTTGTGGGATTCATGTTATTATCCCATCCCCCACCCCCAGTTCCAGCAATATTCCGCAAACCACAGCTAACTGCATTTCTGTTTTGAGCTTCTGTGTGGCCAAATCCATAATAACCTCAGTTGAGTATTAAGTGAATGTTTCGCAGCGGCCTCTTGCAGCTCTGTCGACAATCAAACTGTCAAAACATTGTAGTCTGACTGGCTGGGTGGGTGGTAACCACGGAATATAGCTGCAGTTCTGGCAGTTGGATTCCATAAATCCATAAAATGTGTGCTTGTTTTCGTCTCAGACAGTGGCTTAAACTATTCTTATTGGTAAACTAGGGTTGCAAGGAGAGTGGGAAATTTATAGCAAATTTTCAATGTTTCCATGAGAAATTTAAATTGGGGAAATTTGGAAGTACACTAATCCCTCGTTTATGGCGGATAATTGGTTCCAAAAACCACCCGGGATAAGTGAAATCCGCGAAGTACGGTCACCAACAAGAAGTAGTGGGCAGGCTAACGAGTTAGCGGTAAGATACTAATTCGCGATCGTGCGAACACGCGAAAACGGACTTCTAAAGGAATGTAAACGAAGATTTGGCGCAATACTACATTGTCCTAAAGGTTAGACACGTTTCCTCAATTTAGAAGTTTTATTTTGACTTTTAAATGTTTTTTTAATTTGGAAAAAAAATGCGCGATGTAGTGAAGCCGCGATAAGCAAAACGCGAAGTGGCGAGGGATCACTGTATTTGTATACTTTCCATGTGAATTATCAAAAATTTTGGAAGCTAGCTGGGAATTGAGGGTAATTTAAAGAAATTTCATGTTAGCAATAGCAATAGTTAAGAGCCAAGTTAAGGCTTATTGTTGATGGCTGGTGATGTGTCATGCTGGGAGTCCAAGGGGCCTCTTTAAAGACTCAGACGGTACACTACATCCTGTGTGAGCTATGGCAGGCGCATGCCACTACGCAGCCATGATATTGAGCAGATCACTTAACTAAGCAGAGGAAGGAACAGGCAGATGAAAAGATGGAAAGTGCCACCAGATGTGTCAATAAAATGCTTCATTGGCGGCTCTCTTCTACCCAAGCATGCAGTTTGTGAGCAACCATCTGAACTTTGAGTGTGGTGTTGATCTGTGCAGGAAGTAGCCTCGATCTTTTGGTATTTTTTGCCTTTAAAAATCCTTTCGACTATTTATTTCCTTGAATCTATCATTTGATTTTAGCGCAATGTGATGGTTAGTGCTGGCCACTGGCAGAGGAGTTTTTCAAGTGTACCCTGAAAAGAAAACACGGAAGCAATTAGGTTTTTGTTTTATTTTTGTCTGAGTGTAGTTTTCTTAGTCAAATGTAAACTGAAAGGAAATTGAACTCTGGTGTGGTATCGTACAGTTTTCATTTGGAACACCATTTTTCTCACACCGCCTTGTTTACATTCTTAGATAATTATTAATTTCAAAATGCATTATGTAAATTCAAACCTAAAAATAATTCAGTCTTTAATTGAAAAGTATATCTGAATGATAATTAAAAGGAATTTTGCGATGGCTAGCCATTCCCAACACTACCGCTGACCAATAGGAGAACAGGGATACATCATGCATAGTTTTAGTGTAATGACTTTTGGCTCACAAATTATTGTTTTTATAGAGCAGGGGTGTCAAACTCGTTTTTTTCGCGGGCCGCATTGTAGTCATAGTTTCTTTCGGAGGGCCATTATGACTGTCAACCCAAATAAATGTATGAGCACCTCATATTATATACAGTAAAAGCTACAAAACCAACTGACAAATAACTCGTTTTCAAATCAGACGAGGATAAACTGGTCAAATAATTTAAAAAAGAAAGATATTATTAAAATAGAAGACAATTTGCAATTCTAGTAATGACACGAATTTGATGCACAATTTGTCTTCGCGGGCCACATAAAATGATGTGGCGGGCCGTATCGGGCCCCCGGGCCTTGAGTTTGACACACATGTGATAGAGGTATTTTTTTGAATTTATAAATTTTCAATGCCACGATAACACTGATTTGTTACCAAATTATAATGACTCTCCTGTTTTATGCTATTCAGAAATGATAGCAGGTGTGGGCAGGTCAAGCCCAAAAATGATTGCAACCAGCACTGCAGCATTCTAAACAAGCTCCACTCAAACATATCATTCAGCAGCTGTGCACAAATTCAACTCTCCCTTCAAAAGCGCATCCACTCCACCGGAAAACGTGATTGGTGTTGTTCAATATGTGAGCAAGGGAGACAGATTTAAAGCCACTTGACTGTTTGCAGCAGGTCAGACAGACGCAATGTACTGTGAAATCAGGGACCATCAAATCAACAGGTCACAGACAGAGTGAATTTGAAACTGAAAATGAAACATATACCACGTTTAAAAAATAAAAAATAAAAAATGGGCATAAGATGGTGGCATGTTCCAAATAAAACTCAAGCCATGTGTACATGAGTAGCATGTGAATATAAAATGCAGTAATCCCTCGTTTATCGCGGATAATTGGTTCCAAAAACCACCCGCGATAAGTGAAATCCGCAAAGTACGGTCACCAACAAGAAGTACTGGGCAGGCTAACGAGTCAGCGGAAAGATGCTAATTCGCGATCGTGCTAACACGCGAAAATGGACTTCTAAAGGAATGTAAACGAACATTTGGAGCAATACTACATTGTCCTAAAGGTTAGACACATCTTTCCTCAATTTAGTAGTTTTAGTTTGACTTTTAAATTGTTTTTTTAATTTGGAAAAAAAAATCCGCGATGTAGTGAAGCCGCGATAAGCGAAACGCGAAGTAGCGAGGGATCACTGTACACTTGTTTCACAATTTTCACAAACTGGCTAATGAACTTCATACTTCAAGATGTAACGTGATCTGAGAACTAGACTATTATTAAATCCACTCAGAAAATTAAAATGCTAATGCAGCAATTGAAGAATTAACCCACCTTAGACCGCCAGCGTTTTTTAGTATTAAAATAAGCTGCCGGTTGCATAGAACAGAAAAACGTTATCACGGCAGTGGAGTTAAGGCTAAGGGAAGGGATTTCACATCTTGTACTGGCTGACCTCAAAGTTACCTCAGCTGCAATTTATGGGCTGACCTAACTGCTGCACTGCGGATTAAAGATGGAAGAATTTGAACTACTTTAAGGTCAGGTTGCACACTGTCTGAGGATAGAAGGGGAGCATTTTAGCGCATCTAACTGCCATGTGGATGAGTTTCAAAAGAACTAAAATGTTATTTTATTTGAATACAAGTAAAACATAGTTGTAATTAATGTAATCACTCAGCATAGGTGTCAAACTCGAAGCCCTCGGGCCAGATTTGGCCAGCTACATTATTTTATGGTTTACAAACAAAGACAAAGTAATGATTTCATGTGTTTGTTTACAAATGTGCGTGAGAAAAGACAAAGTCACTGAAGTGCGAACAATCGTACCTCTGTTTTTCTCCGTATCAGGATCTTTATTTTCTCCACATTGCTTTGTTCACCACCAAAACAGAGACCCTGTTGGGACAAAGAAATCGTCAATTATTCATTTTCCAATTTAATAATACATGACTATAGAGTCAATGTGCCATGCGGTGTCAAAAGTAGGTCTTGGTGAATTATATCGGAATGCACCAAGGCCTAGGCTTTGGATGCCATAAATATGTTTTAACATTTTTATTAAAAATGATAAAACCTCAAACTAGAGATCAAGGTTAGTAAACACTGATAAAGAAATGGTAGATAAAAACATCAGCAAGGATTTTAACTGAAGGTTGCCGACATACACGAGCAAAGGCCGCTACTGTGACATTCATCTCTTTGTCTGATAATTTTGTAAATAAATATCGTAAGGGAGTAGGAAAAGAAATTCATGACGAGGTACATGGGAATTTTATATTTCCAGCATGAGTGCATTATGTAAACAGCAGGATTACAGAATGGAACTATTATTTGGCAGGGGTTAAATGCATGGCCTTTATTTACATGAGATGTGCTGTCATGGCTGCCAAATGTCTCAGAGCACATTAGCGCCTCATTTGACTTTAAGGCTCAGGTCTGCTAATCTAATTTAACCTGTCGTTGTGGTTTTGCTGATTGCTAACGTGAGGCGGCAATGAGACTGAAGAAAGCCTCAATGTGAAACTTGTATTTATTCACCAACTCAGAATATAGTAACGTGAAAATATTTGTTGTCAATATTAAAGTGATAAGGATGAATGTGTTGCTAAATTGTATATATATATATATATATATATATATATATATATATATATATATATATATATATATATGTAATGTAAAATAATAATAATAAAATGTAATAATAAAACAAATAAATTATACATACATATATATATATATATATATATATATATATATATATATATATATATATATGTATAATTTATTTGTTTTATTTGTTATTATAATGACTGAAGATTGTAGAGTTGCTCGTGAAGAAAGAAATCTACTTTTGGAGCTGCAGCTTTTTTTCAGGTTACTGGTGTCTATGCTATCCCAAAATACTCGTTCCGGCCTCAGTGTGAGTGAAACATGTGATTTGTGTCTTCTTTACCAGCATCAAATTGCCATTTGGCCGCCAACTCATGTCGTCGTCTGCACTCTTTACTTCCTCTCCATTGATCTCTCTTACTGGCCAACGCAATAACGGCGACAACATCCCAGAGGGGTGTCCTCTGAGTTTTTGAGAGGAGGCCCCAGGAGGGGGAGATGAACCCCTTCATCAGTGCCCTGGCTAATAAAACATAATAGCTCTCAGGCTGCAGGGGAAAGTCACTCAGCTACACAGAGCTGTCACATGACTGGCCAAGATACAACAGACTCAGTCATTCTGCTACTGTCGCTCAGCTACAGGGACAAATGTGTGAGCTAATTCACTGGCCGGAAAGAAAGCAGCATCCATACAAAATGAGAAACATTCAGTGTTGCTGAGATGCCACTGAAGCAAAGTGGGCAGCAAGTCAGGCACTTTGATAGAGCCAGAGTTTATTTATCTATATCACAGGTGTCAAACTCAAGGCACATCATTTTATGTGACCCGCGAAGACAAATTGTGCATCAAATTCGTGTGTCATTACTAGAATTGCAAATTGTCTTCACTTTTAATAATTTTTTTTTTTTAATATTTGACCAGTTTTTACTCGTCTGATTTGAAAACGAGTTATTTGTCAGTTTGTTTTGTAGCTTTGACTGTTTATAATATGAGGTGCTCATACATTTATTTGAGTTGACAGTCATAATGGCCCTCCAAAAGAAGCTATGACTACAATGCGGCCCGCCAAAAAAATGAGTTTGACACCCCTGATCTATATGTATATTCTATGACATATAAAAACATCAGATTGTGCCACTTGGCGCTCAGCTGTAAGCATTTTTCAAACTAAATCATCCACTTTTTTTTAATGTAATCAACAATTGTACATCGCTGCCCAGATGTGTCCTATTTGTTATTCAACAACAAATAACAAAACGCCAGCTTAGTTTTAGATTTGGGATTTGTCAGTCAAGTCTACATTTTAACAAACAAACATGCAAACCAGTTGAAATTGAAAAACAAATGGAAAAACAAGCAATTGTGAAACTGAGAGAAGCTCGAGCGTAAAATGAGTAACAGGCGTTGGAACATTGTGAGCTGTAAAAAAAAAAAAAAAAAAAAGACTATAAAACAACTGTTAGTGACATAAGCCACAACTTCCTTAGGGCAGGAATGAAATGGTCCCAATCTGCTGTTTACGGAATAAAAGTCAACAGATACAACCATACAAGATGCAAACTACCCAAAAATAGAAAAGTCAGGCTATAATTTTGACACAAACACCAAACCTACGACAATTCAGTGCAGATGCTATAAGCCAGTAGAAAAAAGTCACATGTACATGTAATAAAAATGTCACAGTAAATCAGCACGTGAACAACTGTCGGACATTATTCTAACGAGAACAAAATAGTATTTTGCGTGACTTTGGAGCCCTAATAGAAAAAAAAAAATCATTGTGTGTGTTGTTAAGCTATGGCTAGCTTACTACTTAAAGCTAGCCCATAAACTCACCTTCACACAAATTCTGGTGGATGTGATTTGATTGACAGGTCAGGGCAAGCCGACCTCAGAGAGAGGCTGCTGCTGAAGAGTGGATTAAATTGTCAATTATTCTCAGTCACTGAACATGAGGCCTTCTCCCGCACTCCATGGGGCAGGATTTAGCAAATGATTGAAAAGCAGACTTAATAATGTACACTTGCAAACAATGGCTGGTTCTCAAAATGTGAAATGGCTAAAGACGCTCTGCCTACGAACGTGAGTAAGAATATTCTTGAGTGTCATTGTAAATTGATCATTTGGCGAACATTTATCACCTGGAATGAACCCTGACATGAACATTTTGCTACCTTTGCTAACAGATTGAAATGTCCGTCCCTCATTGAAATAAGTGCTGTAAATGTAAAACTAGGTTGCGATATTTTGTCATCCAGCAGTTCTACCGCAATGTTTTTTACCGTATTTTCCGGACTACAAGGCGCACCGGACTATAAGGCGCACCTTCAATGAATGGCCCATTTTAAAACTTTGTCCTTATATGAGGCGCACCGGACTATAAAGCGCACCATTAATGCATCATGTCGGATTTTTAATCCAAATCAAATCATTCTCCATTTTATCTTTTTTATTTCAACTTCAGACGCAACAAATTACTTTATAATCACAAAGTAATGATCCATAGTCTTTTTGATTCATGATTCATAGTCTTCCGCGGGCCACTTATGATTGATTTCATGACACAATGCTTCGGGCCAGTTTAAATTTAGGAATTTGGTCCATATATAAGGTGCACCGGACTATAAGGCGCACTGTCGGCTTTTGAGAACATTTTTAGGTGCGCCTTAGAGTCCGGAAAATACGGTACTCAAAACTATTTTTCTATTATTTTTCTTTTCATTACAATTTTTTTATTTTGCATTACTGATGTTGTAGTTACAAGACAGGTGATGTAATAATGAAATAATATCAATCAATCAATATAAATAATTACATTAAAAATAATAAATAAATAACTTTTTTTTAACAAAAAGAGTATTAGCCATAAGATTGCACTATGAGAAAAAATAGAATACAGAATTCAACCTAGCACAACATTGCACAAATGCCATGATATGGTTAGCAAAAATGGCAGAGAGAGAGAGAGAAACCTCTGTATGACCATTTGATTCATGTTAACATTGTAAATACAATGCAATCATCTCCTTTGTCAGCATCTCGGGGCTGCATGAGCAATGCAGAGAAATGACACCGCAGATTTGAGCACAATGCGAAGGGCAACGCAAAGGGCAGGCAGGAAGGCAGGCAGCAGAGTTAAGGAGCCTGTGCACTGCAGTGGAAATATATGTATGAAAAGCGGCTCTTATCATACATAGTCTGACGTCTGAGAAGAAGTTAATATGTGAGATGATGCTCGGAAAATACCTTAACGGTTTTAAACAACATCCCCTTCCTGTGGGCTGAGAGGACATCAGTTGCATGCGTAAAGCAAAATGGAGTCGTATTAAAATTCATAGAAGCTAAAGAACTTGGCAGCTTCTTTGCAATGCAGAATTATTAAGATGGTGAATAAAAGGGGGCTTTGTAGGCTAAAATATACGGCCTTTGTTCCACGACAAATCTCACAAATCACAACAGGTTATTTATGTTTAAAACCATGCAACCATTTACACATGTACAGAAAGCACTTTTGTTTCCCAGTCCAATACAAAATAGAGAAACTGTACACCCACTTGATTGTTACTTGTGTGTGGCAGGCACAGACTGACCATGTGATAAGGCACTCACATTTCCAACAATCCTGAAATTAGGAAAGGATTGAATCCACCCATTGCACTTTTATTATTTGTTATTTTAAGAAGAATCATGTATTAAAATAACTAAAGAAACTAATAAGGATGAAAACTATGCTCTTAATATTTGTTGTGCAACCTTTTGACTCAATTGAATTGTATGTCTGTAGCTCATAGGTGTCAAACTCAAGGCCCGGGGGCCCAGATACGGCCCGCCACATCATTTTATGTGGCCCGCAAAGACAAATGGACTTCATGTGTCAATACTAAAATTACAAATTGTCTTCACTTTTAAAAAAACAGACAAATTGCTAGCAATTTTTATTACATTTAAGTATTTTAACAGTTTTTACTAGTCTGCGATTTCAAAACTAGTTATTCATTAGTTTGTTGTGCAACCTATACTGAATATAAGGCGTCGACAGTTACAATGGCCATTTCGAAGGAAACTCTGACTACAATGTAGCCTGTGACAAAAATGAGTTTGACACCTGCGCGTAGCTTAGCATCTGTTGTGTTTTGACTCATTCGTCATGTGCAAACTCCTCCTGCACTCTCGGACTTGCACACTATATGTGCCAAATACACGATAGAAAATAAAACCTTTCAAGTGGCTAGTTGTGGTCCTTACCGCATCACAACCACCAAGCTCCGCCCTGGTTACCATGGTGACAAAATCTATACTTAACATTGGTCCACCAGAGTTGGATGGGGTTATTTGCTATAGATATGTGTCCCCATTTAAAACAAAAGTCCACAAGGCAAAAGTATAATTGATATTTTGACAAATGCAAGTCTTAGTTAGGGTAGACAATTAAAAATAAAATTTAAAAAAAGAACAAAATATGTATTTTGAGAGTTTTATGCACATAACTGCTTCTGAAACTAACAGCACATCATACCATGGCTCCATACACCCGCCTGTGGTTAAAACCTGTTATAAGAACCCGCAATTTCCAACCTCTACTTCAGCTGCAGTACAAACTTTCCATGGTTAGTAGCCTTAAAGATTTCTATGTATTCAGTATTCAGATTTTAAATACAGACCAATGCACATTAGTGCACTATTGAACCTCGGACTAGGGGCTAAATGGATTTAAGAGCAGAATGGAATTGAAAGATTTTTTTTTAAAAAAGAAGAAAATGAGGCAGATTAAAAATGGAAAAACCTCGACCAGGAAATATGAGAGAAAGCCAAAGCGCCATGCCTTTCCTCCGCTCCAGATATAAATGAGCAACTGTGATTCCTTTCAGAGGAAATGAAACCGCAACTTCATTTCAACCAGCAATAACAGACTTGACATGTCAGAGAGCAGAGCGCAAGTGGAAGCAATGCCTGCATCCAAAAGATTTGCGTGATATGATCTGCCTGATCCACTAGTACCATCAGAACCTGATAAACAACTCGCGCTAATTGAATTCCTGCACAGGAACAGCCCGAGATGGGCATCTCTAGACGGGCTGTCAAGATTCGACTTTCACCCTTCACTTCCTGACTAGAAACATGTTAAAACATCCCGTGTGGTGTCAAAGCCTCCGAAAAACAACTTTTATCGCGTCCATGCTGAGTGTCGACACACTCCCGCTGATGGCACCATGCAACAAAAATTAAGCTTGTCAATTTCAAATGGAAAAATTGAAAAAGAAGTTCACATGGGAGCTACACCAATGCACCGCTATACAAACAAAATTCTTTGTTTAAGAGAAGCTACTCTTTGGGATCATCTATTTGTAACTCTGTGACAGAATCAATTATCTGACACATCATGACCTCACTGCTTGTCACGGAAATGAAATCAATTGATCAACTTGATGGAAGAGTTGTGGTTTGTTTGGAAATTGTGATTCATCTTTATAGAATTCATGGAACATGAACGATGAGGGGGGGAAAAAAAAAAGCAATATGTCACGGTTATCTTATCACCACAGGCTCAAAGCATTCACAGAATTTCAGATTGCATTGATTGATCGCAATGATACTCGCAAAGGGGCATATTTTCATAATTACTCAATTAATTTCACACACAATTTATATCATATCTCGACATTTCTCTGATAATATAACCCCTGAAGATGTCAAAATTGGACACATGTAAGAATACATTGTCTATGTTTACATAGACACATTCATTCAGATTCCAAGCCTGATTGAAATAAAAATACATCATATTCTATAAATTATATTCTAATATTCTAATCGGATAAAGCCAAAAGGTTTCTTCATTTGATTGTTTGAAATTTGGAAGCGTTTGTCATGAAAATATTTCATGCGATAATTATTAGCATTATTGTTAGCCTTAAGGTGAGGAAGTTAAAGTAAGTTGTTGCGGAGCTGTTAGCTTAGCATGTTTTCAAAAAAAGTGAATTTGTGGCTTGGTAAGGAGATGGTAAAATGGTGTCAAAATATGAATACAGTAATCCCTCGCTACTTCGCGTTGCGTTTATCGCGGCTTCACTACATCGCGGATTTTTTTCCAAATTAAAAAAACAGTTAAAAGTCAAAATAAAACTTCTAAATTGAGGAAACATGTGTCTAGCCTTTAGGACAATGTAGTATTGCTCCAAATGTTTGTTTACATTCCTTTAGAAGTCCGTTTTCGCGTGTTAGCATGATTAGCATCTTTCCGCTAACTCGTTAGCCTGCCCAGTACTTCTTGTTGGTGACCGTACTTCGCGGATTTCACTTATCGCGGGTAGTTTTTGGAACCAATTATCCGTGATAAACGAGGGATTACTGTACCGCCTATTGGGTTCTGTCGCTAATGTAGGCACAGTAAAATAAAAAAGAAATTTAAAAAAATAAGAAATTAATAAGAAAATAAACGCCAAGAGAGAAAAGAGACTAGCTGTTATATAGGAGTGACACAAGGGGCAACATTGTTGTGATATGACTCTGACCTTTGGAAGATGATGCAGGACACCAAGTACTGAAAACAGTGGCTCACTGTGTTCCCTGTTTTAAACAGATGAGTTTTGAGCATCTGACATCACAACGTGATGATATAAACCCCGGAACCATTGGACCTTCACCACTCTTATATCAACCATTTCTCAATATTTCAGATTAGGACTTTTGGGAGAAATTTGAATTCTTGAGTAGCATGGATTAGTTGTTATATAAAGTTGAAGAACGTTGAGGATTACGGCTTTAGCAGGTAGCTTTTGGCACTTGTGGCTAAATAATGTGAGAGTTCATAAAGCTAAGATGAAGATGCTCTTTTGTCATTCCGTAAGAATCATAAATCCACACAAAACAGACTTCTTAGTAATCTATTAATATATTAATTTCCCCTGCCTAGTTTCTAGCCTTCATAGATAAATTCTCACAATTCACAATTCAAGATCACATCATGTTTTGGCATGGGAAATATTTAAATCAAGATAGGCATAAAACAACCACATTGAAATGAATGAGTCATTAAAAGGTTAAAGGAAAGAGAACTAATTCTGAAGGTTGTTAAACAAGAGTTGAGTCACAATGAGTCAGTTCTAGCTAATAATGTTTTTTTTTCTACAGTTTTTTTCTACAGATTAAAACATATTCTTTGCCTCAATCAAGACATGCTAAAAACAACACAACTTATGCTTCACAAAGTAAAGAATGGGTGAAACTATATAAACAAATAATCCTACTACATTTCCAAGCCTTAAGAATTAAATGTGCAAACACAATTATGTACCATTCACCGGAAAACGAGCATTTTCCCAAACAAACTACAAACCAACTTAATGCGATTAGACTTTCATCAAACTTTCATTTTCTTGCCTCGTCTGCATTCAGCAAAACTCGAAAGCATCCCACAACAGTGCGATGCAAGCCAGGTTGTGTCCTTCACATGACTCCACTAAGCATCAATAGGGGATGCTGATGGTGCTGAAGAAGGCTTTTGAAGGTGGGAGGCATGGTAAACAACGGCGCACGAGCAAAAATGGTGTATAAAAAACAATCGATTGGTCCTTTCTGGTGCAAATATCGTTTAATCTCCATCTACGCGACTAATTAAGTTCCTTTGCTGTAGCTTCATCCCACTTTGAACGACCAAACCAAAACTGCTGTGTATTTATAACTCAACACACATAGTGTATCACGTTTAAAAGAGCCTTTTTGCAAAACATTTCTTATAGTAAAGCAAGAGCTAGTTGAGATCTCAGGTTGTGAAGAATAATTAAAAATTTGACAGTTAGTAATTTATTCGCTAATCGTCCAGGACTCATCGACCACGAGGTGGAATAAATAAAACGATGGATCTTACCCGTTTAAAGTGTACTTAATAATCCGGAGCACTATTATTCCATTGGTGTTCTGGTGGAATCAGAGAAGTGCAATAAAGGCTGCGGCTGTTGTGGCCATCAAATCGGAGCTCGCCTTGTTGTCGCCACTGTGTGTGATGGCGTTAGCTCTGCAGGGCCACAATGAAACTACTGCTGCCTTCAAGGACTATGGGAAAACAACAAACATTTTGCAGAAGCGTTAACCACAGGTACTAATGACCGGTACGTAATGTTTTGAGGGATGGAGGCATATATGGGTTTATTTTTTTTTATTTTTACATATATTTTAGTTGTCTTTTGATTGTTATCAAAATAGCGGCATAACTCGAGGTTTACCTCAAAAACAGAGTGTAAAGAATATTGTTTTTGTAAACTGAATCATGTCAATATTCGTTGTAATATAGCGCAAAAGTGGTAATTATCTCAAGTTTGAATGTTTTTAATGTTACTACTTGCTTTTAATTCAACTTAGGGTCCCTTGAGCGCGTTTTCATTTCTCACACGTTGGATATTACCAATTGTACGTGAATGTGGCAATTAGGTTGATTGACAGTACGATTGGCGTATCAGACTGCGGTAGGACCTAAAGGCCAGCCTCCGCACGGGAAGATGAAGTCAGACTGATTTGAACGGATTTGACAAAAAACGTTCATAAATTTTCATTACTCTCCGTAAAACACTCTTAAATTCAGTCTTTTAACATTATTTGAAAAATTCTTGAATTTTACATTAAAACTTAAGTATTGAAATTGTGAAGGAATATTATATATATATGAAATTACTCGATTCATAAAAATACTATTTGAAAAGAATATGTTTTAAAATTTAGATTCTTCAAAGTGGGCACCTTTTGCCCTGATAACAGCTTTACACATCTCGGTATTATCTGAATTATGCTTTATGACCGGGAATAACTTTCAGTTAACAACTGTGTATTTTAAAGCGTTAATAGCTTGAATTTATTGACCTCTTTAATGTGTTTTAGAACTTTTGAATTTGAAGGCGTTTCCAAACTTTTTCCGCAGATTGATACTGCGTTAGTCTGTATTATACTGCTCCCAAGTGGTCTAAACATGTACGCCAGAAGGAGAAGTTCACTGGCGTTAAAGCAAAATAAGTGACAATTTTTTTTAAATTGTTTAATAACAATTTAGAATGTCACTACTGTATGTTTTTATAAAGTACAATGTTACTGAGGGTTATTTGTCTAACTAAAAATACAATGCAAACTTTAAAAAATATATTGACATGGGAGTTCCATTTGAGATATAAGATCGGCATGGAATGATGAGCATATTTTTGGCTGTGTACAGCATTATGTGAGTCTGAGATGAAAAATTAAAAATGAATACTGTGAGTAAAATAACGGGTCTGCATTTCATTTCCTCAATTTGGTACGACTACAATTGCTGTACAACTATTTTGATATTTTGGATGGTTGTTTTGTTCTTCATCATATTAAGTTGTTACCGAGGTTTTTTTTTATTTCTGCTTTACCCATAATCTTTTGGTGACTTGTTACCAGGTTATCTACTTCCACTCCGATACTCTAGATGGCGACAATGCCTCTTCTTCTTGCGCGTCTTGGCAAACCGCGGCGAAGAAGAAACAAAAAACAATCGAAGAAGAGTGGCACGAATTTGTTGATACTTTCCACCATGGCTGAATCCGAGTATGTAACGATTATATTTACATCGCAGTCCATCTGTCTTTGTTTGTTCATAAATTACTTTGGATTTGACTTGCTTTGATAAATACTTTTCATCTGTTCTGTTAGTGTTGATATTTCGACGATTGCTGTTTTGAATTCTACATTTCACGTGTCGTTCCTGTGTCAAGCCTCCGATGTTTTCCTATTTCGGGCGAAATGTCAGCATGTGTAAAATACAGCAACTATTTGTTTTACTAAATGTATGATTTGAAAGTTAGTTGTTAGTAGTAATTGGTGACTATGCTATTCTGCTAGCTACACTAACTACACTACTGTACTCAAACGTTGGAAACAACACTGGCAGATGCTAATCAGCGATTTTGATCGAGAATGTATGTTATCAAATGTAATTCTTTACCTGGTTCTTCTTTCAGTTCAAAGAAAGTTATCAAGTTGGTACCAGAGTTTCTCTTGAAAAAGAGGAAAGCGTACCAGGCTATTAAAGCCACACAAGCCAAACTTGCACTTCAAGAAAAGAGAAGGGTGAGTGTGTTGTTTTGGTTTTGTAACGGTGTCTTTTAGAATTTGTTTACATTTACAACAAAGAGAAGTCAACAAAAAAGTGTAAAATGTTGTTTCCAAATATTTGTTTGTCTGAAATGTAAAAAAAAAAAGTTGCATTGACTTCCTCTAATCAACCAATCAGTATGCTGCCATTATATGGATCAGCTACTTTGTCATCTGATGCAAATATGAAAAATGCATTGCTAAATACAATCCCATTGATTGAGCATTTATTGATCCCGGGGATGTGGAAATTCTTGCTAGGCACAGTTCAACAATGGTGATAGTTTGCTCCATAAAGGAGACAGTAAGTCTTTATTATCACTTACACAGGTAATAACAGTTAATATATTTGATATTGTTTCAGGTCTCTAAAGGTGCGCCGATAAAGTTCAAGCGCTTGGAAGACATGGTGAAGGACAGCCATAGGAAACATCGTGATGATACTCGCATCCGTCGATTGGCAACGAAACCGCGTGGCCCGCCGCCTCCTGAAAAGTACAAATTAGCCATTGCTGTTCGCATTCGAGAGTGAGTATTACAACAGTAGCCCTGTTTTCTACTTTTACACACAATAAATTCTCATTGTTATCTTCTCATTAGTATTAAAGGTATCAGTCCTCAAGTAATGAAGGTTATCCATATGTTGAGGGTGAGAAAAATCTTCAACGGAACCTTTATCAAAATCAACAAGACCACTCTCGACATGTTGAAAATTGCTGAGCCCTATGTGGCCTGGGGGTGAGTCGTACGTCACTGCAATTTATAAATGTTTGTCTTATTTTCATATCACAACACTGATTTACCAAATAGGTATCCAAACCTGAAGTCTGTGCGTGAGCTCATTCTGAAGAGGGGACGGACTAAAGTGGGCTTTACAAGGCCGGTTCCTTTAACAGACAACACCTTCATTGAAGAACACTTGGGTATGTTTTCTCCACGCCTCAGTCTTCACTTTAAATATGAAATTAGCAAAACTAAGATAATGAAATGTAGGTAGTTAAAACAAAAATGGATGAATTTATGACACCTGTGCAGAGATGAACTGACTGCCCTTTGGCTTGATTCTTAGGTAAATATGGCATTATCTGTTTGGAGGATTTGATTCATGAAGTTTACTCGGTTGGCAAGGCCTTCCGGGTAGTCAACAACTTCCTGATGCCTTTCAAGCTGTCGGTGGCCCGTCATGCCACCAGGGACAAAGCGGGTCTCCTCAAGGACCTTGGAAATCCTGGATTCCGTGGTACAGACATTAACACCATCGTCAGGCGACTGAACTGAGGAAAAAGACACAAAATGGACATTCCACAGCAATTTAAAAGAGGATTACTGATTGAGGGGCAAATACCAACCATCACAATGTTGACCTCATTATTTAATGAGCGAGGCTGTTCTATATTGCTGTTGTCGTATTTGAAAATATGCCACTGGTGGGCGCTGTTCTGCTTGGAAGTGGTACTCATCTGTAGACTTTTTGAAATTATGAATATGCATTGCTTTGAGCTGTTATTGTACATTCACTCAAGGGCGCCAGTCAACTCGCAGCCCATTCATAAACCACAAGACTGGTTTCATAATTCATGAAACAATGAAGTGTGATTTTTGAAACATGTTTATAATAAAATTGTATAATATGATGGGCTAGTAGCCTTTAAACAAGGTGAACTCGTGTTAATGTTTTGTCTTAAATGTACAGTCACTAGTGTCACCGCGATTACAGGCGAAACATGCGTCATCAGTTTGAGGGGGCTACAAGTAGCAACCACTGCAGCTTGCTTGCAGGGGGTGGGCGTTTTTGTAAAAAATAAAAATGCTCCGGTCAAAGTGAATTGAAATGGACATCCAGGTGAGACCAAAAGGTGAGTAATGTGTGGCGCCAACGTCGTTGTCACGACATATTGCTATGCTAACAAATGCGGTACGTCGCTTGCAACGACGATGGACGTGTTATCTCGTCCTTAATTCAGTACAGGACAGTATTGTCGTTTCTCCAACCTATAATGCTGTCTTCGGCTACGCTACGGAGACAGTCGTGGTGAACCAATGCGAAGGTTATTAAGAAACAGAAAACGGAATATTGATAAAACCTGTCAACTTAGAAATACAATTAACCGAAGACACTATTCGTGACGTTAGCAAACTAAGTTGCTAGTTTACTTTATGTAAGTGAACGCAACATGCATCGCGTCAAGGAGAGGAGGCGGTCCCATAACGTACGACCGCACTAACCTACCGGACCAGATTTTGACATTGTATTGTGTTTTACCGTCTTATGAAGGTAAGATAGTCACATTGCTACATTGAATTGTTAGTTTAATTGAAATTGCATGGACATTAAAGACTCGGGATTGAATTCGTGTAGTACGCGCTGCGGTTTAGCAAAGTTTGGTGTGGGTGATAGCACCACGTTGTCGCGCTGTCAAATTGGATTTCATGACCGCTGTTTCTTTACTGTTGATCCCATTCACTACCGCTCGTCAAATTAAACTAACGTAGTCAACACAAAAAATCGAATGCGTGACTGTCAATTCAACTCAACCTTTATACTGGGTGGACCTTAATGAACAGCAAGGCAAGCGCGTGCAGATTAATTAGCCTATGATAGCATCTGTTTTTGGCCACTTGGACTATAACAGGAACACGTGATTAGCATTATTAACAGCGTGACTAGTCGCGTTTACCAGAAAGTGGTAGTCAGCACGATACAGTGCAACTAGCATGTAAAGCCAAACTGCATCACTGGAGACTGAGATGCCTGATGGGTCAAAGAAATGACATTTTGCAGTCGTCTGGGTAATGTAGTTCAAAATATTGTAGTTGGACAAACACTTGCACTAGGTAGAAGAATAAGGTAGAAGTATAAATAACTGAGGAGCATATGTGAAATTTCAGTGGATGCGGTTTTTGCTTATTGTTTTCAGTCAACTCAGAAATTTAAATGTTCTTGCTTATTGTTTTCAGTTAACTCGGAAATTTAAAGGGGGCGTATTATTCAAAAAACAAAACAAACTAATTTCTTGTGTATGCATTGCGTTCTCCGTCTGTGACTTGGGACATTCTCAAACAATTACAGTGTATTACGGTGTCTTTTTTTGCTTTGCTGACTTGTATCTCGTCCCATGTATCTAGATTTCTGATAACTGGCATCCATCTACATCACAGGTGTCAAACGCAAGGTCCGGGGGCCAGATACGGCCCGCCACATCATTTTATGTGGCCCGCGAAGACAAATTGTGCATCAAATTCGTGTGTCATTACTAGAATTGCAAATTGTCTTCACTTTTAATAATATCTTTTTTTTTTTAAATATTTGACCAGTTTTTTCTCGTCTGATTTGAAAACGAGTTATTTGTCAGTTTGTTTTGTAGCTTTGACTGTATATAATATGAGGTGCTCATACATTTATTTTGGTTGACAGTCATAATGGCCCTCCGAAAGAAGCTATGACTACATGAATGTTTGGCAAACTTAATGTGGAGATGATGGGTATTTTGGTTTGGTGATTTGTCCCTTGAACGCACCACGAGAACTGACTCGTTTGCATGTGAAAGGAACTCATTATCAAAAGAGTCAAATTTGCTCAAGGAAAAAAAAAAGTTGTGTAAAGTGTTGTGTAATTCTTGATCAACAAGCAAATTATGGTGATACACTTGCAAACACAACTGGTCGAATCAGATACTTTGAATATCATTAAGCAAATACTCAGATGCTTTACAAGGTGAAAGTGAGGCCGAGTGAGATGTTCTGACCTCCCTTGCTTATCTGCTATTATCACTTGTTTGGTATAATAATCACAAGTCACATGGCTCCACCAAGGACTATTTTCCTTTCAGAATAGTCTCAACAAGATTCATAAATGCCATTGTCTGACAGGTCATGTCAGAAACGTGTGTCTAATAATGTTTGTGTTGTCATTGGCCGGCCTTCAATTTTTCCAACAGAAAACTATTGCGATACAGTAATTGATTTTAGAGTTGAACTGAAGTAGGGGACATGTTTGGATGGAGGGGCTTGGAGAAGGCAGGATTACAGGGAAACCTTTATTTGGCCACTACACATGATCATTCCCGCAATTTTGCAGCGTCAATATTGACAGGTCTATCAATCTGTCACCGATGACGCGTCTCCGTTTAATATTAATTGTTGCTGCAGTAATATTGTCAAGTACCAGTTTTGCAGCTCCGCCATGTTGCTTTCAGTTCTATGTGATTCTTGTGTGAGTGTTGAAATACATGCTCAGCAGTACTTGTTAAACCCCAGCTGATATTGTATAGCCATTGTCCCTCTGTTGCTAAGCAACCCCATGCTGCTGCGTGACCTCTTTGTAATGATTTATTTTCATAGGAATTTTAATTTCATTTAACTATGAATAGAGGTTTCCATGATTGAAAATGAAATATATTTGACAGAAAATAGGACATTTCCAAACATCTGCTTTTACTTTGAAAAACTGTGATAATCTTTTATCCACATTTTCTGACATCTTGCGCACCACTGGTAAATTACCATGCACCCTGCATGTGATGATTACATGCGGAGTGACTGGCAGAACATTGGTTTCCCGGGAAAGCAGACATTTAGACTGGAATGTAAGCAACTTTGCAAACGTTTCCCTGACATTTAGATTGGGTTTATGAACAAGCAACTTCTGTACTCAGCAAAACAGGATAAAACAATTCCTTAAGAGCTTAAAAAAAAAAGACTCAGAGACACGGGCCGGCGAAAAATCCGTTCCATGGAGGAAAAGGGTGCCCTATTTTTATATTTGGCCTCTCGAATAACTGACTTGAATAGGAACAATGCATCGCCGCGCATCGCTGAGGTATTTTGCCGAATAGCGCGATAGCTGTGAACGTAAAAATGAGATAGCAGTGAACAACAATTAACAATGCAGTACAATAGTACTGGAGACTCGGCACCTTGAAATGACATCATTTCTGAAGATTACTGTAGATTGCCAACTAAAAGCCTTTTTGTTGTTAATCGCGTTGCTATGGGTCTAATTAAGAACCTAGGTGGTTTAAAAAAAAAAAAAAAGCAACAAAATAAAATAGTTTAAAACAGTTTACTTCACACTAGGTCTTTATCATTGTGGCCATCCAAGCTGTTTTCTGCAGATAGCCCCCCAACCTCAGGTTGAAGTCCCGTCGTCCCCGCCCCTCCCTGTGCGTAGAAAGAATACCAACGAGGGATGGGGTGGTTGCAGTCGGCCATGTGAATTTACCGGCTTGTGACGTACGAAGTCAGTGTGCCCCCTACGAAAGCAATTCTCCCCCGTTGCGTTTCCACGCTATGAAATCCGTACAAGGATGAGGTTACATTTTTACAAAAAACACAACGAGGGATTAGGTTTTGTTTGCTTGAAGGTATCTGTTACAAAATTGGGAAAAGATCACACGGGTGTTGAATTTGAGTTTTCTGCTGTTATATTTTGTCTTTCAGGGTGAAGAAGATTAAAGTCCGAGACAAAAGTGCAGCTTCCATTTAGAATATTATCATTCATCTTAATTTGCTATTTATGATCATGATATTGTTTTTCATAAAACAATCTGTTCCAGAATCTAGCTGTGGTAGCATCCTAATAATTAACATAATACTTTTTTGCAAGATTTTTTACATTTGAACTCTACTGTACTTTTGATTATATTATTTGATTATACTGGCTTTTACGTAATATAATAAAGCTTCTGGGATTTTCCCTCTTGAAGATCACGGCCGAGTCATGGGCAGGGAAACTTTTTTTTTTACACGCCTTTGCGTGTAAGTCGAATTAGTTACGTAACATATCCCCGTTGATGTATTTGACACTATTTCCTTGTCTCCCTCCAGCTCTCTGGGTATCACCATGGGTGATGTACAATCTTTAGAATTGTGATCACACCCAAAGGCCTCTTAGACGACCTCCAGTCCCCAGACTCAACAAATCCGGCCAACTTCCAGAGTCACCATGGGGGGAGTAGTCCAGATGCACTTCACCACGGTGGACTACGTCATCTTTGCATTATTGTTGGTGGCCTCAGCTGGTATCGGCTTGTATTATGCATTTTCAGGTGGACGCCAGCGTACAACACAGGTGGGCATTTTTTTTTTTTAAAGTTTTGCAAAAAGCTTTTAGTCTAATCCGAAACCATTTTTGTTGTCCTTCAGGAGTTCCTGATGGCTGACCGCTCAATGAGCTTGCTGCCTGTGTCGCTGTCACTTCTCGCCACTTTCCAGTCCGCTGTGGCAATCCTGGGTGCACCATCTGAAGTCTACACGTTCGGGACACAGTACTGGTTCCTGGGCTGCTCGTACTTCTTGGGACTTCTCATCCCAGCTCATGTTTTCATACCTGTCTTCTACAGGCTGCGGCTTTCCAGCGCATATGAGGTACACAGGGCGGAAAACCGTGTTTCTAGTTGGAAACTACTAAAAGATGTCAGAGTTGACGAACAAAATATTAATCTAAAAGGAAGAGCCATGTTTTTGTGATTAATCTCCTATTTCAACAAAATGGATTTTGTTGAGAAAACAAATCATTTTACTTTTATTAATATATAGGAAGGCCACTAAGAACTGTATAAAGTTTGTGAAAATACTTTATTTATTTGAGGGAGCTGACTATTATTTCACGAAATGTTCTTTTATCAAATCAAAGTGTTAAACAGCATTTCTTTTGTGCATTTTTTTTTTTTATGAATCACAATTTGCAGTGAGGTAAATAAAAAGTACAGTCCACATGGCTTATTTAGCAGTAGTTTATACAGTATAATGTGCTTAATGTCGTCTTCTTGTCTTTGTTTCCCCCCCCTTCAAATCTCCCCTTTCTCTTGTGTTTGTCTTATGATAATCTCAGAGGTCGGCTTTCTTATCTGTCCTCTTAGCGGTCTTATTGACATTTTAACAATCAGCGCTAGCAAACTCAATACTGAAGACTGTGCCGATTTATTTATTTTTTCTCTTTCATCAAGGACACCTATCAGTCGTTTTCTAGTCAGTAGTGTACTGTGACCAAAAACATGATCTGGTTATCAATAACCATATATGACTCTGAGATTATATGTAACAGGCATTTTCTGTATTTTTTTGTTTGTTTTCTTTTGTTTTTTTCTTTTAACAGTATCTGGAGCTGCGCTTCAACAAGACAGTCCGTATATGTGGAACTGTGACCTTCATCTTTCAAATGGTATTTTTTATCTTTGGATATGTATTTTTGGTACAATTATGTTTAGTGATTAAAAGGTGAACAGTTAAGATTTTTTAGATGAAAGTGTTCTGCATATGAGAAACAGATCAGCTGTTAATTTATAATAATTTTCTTACGGAAGCCCGATCAAAACATTAATTTTAAAGCTATATTTGTTCAGCGTGTACCAATTATCTGCATATACTAATGTTTTAAAATGGTTTATTTTATAGGTTGTTTATATGGGAGTGGTCCTTTATGCTCCAGCCTTGGCACTCAATGCAGGTGAGATTAAAAAAAAAAAAGTTTTCTTGTAACCACAGCACTACTTTTGAACAACAGCTGTAATGTATAATAAATAACGTGTCTATTTTTGACATTTATTTTAGGACTTTGAAAATAATACATGACACCAATCTTTGTAAGAATAGGATTCACTCAAAACTATTTTCTTCTCCTGGAGAAAAGCTGAGCTAGGAAAAGAAAACTCGAATCAAGTCTCATGACTTGAAATGAAATGGCGGGACAGTACAATTATGAATGGATAATGAAAATGTAAATTAATTTGACCTTAGACATCCCTTTTAATTTATTGACTGTTCTGTATGTATTTTCTGTGTCCTTTCTGTCCTTGGTTTTGCAAAATGCTTTGTCTAAAAATAATTTCAAGAGAACCAATTGTCCATCATAGAATATGCAGTGATAATAGTCTTGTATTTGCTTACAGTCACTGGTTTTGACTTATGGGGAGCTGTGCTTGCCATGGGACTCGTGTGCACTCTCTATACATGTCTGGTGAGTCAGAAATTAATTTGCTACATTTTCTCAATTTATTCATTCTTTTCCTTACAACTAAAGTACAGTGTAACCGCTTTTAATGACTTTGCCCTTCACCATAAAGACTGTGGCACATAAAGCCAACAGGATAAAAAACAAAACACATAGTAATCATTGACTTGACCTCTTTTCCCTCAAATTGTTGATCAAAACCCAAATTTTACAAGCTGTAAAATTTTGCTCTATCAGCATGATTCCATGTGTTGGTAGAATATCAAGGCTCTGATCAATTCAAGGTTTGCACAGATTGATAAGAGTTATTATTGTTTTTTTTTTTAATCTTATTGTGTCCCTCAGGGGGGCCTAAAGGCGGTGATGTGGACCGATGTCTTCCAGACAGTAGTAATGTTTGCAGGGCAGCTGGCGGTTATTATTGTAGGTGCACATCAGGCAGGGGGCATGGCGGAGGTCTGGAGGAAAGCAGTGAACGGCAGCCGCATTGCAGGACTTGAGTGAGTAATATTCCCCCACCCCAATTTGACTTTCATGCAAATTGACATTGAAACCCATGCATTTGGTTGTAGTCTAAACCCAGATCCTTTGGAGCGCCACACCTTCTGGACATTGGGTGTGGGTGGAGTCTTTCTGATGCTGGCCTTGTATGGGGTCAACCAGGCCCAAGTCCAGCGATACCTCAGTTCGCGCACTGAGAAAGAGGCCATAATGTGAGTGTGTATTTTTGTTGTTATAGCACCCAACTTTGTAAGTAATCATTTTCTTCTTGTCCATTCTAGGTCGTGCTATGTTGTTTTCCCATGCCAGCAGATCGTCCTGTGTTTAGGTTGTCTGATGGGGCTGGTTATGTTTGCTCGCTATGGAGAGGACAGCCCTCTTGATAAGGGCTATGTCAAAGCAAATGATCAGGTAAACATTAATTGTGTTATGGTTTATCATATCAGTGGTTGCTGATTAGAAATGCATCTTCATGTTTGTCTTTTTGCCAGATGGTGTTGTACTTTGTGATGGATGTATTCAAGGATCTGCCTGGCCTCGCAGGACTGTTTGTGGCCTGCCTCTTTAGTGGAGCGCTCAGGTAAATAACACTAATAGTACAAATATCTTCTCGGCTTATAGTTTTGGATTCATTTGTGATTTTTGGTCATTTTCATTTGAGATGGTGAGTAGTTTTGCTTATGGAAAATTGAGATTTACATATCAAATAGGGCTTTCTTTTTGATGATCTTTGAAATGGTGATGGTTTGCTCGGCTCTTCTATTTGAATTATGGTCAAAGGGAAGATTAGAAAAACTGTTTAATTTCCCTGAATAGGCAAACAAAAAAAAAACTGACATTTTTAAAAATATTTTGTTTTCCCCTCCAGCACCATCTCGTCAGCCTTCAATTCCCTGGCAACAGTAACGATGGAGGACCTCATTAAACCTTATTTTCCCAACATGACTGAGTCGAAAGCCACACTGCTATCTAAAGGACTTGGTAAAGAAGTATTTTTATTATTATCATTATTATGTATATTTATGATTTGTGGTTGTCTCTCACAGCGCTGGCCTATGGCTTGATATGTCTGGCCATGGCTTACCTCGCCTCCATAATGGGATCTGTGTTGCAGGTAACAAAACATTCAGTGTAACGGTACTCATTCATATATTCTTTATCCTCTGTGAAGAGTAGAGATGTCTGTACAGATGTATATGTGTTTATCCTCTTCCCCCCCCTCAGGCAGCCTTAAGCATATTTGGGATGGTGGGTGGACCTCTTCTGGGCTTATTTTGCTTGGGAATGTTCTTCCCTTGGGCAAACTCCATTGTAAGTGTGAATTTTTATTTCATCAATACTGTCAAATAATGTCAACGTGATATGCAGACTCCCTCTTTTTTGTTTGATGTTCCCAGGGGGCATTAGTTGGCTTAGCAGCAGGTCTCGCCATGGCCTTCTGGATTGGCATTGGCAGTATTGTCACGCGTATGCCTGCAAGTGTGCCACCACTCAGTACCGTCACACCGCCGCCTTTTGATAACATAACCACGACAGTCATGACTTCACTGGTTAATGCTACTATAACAAAATCTAGGTACAGTCATACATGAACTCTACTTAGCCTCCTTGCGTGGAGCTTGATAAAAAATATGCCAGTCTGATTTAATTACTTACCTCTTTTTTTTCCTCCACCTCTCAGGCCAACAGGTTTGGACGCACTGTATTCTTTGTCCTACATGTGGTACAGTGCTCACAATTCTACCACTGTGGTTGTAGTGGGACTTCTCGTCAGCCTGCTTACAGGTACATTACCGTATTTTCCGGACTATAAGGCGCACCAGACTATAAGACGCACCTTCAATGAATGGCCCATTTTAAAAGTTTGTCCATATATAAGGTGCACCGGACTATAAGGCGCACCGTTAATGCAATCACAATATAATAACTTGAAATGGTGAAAACAATATATCAATAATGTTAATATCACACAACACACAAAATAAACATGTAAAGCTTACTTTAATAAGTACAAAACAAAACAGTCAGATAGATCAGTAAACTTAAAAAGGTAAAGTTCCATCCATCCATCATTCTCTATTTGGTCCATATATAAGGCGCACCGGACTATAAGGCGCACTGTCGGCTTTTGAGAAAATTTGAGGTTTTTAGGTGCGCCTTATAGTCCGGAAAATACGGTAAGTTGAATGTCGTTGACCTGTTTATTTCTCTTCAAAAATTAATTTACTCAATTTACCAATTTTAGGACCAATGAACGAGAAGCAGTTGACCCCAGGAACCGTGTACCCAGTCTTGGGGAATCTGCTTTCCTTTCTGCCGCAACGCTACAAGGAAAAACTTTGCTGCGTCACTCCTCTACCGCTAAAGGTGACCATGCCAATTGGTTTTCTTGAAAAGCATCCATGTATGTTTTGTATGAATGATGTCATCTTTGTTGATAGAAGGAAAACACAAAAAGTGGTCACAGAAATAACTTGAATCAGGCAAAAGTTATTTAATGAGCATTGATTAAAAAAAAAAAAAAAGAAATGAACACAAGAGTGGCCATTTTCCTTGTTTTAATTCGTCCTGTCTTTCTCGACCAGCCCAGCGAAATCAACACGCAGCCTTACGAGAGGGCCAAGAAAGGTGCCAACGGAGCATCTTACTGCAAAGAGGACACCATCAGAGAAGACAAAGAAATGGAGAGTGACAGCGTGCAGACAGAAGATGAGGAAAGCAGGGCGGCTTTGCCATTGTGCAAGATGACCGCTCATTGCCTCGAGGAAACGGCCCTCTAAGACTTGTCTTCATCTCTCGCAGTCAGTAACTTTTTCCTAATAAGGAATAAACATACTAATCCATGACAATGGCTACGTTTACATGGACACAACTTCAATCCGAGAGTTTGGATTAAAATTATGATCGGATTCACTGTTTTCATGGACACTAAAAATACTACGTTTTCACGCGTCACACCTTCGTGCAGGTTGACCAAATATGCCGGAAATAATAGTAGAAGAAAGCGGGAGCAATTTTCGTGTCAACAAAAAACTCACTCCATCCATTTCGACATTAGCATTATTTCAGTATATTTCTCGTTTTGCACCGTTTCGTCGAGTTAATACTTCGTAATGGAGCTGCAATTTATACTCCAAATTGTATTTTTGTATTTGCTTATGTTCATCCTTAAGACACGAGGCCAACTGTACATTCTTGCACATGCGATAATGAACTTGCGTCACAGACATGCTAGTTCCGAACTGTTTTTTTGCGCGCCGATCAGATTATCAATTGACATAATTCACCCCATTCATTGGAATAGTCTTGTTCCGATCAGAATATTCCAAATGGAGTATGTATGCATTTTTATTCCAGTCAATCTTTTAATCCAAATCAATGTGTCTATGTAAACATAGCCAATGAGAAGTGGTTGGGTATTGCAATAATTGAGCTAATGATTACTGTCACGGAAGAGTACCCTTTTTTTTATTTTCATTTTGAGAAAAAAAAAGGAACACTATAAAGCGGCATCTTCCAAAAGTTGACAGTCCCCAGAAAGGATTCCCTTTCTGATTGCTTCTTCTGTATTGTCAAAGGAGCACTAGTAGCTGTTCTGACTTGACTTGAGGTAGCAAGCAGAGAAATGTCATATTTTCTGTTTAGCTCGAGAACAGCAAACTCTTTACAAGAGAAATATTATATGAGAGTAGAAAATGACAAAACAAAGCCTCCGTTCTTGTTCCGTGCAGTGTGATCTTGGTTTACGATTAGCAACTAATGTAGACGTACGATGTTTCATACCTCGTCTGCGTGTTCCGATCAGTGCAGGGATGGTCTGAGTTAAATCAGATGAATACATTTCATCTTAAGCTAAAACATTTTTTTTTTCCAAACAGTGTTGTGGGAGAAACTTGTCTTGATAATGGCGTTTCATTTGTCTTATTTAAAACCACCCTCTGTCGTAAAGTCTTCATCTGCAACCGGGAAATTAATCGTAAGTATTAATATTTAGGTACGGACAGGGCATTGTTTGATAATGGGAGAAATGATGGATTTTTGTAAAAAAATTATTCATACTGAACAGTAAAGACACCAATGAGTAGTTTAAACTTGCTGTACAGAAAGATTACATCGATATTAATTATTATTTTTTTATCAAAATGTCACCATTATTATTGATCAACAATTTATTGCAGTTGCTTCTCGGTTACAAGCGAGATAAGTTTTCTCCTTTCTCCTCCGTGTACTTCTCATAATGGTTCTTTCAAGCTGCTTTACTTCAAACATCCGGTTAAGTCAAACATTGGACGTGCACATTTGAACAATACCACTCTGATTTATTTCAAATATAGACACACGCAAAGTTTAAAGTGCCTCCTTTGTTAATCACACTCGGTTGTCCTGATTTTATGAGAACGGGAATTGGAGTCGAATTTCAGGTTATTCTTAACTCAACGGCCCCCGAATGAAAACCTGTTCAAATGTTTTGCACCTGTATTGTAAACCGTCATTGCCAGTATGACTAATTGTACTCGTCTCAATTTTTTTTTTTTTCTTCATCTCTTCTGTCATGTTTTTTGGAATCAAAGAATTCTTGCTCATCCTATGGTAATCTCATCCATCCATTGTCTTTGTTTGAAGTGAGAGTTTTATCGAGATGTGATAAACTCCACAGCCATTTTTTAGTCACATGGCTTCGAATGATTTGTTTTAAGACTACAATCTGGAAAGAGAAATGGAAAAGTTCATTTTTAACATAATTTGAACCAAAAGAGAAGACTCAGCGTCTGGGTTGCCTTACACACTCTCCTGTTGCGATGAAAATGTTTTTTTAAAGCACAGTCCAGACAATCAAGGGGACGAAACCAGAGGAGAAGCAGCTGAGCTTGCTGGTTGGACCGTTTGTAGCCACACAAATGTTTTTGTCTTCCTGAAATACCTCAATTTATCCAATGCATATAGAATACAAGGCTTGCCTATTTGATTTGTAATGGAGTATCTATTTTAGATCATATTTGTATATTTTTATAATTTCACAATAGGCCTCCACACATTTCATGAATTGAAATGTGAAATTCTATATGCAATAAAACTTATTTGTATTTTTTTTATTTTTTTTGTGAATAACAGACCGAATTGGGAATGTAGCAGTTAAAACAATTGTTTTAAGGATTGTTGTTTTCACAGTGCCACATCCCACATTCAGGATACTGTGTTCACATTTTAATATAATTATTTAAATAAATCCTGTGTATGTGATGAATCTTTTTTTTAATTATTTTTTTTATTATTGCGGATCCTTCATAGTACCTGAAATTACTTGAAGTGTATGTGCCTGTAATGTCACCTTAATGATATGCAGATAAATCCCCCTTTACACTGTGAGAAAAGTGAACTGGAGCACTGAAATTTTCTAATATTTCCATTTTAAGATTTCTTGATGCGCGATTGAAAAGCTTTAAGCACAATAAAGACATTCAAGTTCAGGTCATCAGCTACTGAAACGAAAATGGACACATTTTACTGCCCAATATGGTACGAAATTAATTTTCAATTACAGGCAAGGCTGCACAAAAATACCACTTTGTGCAAGAAAAGCATGACACTTAGTAATTTCTGCCTTTAATAAATATTGTTCATAACAATATTTATTGTTATGTGTATACCATATCACAAGAGTTCTAACTTACGCATTCCAAAAAAATAAAAAATCCTTCCTGATGTTGGGCTGATTCCTCAGCTTTGGGTGTGCCTTTATTTTATTGTAACATCTCATTTGTTTTATGTGAGATCTTGAATGATTTAAAAATTGGAAAATATTCATGTGTCTGATGAGGAACAATAAGAGTGGAAAAAATGGTGTAGCCTGTTGATTCAATGGCGACTTTAAATCTTGATTTACGTTTCACTCTTTATTGGATGTACGTACGTACTTGTACAATTTTTATTTACCGTTTTTTTCCGTGTATAATACGCAAAATTTAACTAATTTATTGTCCTAAAATCTGGGGTGCGCATTATACATGGGTACAATTTTTTTTCAAATTTTTTTTTTTTAATTAAATTTTTATTTTTATTTTTTTTTTTAAGAAAATCATGGTACTGGTACGAGTATTGATTTATGTATTGTTCTCTTCTTGTCATGTTGTGAAAGAATGTGGGTTGAATAAATACCGAAAGAACAATAGTGTGTTTGTACTGTGCTCTGGTCATTTCGTCAAAGAAGGGATAATAGTCCTCTTCTCTTCTTGACTGACAATGAATGTGATAGTTTAATACAATCAGCAAATAACAAAATGCGTATTACAGGTAATATTTTATTTCACAACACTTTGCATTGTTCCTTTCGTCTCTGCTGTTCACTTCAAACACGCTCCATACGAACGCAATGCTCTCGTATCAGACGTTTGCTCGATCACCTGCTCGTTTGCTGTCACAATGTACCCTACACAAATCCGAAACATTTGTTGCGGCTCCGAGTCACGACGAGGGGCAAGTTTTGGTTTCCAAGGGTGTTATTATTCCTCTTCAACGTCTCTCCCATACAGAGCCGCCTTTTTCACATGTCCGCACGTCACTTTCCTCTCTTTTCATCTGATCGCGGTGGTGCCTTTACGGGCAGTTGGAGAAATCAACGCCAACAAAAAAAATACATCCAGCCTAGTTAAGACCATACCAAAGACTATAAAAATGGGACCCATTGCCTCCCTGCGTGTGTGACGATCATTGGGACTTAAAAAAAAAAAGAAAAAAAAAAAGAAAAAAAAATTGGGTGCGTATTATACCTGGGTACAGGCTTTTTTCCAGCATCAACATGCCATTGTTAGGGTGCGTATTATACATGGGGGCGTATTATACACGGAAAAAAACGGTACTTGAATTGAGAGATTAAAGTGATTTTAAAGTCCTCACCTTCCTGTTGTCTGATCACTTTGGAGTTCTTTCTAGATACAATAACTTTCATATTTACGGTGTCCCACAGGGGTCAGTGCTGGGCCCCAAGTTTTTTGTTTTATACATAAACGACCTGTGTAAAATAACTAATAATGAAATTGTTTTTGTGGATGGGGAATTGGCAATCGGAATGGCAATAGCAGCTCTTCAGCTGGCCCAAATTCAAATCTGCTCAAAATCCAGCAGCATTATTTTTTGTAAAATCCAAATAAGTAAAAGCCGGAGTTCTAGTGACTGGTTTATTGAGTATGTGTGCACTTGACAAAATCCCTTTTTCAAAAGGATTTAGGAGAATTTCATTTCTTCTCCAGTTGCTTTTTCTCTTCTTCTTCATTGTGTCATCCTTTTGATTTTATTATTTTGACCTGCTGAATTACTAGTCCGTCGTCTTTATCCTATTTCAGTCATTTCCCTCACAAGTCTCCAGTGTATCCTCCCCTCTTCTTCCTTTCTTCTCCCAAGTCACCCTCCTTGTTCATCCTCTCCCACTGCTTCTGGCCATTTGGAGCAATGAGTCCAGCCAAAACAGGGAGTGTGGCTACAGAGCTTCATAAATCCACCCTGCCATCAGCGTTCTGGCCATAATGAGCAAAACATAGTAAAAATGTGGTTATTATCTACAAACATGAGCGGATGAGGGGGGTAGATAGATGATTTGGACACATGTTGTCTTCAGCATGATCCAGTTGGATGGATTGATGAAAAAATACACTTTAAAGGTATCAGGCTGCAGATGGAGGTGCTCAAATGGACCACCACGAGCTTTGTAAGTTTTAAGGACTGAAGCTTTTGCAAAGAACAGGTTTCCATCTGTGAAGGTTCTAATTTTTTTTTTTAAGTGAAAGAAACATGTCTTGTATGAATCCTGTTTCCAAAGAAGTTTTGATGTGTAAATTAAATTTAAAAAATAATATAATGCTTTGTGAAACATTTCCAATCTAGATATTTTTGAATATACTATATAATATTTTATATTGAAACCTTTTTTTTGTAAATATTTTTGAATTTGACACCTGCAACCTGCTCCCCAAAAAATGCCTGGTAACGTTAGCGTGCTAAAAAAAACCACTTGTTGGAAACGTTCAACAGACGAACAGGTTAATTGGAAACAAGTGAGCATCATGACTGGGTAGAAGAGCAACTCCAAAGTTTCCACTGATCTTCAGCTTCAGGTAAGAAATGTATCAACAATAACATGGACTTTAGGGATTTCATTTGATGTTCCATAAGATTCAAAGAATCTGGGAAAGTCCGTACGTTTGATTGATTGATTGATATCTTTAATTCGAACACATCCAAAACAAAAAAAAGAGATGAAAAAAACCAAACAAATAACACTTTAAAGTGCCATATATAAGTCCGTACAACAAACAAACAATAAACCAACAAACGTTAATGGCAAGGTCCAAAAACCAACATTGAATGCTCCTGACCTCCGACCTCTACACTAAAAGCATCATTGTATAAAGAATATTGGGCTCACAAACAATTCACCCATCTACATTTTGGAAGTTTTATATTGTTTGTTATACAAAGTGTTCTACTTTAGTATTCAAGTCTCCATCCAGGCACTCCAAATTAGTCATCACTACATACTGGAAATTAGGTGATGATGTCCCCCAGGCCTCACCCCCTTTCCCAACAGATTTATGGAAGTAGCCTTGAATGCTGCTCGGAGCCCATCATGTTCTGGGGAGATGAGTTCAGTCAGTCCGGGCTTTGGTCCACCCCGCTCACTTATCAACGTGACTTATGTGTTGGTTTGGACTTCAATGCTTGAGCAAGCAGAGTGTAATCATAAAAGCACATACTAAATCATTAGTGTAAATTCATAAAGAATGTCCGACACGACCAAGTTTCTTTTTGTTTGAATCTTTAGTAGTGAAAATGTGCTATTATCTGTCAAGTTAATAGCTTAAGGGAGGGAGGACAGGGAGAATGAGTCTTTCTGTTTTGACTACTTAGATTAAGTATACATTATGTTAAGCACTTACATACTCCATGAGATCATTCCATAAAATGTACCCATTTTCTTTTTTTCATTGAGCAAATCTCAGGCAATTCCTCCAGAAATTGCAATATCTAGATATTGGCCAATTATATTTATCTAGATTTTAAAAAAAAACAGTATTGTCTGCATTTGTGTTTGATGTTGTTTTCCCTCAAGCATTGTGGTTTTAAAAAAAATCAAAATAGAGGTACAAGATGAGACCAGACATTGCTGATTTGTTATTTTATTTTGTTTATTCATTTCCAAGATCATTTTCCTAATGTAATATTGTCAGGGCATACAAATAACAAATAACTTGCTGCTTGCTATGATGTCATAATCATTCACTTTAGGCATATCAAGATGAGAATTTGTCAATTTTTTTATTTTTTATTATTACACTTAGGTAACAAATGCCCATTAACCTAAGTCACTTCTGACTGACTTTCACAAAAAGATGTTAGCCAATATATAAAGTAACATGCAGTTTTAATGACTTGGACTATGGACAACATCAATTTTCATTGCCCATAATCTATGCCATGAGAAAATAAAATATTAACTTTACATTTAGGAAAGACTATTGCGGGCAGTGAATTTCCACATCATCAAAATGTTCGAAAGATTTGAAACATTTGACTTGATGTCTCGTATGTTCCTAACACTCCTTGTGTCCTATTGTACGATCAGGCAGGTATGCATCTTGTCCAGACGTAGGCCTCTGATTGGCTTGGACCCCAGAAAACACGTCCCCAACACTGCCACAGTAGAGCAGGGAACGCATCGGCCATTTCTGGAGAAACATAATCATGATATATTAATTTATTCATAACGTAACAGTTTTATTCAACTTCTTTGTTGAACTTAAGATCAGCTCTACCGCCGTAACCAGGTTCATTGTGATCTGGAGTGAACGATGTGTTCAGAATTTCGTGTGACGACGTGTAAATAAAGAAATTTAATTGTTTTAATGCAATTGTGTGTATAGAAGGGGAATATACGTATTTGGTGTTGCCTGATTTTGCCTGCCCTTTTAAGGCGCTTCTTAATATACTGCACTCGGCAACTACCCCCTCTCACCCGTAATAAAAAAATGGTACAATGTCAAATGCTTATTTTGGGCTCTGAATACGGCGTCAACATAAATGGTCTTGTCGATGAAGCTCAAACTGAGCGACCAACTGGTAGTATGTTCGTTTGCTCTATTGCCTAATTGTTTTTAGCATTTTTGAAGATCAGACCGATCACACCTATTTTCTATGAATCTAGGACCACATCATTTTTAATGGAAAAATTAACTGTTAAATTAATGAATTGTCCCATTATCATTATCATGCTATAATGGGTCAATTTGTAAAAATCAAAACAAATTCAGGGGGAAAAAAGATTAAAAAAATATCTGATTAATTGGTAAGGTCTTATTTATTTATTTATTTATTTATTTATTTATTTATTTATTTATTTAGAAAATCATCTCCATCAATCATTTAATGCAAAAAAAAAAAGCAGATTTCTTTTAATTGATTCTATTGTCTGACAAATCTTTTGATACTCCATATGTACAGAATCAGGAAAAAATATACACAGGGTCAACATGCACACTACTGTCGCTCAGGTTTACCTTAACCGGGTGGAGGTAACCACCTGGTCTCGGTGGTAAAGTGTGCTCGGTCAGAGTTCTTCCCTGGTCCAGGGTTTGTGTCAGGTAAGCTATGTAGTTGGTTGCCAGAACCAGAACATCCAGCTTGGATAACTTGGTGTCACGAGGGACTGAAGGCAGAGCAGCCTAGGAGAGAGTTTGCACATGAAAAAAAATATTTCCGTTTGTGTCATAATTTAATGCTTCGATCAAGAATCTTTTCACACATAACTAAAACTGAAATCGAAGTTCCATTTGGCTACAAAACTTGGCATTATAGTTAATAAGGGTGTGCATCTCTCCAATAAAAAACAATTACAAACTACATTGGGTGCAATACGATTAAACGACGATACATATTTTAAGTGGAACGATTTGATTTGATTTGATTTGATTCTATGCACTCACATTTCCAATCAAAACCGATTTTGTTAATCGTGATTTAAATTTTCTGCTCACACTGTTTGTTCTACGATGGGGTTTGCAATACAAGCGCAGTTTCGCGTTACCATGACAACCAAGGGTAGAGCAACAGAGTTGGGATGAGGGTAGTGGCAAGCCAGAGTCTGAAAAAAAGGTAACAGTAAAAACATTCCCCGGCCACTAAATGGGGAAATATTCTAATTTTGTTGGCTGTTGCCTATCCAAGATTTTTTTTTCTTTCCGCTAATCCGATTGTGAATGAACACATTCAAAACAACAACATTGAGTACCTGCAGGCTGTGGAAGGCCTGACGCAGGTTGCGTACGCGGCTTCTCTCTCGTGCTGCATTTTCTGGGGAGTGATGATTGCGTGGTGTGCTGATCGAGATCTTTTCATCACTCGTGTTTGATCTGGGCCCGCAAGCAGATGGCACCTGAAAGGTACACACTCCATATTTTTAAAAATTGAAAGCGAAAATATTCACTAAAAGCTCTGTCGGTGCATGCTCACGATTTTTTTATATGATTTTAGATTGTTTTCTCAGTCATACAGATAACTAAAAATCTGCTGATTTTTGGGGAATTTCTTTTGGAGGTATGCTTGGATGTTATTATTTTCATCTTGTGTCTTAATGTGTTAAGTATGTAAAACAACAACAAAATAGTCCATTTTTTTTTGCAATTTTAAAATATCTAATGTCAGCTGATTAAATTAATCGGCCGAGGCCCTAATAAAAAGTATTGTAAGAAGAACAAGTTGCATTTGATATCAGAGCAATTTCATTATAAATCGATATCGAAATCGATAAATACGTATTTAGGTCAGTGGGTAATAACTTCTTTTCTAAATCATATTATTTTTTTTTGCTTACCAGATAACACAACTCCCGGTTGCTGCGAAAGCTGTTCCTGCGTCTTTGCAGGCATGCTGGACTTCTGCTGGTGGAGGCTCGCTGGGTCTCAGGTTCTGCTGGTTGGTGGCTCACGGTGGTCGACATGAGACTCTCCAAAGGATTTCCTGCCATGAGCGCTGGGGATGATGGAGATGAGCACAGATTGTCCTGAGGCTTCACCGAATGGAATTGTGTCGACTACGCCCATTGGCTGGACATTAATTGATTCCCTGGGTTTGATGTTATTTATTCCTGCACTTAGGATCATCTGATTTCAAGAGTTTTCAAGATTAAAATTTTGTCTCCGGAAACTTAACAATAACAAGAGGTGAGAAGTCCACAAGGAAAAGTCATGAGCGCATCAGCATTCATCCGGAGCATTCCTCCAAGTGGGTCCTCCAATTTTTCCTGCTGCAGCTCTGTCTTGCAGTCCATGAGCAAAGTTCTCAGTGCATCAGCATCCATCCAGAGCATTCCAAAAAATGAGACCCCCCTCCGGCCCCCGCCCGCTTTGCGCTGTCTCGCTTGTTCCCTTATCAAGTGAGGTAATGTGGGGAACTTGATGTGGTCCTTATCTTGGCCGCCCGGTCGTCCTGATCCTCCCTGGTTGTTTGGCTGCCAAGAGGAGCACGCAGGCGGGCAGTAAGGCCAGGGGGAGTACAGGACAAGAAGGGGGTCCTGAGCCAGGGCACTCTGGGGGGCTTGGGAAACTCAAAATTGTGGTAACAGCTGGACTAGGGTGGGACAGAGAAGGGTCAGGGGCAGTGCGACATTAACTAGCATGACCAAGAGGTCGAATAGTTCTGGTATTTTGGTCTGTTTATGACATAAATAAAAAAATATAAAAATAAATGATGCACGCACACATGCACGAGTTTGAGATTGCAATTTGATATGCGATTATTTTGTAATTTTTTTAACGGACACAAGCAATAAATTAATCTATTATATTAAACAATATCACATTTATTATACATTAATTTTTTTGGCCTGTAGGTTATGTTATTGCTAAAACAAAGGCAATTTTTTTTACAATAGCTACTTGCATTTTGTCTTGGAACCTTTTAATGATTTTTTAAAGCATCCATCTATACATTTTCAATACCACTTGTCCTCATTAAGGAGGTGCGTGTGCTGTTATCATGAAAAATCCACTTTTTTAGCTTTAAAATACATTTTATTGTGCACTTGGAGTCTCACAGATAGTAGAAAAAAATTATCTATCCCTCCAGATGTTGCTGAGATACTTTTTGCAGAGATTCTGTTTGGGGGATATTTTTACTCCGTTCAGTTTTATCCATTTTCTATTACGTATTTGTATCTATGACGTCACAGTATTTGGGGCGGCACTACCAATTAAGTAAGGGGTGTGGCCAAATCCGCCATGTTTATTACTCGGAGAGACTTTTGTAGTCCAAACAACTCAAGGATTTTTCGTTTCATTGAGGGTTCAGTTCCTTCAGTCTATAGAAACGACGGACACAGTAAAGCGGTAAGCTTGAGACGACACAATTTTTTTCAAACAGTATTTCACTTTCATATTATTGCGTGTCTATGATGCCCTTGTTTTCATAGCATTAGCATAGCATCAGTCTTTCTGCTAATTTTAGCGCAGTGCGTCTATGTTTTCACTTTTTGTGGGCATTTTTTTGAGTAGTTGTATCAGATGGATTGTATCGAATGTGCTGTATTATTCTTGGGAAACACAATAATGTGTTAAATGCATTCGTTAGCTTCTCGCTAACGCTAACATTAGCTCATTGATTAACTTGATTGCAGTGCGTGTTCACAAGACGTGTTCGTAAATATTGTGAGGGGATTTATTTTGTTATACATGTATGGACAAGTCTATATACTATAAACTGTAAGACCAGACAAACTCTGAGTCAAAAGAAATTGTATCAATTATAAATGAATTAAGTAAATAGAGGACATTGATTCTACAAGTTTACAGCCAACAAGTCAATCAACCCAAGTTAATTGGAAAGCTTTAATTGTGACAAAGTCAGGACAGTATGTTCTTAATATCGAGTATTAGTAGACATTGAAAAAGTCAACTTTTAGGTATGCGTTGCATGACGCATCATGCATGTGGCCAAACAGACTGATGTGATATCCGTTGGAGGAACGCCTGATGCCTTCTCTGCGCTGTCAACACAATAACACCAAGTGCCCGCTGACCTTCCATCTGCAGCTGCTGGCCCACAAGGCTGATGGGAGGCTCGGAGGAAGGTAGAAACCATAAACACCAGCAGGGGGGGAGAGTAAACACACGCTGGACGTTTTCACTTTCAAACTGTTTGAATTCATTTACATACAGTTTAGTCAGCGGGGTTAGCACAAAATATTATTGCTTTCTACTTACACTGCAAAATGAATGGAATTTGATTAATATTAGCTATGTTTTCAACAAGCGAGACAGTTCAGTTTACCACTGTATGGTTGCGGTCATTAAACCCTGTCATTAGTGTTATAGTAAGTTTATTTAGAAATATTTTAGCCAAATAATGCGTACTAAACTGAAAGGCAAAACAAATACAGTAATCCCTCGTTTATCGTGGATAATTGGTTCCAAAAACCACCCGCGATTAGTGAAACCCGCGAAGTACGGTCATCAATAAGAAGTACTGGGCAGGCTAACGAGTTAGCGGAAAGATGCTAACTCGCGATCGTGCTACCACGCGAAAACGGACTTCTAAAGGAATGTAAACAAACATTTGGCGCAATACTACATTGTCTTAAAGGTTAGACACATGTTTCCTCAATTTAGAAGTTTTATTTTGACTTTCAGATGTTTTTTTAATTTGGAAAAAAATCTGTGATGTAGTGAAGCCGCGATAAACGAATCGCGAAGTAGCGAGGGATCACTGTAAAACCTCCATGTCGACCTCATATTCAGCCCTACTGTGTTTTCATCTCCACTTTCTTAATGAATCTATTTATGTCCTCAACCATCAGCTGGGGTTCTTCCATGGCTGCAAAATGACCCCCACGGGCCATTTGCGAGTAGGTGAGGAGGTTATGGAATTTCTGTTGGACCCACAACTTTGGAGTGTGCATCAGCTCGTTGGGGAAGCATGCAAATCCAGTCGGCACCGTCACCGGTATCCTGGAAACAGTGGATCATGGGTGAGTTATATCTACAGTTGTATTCCAAATAAGTAGAATCATTTCTCAAATAGTGAAGGGGTACACCAACTTAACTCACTTGGTGTGGGGAGAGCCGAGGCGGGAAAAGTTTTCCTTATAAAACCTCATTGAGGGAATGATGCAGCCAGACGTCCAGTAGATCATTACGTTAGTCAGCAGGTCATCCAAGGAGAACTTCCTTCATGGCACACAAAGATGCACATCACAGACTGCCATTTTGTGAATTTGTTAATATTTGCACATCTCTAAAACATCAAGCAAACTAAAGTGCCTCTATTGAGCTGGTCTCAAATACCAAGTAAATGCACCAATTTATTAGGCACGCCATAAATCAGAGTATTAGAGCGCTCGTGGTGCTGTGACATTCTGATTATCGGATTAACCGTGTTTACTCATAAAATGTGTACTCTGTTTAACGCAATTATTATACCTGGTGAGTCCTCCGTCTTCCAGGTTTCGAAAGTCATGACTTGTCCATGTTGAGAACTTCTCCAGAATGTATGCAGCCAAGCCGACTGGTGAATCATTCAGTCCTCGACCTAAGGGGAAAAAAATACTATGACCAGAAGTAGACACAAAATCCTGACTAATCTGCTAGAATTACACAGAAAAATAGAAATGAGTAATTTAGCACAATGTTGTCTAACGGTGGTTGTTGGTTCTCACCTGCCGTGTCAGGTTTGGTGGCCTGGATGTGCATGTAGCCACTCTCCTTGATGGACTCCACAAACAATTTTTGCACGCAGGGGTAGAGACGCTCAAGGTCCGCACTGGTAAAGCCGAACAACTTGGGGAAGTGGCGGCCGAGCAGGATCGATAAAGTTACGCTCAGTCCAGGTTTGGAAGGTGGAGCAAAGTTTACATGCAAGCCTTTGACGATCCTGAAGAATATGAAGAATTTTTTAGATTAGTTGCACTGTGTTACCTTGTGCTCCCTGCTCAGAAGTCATTCATCAACCTAGTAAACATTTTAATTGGCAACTATGGAGTAATAATTGAGCTTTACTCTGCATAAGGATTTCTCATGGTACGCTAATGTTTGGAAGCAAACAGTGACATCTAGTGGACAGGCTGATGTACTGCACAAACACCATTGTGTGAACAACCTCACAAATATTGTTGATGTCGTTTTTTTTTGGATTGACAACTCTAGTACAACTCCATATGGCTGTCAGAGAGTGGGTTGTCATACTTGGGTTCCAACTGAGCCATGTTGGTGGTGACAAGCCATCCCCAGTCTCCTCCGTGAGCGTAGAACTGCTGAAAGCCCAGACGCCTCATCAGTTTGTGGAAGACGCGAGCAGCACACACTGAAGTAAAACCTGTTCAAATGCATAGATTGAGGAATTGTCAGTTGTCAGACAGAATTGAATATTGCCTCAATGTTCAAGCTATCAATTGTTCGCTAGTTTCCCAGATGCACCTTACCTTTCTTATGTGGCGCTTCTGAGTAGCCATAGCCGGGTATGGATGGGCATACCACCTCAAAAACAAGGGCCTGAGGGTCTGATGGCTCTGTTAGCAGTGGGATTGTCCCATAAAATTCATAGAAGGACCCAGGCCAGCCATGAACCATTATGAGAGGAATCGGATCGGTCCCCTCTGGCACCCGTTTGGGTTTCACATGGACATAGTGAACATCAATGCCTAGATTGGATTTGGAGGGAGAAGTCAGGACAACAAGACAAGTGGGCTTGTGTCAGTGACCGAAACAAACCTTCAATGTTGGTTTTAAAGTGAGGATATTGATTAAGTCTGTCCACTTGTCTTCTCCAGTCAAAGTCATTCCTCCAATAAGAGACGACTTTGCTCAGGTATTCCGAATTGAAGCCGTAATGGAACTGGCTGTCCTCTAGTGAGGGAACTGGGCGCGTTTGGTCTATTCTTCTGTGTAGGTCCTGAATAAAAATAACATGAGTACAAACTGTTAAAAAAAAAAAAAAACATTTTGAATTTTCCGATAATGAGGAGGAGATTTGATGTTACCTCCAATTCTGCATCACTGGTGGTCACTTTAAAAGGGTGGATGGTAGTGTCCTGCTCACCATCAGGTTCTGGACCGACCCCCCACCAGCCATCCTCTGTCTTCAAAACATGGCTTCTTCTTCGAAGCACCAGCAGGAAAACGACTCCTCCAACCACCAGACCAATCAAAACCTCTATCAACATGATTACTGAGTAGAGAAAAAGAACAAATGGAATTTTACTAAAATAAGAAAGCGCCACTGAAATAAAGACACTTCTTTTTATTGTACAAAGAGGATCCAGAATAGGGACACAGAATTGAATAATAAGATTGACACTCCTGGAACAGATATGTACAGACACTGGACTCTCCCCGTACCAATTGACAGTAAATTGAAAACTCGCCCATTTATTTTTCAAGGCCCCATTCAAAACCAAGCTATAGAAATTTCAAACACCAAATAGTGCAGTAATAATTTGTTTGCCAACTGTTTCAATAATCGCATTTACTTATTTGCCTGGAAGGCCACAAAATTTCAGTTAGCACCCGCTATGTATTTCCCCACTCTGACATAATCCTGATTTCGAGATTAACTAAATACTTCTCTATTTCATCATACTGGGACAAAGTGGAATTGCCCAGCAAAGATGATAGAATTCCATTTTGATTGATGCTACAGTTTCAGTTATCATAATATATTGTATATTTAACAATCTGTTGACAAGTCTGCTTGCCCTGGCGCTAATATTTGCATAATGCCAAATAAGGCAATTACCAAAATATTAGAATACTCTCACAATGTGGCAGCACGTGGGATTAACACAATCACATATTTTTTTAATAAAGAAATTGTGCATAATGTTTTGGACAGCGAGAAGACTGAAATAATGGCGGAGGGCGTGTGCTACAATAGTTGGGAGCAGGCTATTTGTACGAGAGCTTAACACGCAGCTCGCGAGCCAAGAGTTAACGGAAAAATGTGGGAGCTGTGAGTCAAACAAATATGCGCGTTGCGTTGGGCCCAGCACAGAGGATTATGAGAAGAACAGCCGCTTGGGAAATATGCGTGCTTGGCCAAAAGGGACATTGTAAACACGACAATGCGCCCACGACTGACATAACAATTTAGTGTATTCATAAAACGCAAAAATATCTACAAACTAAAAAATGTAAAAAGGGGAGGGGCTAATATTTCTGGAACATACAACACGACGATATAAAATTGTTTTCGGAAAACAACCGGTACGGATTTAATTATTAACTAGAAAAACGTTTCGAATACTGTCCTGAACTTCAAACCAAGAATTCCAGAGGAGCGATTTAATAGATTTTTTTTAAGAATATAATCTTGTAACACTGCTATCGATCATAATTTTTAATGACATAGTTCGCCTTATGGAAGTGAACCCGAAATAAAGTTTACCTGTTTTTTTTCCTGCTGCAATGCGTGCTGTGCTCTTCCACTTGTGACCACGGACACTGTGGTCGCCCTCTGTCCCGATTTAACACAAAAATTCAAGTGAACTTTTGAGTTGCGGCCACATTCCAGAAGTGCATGATGGGAAACGTAGTTGTTTGTCAGTAAAACGAAAAACGCATTCAGGAAGAGTAAACAAAGAAAAACACGGTAAAAGCTTCGATTTAAATTATTATGAATGCTAAAATATGAATTTGCAACTCCACTTTAAAAAAGAAATTCAAAATGTTATCTTTTTTTATGACTTCAAATTATATAATGTCAAATTAAAGTGTGTTTTGATTTTATATCTCTCAGACTAGCTCAATAAATCGGCTCAAATTTGGGCATAATTGTAGTTTCAAGATAAATTGATTGAATTTATGCTCTTTGACTGAGCTGTCCACTGTTAACGGCAATCGAATGATTGAACACTCCTGATATGAAAAGTTAGCTGCCATGCAAGCTTACATAGCCATATTTGCATCCAAAATCAAATAAAGGCACAAGTTCTACATGAGTAAATAAACATTTATTGAATATATAACTGTTGTCAGCAAATGTTATGAAAGATGTTGAGGTTTGTAAGAAAATCAGGTCTCGTTTCAAGTCATGTCCATATAATGGGTACAATTTTGATCTGGGTCCAAATAAAATTTTAGCCACTTAATTTACTCTAAATTAGGCTTGAAAACCTTCAGGGGTCATCCCAAATTAAAATAACTGAAAGCTCCTCTAACGAAATGAAGGTGCCAACGTTGCTCAATGAGCAAAAAAAAGTTTCAGCTCATACCTCGCATTTTGCCCATCTACACTTTCACAGACAATCACAAAAATGTGATCTAATGACTTGCAGGATAATAACTAGAAACATTAAAAATCCTAAACTCAATGTACAGATAGCATGTAGAAATCACATCTCCGCTTGAATTGAATGAGTTCATCTAGCTCGTTAAATCCTCCTCGTCCCACTTTTCTATTACTCTCCCATCAATTCCACTCAGGCCGGTGCTGTGCTCCCAGCAACCACAGTGAACTTAGTCCGGGCAGCAAAACTCCTTCTCAACTATGTTAGTCTGTCTCCATAGTGCCGCTGTGCGTCTCTTTGGACACCATCAGTCTCATCAATTTCCCATGCAGCTTCTCAATCTTCTTCACATCCTGAGCCTGGTCAGTCTTGTACTGTATACACTGAGGAGGGACAGACAGAGACAATGGTTACATAACTATTCTGATAACCTATACGAGAATTAATAATTGTCGGTGGCCAGCTTTATTCCACCGACTCTACATTGGGTGGCAGGGCAGGATAAAAAAAAAAAAAAAAGTTCTCATTGCTCACTTTATGCCACCCAAAAACAATGGAAAATGTCAACTTTTTGCTTTTTTATCTGTTAATTTTGATGAATAAATATGAATGAATAACTGCTTGTAACACCACACTTACCACGGAATCGTCCGTCACTTTAATGCAAATTTTGCCGTCACAGTGCCTGTACTTGATTACCACTCTGGCCTAAGAAGAGGGGACAAACAAACAATTTTAATCAAAAATGAATCCAACATCTGTTTTGTCTTCCTCAGGGCGAACGGGAGGCTAAAATGCTAGGTGGCTAGCCTGGTGGCTCCTACTAAAGAAGCATTTTACCTTCATGGGATCCGTCAGATAGAGTTTTTCGGCCGCACGAGCAAACTCCTCCCAAGTCTGAAAGTAAGGCATTATATTGGATGAGATGAAAAACCGTATTATATCAAACAATTTGAGTGAGACGCGGTGGCAGCTATGCTAACTTCCGAACACCACATCAGCAGCGACATGAAAGCAGCGTGTGACGCATAAGTAGTTCCGGGTTGCCCTTTCTAAACAAATTTAAGTTTTTGTTTCGAGTAAACTACCTAAAAATTACATTAAATAAAACAATCAACTATCATTACATTTTGAGAATTTTCGGTAAATATAACGTTTGTACAATAAATTCTAGCTGCTGCCACAAAAAGCCTTTGCAATCTAAAACTGTCCGCTAGAGAGAGCCATTGCATTACTTGGCTCTGAGAGAAAAAAAATGTCTACTATAGTACTGTATAATTTCGATTTTATTTTTCAAAAAAAAGAAAACAGTAAAATAATCCCAGGACAAAACCTTTCCATTAACACCTGTATGGACTTTGATATTCATATGCTTAAATGTAAGTAATAATTTTTAAATTACTATTTAAATGACATTGTTGTAGTACTACATTACAAGTACTCCAAGGTGCATCTGAAGAGACCACATCCAATGCGATATTGATGAAAACCTGTGGTCCAGCGCTCAGGAGCTGGTGGACTGTTTTGTCCATTTTGTATTAGATATTTCCAGCCATGGGTTTCTTTCCTATACGTTTGATCATTTATGATATTCTGAATTTATAAATCTGTAGTACGATCACAACTGTTCAATTATGAGTTGCGTGTAAAAGAGGACAGCGGTGTTGGAGTTGTGATCACGGTTTACTGTCAATGTTTACAATGTCGCAACTTAAATTTGTCACAGGATGAAATGTATTTTGTGACTGAGAATGTATTTTTAGGTTATGTAAAAAAAGAGCAGATGCGCTGTATGAATTCAGTCCAACTCCGAGACCAATGTTTAAGGTTTCGTCCAAACGGTTCAGATTATGTTCAGTACAGTAAACCCAAGAGCCACAGCGGCTCAGTTTGGTTGTCAGAGGCAACCTGGACGTGCTCCGGTCTCGCGACTGCGTCATATGCTGCATTCACTTACAATGGGAAATCAAGTACATTCCCTCAAAGGGGTGAATTCCCGACAAAGTAGACAACCGTCACTCGTATGCGCGCCCGTGCACACGCACGCACGCAAACTCACTCACTCACTCACTCACTCACTCACTCACTCACTCACTCACTCACTCACTCACTCACTCACTCACAGTTTATTTGCAACATTTTTTAGAGTGCTAGTATAAAAAAAAAAAAGTTAAAAATAACAAATACATTGTTTACTCCAAAATACATTCTGGGTTGTGTATTATTAGCAAATGCATTTGAATGGCATTTCAAACATTGTGGCGTACGTGAAGACGCACTCCGAAAGTTTACGGCGGGTCCCTGAACGCAGCACTTGTTACAGGGAAGACTGAGCTGCAGCCGACTGGTATCTGAGCGGCTCGGAGCCGCATCACATCTCTTCGTCACGAAACCCCGAGGTCCACTGCGATTTTTTTTTTTACCCCCCTCCTCACTTTACTTTCAGTGAGCAGTCATCAGAAGTGGAAGAGCAAAACATTAGACCATGTAGGATTTGACTGCTAGGGGCACTGATTTCTTTTCTTTTTTTTTATCCCCATTTTATTTATGTGTACTTTTTATCGGCTGGTCCATAAACTAAAAGCACACGCCGCTTCTCATTCACTTCTTCGCCTTGCACAGTTTGCACCCCTGAACTTTGGAGGAAACTCCCAAGTTACACGTCGTCGAAATACCAGCCTATCTGCAAAATAGTCGACGTGACAACACTTCCAACATGAGGTAAGAAGCTTCAGATTTTGTTAAACAGTGCCGTTCGACAACATGATGGAAGTTGTGAGTAAGAACAACGCAAACTAGCGTGGATTTGATGCAACATCGCGGCTCCCTAAAGTTTGCATGAATTTGAATTTCCAGAATATCCACCTAGTCCGGTTGGCTGTTTTCGTTACGAAATACTGTCAACTATGTGAACGCCGACTGCCTTGTTCAACAGTAATGGTAACTTGCTTGTACAGCATTTTGGGTTTGGAATGGCGTGTGTGCTGTTTTCTGCTGCTACTCCCACACAACACAGGAGGGATTAAGATGGGGTGCTGTGTATTTGATGGGCACCCCAACACAATCAAATGGTGTGAATTGACTTCATCTAAGTATTTTTCTGTACACTAGCCAATATGTCCAATTAAAACGAAATGTTCACTGAATGTAAAATACATAGGGCAAAGATAGAAAGACAAGGGCTCACGCACATGGCAGGATGTCATAATAATACCGCGACAACATTGTGTGCGTAAACCCAAGCCCGTATTTCACCCAGCAGCGAAGGTTGGCGAGTGTTTCCGCATGGCCAGAATGTTAAGTTTTCGGCAAGGTTCGTTCAAGGTCGCAAACGGTCTCAAAGATGTTCGCCAAGTTAGTCATCTGCTTTTATTGTGACAAAGAGTTATTAAACATGTTCAGATTTTTTCTCATAAAAAACTGACAAAAAACGCAACGTTTTGCATCTGTTTGCAACTTTTTAGTAACCCTGGAAAAACGCTCAGTGAGATAGACAGAAGATAACCAATACAGTAATCCCTCGTTTATCGCGGATAATTGGTTCCAAAAACCACCCGTGATAAGGGAAATCCGCGAAGTACGGTCATCAACAAGAAGTACTGGGCAGGCTAATTCTGAAAGATGCTAATTCGCGATCGTGCTAACACGCGAAAACGGACTTCTAAAGGAATGTAAACGAACATTTGGAGCAATACTACATTGTCCTAAAGGTTAGACACATGTTTCCTCAATTTAGAAGTTTAATTTTTACTGTTTCTGTTTTAATTTGGAAAAGAAAATCCGCGATGTAGTGAAGCCGCGATAAACAAAACGCGAAGTAGCGAGGGATCACTGTATACCGGCTGGCACTCGCATAGTTAGAAGTGAAAATGGGAGTGTCCTTGAAACATCTCAGGTGTTCATTTTGAGGCAAATTAAGTTGGATGACACAGATGCACAGTTTTTCTGCAAACAAGAATAACATAATACTGGCTGTCTTTCCAAAGGGCAACAATGATCCCAAGCTGCATGAATGCATCTGCTCCATTTCATTTCATTCCCTAACAACTTCAGTGCAAGTGTGTGGTTTCTATTTATTTATATCCGGGATAAACCCATTGTGAATTTGTGTTAAAGGACTCATGCGGAGTGGATGAGGCTTCTTCTTTTTTATTTTTTATTTTTCGTTTCAAAGAAAGCCCCTAATTGAATCCAGCTGTAGGCCAAAGCGAAGTGAACAAAAGCTTTAGTTGTTACCAAAGAGCAGCTTGCTGTCCATGTTCCAGCATGAAAACAATTTCACTGTCTTTTCTGATTGTTTCCATCCTCTTTATATCATTTTTGATAGATGAGATATTAAAACATGTATCTTTTGGAAGTGGATCTGCTGACAGCATTGAAAACTGATGACAGCAGAGAACTGGCTTGTAAACATTTTCCCCCCCTTTCTTATTTAAAGGGGCAGTTCTGCATCCAGAGGGTTGTTGGTATTTTTGTGTGTCTGCCGAGTGTGTAACATGTCTGTATGAATGGCAGTCTCAGCTGCCCACAGCTGACTCATGCAAGACACTGAGCGGCAGATGGGCAGCACAGCCCCACTTAACATTTGTATAAACGCTCTCTGCGTCCACTTCAGTTGAGTTACTGTTTAAAAATGTCCTGTGAATGATATTCACTCCTTCTTTGATTATTACTGTTGCCTTCTTGTGCTGAGCAGCCAGAAAAGATACATTTCAGTTTCCCATATCAATTTTTTTAAATTTCACCTTTGCAGCCATTCATTCATTCATTCATGTTTTTTATTTTTTTATTTTTGGCACAAACGGTACCCTATTTTAAACTTGGTCTATGAATTCTGTGATTGCTTGTGCATTTGTCTTAAGTTCTACTGATTTTATTCAACCATACAGAAGGCTGGGGTTTATTTAAAAAAAAAAAAAAAAGCTTCTGGGAAAGCAGATATTTGAACACAAAAAATTGAGAAAGGCATGTGGAGAGATAATATAAATTATAATTGTTACAGCATTCGTCTAAGTCACAATTGTAGTAGAAGAGTTACTCGTCTGCTTCATTTATGTTTACACATATGACTATTACACTGTGCTCCCTCCTGATGGCCAAGTTGGGTACAACAGAAGGATCACCACAATGAAATGAATTGCAGCATTAAATCATCACGCAAAAAACACAGATATGAAGATTCGCTATACCAGCGCGCTGTTACAGCAAAGCTGTCTTCGTAGTGGTCCTGTTTGGAGGGACAAAGTTCCCATCAATGATCAATGTATTGATCAACACATTGCATTTGACAGAACTTGGTCCGATATAATGTGCTGAAAGAAACGGTGGCGGTCAGATGATTTGCCTGCAATGTGTCAAGTCGCACATAATGCTGATGTCGGCTTATTGTGGCAAGGAAGATAAGCGGCATCGTCAGGGTTACTGGACTGTGAAGAGTCATGGTAACAAGCCCTGACAACTGTGGACAGGCGACGTGCCTCCCAGGCGCTGCAGTTGACACCACAGATAAAAAACAGAAGCTGAGACCTGTTTACTTGCAGCGGCGGAACTCATGAGTTTGAGTTGGCCTGCGACCAGTTGGATCTGAATGAGGCATTAATGAACCTGAGGCCAATTTGGAATGTAAATAAATTGATTCAATTGAGTTTCTTCAGCCATGACATAATTAGTTGGGCTGGGTGAAGATCCAGAGCCACTTTCAAGTGATGGCCAGTCACAGGACTACGTTAAAGTACAGTGATCCCTCGCTACTTCGCGTTTCGTTTATCGCGGCTTCACTACATCGCAGATTTTTTTTCCAAATTAAAAGAACATTTAAAAGTCAAAATAAAACTTCTAAATTGAGGAAACGTGTGTCTAACCTTTAGGACAATGTAGTATTGCTCCAAATGTTCGTTTACATTCCTTTAGAAGTCAGTTTTCGCGTGTTAGCACGATCGTGAATTAGCATCTTTCCGCTAACTCGTTAGCCTGCCCAGTACTTCTTGTTGGTTTCACTTATCGTGAGTGGTTTTTGGGACCAATTATCCGTGATAATTGAGGGATTACTGTACTATAATATCAAGCCAAAAATTAGGCAGAGCTATAATTTTAACACAGATTAGGATTAGCTAGTCCTGTTAGCCCTCATTGTTATTAAATTTTAGTCTGCACGTTTATGATAAAATTTGAATTGCAAGATGGATATACAGTAATATCATGGAGGAAGGCTGTTGCTGGGCGTCAGCAATTTACTTTGAAGTTCTCAGAAAGATTTAAATCACCACCATCTGCTCTTCACAACACGCCATCTCTTATATATATTCTTCCTGACAATCCATTCCTAATCCCCCCACACTCCCGACTGCCCTATTTTTCCCCCAAATGGACAGATTTTCTTTGAGGTAGGATTTTAAAAAAAACTATTATTTTTGTCCCAGATAAATCTTATGTCTAGTGTTATTTGTCCGCTGGCTGTTCTTCAAATTCTGCCCCATCTCTCCCTGAGGCTTGTTTTTGTATAATTTTTCCATGTGGAAGATGCTGCTTCAGTCACTTAAACCACACTCGGTCCTTTTATTTTTATAATCTGGATTGCATCCCTAGAAGGTTTCCCTCACGGGTCCATTTTATTTAGATTCACTGTATTTTTGTCAGTGTGACATAGCAAGGCAAGCATCCGGCTAACTATCAAGATGATGGAACATGTCTGCATTTTTATTCTTGTTATCAGTAAAAGTTATCAGTAAATGTGTTTGCAGCAGATAGCAACAGACGTTTACAAAGCTCAAAATATTTCCCATAGTTTATGTGTGATTGATGGAAGGATTATTTGTCTAACCTGTAAGATGCTATCCTGCGCTTTTGCTAAGTTCCTGCCACTGACATGACATATTGGGAATGAGAGGATGGAATGCTGTGAACTTGCAGTTGGGTGTCTAGACGAAGGCCAGCGGTAGCTTGGAAACATAAAAATTGCAGAGGCTCGCCATATGAAGTGAGAGACAGTCGAAGTAGTTTGTCAGGTTGTAAACGTTAACACCTAGCATAATCCCCAATATTATCATCTGCTAATATGATATGATGGTTAAATTGTATGTGGTCGTTTTTAAATATGTGAGCTGTTTGTGTCCATGCTAGCAAGCCGAGACAATGGCTAGCAATGTGACACTGATTTTCTTACTTTTTTGCCTAGCATTATTTAAAAATTTGGTTTTTTTCATTTTTAAATTTACCCTATAAAAGCTTGTAAATTGTAGCTATGAAGTTTCCTAAATAAAAAAATCGAATCAACTAACTGAGGTCGCATTTATTATAAAATGAGAATACTTACATAAAAAAAATAAACAAAAATTTACCATTTGTGACTTTATAATTGTCAAAAAATAATTCTCCACGCTAAATTAACACATTTTTTTGACTGTAACACAACTTCAGGCTTTCTCCTTTTGAATTGTATTTCAATGTACCGTATTTTCCGCACTATAAGGCGCACTTAAAAACCTCCAATTTTCCCAAAAGCCGACTGCGCCTTATAATCCGGTGCGCTTTATATATGGACCAATATGGATTCGTGGATGAGGACTAATTTATTAAAGTAAGCTTTACGTGTTTATTTTGTGTGTTGTGTGATATTAACGTTTGAGCAATGTTGAGTTATTGATATATTGTTATTGTTTTCACTATTTCGAGTGTTACTATATTGTGATTGCATTAACATTTGAGCAACGTTGAGTTATTTATTCTGTGCCCTTTATAATCCGGTGTGCCTTATATATGGACAAAGTTTTAAAATGGGCCATTCATTGAAGGTGCGCCTTATAATCAGGTGCGCCTTATAGTGCGGAAAACACGGTAAATTGTAGTCAAATGTCAAACAAAATGAACTTAGGGGGGTTTGACTTTTGAGTTTTCACACAATCAGTATCTTATAATGCTCAAACACAATGACAACAAAAACAGAAAAATCAAGTAGCATAAAAAAAAGTGAAGCAAAAAGACAAGCCGCCTTATTCAATTGTTAATTCAAGACTGGCTGTCTCAGAAAATCGTTTTCCAATTGATTTTAGTCCAAATAAGGCATGCGCCACTGTCCTGTTGTAGTGTCGAAAAGAAGCGTGTGCGCTTACTGAATAATTCATTTGGCTTAGCTAAGGGAGCATTTTGCACCCAGCTCACGCCAACTATGGGTTTACTTGAATTTCCTGCATAGATTTGGTTTTTCATCGCCGGTTTGTGGAAGCAGAGGAGGATTTATTCAGTTGTGAAAACGGATTTATCTTTGTTTTCCAGTTGGCTAGCAGATAATAGTGCACATCACCGCCTCCTAGACAAGAGCGGAACTGCTCGTAAGCCACTATCCTTCCTCTTTAAAAATCCTGATAGACTTTTAAATTCGAGGATCTAGTTCTCATCAAGGAAATGAGACCCTAATGAAACTTTCAGAAGTCTTCGGTACAAAGCTTTCTCTCTGTCTGCTGGCAGCTTTTTGAGCAGCAGCTGTGAAACTGTGAACTGCCAGGTTAGCACACTTTGACACTTGAGAAGGTGTACGCACAGTCGGGTGTTTGTTAGTTGTTAGTTTTTCCAGTGGACTCAGCCCTTCTCTAATTACTCGAGTCAACTCATTTTTCCTCCCCTTCCTCCTGTTTTATTCTGTTATAATCATTTTGACAGAAGGCCTTAAAGGGACATAAACCTACAGTATTATTCATATTTATGGTTTTTGACTGCCAACAATTAAAAAGCATGTTGCATTTTCTTATTTAATGGTTTATTTTTTTAAACACAACTTGCCTGCCTAAGGCTGTCTCAATCCAGTGTTTGAATTACAGCTGATCGTTTGTTTGATAAACTATGTAGGTGTCAAACCTAAGGCCCGGGGGGCCAGATCCGGCCCGTAACATCATTTTATGTGGCCCATGAAAACAAGTGATGCATCAGCTTCATGTGTCAAGACTAAAATGACAAATTGTCTCTTTGCTAGCATTTTCTCATTACCATTCATCTTTTTAGAATATTTGAACAGTTTTTTTCAATTGTCTCTGATTTCAAAACTAGTTATTCATCAGTTTGTTGTTTAGCCTATACGACACTGACAGTCATAATGAAGGGAACTATGACTATGATACGGCCCGCAACAAAAATGAGTTTGACACCCCTGATTTGGATAATGATGTAAGGGTTACTTTCAAAAGCGTCAAGTTTTCACCATACCGTATTTATAACCAAATCTCGAGGCGTCAATTTGGAAGGTTACCGTGATGTATTCTTGTGTGTGGCATTTATCTGAATCAGGGTTTGGCACGTGTATGTGTGAGCAGTAAAACAGGTGGCTGCTCTGTTTGTCCATCTGTCTGCTCGTGTCCCCAGCAGCTGTCTGTGCCTGTTGTTTTTACTCAGGTCGAACCTCACAAACTACCTTCTGTAGTCTCTCCGTACATCTTACATCAACCATTTGTTCCTACAATTTTGCCCTTCACTTATCCAGTGTTCCCTTCCAGCTTTTGTTCATGTCACATAAAGCATATTTGCATATTTCATAGGAGTGACTAATGAACAGCTTGAAGCATGAATACCCAACATGTTTTGTTTTTGGGAAGAAATGTTCCCTATCTGACAAAATAATTGAATATGTTGTTTTGTTTTTGTTGGCGAGGGATAGCAGTAGTACAGTAATCCCTCGTTTATCGCGGATAATTAGTTCCCAAAACCACCCGCGATAAGTGAAATCCGCGAAGTACGGTCACCAACAAGAAGTACTGGGCAGGCTAACGAGTTAGCGGAAAGATGCTAATTCGCGATCATGCTAACACGCGAAAACGGAATGTAAACGAACATTTGGAGCAATAGTACATTGTCCTAAAGGTTAGACACGTTTCCTCAATTTAGAAGTTTTATTTTGACTTTTAAATTGTTTTTTAATTTGGAAAAAAAATCTGCGCTGTAGTGAAGCCGCGATAAACGAAACGCGAAGTAGCGAAGGATCACTGTATTTCAAAACTACACTGTCCATCGTTCACAACGGTTCAGCCTTAGTCTGTGCTGTAGTAAGCACAATTACAATAAAAAATTAATCCCATTACTAAAATTGCAAATTGTCTTCACTTTTTTAAAAATAGACATATTGCTAGTAAGTTTTATTACCATTCAACCTTTTGAGCTATTTAAACAGATTTTACTAGTCTCTGATTTCAAAACGAGTTATTCATCAGTTTGTATTATATATAGAAGACGTTGACAGTCATAATGGGAAACTATGACTACAATGCGGCCCGCGACAAAAATGAGTTTGACACCCCTGCTGTACACCTTATCACTTTTTTTTTTTTTATCCCTTTGAGCTTTATTGTCTCTTTCCCCATGTTTCTTTGTGTTCTGTCCCCATTTCTTTCTTTTTTTCTTTTTGCATTAGTATTCCCATCAAATCACAGAGATTTAATGTGTCTGAGTCATTCGGCACTTGGTGAGATAAAGTGTAGCCTGTTCTATTCAGCTGCTGTCGCTCTTCTCGTCTAGAATACACAAGCAGGTTTTAGCTGTTTAATTGCTCCTTAAATTTTCTCTTAACGGCTGTTGAGATTGATGCAGGGAGAAGTCCTTATTTGATTTTTCATTGTCTTTTCACCACATAAAAAAACTTTTAAGTGGGGATTTAATCCCCAAACCATTTCAGATGCTTACTACTGAAAACTGATTTTAAATTTGTCCTCATTGTTTGACAACAATGTTTTTTGAGTAGGAAATTCTGTGTTGGAGTAGAGCTTTTTTTTTTTTTATAATCGTGAATGATCATTGGCAATTATTATCTGAATTCATATGAGAGCATCTCATAATGCTGCCGTCGGGCCAAATAATCAATTTTGAGGAAATCAAAACCGTGAAGGGCTATCAAACCATTAACATTGCACATATTGTTTTTTGTCATTGTCAAATAATGAAAATTGCGTAACAGTGATTGTCAGAAAAGGTGTGGCATCCTTCAGTGGTTAAAAAAAAATTAAAAAGTGATACAAGATTCAGTAACACTAAGACTATTACAGACAAAAATGAAAAACTTAATAACTGAGTTGAGTAACTAATTTCATTACCGTTTAAATGTAATATATTACTGTACAGCATTACCCCCACCTGTTCCGAAATTACCCCCGCCGAGATTCTATTTCCATAAGCTTAGCTTCAAGCATATGGCGGAAAAGCAGAGGCAGCATATAAAAAGCAAAACCTTCTTTAGAGTAATTCAAAGGCTGTAAGATACAGCTGCTTTATTAGCTTCCCCAGCGGGGCACGATAAGTGTGCCCTTGTCCTCCTCAATCAACCTGTAAGCTTCCCAAACCTGTATTCAGAAATAACTATTCCTGGCTGACCTTAACTTTGAGCCATAAGGTTAAAAAGATAATTCCTCTCAGGAGATAAGAGAGAAAACAACCTATCATAGTACACAATGATAGCCTGCCAGATTTATCAAGTTGACATGAGTATGCCAAATATTGAAATTACAATCATGCCACAGGCTGCCGAGCATTCCCCCTATCATTGAGTTGAGATAGTTCCAATCTTATTCTTGATCATTGTGTCAAAACCAAGGCCCGGGGGCCAGATACGGCCCGCCATATCATTTTATGTGGCCCGGAAAGACAAATAGTTGTCTTTAGTAATGTTTTGCCATAATGGGCCTCCGTAGGAAACTGACTACAATGCGGCCCGTGACAAAAATGAGTTTGACACCCCTGTTCTGTCCCAAACCACTTAACAAGTTGAAGGCATTATCAATTGTTTCCTTTTGGTTCTAAAAGATGCTGTCATCTGGATGGAATGAACAGACCTTGCTCTAGTGGCTCCCGACAAATCCCCCGGATAATCCTGGCTGATGATGCATGCAGGTCACAATATCTATTTTTGGTGAAGAGGAGAGATACATTCTAAGAATTTCACAACACCCAGCAGCCCCCCCACCCCCGTCCCCTCCCCCAGCTATTCCAGTTTTAGCCCGGGCTCCGGTGAGGTGAGTGTGGGTGGGTGGGTACCCTCCCACTGTCAGTCGGTCTAAACCCTGGTCACTTGCCCCCCCTCTGAAGTCAGTCTGCCAAGTCGTCTGTTGAGACAGTGGAGACTTCAACAATCTGAACAAATCCTTCCAACAACAGAATTTCCTTGTAGGCGGAGGTGCTGGATTCACGCATTGTTGTTGCCAAGATGACTCGTGACTCGTAAGTTTCTGGTTGCTCAGTTGGAGTTATTAATGGATGTCGGGGATCAAATGATAGTCTCGGCTCACGTTGTCCAATCAAGGATATAAATGAAGCACTTCCTTATACAGTCTTCACCCTGTAGAATTAGGGTTTGGAGTTCACAGTTTGTTAAAGGCTTGAAGATAACAATCTTGCTGTGTCATGGCTGACAATCTGGCTGCGCTTTTGTTCGTTGCTTTGGGCCGCCTCTTTCCCTCTCAGACAACTTTAAGTGCCATCAACTATTCATTCATTATTTGGAATCCCTGTCTTTAAGAGTTCTCTCACCAGATGGGAAGCCTTTATATTTATAGAACAGCTGTGACTGCTCGAGACCTCGGAGTCTAATCAGATTCTTCTTTTTGCTACACGATAGAGCTCATCACACCATGTGGTGACGGGATGCTTTTCCCCTTCATTACCTCTGAAGTTGCTGTCATTTCCTAAAGGAGTTGAAAGGGAAAACATACGAGAAAAAGCTCTTTGCAGATGTGTTTCCTCAGGTTATGGTGGAAGGGTATGTTCTTGGCAGCCATGAAGCTCTCCGCGAGGGTAGCATCTGTGCTTCAGTCACAAATGATGTGTTTGATCTTTCTCAACATCAATGTCTGTGAATCATGTATTTCGAATTCGTGATGTCAGGATTGCTCAATTTATGAAATACTGTTGGGATTACATGTGTTCAACACTCTCCATGGGCCAGCAGAAGTGTCCATCAAACAATACAGTCATAATTAAGCCCAGACAAGTTGAAGGCAGTTTTTGAACAAACCAATTTGTTTTAGTTGATTTTGATGGAAAAAAACAAATCAATAGATGACAGTTTTTCCTTCTTTTAAAAATTCTGTACTGTGCATCTGCCAACATGGTGTCAGACTTGCCTTATGTGGCAAATTCACCCGGCAACAATGACCTAATTGTCCAGGCGAGGCAGCAGAACCAGTGGAGGTCATATGACAACAACACAGAGCTATGCTGTTGATCTTGAATAGAGAACTGAAACGTACTGCTGCCGGCATGCACTAAGTTCCTGATTATTTATAACCTGTATCTTATTAGTCTTTGTAGATTGTTCAGACTAGAGCTAATTTTGAATTGAACAATCATAATACAATTATAGAAAATCTAAAAGTGGAGATCTGAGACCCATAAATCCACTTGGATGGATTATACGGACTCAACCTGACTGGAATTGTTTAATCGTCAATGCTGACCATTGCCAACTACTAATCATCTGTGCTTTTAAAAAAAATTAGTCGTGGGTGAATTACTAGCTATTTTCATCGGAAGGTAACTTAAGGTCATTAATGTTTTATAGGTCAAAGAAGCAAGACCATTAACTTTTATTTGGTTGTTGCTTAGTTAGGATCCAACCATAAAGTTTTATGTCTTTAGGCAATTACACAAAAAAAAGTCAAGGTCAGTCTAACTAGCGGTTGACAAAATAATTGAATTGAAAAGTAAAAGGTCTTATCACTGTGCATCCAAGCAAACTCATCTGTTTTTGTCTCAAGACAAATTGACGAAACAACGGTTGCTTTCTGTTCTCGATATTCTGGTGAATGTTCTTGTAAAAAAAATGTCAAGAGACACCACCTGTTGTATAAAAATAATAGTCTCAAAGTCAAAGTCAAAGTCAAAGTCAGCTTTATTGTCAATCCCTTCATACGTCAAGACACACAAAGAAACCGAAATTCCGTTTCCTCCATCCCACGGTGACGAGACATACAAGTAGGCGACACAAAACAAAAACAAGTAGGCACAAACCATAAATAATAAATAAAATAAAATGAGCGATGAATAAAAACAGACCAATAACCCATTGAATATGAGGGGCAAAACCGAGCCAGTGAGCACACAGCAAGAACAGGACGCTACGCTGAAAGGGGGAGCGAGTTCAGGATCCTAACAGCCTGGAGTACGAAGCTGTTGGAAAGTCTGGTGGTGCGGGAGCGCAGGCTCCTGTACCGCCTCCCAGAGGGCAGAAGTTCAAACAAAGGGTGAGCGGGGTGACTCACATCACTCACAATCTTGGTCGCCTTGCGGGTGAGATGGGAGGTGTAAATGTCCTTCAAGGAGGGGAGAGAAGCACCAATAGTCTTACTAGCCGTTTTCACAATGCGCTGCAGGGCCTTCAAGTCTTGGTCAGTGCAGCTGCCACCCCAGACAGCAATACAGCTGGAGAGGACGCTCTCAATGGTGCCGCGGTAAAACGTAGTCATGACGGCCGGAGGAGTCCCCGCTCGCCTGAGTTTCCGAAGGAAGTACAGGCGGCGCCGGGCCTTCTTCGCCAGCGACGCGGTGTTGGTGGACCAGGAGAGATCCTCACTGATGTGCACCCCCAGGAACCTGGCGCTGCTCACTCTCTCCACCACAGCACCGTCGATGGTCAGCGGCAGGTGTTGGGCGTGACCCTTCCGGAAGTCAACGACAATCTCCTTGGTCTTGTCGACGTTCAGCAGGAGGTTGTTGTCCCTGCACCACGCGGTCAGAAGGTCAACCTCCAGCCTGTATTGAGTCTCGTCTCCCTTGGTGATGAGACCCACCAGAGTCGTGTCGTCAGCAAACTTCACTATGCGGTTGCCGCTGCAGGTGGCAGCGCAGTCATGCGTCAGGAGGGTGAAGAGCAGCGGACTGAGCACGCAGCCTTGGGGGGCCCCTGTGCTCAGCGTGATGCTGGCGGAGATCTTGTCGCCAACACGTACCACCTGTGGCCTCTGACAGAGGAAGTCCAGTAGCCAGTTGCAGAGGCCGGTACTGAGGCCCAGCTTGTCAAGTTTGCCGATGAGACGCTGCGGCACAATGGTGTTGAAGGCAGAACTGAAGTCCACAAACAGCAACCTCACATACGAGTCCTTCCCCTCCAGGTGGGTGAGGGCCGAGTGGAGGGCAGAGCAGATGGCATCCTCAGAGGACCGTTTGGCTCGGTACGCAAACTGGAAGGGGTCAATGGTGGGGGGGAGAACTGACCGGATGTGCTCCAAGACAAGCCGCTCAAAGCACTTCATGACGATGGGCGTAAGTGCCACGGGGCGGTAGTCATTGAAGCAGGATGGAGCAGGCTTCTTCGGCACAGGTACGATGGTGGCTGCTTTGAAACTCGACGGGACGATGGCCTGCTGCAGGGAAGTGTTAAAGATGTCCGTGAAGACATCCGTCAGCTCACCAGCGCAGTCCTTCAGCGCTCGACCCGGGATGTTGTCCGGGCCCGCCGCCTTACGGATGTCGATAGCGGCAAGCGTCCTCCTCACGCTGTCGGCGGAGAGGCACAGGGGCAGCTCGTGGGAAGGGGGAGTGGCCTTCAGCGGGCAAGTGCTGTTCTGAGCGTCGAAGCGAGCAAAGAAGCGGTTGAGGTCATTGAGCAGACGGACGTCGCCATCACAGCTCTGCGGCGCGGGCTTGTAGTCCGTGATGGTCTGAATGCCCTGCCAAAGGCGCCGTGCGTCCCTGCTGTCCTTGAAGTGAGCGGTAATTTTGCCCGAGAACGCCCTCTTTTTGCCATTTGATATGGAATTTACTTGCGCTTTTCCCCTGAGACGTGGGTGGGGTTTGTGGTGAGGTCGAATAATTCCATAGTCATCCTCAACCTTTGTTGTCCGGCCTATGAGTATTTGCTTCAGTATTTTCCTTGCAGTCCTGTCATTGTGAATCTGTGTACGTGTCAGAGTGTGTTTGTTCGTACCCTCTCCGGTGTTTACATTATTCCGTGCCCTACCCCGAATACACAGCACATGAATATGCTTCCAAATAGTTGGCAATATTTCAATAGTGGTCTATTCAACTGTCAACAATTAAAAGCCTGAGCCATCCTGGACCTTTGCATGCATCATGTTTTTTTGTTTTTTTTTAAAGTTCACGTCACAAAGAGTCAAATCAAGTATAACTGCTCACGACCTCAAAATCATTTTTGCCCTTCTGCCATCCACAACAAAGCAGACAATTCAGCATATTGTGGAGACATTAGCTAAACTCAGTGCCAAGTTAGTCGATCCTAAATTCTCATTTTCATATTCAAAGTGTGTGTATCTGTTAAATCCAATGTTTAGAAAAGCCCACAGCTACTCTGTGCAAAAAAAATATGATGGTGCCAGCAGTTTCTTTTCAATTTCACTCTGGAGCAAATTCCCAAGCAAGCGTAATTGTCGGCATAGCAACCAATAAAAGCCAGTAAGATTTGCAGCATCTTCAATAAACATTTGGCTGAAAGACCTTGTCGACGTCGACAACTAATGATTAAATTCGGTTGACTCCATAATTCTTCCCGGTGATATTTTTACGGTAACACGGATATAACGATTGTAGCCAGTCAGATTGAATTATGAAATAAATGCAAAGAATTATATAGCAGGCAAAAATAAGCTTACAATGTGTCAACTTTATCATTCTTGTCTGTGTCATGTTTAACACCATGTTTGAGCAGCCTTTGTTCTAGTGCTATCAAACATTATTACAGTCTCAATCTTCCTAACTTACTTAACACATTTATCTCTCTGTGAGCGAGCGAGAGAGAGGGAGCTGAGTTAGGTGGGCGTCTAGCGGGTTAGAAATAGCGCATACACAGTCATGCTGATAAGCTTGCAAGCGAAGATAGGAAAGGGGAGGAAGAGAGGGAGCCATGAACAAATGAAAGACGCTGGATTAAGTGGGATGCAAGCAATGTGAGTTAGCGGAGGAGCGAGACAGCCACCATTGAACATTCCGGAGCGGAGCCGAACTAGGCTATAACGCTTCGGCTATGGGGTGTTTCCCGCAATAGCAGCTTTCACGGAGCCCCGTGAGCGCAGGAGCCTGTTGCCTGGATACCTGACTGGGGTTGCGGCTGCAGCGAGAAAACCAGGACTGAATGAGCTGTGTTTGTTGGCGGGCGCCGCTGCCATGGGAAAAGCACCGACGGCTCGCTCCCTTTCTCACTTACTGGCTGACTTGCTGACATGGCACGTATGAATAAGTAAGGAATCCCCTCGATACTCTGGCTTTTTCCCTAGATTCTGTCGGAGGTGCTGACTGGAACCAAGGTATGCCCAAGAGGACAATCATTTGGTAGAGAGAAGGAAAATTGTCTTGGGATACCAACAGCAAATATACAAAGAAAGGGAAGATCTGGCCAAGATCGGGGCCAGGAAAAGGTTTGTGGTCTTTTAGAAACAGAAGCTGGTAAGGACTGGTGAGAAGTAGGGCTGGTGGAAGCTTTAGAGAAGAGAAGTGGAAGGTATCGGGGAACAAACCTGGAGTCATGCAGGTTCAGTCTTCAGGCCCACATTGCAAATCCTCCATTTTCGTCCTCAATGAAAGATGTGTGCTGGCATCCAAAATGGAAATCCATCGGTAGGTAGTTTTTCTCAAAGACGGTTTTCAGATGACTGGTTTTGTTTTCTTACCCTTTCATGCCGCTATCGTCGTGCTCGATTTAGTTGACGAGAGGGACTTTGTTCAAAATTATTTGACTGCAATCTGGGTTTGTTGACATTTTCTGCCATTCACTTTTTTTCTCTATTGTAGCATTTGTTTTAGTTGGAAGTGCTCAGTTTGTTAGTCTCGCTCTCTCTCGTTGGTTTAGACAACATAAATCTGAAAGTCATACCTCAAAATTGTGAGCTATATAAAATGCCAAAACAATATGGAATGACATAATTCTTTGACAATTATTTTCACAGGAGCAATTAAAAACCGTATTCCATAAAATGTTTCCTCCTTCTCGACGAAGGACGACAAATGCCTGATTGTCTCGTCTTGTAACCAATCTGTAACAAATCAAAGAAGCAGCAGTAAATAAAAACAAATCATATCATTTTTACATTAAAGTGGGTTACCCAGATGGCAAGAAGTATTTTCCAAAACAAATCTTTTCTCGACAACATGGCCATTTCCTAACGCCTCCCGCCTCCGGGTAACATCAGCATATTGTGGGAGTGTTTGTTCTGTTTCGAAAGAACACGTGTAGTCACACGAATCTTATGACTAGATTGGTAGTGGAAGAGAATTTTAACGTGTTTGGTGCTCTGTGTTGACATTATCAGAGCTGAAATTGTTAAATGCCAGATTTTTTAAATTATTTTTTAATCCATATGTAAGGTTGTACTCTCAGAGCTTCCCAAGGATTTCCCTTCCCTTCTGTGTAGTGGCGCCAGTACCCCAAAGGCTTGCTTTGGATATAGCTTACCTTACATTGCCAACTTCGACATTTAGCAGCTGCAACATAAGACACTTCGTAATTATTCAGAAGATACAGTTTCATAACATGACAGAAACAAATCCATTGTGTTTGGCCGATATACATGTAATTATTAGCGACACTGAACATTCCCTGGGAAAAAACGTCTTAGACCAGGGGTGTCAAACTCATTTTTTTCACGGGTCGCATTGTAGTCGGAGGGCCATTATGACTGTCAACCCAAATAAATGTATGAGCACCTCATATTATATACAGTCAAAGCTACAAAACAAACGGACAAATAACTCGTTTTCAAATCAGATGAGTAAAAACTGGTCAAATATTAAAAAAAATATATTAAAAGTGAAGACAATTTGCAATTCTAGTAATGACACGAATTTGATGCACAATTTGTCTTCGCGGGCCACATAAAATGATGTAGCGGGCCGTATCTGGCCCCCGGGCCTTGAGTTTGACACCTGTGTCTTAGACAGTATAAGTGGATGCTAGCTGTAAATGCTTCATCTTATCCATGCATCTGAAAAGTAGAAAATACTTTTTTTTGCTCTTTAATTGGGTAAGGTGTACTGTACCTACCTTTTTTTTCTATGCTGTCAGTCCTGAGAGCTTTTTTCTTTTTTTTTTTTTATAAACGACGTGTGTGTGCGTTTGTTGTTGTATGCATGTTTGCCAGAATGAGAAGTTTGTTTGCCAGCACGGTTGTAAGGTACATTCATTAAAACGTCACCTCAAATGTAACACCTAACATAAGCAAACGTTCTCAGCCATGCCACTGTTTACACCTGTGTGGGATAGAAAATGGTGGTTTCATGAATGATCGATTTGAACTAGTTTTAGGGATAGAGGAGGTCAGTGATGTATGGTGGAGTCAAGACATGGAGGGAGGAATTTGTAAGTACCATGACAAGTTTGAAGAAGGAGAGTTTTGGGAAGTTGTTGTGAAAAGTGTGAAAGATTATGGCAACACGATTGTGCTACAATGATGGTTGCATTAATAACTATACAGGGTACATAAAACTTAATTTTCATTCAGTAGTTTTGTGAAAGCCAATGTGTCCTGTTTCGCTTCTTTCTCTGTTTGATGAATTTCACAGCATGCTCAGAAATTCTACGGTGCTTGCGACAATTGAAATGTGTAACGTTCACACTAATTGTTTGCAATGTGATCACGGTTTATTTGTTTAGTCTGTAAATCCTTTCATACAACGACGATGTGCAAAAATGATGGCGGGGTTTCCCCCTGTTTATTTACAAAATAAATTGAGTAAATTAATAATGAATGTAAAAATAATTTAATGCCAAGAAATAAAATGTTGGAATGTGTGGTTGTTTTGGTATGCGGTATTCGATCGTGGCATTTACGTTAAATAAAAAAATGGTAAAAGATAAATGAAAAATAAAAAAGAATAATAAAATAAATGTATGTATATAAATAAATAAATTACATTTAAAAAATGGTAATAAAAAATAAAAAAGAATAATAAAATAAATGTATGTAAATAAATAGATAAATAAATGCATACCATTTCCGGTGCAACATTAGGTAGCTCACCATTTGAATTGTTTATGAACCACGAAAGGAAGTTGACATTTCATTCTTATTCCGACGGTTTCAATAAGGCTATGCAGTTGTTCATTTGAAGGCACTAATTGTTCGTTCCTGATGTGGAGTGCAATCTAATACAGTCCAGACCTGCTCTCTTGTCAATGCGCTCCCTGTGCGTGTATGAATGGTAATGTAATGAACCATCTTGTTAAATGTGCCAGTCCCCCAATTAAACAGACAGCCGGCACTCTGAACCCCGGTAACACCCTTAAAAGACCTACGACTTTAATTCTGACCTGACACATTTGTGTGTATGCGACTTGACTTTGTTTATTGGGTATTCCACTTACATAATATGTGGGAAAAAACAGGCTTACTTGTTGTTCTAATTTTTTTTTTTTTTTAAAGATAATCTTTCATGATGCAGTTGTAATCTAAAACATAACTATTTTGTTTGCTAGGTTGCTTGTTATAGCAATGAAAATGTAATTTTGCCATTTATGACCATGTATATCATAATGCAGTGATGAAAGATTTCAAGCTGTATTTTGATCTGATAATATTCACAACCCTGTAATTCAAAAATCTATTTGTCTATACTATAAATTTGTGGGTTGGCTTTGACGCTCTGGACCATAGATGTCAAACACAAGGCCCGGGGGTCAAATACGGCCCACCACATCATTTTATGTGGCCTGCAAAGACAAATTGTGCGTCCTATGTCAATACTGAAATTACAAATTGTCTTTACTTTAAGACCTCATCTTGCAGTCCTTATCTGAATCGTTGGCCCAACATTTTTAAAATCTTCTAAGCAATGTGAAGCTTGGATATCCCTATTTTTTACAAAATATTTTTTCATTTGTCTTACTGTTTTATATTTTTTCACTATACCTCTTTACATAACCTTTACATTTTCTCACACCACTAAGGGCTGAGCCATACTTTTTAGTACTCGACAAAATGTTGCATTAGTCAGTGAAAGGTCACACAGATTTATTGCGGAGATTCTGATATTTCTCGAAGGGAGGCCATTACATCAGTGTTACTTTCCATGGGAAAGGGTTGTCATTCAATGTAATAAAACTCTGGAAAACCACATGTGGATCTTTCCTCTAGGGAGCTACCTCTTCATTGAGCTAATGGTTTCTGTAAGTAACTAATTACAGTTAATTGAATCCAGGAATTGCGTGTATTCTACTCATTAAACAAGCCTGGTGCTTAACTAGATCAGTCCAGGTAATTAGCAGATAAAATGCTTTCTGCCGCAATGACGTAAATTAGATGATTAATTAACAAGACAGCAGCAATGTCTAGCTAACACAAATGATTGTTTTGGTTGGTAAAATCCCCCATGGACCCCACAGCCCTCTAAAAAATACATAACTGGTAATGTCTACGATGAATTCCACATGGGTGGTTCTCAGAAAGTAGGGTCCAGAGTGCAAGATGATAATCAAAAATTAAACTTGCTTAAAACCAGGTAAAAATGATATATGCTTTAAACATTTCTTGCAATTTTCTATGAATAAATAAAGATTTAGATAAAGTTTGTCCGCAAGAGATTGTTAAATGTCATGGTCTACTCTATTGTTCCATATTGGAGCACCAAGCAAGCAAAGTAAAAGAATGAACGAATAATTTCTATACTTAAACAGCTTCACTATCTACAAAAATATTCAATTGAAAAACTGGTACATATTATCAATTGGACAAAATTAACTCTGAATAGTAAACAGCGGCCATCATGTTAGTTACTTTCATGGCATGGTGGACGGCTTCCATCCTTCCATCCGTCCATTTTTACCCCTCTCTCTGATTTTATTTTTTATTTACAAACGCAAAACCCTTTAAAGTTGCTGGCATTAGGAGCAACTTTTACGCTTCGAAATGACTATGCCTGTTCATCTCACTGGAAGGCCTGGGCATTGTCCCGCCACACTTAGTCATTCCCACACCATCGCTGTGCATTATGCACAGATAATCTTAGCAACTATATTTAGCACTTGTGATAATAGCTGCTTTGTCACACCTGAGGCGTCACGCCACGTGTCGGTTCTTTCCTGCTCTGTCTTTTTTTTTCTTCTCTGTCCATATGGTTGCGATCAGGGTATTTTCTCACGGCTCCATCAGAAAATGTTTCAATGGATTAAAAAAAGTAGTAACCTTGGTGTCCTTTGTGAGAAAATCTATATACAGTGGTTATTAAAAGTAAGCGCAGTGTGTTACCAGACTATACGTATGAGGCTTTTTGCAACAAACATGCCTTTTTGGGCTCTCCCTCAAAGTGATTTTGGAAGTCCACTCGATGCCAGCGATGTGTGAGAATGAGTTTTTTTTTCTTGGTTGCACCATCGCTAAAGTTGCACAACATTTTATGATTGTGTTAATTCTGAACACACCCCAAGTTATGAGGGTGTGCACACTTGTGCAATCAAATTAACTCTGTTTATTTTCACTTCCCCTCTCCGATTTTTTTGCCCTATGCTATGTCACAAAAACAGAGAAAACATTTTGAAGTTATTGTGCTCTGATTTTTCCATGTCTCAAAAACTTGGCATATAATCAGAACCATGTAAACTTTATATTCATTGTATAACAGTTTTTGCCAAATTTCCTCATCATATTGATTAGAATTTTTCTTGGCGCTTCAGCCTAAACAATTTCTGGCGTAGTCTTAATCATTTAAAGTGCTATCAATAAAAAAGAAAAAAAATTCTTCAACATTGAAACGGTCAGAGGTATGTTGAGGATAAAGGAGCTCAAGGCTCATTTGTAAGATGTGCAGCTGGGTTTGGATACGGGCAATGAGTCTCAGAACTGCAAGAGCCGCAGGGAGTTAACTGGAAATGGTTCAGCCACAAAAGAGGAAGGATGCAGATGTATCCAAGACCCTCCCTATTGCTCCTCTGTTCTTACACTCCTTCCTCTTAGCAAAAATCCAACTGCATCTCTACTAAGGCCGTGCAATTAATCGAAATTCAATTATGGTTATGAAATCATAGAGTAGGTACCGCCCCGGCTCGTCCTGGCACATGACATAATTGGGTAGAAGTCTCTGAAGTGGATCTGCACCTCTTTGAAGTCGGAAAGTCATTCTCCGACCCTCATTAACATTAATGAAGTAGAGGAACTTATTCTCATCTGCCATTACCATTTGCATTTACTATTCTGGTCTGATAGTGCCTTTCTGTGTGTTCTCCTCTATTCCATCACTGACCTCTTCGTGCACAAATCGGAACATACCATTGTCGCAAACCTTTGCAGGAGATTTGTAGGCCATAAATATGAAATAATCAGTACTTGCAGTACTTGCACATATCGAAACTTTGATAAATCCTACACAAAATGTGCAATGTGGAAAGTCTTGTACAGGGAAGTACATAACATTTAGTGGCGCTGGGGTTTAGATAATGGAATGTAAATCAGCTTTGGTCTCTTCATCTCTAATTTTCCACATATCTATATCAGCAAATTTTATATAATTATTCCCACTCAGATATAATTGTGCCCTTTTGATTGCAGTATAATCAAAACCTAACTGTAGTGGAATCTTATTCCGTAATCAGATTTAAGTGGGTATACAATCATCTGTAGCAGCTCTTGGGGATTTACAAACAGTATATAATATGAGGTAATAGTAAAATCCGATTGCTACTCAATTTAGTTAAAAATACAATGGAATCTTTGTCCCAGAGATTGTGTAGCCTGGCAAGGTGAGGTGTCAGGGCAAACCTGAACAAACAGACAATTTTGTCACATATTTGATGACAGAAAATAGACCAGGTAAAAGCAGGCCTAAGTTGTGGCGCAGATTACATTTGCAGTCATTTCTTTATAATCTTCTTGACTTTTGAAATGACGTTTTCTGCTTTTGTGTCTCGTTTTTCTTTAGTGAACAGAGTATCTGCCAGGCACGAGCTGCAGTTATGGTGTACGACGATGCCAATAAGAAGTGGGTGCCAGCGGGAGGCTCGACTGGCTTCAGCAGAGTCCACATTTACCACCACACAGGAAACAATGCCTTCCGTGTCGTGGGCCGCAAGATCCAAGATCATCAGGTTAGTGCTTATCTGTTGATAAAGGTTACACAGACCAGATGGAAATTAGAGTATGTTTGGTGTTATGAAATTGAAATTTTTTTCCAAAATGAAGTGTGATGTAACTACATTTCACCAAACCCGTTCAAAAAAATATCCGTGACTATTTTTGGGTTGTGACACATTAAGTGTTTCTTTCCAGTTATCGTAGGATCTGAGTTCATAAAAATCATCTTACCAAATATAGTGTTTTTTTCTTCCTGTATGACTCCACAGCTTGGGAATTCTGTGGTTAGCACAAGCGCTGAGTTGCATTGTGTATAGTTTCCTAATTAATAAAGACTTTTGGGAACATTTAAAGTATTATGTTTCCATTTACTCAAATGTTTTTCCCCTCTGTTGAAACACTGTGGAAACAGGGGTTGCCAGAAAAAAAGTATTTGAGCTGAGATTATCCAACGAAATTCTTCAAAATACGTAAATCAGGAAAAAACACAAATCTCTCTGAACTAAACTTCTGCTTCCTGTCTTAACCAATTTCTTGTAGTCCAGTAAGAAGGAGATGTGAGGGCTTCCCAAAGTTACAAAACTCAGATTTTTTTTTTATCAACAATCCCAGTTTTTTTCAAATATTAAACCCACTACATATGAAGGTATTTTTGCCAATGCCTCTGCTACAATCAACAACAAACAACAATTTACAATATTTCTGACTGTCCAATTATTACTTTGTCCATCAACAATAAAATATCCATTCTGAAATTTGCTTTGGGTGTGGCAACATGAGTAGAAAAGGGCACTAGTAAAATCTTTTATTTTAAAAAAAATATATATTTAAAAAAAAAAAAGAATGGTACTAATAATTTCTACCAATTTTTTAAAAGTGAAGACAATTTGTAATTTTAGTGCTGACACATGAAGTTGTTCGTGGGCCACATAAAATGATGCGTAGGCCGCATCTGGCCCCCGGGCCGTGAGTTTGACACTTATGATCTATGTTAATGTAAACACTAGACGTTTCGAAACCTGTCAGTTCTGCTGTTGTTGTTTTTTTCCATTAGTTTTTCAAAACCTCGACGGACCTTGGGGGCCTTGTTGAATTATCCTCACTGTTGTTGGGAAATGTTTTGAAGTCCCTCACTCATTAGTCTGAACACAAGATGACACAGAGATTAAAGGATTTGACACAGAGATTAAATGATTTTACTGCACTGCACATCTTTCTGGGTATTAAAGCTTTATCTGATCAAAAGAGCAAAATCATTTGTGTGTGTGTGTGTGTGTGTGTGTGTGTGTGTACATCATCCGAGCATTTGATGATGCCAAACTAATACAACTATAAATAACAGTTCTCAACTGTGAGTATATAGAAGTGGAAAACTCACAGGAGTACCTCGAGGCAAATTGGGCATATTTCACAAAAACTTATTTTGGTCCAACTTCTTTATTAAACCCACCAATTTCTACCCTACTTGCCCACAATTTCAGATCTGTTGTCTCCTTCCATCTCCAGGTGGTGATAAATTGTGCCATTCCCAAGGGGCTGAAGTACAACCAGGCCACACAGACGTTCCACCAGTGGCGGGATGCTCGACAGGTCTATGGCCTTAACTTTGGCAGCAAGGAGGACGCCAATGTATTTGCCAGTGCCATGATGCATGCCCTGGAGGTGCTGAACTCCCAGGAGACGACAGGTAGCCTCCAAATTATGTGTCTATCAGCTGTATGGTCCTGGTGGTAGATATCGTAATTTTTTTACTATAAGCCGCACCGGACTATAAGCCGCACAGGCTAAAACTCATGATTCCGCGTTCAAAATTTGCGAAAAAAGTCGGGACTTATAGTCCGAAATTTACGGTATTTATTATTGTTGCGATTATTCCAAAGCACACTTTTTAATGGTCCAGTGATTGTGACATCACTTTCTGAAGCCTTCTAATGTCATTGGTTAAATATCTATCAGCACTCAGCTTCACATTAAGCCTTAGCCATTTGACCTTAATTGTTTTACAGATAGATGACCTTTAAGAGAAGATGTTACTTTATTATTCACCAGCTCAGATCAACGTTTTATGACGGTTTAACCTTGCAATGAATTATTTCCATTTCCACAATTTTTATAGGGAGACTTGGATGAAAAAAAAAATGCAGTTACCGTATTTTCCGCTCTATAGGGCGCACCTAAAAACCTCAAATTTTCTCAAAAGCCAACAGTGCGCCTTACAATCAGGTACGCCTTATATATGGACCAATATTGAGCCACTACAGCAGGCGTGTCCAAAATCCGGCCCGCGGACCAAGTGTATATATCTTATATATAGACAAAGTTTTAAAATGGGCCATTCATTGAAGGTGCGCCTTATAATCCGGTGCGCCTTATATATGGACAAAGTTTTAAAATGGGCCATTCATTGAAGGTGCGCTTTATAATCCGGTGCGCCTTATAGTGCGGAAAATACGGTAACCAATATTGAGGAATTGACTGTGGGGACTTGGAAGGTTTAATTGTGTTCTACATTTCTCCTCCACAATGACATTGAAAAAATAGAATGTTCTGGCATTCTGGTGTCACACCAAACTCGACAATCTTCACAATGTGATGCTACAGCGTGAGTTCGAACTGGCTCCTATATTTACTCGCAAGTGTACTGGATATGGTGTTCAAGTGTAAAAAAATTAAATATAGGCTATGTCTGTACTGTGTAACTAGTTCTGTAATATTCAGAGGTGGGCACGTTATCAGTTTTTGCCGGACCATCCGTGACCTGGGCACACTTCCATCCTTGTCCTGGCCGAATTCCATGTTAGTGTGCCAAAATGGGCTGTCGGACGGACTGAGAGTTTAGTCGGCATTTGACCCAGATGTGGACTTTTACAGGGACGCAAACCTACTACTAGTCAGTCCGTCCTTTTTTGAAACTTTTTCGTCCCTCGTCCAGGATGGACGGACAGACCCTGATACGGAATGCCCACCTCTGGTAATATTATATGTCATGTTTAAAAATATTTACAACATTAGATGACCTCATGGTAAGAGAGTGCTGATCAGACATTGCACATTTGAAGTACCGATATATTCATAGCCGTTCTCATTGATGCTACAAATATTCCCTGACTGTAACCTTGGTGTTGCACATTGGCCTTGGTTTATGACTCATGCACTTATTACGTACTCTCATCCTCTGGCAGCATATAGTGTATTTGTTGGCATGCTGGACTAGATAAAGAGGCAGGAGAGTGAAAGGGGGAGACCTTGTGACACGGCTGAGTGCAGATCTTTAAATATGTCCTCGTGTTCTGCTTTGAGCTCAGATTGATCATCTGCCGATACGTTCCTTTTTCGGGGGGCCTATAATTCAACCAAGTAGATGATGTACGGTAATTGCGAGCACAGAAGCTGCTCCACATGATCCGCCGTGCTCCTCAACCACTCCTCTTTATTATGCCCATCAACCCTTTCTACAGCGATTCTCTCATCACAGTATAATCCTGTCTTCTAATTGACCTCTGAGTGATCCCTCGTTATAGTAATATGCCTCATTATATTGCATTATGCTCTGTTGTGTGTGAGTTTGTGTGTGTTCATATGTATGTAACCTGTCGACCGATGTGACTAATATATTCAGATAGTCTCATATACTGCAGGGTAGGTTAACTTTTTTGCTGGATAGTCACGTCGGAAGCGTTGCCTCATTAATATACATTTTAACAGAGCGGGAAAGAGAGACTGAATTAATGAACTAACTGACTGACAGCATCTTGATTAAAAAAAAATATGCATTCGAGGGTCTAACTAACCATCGTCTAATATTTATTTAGAGGATATTTTTGAACAGCGGTGTCAAATTAATTTATGTCGTGGGCCGCATCGTGGTCATAGTTTCCTTCATAGGGCCATTATGACCGGGCTACTCAAATACTAGATAACTAGTTTTGAAATCAGAGACTAGTAAAAACTGTTCAAATATTTGAAAAAGATGAATGGTAATAAAAATTGCTAGCAATGTCTCTATTTTTTTAAGAGTGAAGACGATTTGTAATTTTAGCATTGACACATTTGTCTTCGTGGGCCACATAGAATTATGTGGTGGGCCGTATCTGGCCCCCGGGCCTTGAGTTTGACACCTATGAACTAAAAGCATACAACAGTAGCAATGCTGGTTAACTTGTCTACAAACTCCCTATCGAAACACCTATTTTGTTTCTAAAGCTTGAAGTTTACATTCAGAAGCATATTTGCGCACTGTTATAAAAAAATATGGTTTGGGAAAGTTTTGTTTTTTTCCACGATGAGGCTTGGCTAAATGGATTCGGGCAATTGCATGCATCAATTCTTGCGAGTCCATCTTCCCGGAAATGTGTTTAACATCTAAGGCAGAAAGAATTAATTGGATCACAGTGGGTTTTACATAATAGAGCAGTCAGTGTTTTGTAGGCTGAGTGGTGCTCTGAGCATGTGCAGTTCTTTATTTAGATGTAAACCACAATATCACCCTCAACAGCAGCATTTTAAATGGTGCTGTTTCAAAATGTCAAATTCTGATGACTCGGGCAGTTGGAGACAAATGTAGCACAAGTGTGTTTCCATGTCGAAATTTGACGAGTTACTAACCACGGGGGTCATCATTTATTTTAGGTACCTTCATGGTCTCTGACAGCAATACACTCCATTTAGCAATCAATCTTTTTGTGGAGGGGAGGGGTTGAAATCTGAGTCAGCTGTTTGTGCATAGATTCCCAGAGAAGCCTCTTCAAGCCCATAGAAACAGCCGACTACTTTTATTTTACGGGTCATGTGCTTGAAAGCACGGAGTAAACATTTTTAGAGGTTAGATCACGATAGCATGTGAGTAAACTTTGTATTAGAGGAATCCTACACCCCCTCTGGCTGCCCTCTATTTATTTTTTTCTTGATCATAAAGTCTCAGGCTTCAATACCCCAAAGTGGCAGACTACACACCACACCATTGCTGGACAAGAGCGTATAAGGAGTGGAAGAAGGAAGAAAATTAAAAAGGTTTCAGAAAGAAGTCAGTTATAAAGAAGAAAAGCAGATTGTGACGTTATCTGACAAGTAGCAAGATAATGAAGTAAAGGGATGGAGTGAGACGAGTCAAGACGTCGACCAAATTTCATTTTATTTAACGTCACCGCAGTTCGAAACAGACAATCGCTATCGTCATGCCTGCTGTCGCAAGAGTTCAGAGATTCTCTGAGGACCGTCAAAAGATTAGTTGTGCTCAAATCTACCTCAGAAGTGAGTAAAAGTGGATTGGAGTGTTTGCTTTTGCTTGTGAATAGACTTAATGCTACAGTGAATGATGAATGAGTGACAATAGGCATTTAAGTGAATTTTGCCAAAGTGGCTTTAATGCAGTGCATTTTTAATCTTAAATTTTTTTTGAAAGTGTGATAGACAAGGACAAAATGTCACGTGTGCTTCCTGCTTTTTTTAGTATGGCATTATTTATATATTTTAAAGCTTTACGGAGAATACAAAAGCATGCGCGGCTATATTTATGCCCACAAGAGGTCGACATGCTCACGTTCTACACTGAAATATCTGTGATGTTGCATGTGTGCGCCTTTAAAAGGCGGGCCTGGCCTGTTGAATGAAGCTAACGTCAGCACATAAAAATGTCGAATTGGCTGGCTATTAGCTAGCTAAAAGTTAGCCACTCCGGTGTTCAATGACGGTCACATGCTTGTGTTTACTCGACTATCTTTTGTTAATTTCGTCAATAAAGTGAGAGAAATTGCACAAGCAGCTGTTTATATATTCCCACTATCTGAACCACCTTTTAAATGGATTACAATTCATTTTAACTGGCGGTGGTATCTTAAATTAGGTAACAACAAGCCTCAAGATATCACCTGATTGGCTCATTATGATTCTATTTCAAGTCATATTGCACATATCTAAGTTTAAGAACATATTGGGGAGGAAAAAAAAACACTCTTAACAAACCTCAGACAACGGAATAATCGCATATAAAATAAATAATAATAATAATATAATAATCACCTGATTGGCTCATTGTGATTCTATTTCAAGTCATATTGCATATACCTAAGGTTAAGAACATATTGGGGAGAAAAAACAAACACTCTTAACAAACCTCAGACAACAGAATAATCGCTTATAAAATAAATATTAATAATAATAAATATACAAATAAAATGTAATTAATTAACAAGAACTATATTTGTATTTTAAATTTAATGCAATAGGGGGAAGCTCCCCGGATGTACTAAACTCCCTGCATGTACTAAAATCTTGTTTTAAATTTCATGTAATATTTAGAGGTCTAAAATTATCTGTCCATCCATCCAATCAACCATTTCTGTCCTAATTATAGTTACTGGTGAGCTGGAGACTATCCCAGCTGATAAAAGGTGAGACGGGGGGGGGGGGGTGCACCATGGACTGGTTGCCAGTCAGTTGCTCTACAACTATTCACACTCATGTTCACATCTTTTTAGACACGTCTTCAATTACTTACAGTGCTTGTTTTTGGAATGTGAAAAGAAGCCAAAGGAAGTCCTTAGGTGTGACGACCGATATTATTTTTTCCTTTTTTTTTTACCACATAAAGTCTAATCCTTGAAATTGCGAATATTTTGACCTAGCTATTGTTTATCCCCATGTGAACTTAACTCCTCTGCCCTAATACCGCAGTAAGCCGCCAAGTGTTTACATGAATCACGATTGGTCTTTGCACTTGTCTGGCATCTGTAACTTGAAGTCCATGTTTGCAGGCTGTGTCACCTACTGTGATGGTTCTCACGTCATGTGGATATTCTCGTAGATATTCTCTCACCAGGCAGATGGAACCAAAGTGTGTCCTATATGGTGTTGTTATAGCTGAGCAATATGATAGATGTGTGTATTGGCATTCCTCGACACCCTGACTCCCTTGAGACCAAAAATAATGTTGTGGAATATAGGACATTATAGGAGAACAACAACATATGGCTATAAATGGACTTTATAATATTAATATACAAATGTCTTTATTATACAAACTTGGCATTTGAGGTGTGTGTATACATCCAACTGTAGAGTACTGGTGATATGATTGCAATGAATGTTATTAGCTGCTTTGTTTAAAGATGGCATGATCTGATAGCCCATGCGGGTCAGTTTTTTTCAAATTTGTTTTTTGCAATAAGGTTTGGATCCCCACAACTCATCAAGTTGAGTTTTTTATTGTGAAGTTTTCATTGGCTCTCAAGATCATTCAAATATTTGTTTGAACTGCATTCCGTTGGAGATCAAAGACCACCCAGAAAGTTATTAAAAAAAATTGGTTTTTTTCAACTTCAATATCGGTTTGGCTCATGCATAATAGCAAGGCTATTTAAAATCAAACAGAATCACTGAACACAAGGTTTCCAATAAATCTGATGGAAAGAGTTAGAAACCAGACCAAGGAGGAGGAGGTCTAGATGTGCCAGGGAGGCCATTTTCCAATATAATCGTTATTGACAGATCTTAAAAAAACATTTTATACTAGGAAAGCTGCAGAGAAGTCCTCAGATAGGCGCATTGAACCATAGAGGCTGTTTTGGATTTGATGATGCTATGAGGTAAATATGATATTGTAATCCAGCTGTCTTGACTTGGCACTCTAAATAAACCTGCATGTTTAAATTTGACAGCGTGAGGACATGTGGAATTTCCTTTGTATGGAGGAAGGGCCGAACTAGTTACATCTGTGTACGTACGTGTTGAGTTACTAGGCTTCACTTCCTGCCAATGTCAGATGTTGATATATTCACATTGAGGATACCGTTAGGATCAAAACTGAAAAAACTCTTTTAACTTTAATACCGTATTTTCCGTATTATAAGCCGCACCTTCAATGAATGGCCCATTTTAAAACTTTGTTCATATATAAGGCGCACCGGATTATAAGGCGCATAGAATAAATAACTCAACCTTGCTCAAACGTTAATGCAATCACAATATAGTAACACTCGAAATAGCGAAAACAATAACAATATATCAATAACTCAATGTTGCTCAAACGTTAATATCACACAACACACAAAATAAACACGTAAAGCTTACTTTAATAAGTTAGTCCTCATCCACAAATCCATATTGGTCCATATATAAGGCGCACTGTCGGCTTTTGAGAAAATTAGAGGTTTTTAGGTGCGCCTTATAGTCCGGAAAATACGGTATTTGTGGGAGAATAAATGTTAAATAATATGTGACAATGCCATCCTTATTAATCAATGAAATGGTTGATGTCTGTTTGTTCAATATTCCAAGCTTAATAGTTCAAATTGATGACGCAAACACACACAATCTATACCAGGAACATTAGTCATGTATCCTTCCCGTTATAAATCCACTTTATGAATAATAAATTGTATCCAGGAAGTCCCACCCCCTACTTTCTCTCTCACCCCATTTTCTTTTGGCCACCCTCTGTTTATCATCCGCATCTTCTGCAGCGTTCTGCTTTACTGACGTGTAAAGCCGTCCATCTTTCTCCTCTCCCTTTGCTTCCATCATCTGTAGTCTATTGGAGAAGCAGCAGAGAGTAACCACACCCAGCATTTGTGCGTCATCATTAATAGTCTACAAACAGGGAATGGAAGCATCTGACCGCACAGCATGCACACCCTTGCCAGAGTTGATCATCTCTGAAGAGATTTTTTTTTTTGGGGAACCTGAGGTCATGCAGAGTTGAGCCACACGGGAAATTGACGGCTCAGCTATGGTTTTGTATGTGAGCTCCCAGGAATGTACTGGAGCTGCTGGGCAAGTGAGTGGAGCTAGCAGCAACGGGATGGAATTTGTACTGAGACAGAGAAATGGGTCAGACAAGACCCCACATGGACTGTGGAGCTATGTTTGCTGCCAGAAGAGGCCCACACTATTGCTGTCTTCATGTATGTACATACAACAGAGAGTGGTCCTGATGATATTTGTCGATGTGATTTGAGATGTTATGGCTAGTTGTGGAAACAGCATTTGTTATTTCGATTGTATGTTTTTCCATCCTCATGATCTCCATTACCACTTTGCATTTTGAGAGATTGTAAAAATATCGGCTGTCCACCGATTCAGTTTTGCTTTGGTTCTGTGATGCGCTGGGATGTGTCATTAGTGCACAAATATTATTAGGACAGACAGTAACACAATTACAAACATGGAGGCATTACAAGATGATGTTCCTGCCAGAGGGAGAAAATGCTACGTTCAGCCTCCATATGGCCAATGTTTCTGTTCATTTTTTTTTTTTTTAATCATTGATTCACATGTTTTTAATCATAAATTGGAATATGCTTTTATCTCAGAGTTGCTCATTATCAAAATATTACTTAATTACTGCTCTGGTCTCCCGAGTGAAAGCACAATAATGCAAATATCTTAAGTGATTCATAACAAAGCATTCCTTCTAGCTCAGTAGTCTTCTAAATAGGGACAGTTTGCTTTAGCTTGTTGTCATTAGCACATTTTTATCTGTTCTGTCTTATAGACCAGGTGTGTCAAACTCGTTTTTTTCGCGGGCCACATTGTAGTCATAGCTTCTTTCGGAGGGCCATTATGACTGTCAACCAAAATAAATGTATGAGCACCTCATATAATATACAGTTAAAGCTACAAAACAAACTGACAAATAACTTGTTTTCAAATCAGACGAGTAAACACTGGTCAAATGTTTAAAAAAGAAAGATATTATTAAAAGTGAAGACTATTTGCAATTCTAGTAATGACACGAATTTGATGCACAATTTGTCTTCGCGGGCCACATAAAATGGTGTGGCAGGCCGTATCTGGCCCCCGGGCCTTAAGTTTGACACCTGTGTCAGCACTAATTTCTTCCTTCTACGGCTTCCTTTTAATCATAACACCTCCTGTTGTTGTATTTGTGTGTTTATTTAGGAAACAGTGTGTGAGAAAGCTCCATGTGGGTCCATCTGCTTCTGCTTAGGTTTTGCAAAAAGGTTAGCTCATTAGCAAGTGTAAATTAGGCAGCATTGTCACAGTGGGCCTGTCTCTTGCCAAATGCTTCTAGCTCAGTGTGAGGGTTGCCCTTGTTTTATGTTGGTTTATGTGCTTCTTGACAATGGTAACTAAATCGAAAAAATTATGGATTTACGGACTGGTATTTCCCTTCTCTGCCACACCTTCATGCGCTCCTGGTAGTATTATTTTAAGATTATCGATAGCAGGGGTGTCAACTTTATTTTTATTTTTTTGTAGTTATGTTTTCCCTTGTGGGGTCATTAATGACTTAAATAGAAATAAATGGCTCATATTATCACATACACACAACAGAATCCGATGATGAAAAGTCCAACAATTTTCTAATTTATTTTGAGGGATTGTGACAAAAAATATTGTCACTGTTATTAAAAATAAGACCATTTTCATGTTTTGTTATTTTAATAAACACTGAGTTGACATATGATTTGTCTTTGCGGGCCATATAAAATAATGTGACGGGCCGGAACTGGCCCCCGGGCCTTGAGTTTGATACAGGTGATCTATAGAATCACTCTGAGCCAGATCTGGTGAATAAGGAGGTTGTGCGATGTTCTCAACCAGGAATTGTTGAATGCTTAGTCACCTCTTGCCACAGGACTTCTTTTTAGAAGAACTGTATTTTGGGTTTGAAATACTGTATATTGTGAGGAACAGTTCTCACATCTTGAATACCTCTATTAATCTGTGGTTTTACCATCTGTAGGTTCAACATTGCCCAGGCAGTCACCAAATGTTCAGAATGGCCCCGCACCAGAGGAACTTGACCATCGAAGAAGGTACTGCACACACCTTAGATATTGTTTCACGTCCTTTTTGATGTTTTACCGTACCTGCTTTTTGAAATTCATACAGGACCATGGTCTCTCCAAGACAAAGGCTCGAACGTATAAAACTCATTCACTGCCAGCCCAGTTAAAATGGATTTTGACGTCTATAGCCGTCTATGGCGGTGAACGTGTTAAAAAGCACAATTCCAAAAATTCAAATGAAACTGATAAAACAGCATGAACAAAACATATTCCTGTAAAATACTATAGGTTTTCCCTTTATGTTTCAGAGAGTATGTTTATATTTGTTTTGTACAGCCCAACGACCATAAAAAAGTGAAGTGCTGAAATATGAATGCTCATCTCTTCCGTACACAAGTAATCAGACTCTCCGACCATATGCGACCTATGACACTTGGCCCAATATCGCCCTATTCATCAGTCATTGAATGATGTCATCGTCTCGATAAAAGAAGGTTAGAAGACGTCTGGTTTCCCCCAAGCAAACTTAATCATAAGTAATACTATCTCTAATGCGTTCTCCAGGTGTGAGTCAATGGTTTGGCTATTTTTTCTTTTTTTAGATCAACTGCTAGGAAGTTCAAGTATGTGTGTCTCGTGATCCTGGCTGCTTTCCATCGCTTCTTTTTGTCATACACACACGCGCACACATTTGTTGCTGATGTCATCTGCTGTCTACTGATGGACACTTTAATAATCCGCCATAGTGGTTGAGAAAGTTAAGGTGAAAAAGGAGGAAAACAGAATGGTGATATTCTGCTTTTGCTTCTCTAAAAGGGAAAAGAAGTTGGAAGCAACAAACATTTTCAGCCACAGACAGCAGACTATATAACCGCATATTGTTCGTATTTATTTTCTGACTCACAAAGAACATCTGTGAAAAATTTTAGTCCCGACCATTTCCCCCCCCCCTTTTTTGGCAAAATAGTCTTGCTATTAGTTCATTAAGACAAAGTAGACCACTAGATTAATTGTCGGAGATTTCAAGTCAGTGGTGGGTGGGTGGTGGGAAGTTTATTATTAAGTCTATTCTGATGTGTATTTTGAGAATGTGTTGTATAAATCCCTCGTTTATTGCGTTCCAGACCACGTTGGCAATTGACAAAACCTGCTAAGACCAAAGAAAATGTTTGCCTTTATCCCCGGCGGCGGTTGTGTTGAAACAGCCTCGATTAAAATTAGTCCTCCATTTTGACTGGAAGCCTTCAAAATCGTCTTCTTCTTCCCCGTTGTCCACAAACAAATTTTTTAACCACAAATCCAGATCTAATGGTTCCCCTAGTTGCAAGTCGTCAATTGTGTCGTTAATTGGGTATGAGATCGAGAATTAGGAAAACAGAGAGAAATGCGTAACAGCGCTCTCTAGTGGTTAAAGCGTGTAATGCGCTCCCATTTTAAATAGATTAATAAAGCAATTGAGAGAGGACCGGAATTTGTTTGCATCTTCTCTCTGTTATGGATTAGAATTAAAATCTCTAACTAGTAGTGGTAGGCTATATCCAATGACCAAAAGATATTTACTTCAATGGAGACATGCAGTTGAGCAACTGTACTGTTTGATACAAAGTTAATCCTGCACAAAATGCTTGTTTGTATTGAGAATCATTTTGTTTGGAAATCCGTTGGACACACTAAGGCTTCAGAAGCGACAGACGGAGAGAACTGAGCAAAAAAAACAACAACAACAGTATGAGGTTTGCAAGGAATAAAAAAGAAAAAAAAAATGGCAGTTCCGCAACTCCCATCACCCAGCTCCCACCACACATTGCTCTAATCCTCCTTTTCAAGACAGAAAATGCTCATGACATGCTCCGATACTCCAATGGTGACTGAGTGTCTAACGGACATATTTATCTCATGTATGAGCACATTAATGACAGGCTGGAAGTGGAAAGATAAACCACTTGCATAGAATTGTGGGGCGCTACCCTCCGATTAAAAAGACATGAGCTGCAAATAATGGGCTGCGGTATAAATAGCTACACAGTATGTGGGAGTGTGTCGGGGGTGAGCAAGCCTTTTGGTGAAGGAGTGTGTGTGTGTTGAATGAAAGAGAAGATGAAGACATGATTTAAAAGATATATTGATTTTTTCATATGAAACAGTATTTTCAGTCAACTGCCGGGACAAGTTGCTACTAATGGAGCAGTGTCTGTAACACATGTTGATTTTGGCAAATATTCTCAAAAGGCAGTCACACTTGGACATGAACACAGACACTATTACTCGAACTACAAAGTGTTTGCTCTTGGCTTGGATTGCATTTAGGGTGTTTTGTTAGTAGGGCACACACCACATGGAAAGCGCGAGAGAGTACACTGACGAGATCCTTGGAGTGAAATGGCTCCATATGGTCCATCTGCACTCATATCCATTCGGTTGACTTTTCATGCTTCTCTGAGCCAACCAGGCGAGCCACCCAGTCCAGCTGGCTAACAGATTCTGCCAAGCTTCAGTGTCGTGGAAGATTTAGCACGTTTGTTACTTGTTGAAAAGTGGTAAACAAGACTTTGACATAAGGCTCGACAATGGAAAATTCTAGGAAAGTATACGACGCATCAAATTAGCATGATCTCTTTTTTAGCTAATGTTAGCAAGACAATATTAAAGTCTTTTAAGTCTAGAATCTTTAAACCTACAACTGTTTTCTGATACTGCGCTATAAATTAGAACAGGGGTGTGAAACTCATTTTTTTCACGGGCCGCATTGTAGTCATAGCTTCTTTCGGAGGGCCATTATGACTGTCAACCCAAATAAATGTATGAGCACCTCAAATTATTTACAGTAAAAGCTACAAACCAAACGGACAAATAACTCATTTTCAAAACAGACGAGTAATACTGGTCAAATATTTAAAAAAAAAAAGATATTATCAAAAGTGAAGACAAATTGCAATTCTAGTAATGACACAAATTTGATGCACAATTTGTCTTAAATGTTAATAAATGTAAATAAAGGGACATTTAACATTTTTAGAACGTCGTACAAGTGCCATATTAAATTACAGAACAAATCTCACGTTAGCTTCTAAGTAATAACTGAAAGTGCCTGCCTTTTTTTTTTTTTTTAGGTGTCTTGTTCCTTGATACTGATGACAAAATAATTTGCATCTGGTTTTCCCGGTTTGCGTCAGTGTGTTCTCCGCAGCAACTGATGCATGTTACCCAACATGGGAAAACCCCCGGGGAATATTTTTTTACAAATCAAAACTAACTTTGAGCATTGCTCAGCAGTTCTGTTTCTTATTCGAGCTTACTAGTTTCACATTTAAGGATTTAGCAAATGTACATTTGCTTTTGTTGCCTTTACTTACTGTGTTTACGTTTTAGGTTCAGAGCCATCTTCCCATGGCTTAAATTAATCGTAAATTAATCGTTGCGCCTTAAATGTTCCTCGAATCAATGTCATTCCAAAAAAAAAAAAAATTACAATTTGAGTTGAATTCATGATAATTAATGACAACTTTACAGTATGTATACGGTACAATTAACTTTTGCGGGATAAATTGCGATCGTCTCAGGGGTTTGTAGTAAACTGCTGCAAAGAGGAAAGAAACATGTATGATAGTCGCATGTATGTATACATAGCAATTCAGCCCTCACCGCCACCCACGCTCCCTTGGCAACGGTTTCCCCGGCAACTCTTGTCAGGGGGGCGAATAAGACGCCAGTTAAACAGAGCAGAGGGCTTTTCACAGCGTTAAACCCCCCCCTGATGTTTCCCACCAAGTTGGGAAGGGAGATATTTGGTGATTTTTGAAAAATTTTCCACATAGACAAAAGTTTCAAGATGCAACCTCTAGGTCAGTCAGGGTGGGGGAAGAACTTCAAAACAAATAATGATAGAAGATATTGATGATGACAGTCTATACTTCCAGCTTCGTATTCCAGTGGCTTTGAGTCATAAGTGTTTTTTTTTTTTCTTTTTTGGTTCTTTCTGCCAGTCTTAATGAAACTGTGTTCTACTTGTAAACATTTGGCAGTGGGAGAAGCTGCTCTCACTGTTCAAGAATGCGAGTGTAATGTTAGGACTTGGAATAGCTTCCACTGTCACATGGCATCTGCCAAACAGCCAACATGTACAGGAAACCAAAGGTGTCATTGTAATGAACGACAGCCTTTTTTATTTTTGTACTATGAGTCATTAGCGTCTAAAACGCTGATTTCCTGTTACATAAAGTTAGCATAGTCGGAATCTTCTGTTGAGATTAGAATGTGGTTAAAGCTAACAATTATCAGCTTTGTTGACCTTTTGATGTTAAGTTTGGTAAACGCTGATGTGTTTTGAAAAAGATTGCCAAAAGAGATTTTTGGTGAGAACAAAGGAACATCAGAATAGCTGAGGCGGCCTTTTTAATGGGGACAGTTCAAACGATTCCACTCCCTCAATGTGTTGAATAAAAATAGGGCATAAAACAAAGCCTACACTTTTTATTCAAGTTTCTTTTTCTTCACCGGGATTGACAATATTTCGCAATGTTTCCTTCCCCTTTAGCTATTTTTTGGGGTAACAAAAAAAATTCTGTTTTATATTAATAATCACTGCCAATGTTGAAAATAGTTTTTAATTATGATCTTGACAGATGTTTTTTAATAGTAGCTAAACATGGATTGCAATAATCCCGCCTCATTTCTCACATTACTTCAAATACGGCTAAGTAAGCAGGATATTTGTTGTACTTTGTTCGAATAAAGTGGTCTGAGAAATAAGCAGATAAAGTGATTTAAATTAGTTTTGCTTCCCACAGTATTTAGCATCATAAACTCTTAGTTGCTTTACTGTGTTTATTTTGTGTGGGGGTTTGATGGTGGGCATCACAATATGGATTAAGAGTCCATGAAAAGATGAAAACAAAAAAGATCACACAATTCCACGCTGAGAAGTAAAAACATATGTGAGAGATAAATAGACTGATAAATCATGCCTGGTAATTTATGTTATGTAATATGTAAACTGGATTAAAAATGGAATCCCCTCCGTGTGTAAACCTAAACAACAGAACTCAACTATCAAGTATATTTTGTGCTGTACATGAATAAAATCAAATATAAAACTTTATTTTGCAAGAGTACAGTGTGCCCATTTGAACTAACTAAGATTTTAAGACCTTAATTTGAGGTAACTAGGACAGCGTGTGCAGTAGTGTTAGCGGATCAACCCAAACTTCACCACTTGGTGAATCTTGGATTTAGTTTCCTGAGAGAGAAAAACTGTGGAACACAGCTGGCAATTGATAGAACTATTATTAGATTGAAGGCCATGATGGATGGATGGACAGATGGGCGGACGGATGCATGCTTTAAGGGTCCGTTGCGCTAAAAATGTTAGGGAGTGATGAAATAAGTGTATGACACCATTAGCAAAACAGATGGGAAAAAGGGAACTGTGTTAAAATAAAGCAGTATTTATGCTCATGGTTTTATTTTTTTTCCCCGTGAGTCAGATTTCTGTGAAATCAGTACGAGTGAGCATATTGTGACGGCGATTTCCCGGTTTATAAAACACAGCAGTTTTGAGTGTTTGTTGTCAAGAAGCAAAATACCAACATTTAAGAATTATTGGCTTGCATCTGGCTGAAATGATCTCTAAAAAACTTGATGTTCATCAGGCTGTGATAAAACCAGATTAACAGAAAAATTAATTTCCAAGTTTGTCACAATGTTTTGCATCCAAAATTCCTCTCGAACGTTGCACAGGCCTGATTTTCAACTCCAGTAAACTTTTGGTTTAGATTATGGTTAGTCCAACCTCTTCTGAAGTGTTAATCTGTTAGTGTACAAGTCAACTGGTGCGGCGGCAGTTTAGTTCACAAAAATCTTTTTTACAGTTTCACCAAATTAGACTCAGAACCAGTAGAAAGTCTGTTTTTGCCTCAAGCCTGTGTTAAACATGTTGCGGTCACACGCATGCCAAACTGCTGCCTTCTACTGACACCTAGCGGAAGATCCGTGAACTTCACACAATAAATATACTCAGATGCAACGCGATTTACATGGCTTGCATCCATGTTCTTATTTAGGCTAATTTAGCATTTTAAACATTTTAAAAAATATACTGTATTGTTCTTCTACCCAGAAAAATAATCTGTTTTTATTTTATATCTTTTTTTCCTGTTGGTCAGTAAAGGATAGTGTTGAGTCAATGGGAGACTTCAACTTACTGTGTACCAAAATTTCAGATTGCATAACATGGCGGTGATGCCTCGTAGCAAATGTTATATAATAATATTGAGTGTTATGTAATGTCATCATCAGTAGTTGCTTGTGGGTCAGAAGGGTCAAGAGCTGGCCGCACTTGTGAGCTTTTTTTTTTTTAATCATTCTGTTTTCATCAGATATTTTGAAAGTTTTTTTTGTAAGGTATGGAAGTTTTTACTATGCATTCTGGCCTTGATTATGGTTTGAGTCTATGGATTATTGAATTTGAATTCACGTGTATTGTCACTTTTATTTTTTATTTTTTATTTTCCTTCATCCAGGCAGCTCCAGGAGCTGCAGCGACAGAAAGAGGTGGATAAAGAACGCCAGGAACGCGAATGTCAAGAACGTGAACGTCAGGAACGAGAGCGCCTGGAGCGAGAGATGCAAGAGCGGGAACGTCAGGAACACGAACGTCAAGAACGAGAGCGTCAGGAACGGGAGCTTCGAGAAAGGGAGGCGCAGGCCGAGAGGGAGCGACTAGAGCGTGAACGTCAGGAGCAGCAGGAGCGCGCCGAGCGTGAGCGGATGGAGAGGGAGAAGGTGGAGAGAGAGCGGCAGGAGAAGGAGCAGCAAGAGCAGTTGGACAGAGATCAGCAAGACTGGGAAAGAGGGAGACGCATCTCTAATGCTGGTGAGTGATGCACCTTGCTTTTAGCTTACCGTAATGATATTAATATTTTCCCTAATCCTTTTCGATTTGAAGTTCTTTGCATGGCAGCTTTTATGCGTCTGTTCACTAGTAAATCTTCACTAACCCCTAAGTCCACGTCGTGGTATATAGAACTGCAATCTAGTATATTTTCTACGATAAATCAGTTAATATCTGCTCATTTACAATTTGCTCAAGATTGATCATATTGAGAGGTGATGACACTCGCCAGCGGCATGGATAAAGTGCCAATATTGGGCTTTTAATGTTTTCTTTGAATATGGTTTTACATAATACAGTCCATAGTTTGTTTTAGTTTCTCACTTGTTATGAAGTCGATGCACAATTTGACTTCGCGGGCTACATCAAATGATGTGACGGGCCTTATCTGGCCCACGGGCCTTGGGTTTGACATGAAGGGCTTAGATGACCCTTGTGGTTTTTGCAGTTTCAGGTAGCAAAGTACACCACAGTGGTTAATAAAAGTACTATTTCAAATGATTGAATATTCAGAACTTTTAAGTACAGTAATCCCTCGTTTATCGCGGATAATTGGTTCCAAAAACCACCCCCGATAAGTGAAATCCGCGAAGTACGGTCACCAACAAGAAGTGCTGGGCAGGCTAACGAGTTAGCGGAAAGATGCTAATTTGTGATTGTGCTAACACGTGAAAACGGACTTGTAAAGGAACATTTGGAGCAATACTACATTGTCCTAAAGGTTAGACACATGTTTCCTCAATTTAGAAGTTTTATTTTGACTTTTAAATGTTTTTTTTAATTTGGACAAAAAATCCGCAATGTAGTGAAGCCGCAATAAACGAAACGCGAAGTAGCAAAGGATCACTGTATTAAAAATGACACAGTGAGTGGATTACAGTGGAGCTGCAGGAACTACTACAGCGCTGACCCAGTGCCCATAACTGCTGACGAAATTGGTCAGCGAATGATTTGCCATAAGAAGAGAATTTCAATTCACTACTGGGTCAGATAGGATGGCATCTTTTTGGAACGCTTGATTGCAATGTTCACCCTATTAGCATATGCACGCATGGCCACACATGAAGGCTGACACAGTTCAGCGGTGTTACTCACAAGCTAAAAATACATCAGGGAAAATGCTGGTAAGACCCTCGGGGGTGTTTGTGTGTTAGTAGGAATGCTTGCAAAAGCCTTTAGATAAGGGGGTGGAGTGAGGATGCAAAGTTACACTGTTTTTTACAGGTTATAGTCTAATATGGTTTGCTATTTACTACTTGGTTCCTAACTTTATCACGCTTCAGTTTTGATCATGTGTTGTGCACGAAGTAGATGAGGTATTCCATTATCGACCATTTTCTTTCACCGATTGCTTTAGTCCAGAAAGGTCAGACATCATCATTTACAATGATTTGAATACTTATTTAGTGCACATTTGTAAATGTGGTTAGAGTATATAAATGAAAATGTGAGGTAAACATACCATCTTTTTATTTCCTTGAAGAGATATTTTTGACAAAAGTTGTCGGAAGAGTCAACATTAATATTCCATTTGTGAAATATGAGTTTAACAACATTTTTATCTGTCTCAGGGGGCGGCCATTTTGTTTCAGAAAACTGGTGAGCTGTCATGAGTTGTAACCTAAGACTTGGCAAATGTAATATCATTTTCAGTCAACAGCAAATTGCAAAATGGCCGCCCCCTGAGATGGATAACAGGTAGATCTTGCCTGTTGAATTCATATTTCAGAGCATAACAATTGACGATGAGGAAGTAATGTGTGTGTGCGTGGAGTAGAAGTCATAATGACCACTGAATCTAGTCAGCGAGGATAAAACGGTGAATGTAGCTAGGTATGAGATGTCGGAGCATTTAGCTGGGAGAAAGGTGGAATGGAAAAGGGTTGACAGTAAATTAAGTTTGTTTGTGTCACTCGGCTTGGCTTGTTTGTCTTTGTGCTCTTAAGAAATCTATCAAAGCTTTATTTACTCTGTTTTCTACAACACTATCTCAGCATCTGTCCACTAACAAAGCTGCATCACCTCAGCTAAATGAAATTACATTAAATAACCTGGAATCAAACTGTGGTTTAGCTGTGCCCTTTTTTTTCTTGCTTCACCTGCTCCATTCTCTTCCCCCCCTACCCCCCACACCCTCCTTCCATCTCTCTCTCCTGACCTGTCGTCCTTCTGTTGTGTGCACGATGGCTGCCTCCTTCCTGCGTCGGTGCCTTCCCTTCTGTTCTGTCTGAATTGTCCATCACCATGTATTATCCGTGCAACTAGCATTCGAAAGCACGCTGTACAGCCCCACCCCTCAGGAGTATAGCAGGACATCATCCACACCGACATCTCCATCCACACTGACCTATCCAGCTGCGGGGGCCCTTTTATCCTCTTCCGCAACACCCCCCACACCACCTTTGAGGCACTCGGCCTCCCGTTTTGCCACCTCGCTCGGCTCTGCCTTCCACCCGGTCCTTCCCCACTACGCCACCGTCCCAAGGAGACAGCAGGCGTTTGCCCAAGCACCACCCCCGCCTCCCGCCCCAGTCCCCAACCCTGCCAACGCGCCCAAGTCTGTGGTGTGTTCAGCATACAACTTCACTCCCTTACCGCCGTCACCCCCGGTCATGATAAGCAGTCCGCCGGGGAAGGCCGCTGGCCCACGACCACTCATCCCCATCGCGGCCCCATCCCCACTCACCCAGAAGCCTCCTTCACCATCTCCCAATGGCCCGCCTATGTTTCCCGCACCTTCCCCGGTCACCATTTTACCACACAGCCAGCCTATGGGCATCGCCTGCCCGACCCCTCCGCTTCCGCCCACCCCGCCACCATTCGCCTCTCCAGCAGCAGCCCATTCTTCTTCGTGCGTCTCGTCTCCCCCCTCCTCATCCCATGCTCCTGGTTTGCCCTCTCCCTCCACAGCGCCCTCTGCTGCTGCAGTTGCTTCCGCTGAGCACCTCACTCTCCCTCTGGGCTTGGGCCCAACGGGGCCAGGGGATTCAGACGCAAGCCACGAAACTCACCAACTGCGTTCAGGGTCCTCAGATCAGCCCCAGGGTAAGGCTTCTAGTCCACTTTCTACCGCCTTTCTGTCTTTCACTGCCTTTGACTCACACACTAACAATAATAATTCATCCTGATCTCTAACGTTTCACCATTCTTTCTGGAAAATGATCGTATGTGACTATTATCTTGTTCCGAAGTGACTTTTTCCATACCGGACCTCTATGTAGAGCCATCGCTGCTGTCTTTCTTCGTTGTCAGTCTTGTCAAGAGCTCCTTGTGTGTCTGTGTCTGCTTAAAAGTAAAGATCCAGCTTGTTGAAAGTTCACAGAAAGTGCAACGTGTCTGGTCTTTGAGCATCATAACTGTCATCGTTGCAAAATACAAATCACTTCTACCCTTTTTTTTTTTGTTCTCGACATCTGTTCGGTCAATATACTGCCCTGTACAGTTTGTCCTCCTACGAATTATATAAACTCTAAACGAGTTAAATGTGCTATTACAAACAATTCTTTGTAATAAAACTGATGGTAGTTCGATAATTATCTTATGTAATTATATAACATTTTACAAAAAAATGTAAAAGTTTGTCTGGCTTTTGTTTATGACGAAAGATGAGATGAGATTGGACATTTTATGTGTTGGAGTGATGAAATATTGATCTTACTCTTCATATCGAACAGTACTGCCTGCATTACTACAACTAACATTTGGAATTGACACACTAACATGACATGTAGAATAAAGTATTAAATTCTGTCTTGCATGACACCCCTAAATGATTAAATAATTTTTTTTGCACCCCCATGTGTATTGTTTTGACATGCTTAAGCATATAAACAGTGCTTAAAACGTATGGTTCAATGTAGACTAAAGGTCAACAGTTTGTTCCTTAAGCTCTCCTCTTTGTTTCTCCTCCCCCATCTTACCCACGAACAGACATTGTGCAGCCTGTGGGGTTGACCACACCAACCCCTCCCCCACCTCCACCCTTGCCACCCGGCTCTACTGTGACATCTGTGGCCGCCACCCCGGCCGCTACCCCAACCACACCGTCCGGACACCCACCCCCACCGCCGCCTCCTCCTCTGCCTCCTACATTGACCCCGGCTGTGACCCCTTCTTCCCCGCCCGGACCTCCTCCTCCTCCTCTCGGGGGCTTGACACCGCCCCCGGCACCTCCTCTTCCCCCTGGCCTCTTCTCTCCTGCGGATGAGCGCCCTGTCTCAGGCCTGGCTGCCGCCATCGCAGGAGCTAAACTTCGCAAAGTGTCAAGGGTGAGCACTAGTTCACAACAATTACCGTATTTTCCGCACTCTAAGGCGCACCGGATTATAAGGCGCACCTTCAATGAATGGCCCATTTTAAAACTTTGTCCAGATATAAGATATATACATTTGGCCCGCGGGCCGGACTTTGGACACACCTGCTGTAGTGGCTCAATATTGGTCCATATATAAGGCGCACCTGATTATAAGGCGCACTGTTGGCTTTTGAGAAAATTGGAGGTTTTTAGGTGCGCCTTATAGTGCGGAAAATACGGTAGTATGTATTTATTCATGTATTGTGTAGGCCATAGGTGTCAAACCCAAGGCTGTTTTTGTATGTATTTTGTTTCTAGAGTGATGATGCAGGGGCAGCTCTGGCAGCAGCCTTGTTGGGAACTGCGGGGGCCAAATCGGAGTCCAGAGGCAATGGCCCTCTACCTGGAGGAGGTGGGCTCATGGAGGAGATGAGCGCCTTATTGGCTAGAAGGTACGACAAGAATTGTTTTTATAATTCCAAATTTGTTTTATGCTTTGGGTCAATTGTGTGTTTGTGGCATTGTATTGGAAATAACAAATGAAAGAAACCATCTTGTCTTTTATAGAAGAAGAATTGCTGAGAAGGGGTCTTCACCTGAACCCGACCAGAAATCGGTAAGTCTAATCATACTATATTTTTCCAATTGTATGCTATGACTTTGTGTGGATCATCTGACTCTCTTCTCTGTTCATCAGGAGGAGAATGAAATAACAACGACCCCTAAAGTGTCAGCATGTAGCACGCCAGGTGAGAGTCCAACAGGCTCTCTCTCTCTCTCTCTCAAATAATATGTTAATTGGTTCTGTTTTTTTCATACAGACATGCCCAGAAAGCCATGGGAAAGAACAAACAATACTATGAATGGTAGCAAGTCACCAGTTATTGGAAGGTACTGTATCCCTCCTAGCATTCACTTGATTCTAATAATTCCTTTATACTCAAGCAAATATCTATTTTTCCCCAGTCTTTTTCTGTTTAAGTAGATATGGTATAAAAAAAAATGCTTCAGAACCTGAATAAATAAGTCCCTTTTAGTCCAATGGCATGTTGGGGTTTCCCGGTGCTTGCTAACATCACTAAAGCTTATGTTGGCTTAATGCGCTCATGTCATGAGATGACACAATGAGGCAAATTATCTGAGGTTCATTTTTCTTTTTTTTGAATTTTTGTTTTTTGACCCCCCCCCTTGCAGTATGCAAAAGCAAAAAGGACAGGATTTTTTATTTTGACTACATAATGCTGCCCCAGACATGGTTGCGGACACACAGGTAGATACGAAGGTGTTCTTTGTTAAGCCAGTGTCTCTGCTGCTCACACAGACGAGATTCTCCGTGGAGAAATCCCATGGCAGCAGACTCCGCCAACAGGTAGACTGAGGACCTGTGAGCGTTTGAGAACCTTTTTTTTTTTTTTCTTAAAAGTCCTTCCCCTGTTTTGTCATGGAATTGGTATTAATGGAAAACAGTTAATACTTTTATACAAGCATTTGGAATGAATTCGGATTTATTTGTGGTTACATGACCAAACTACAGTGCAGCTCTGCTCATCAGTTGTTTGAAAAATGACATTGTGTGCATTGTTTCTAATCCACTGCCAGTGTGATGTAGATTTTCTTTGCATGCTGCTCTGCTTGCTTCCCTCTCAACTGAAAACAGGGAAATCCATATGTGCGTCACATACTTCTGCACACCCTTCCCTCTAAATATAGAGCAACGCCCAGTGGAATGTAGACTGCACAGTAATTATCATTGTACGGCCCAGCAGGCATTCAGAGATAAGGGCTCGTCATTATGTATTAGTGCACGCCTGTGTGCATGTACAATTTGTGTGTTTGTAAGTATAAACTTCAACATTGGAACCATTATTTTTTTATTTTGATTTGAAAAAGATTTAATATTTATAAGTGATGATGCGGTGGCAATGTTGTAAATTCTAGCCAATCAAAATGCATGGAAGCTTTCACAAGGGTGAAAAATAAATTTTTGGAAGCAAGACAAAGCCTGCCCAACATGTGCCTCCAATCAATAGAAATACACATACTATTGTGTTTTACAATAATACTTAATCGTATATATTTTCATATGTACCTGTGAATGAAATAGTGACGCTGCAGTAAAAAATGCGTGAGCGCCTTTCAATATCTAGAACCCCCATTTTTTTGTGTTGTTTTTCCCACATCCACTTTTTGTAGCACACCATCTTTTTATGGATTTTTTTTTTTTTGCAGTGGAGTTCTGGTCAAATTCGGAAGCATCGCCCAGCGTACAATGGCCCCTTATTAATTATTGATTATTTATTTTTTTATTAGTTATTTATTATTATGGTATCGCAGATGGATATTCTGTGAATTATTTTGGGAGACTATTTTGATAGGAATGTTTAGACGAGGCAACAATTTGTTTTTCTTTCCTGCCAAGGTCTGTTGAAATAGTGTCACATTAGATGCACTAATTTAATGGCCTAATTTAATGTGACATTTATTATACTAAGTACACACTGCTAATTTGATTTACATACAAATACTGTGCTGATTTTTGACCTCCTTGTTTCTATCCTAGTTGAGGTCTCTGTTTAGTTTAACTCTGCCATACTTCTCTTTCAGACCTAAATCTACTCCAACACCTACCGCATCCTTAAGTGCCAACGGAGTGCCAACAGAAGCTGTTGACTATGACAGATTGAAACAGGTTAGCGAACTGAAGGTTCATGATAATTCAGGAATATCCCATTAGTGTTTGACATTGATCACACTTGGAGTTTATGGAAATGCAAATGGCTTCTGTTTTGTCCCTGTAGGACATTATGGATGAGATGAGGAAAGAGCTGTCGAAGCTAAAAGAAGAACTCATTGATGGTAAATTGTGCTTTTACTTTGTAAATAAAGTGTTGCAATTTTATTTTATATCAGGAGGGCAGGAGAACTTTTTTTTTTTTTTTTAAGGCAAAGCACTCATTTTTATATTGTTCTTCGTGTCTCCAGCAATCAGGGAGGAACTGGGCAGGTCCAGTACAGCATAGATGATCCATATTCCCACTTCTACAAATCCAATTCTACATAAACCCAACTCGGGTCACTCTAAGACTACAGTAGACAGTACGACCGCCCAGAACAAGATATCCACCTAGTAGCGATGATGACAATGAAGAAAGCAACCACGAATACCTGAGAGAGTACCTGAGGCAGAGCAGCATCATCCTGAGTGATGTTTAACTCTCATAGATGGAACTCCTCCTTCTCCTCACACTTTCCTCAACCCTCCCGCTGAGGGCATCGCACCCTGGAGGACTCAGCAGTCTGAAAGAAAAGCGCATGTCTTTATGCAAAAAAAAAAAAGAAGTGTCGATTTTTATCCTTAAATGAGAAAATGTACGGAAAAAAAAAAAGAACTTTTCAAAGATACTGTAAAGTTCATTTGGTGCGGAAGTGAATCAGAAATCATTCTGGTGATTTTTCTATCAAAAGGCATGTTTTATGACGAAACAGGAAAAAAGTAGGGATGGAAAATCTCCCTCCCACCCCTCTTCCCATAATGCCATAGCAGTAGCATGCGTGGGAGTAAATGAACAAGTGCGAATGAATGCGAATGGGGCGATCCGCCACTGCTGGACGCCGTCAAGCTCGTCTTCCTCAAATGGCTATTTTAACCTAAATATGTACAAAAGAGAGAAGAAATTATTTAGCAAACCATGTATCTGTTTCGAGCCTATTGATCAAAGGCCATATCAAGTAGCTTCATGATCATCATAGTCAGGTTACATCTTTTCTTTCTGTTGCTTGGTGAGGGAAGCTGCATGTCAGATAGCAGCCATGATAGCTTTCTAGCTAGCAAAAAGTGCTATTTTGCTAACACATGCTAGTCAAGCATGGACACTGTAGATGGACTTTTTGTTTAATATTTTTTTTCCTTTATAAAGGGGTAATAAAAAAAAAATCTGCCAAGAAAATTCATTCACTCCCACAAGTTAATTACAAGCAATAAGTGTAGCATCTATTGTAAAGCCCCTTCAATTATGTTTCTGTATGGCCTATCAGAGCTCGCTTTGGAAAGGAAATTACTGTGTGGTTTGTTTGCTAACTGAAAAGCATGATTTCATGGATCTCTCTGTAACATCCTGTCATATTGTATCCTTTGTGTCATAATGATCTGTTATTTTTAATTTTTTCCACAAAATTAGAGTGCATAATCTTGTGTGGGGTGTCTTCAAAGATGTCAATGTGCCATTCAGTCTTTTCACCTGTGCTTGCATTATTTTATTTGCCTTAAAGTAAAAAAAAAAATAAAAATCAGACTTCATTTTTATTTTCACTCCAAGCTTATATTTGAGGAATTAATGTGAGATCCAAAGCCATGGTCCAAAATAGCTTATGAAAATGTTTTAGTCAACAAGCATTCAATTTAATTCTTACAAGTCTGTGAAAAATAATTTAGAGTAGATGTTCAACAAATTGCACAACACGGTTGCAAAACTTCCCAAGAAATTATTAGGCGATGCAATATACATGACGTACAGCTAAAATATAAATTTGTCACACAATGGGGAAAGATAGTGAGTTTTTATTTGTTGAATTGGTATCTTTTAGCTGTAGGTGACAAAAGACTGGACAATGTGGTGTTAATGGATATTTATATACTTTTTTTTTTTACATCCAAAATAACACAGTTTATAGCCAATGTCCGAAATTTTACTTGCGAAAATATTTCCTCAAAAATGTCTGATAACATCAGAAATATGAGTAATAAACCAACTGTAATGTTATCATTTTAATTTGTTTTTTAACATTTGTGTCATTATTTTAGTTTAGTCTTGGAATAATTTGGTCTTAATTTGGATATGGAAACATGCAACAATTTGTTTGAGGGTTTGGAGTGGAACATTTAAAATCAATCAGCATCACAGAAATGATCTTTTTACGCACCCTATCCTTCCAAAACATACAGGTGTGAATTCTATTCGAATACATCATCCTCAGTTTCATTATAAACATACAACCAAGATTCTAATGCACTTTAGTACAAAGCAAGACACACTCAAACACAACTGCAGTGTGGCTATATTTCACCAAAGGACTCAACAATCAATCAATTAAGTCACCTTGCTTATTTTTCAATCATCCTCGTCAGGAGAATTTTAATAACAGAATCATATCTTAAATGCATCGTAAAAATCCACTTTTTGGACTAGTTAAATGATACAATCTTTCTGTTGAATCCATGTGGTTTGTGCCTTGTTCCGAAGTTGCATTTAATAGATGACTAGTAATAATATTTGTCCATTAAATACATATGTTGTGTATTTCTATAGTGTATATTTTCCATTGAGGAGAGAGTTTAATGACCTTGGTACTGTTCCTCACGAGGAAACATCTGTGCAACAAGATCTGCTTAGTTGTTTCCACTAAGTTGAGGCTTTTTATTTCTTACCGCTATGAAGTACAATCAAATGTCGGCCTATGAGGATTAAGGGGAGATTTTAATATTTTGTTGCCAGTCAAATGTGTTAAAAAAAAATTGCTTTTTTTGCCTAATTTGGAATTGGGATTAGGAATGCCTCTGTCCATACGGTGTTGTCAGTTTGATCATGCAAACACTTGTTTGGTTATAATGTGAGGGAAAGAAATTGTAGAGTTTTGAAAGAACTTTTGAAAGCTTGAAGCCACAGCATGTTTCAAAAGTTGTGTTTCCAGACTTTTTCTTCTAACATCCACATTGTGTACTATACTGTGTTCATGTTAGTCTTTTCTTACATGCTAACATTTTGTTTCGTTTGAGCAAGTTAAATAAAATTGCAATACAAGACATGAAAGTCATTTTTTGTCCATTTGTCATTATTATACATAATTATTACCATTCATTTTAATCTGTGGTTCTGCGTGTAGTGTGTGTCCCCCTTTTTTTTGTTTTCCTGTTATTTTGCAACCAAATGATTGGCCAACACTTGCTCTTCTACATTTGTAGTCTTACAGCACTTGAAAAATTTCATTTTGAATTGCTTCCCCGGTGCGAGTACATCTGAGCCACAGCGTCCTACATTCAACCTCAGCAAAGAACAGGAAGAGGAAGAGCATACAACACCCAAAATGAAATTGCACAAAGTGTGAAGTTTCTACAGGCTTCTTTAATGTCCTTGACACTACTCAGACATATTTGTTTTAATTATGTCATAAAATCAAGATAATGTTGAGTGTTATTATAACTGGCGGAGGATTCTAGCAACACAATAAAAATGATTGACAAAATGACTCATTTAAAAATACTCGAACACAACTTGTTAATCATTCATGAGTGTTAAAATTGTCGGATTAAAAGGTTAAAGTTCAATTTATTGCCATCTGTAATGCATGCCTTCGGCAGTAATGAAAGTCAGTGCAAGTATGAAAGGAAGCTTCCTGAGGTTTATTGGTTGTTGAAGGCATGACACACCCAAGGTCTGGCTCTGCATTTGCAGCTCGTTTGAGGTTTTTATTTTTTTTTACTTGCAGCGATGTTAGGCTAAACTTTAAAACTGGAAAACACCGTAATCTATTATTGGATTGGGTAACTAAAAACAAAACAAAAAAACTAAAAGCATTCATGCATGCAAAACAAAACGTACATTGTACAGCTTACTGTGTTGGCAATTATAGACATAATATAAAACAGAAAATAAGTTTATTTTACAGTTTACACACGCCATAAAAATAACGGTACAGTCTTCCTTCAGTGCAGTGCTTTTTTTTTTTTTTACGTGTGCGCGCGCGTCCCAACGCAGTTAAAAATTTCGTGACAACCAATGAGATAACGCAGAGCTGTTTGAAATGAAGGGGAGCTAGCCAATCAGACGCCTTCGCGCCTTCCCGGTCACCAGTGGCTGTTGTCAAGAGGGAGGGCGATACAAGCTTACGTCAGACGTTAGCGGACTTGTAATTTCTAAATATTAAGATTGATTTGTTAAGTCGTAACTTTGTTAGGGGGGAGTTTTTAACTAGTTTTTGCCTTATTTGGATTTATCGCTGCAAGTGGTAAGTGCAACTACCCTTCACTTACATTTGTGATGCTTAAAATGAAATCGCTTCCTCTTTCTCCTCCCTGGGACTTTAGATTGGCTTTAGCTACAGCTAGCTATGAGCTGAGGTTATCTCTGAGGTTTTGTTACTCCGACTAGTTTCTCGACTTAGTTTCGCTGGGGTGTTTTATGGAACCTAGCTTAACTTAATATTGCCCCTCCGAGACATATCATATCATTATCTATTTGATATATCTCATCGCGCCGTTCCGTTCGTCATCATCATCATCATTGCGTTGTTCCAACTTTATAACGTCACACTAGACACTATCAATTCACGATAAAACGCTTTAATTTGGAAAGCTACCGCGCGTTGCGACCGACTTGGTATTTGTTTTGTTTCTGCCCCACGCGTTGTAAGGTCTTTTGAGCGCAACGATTTCTTTTCTTTTTTTTCCACGGCAAGAATGGGTGGGTTCTCGCACTGTGTCCACTATCATGATTATTGCTAAAAATCAAAATTTCCAAGTGACGTATGCCATAAATAATAACTGCATATTTTTTGTCAACAAACGCCATAGTAACTTTAACAATAGATAAACAAACTATTATCGTTGACTTCAGAGTTCACAAATATAATACATCTGTTGTACATTTAAAATGTGATAAGATGATTAAATATTTGAATGGTTTCACAGTCAGAATGGCCCTCTAATGCACAGGTGTCAAACACAAGGCCCGTGGGCCAGATACAGCCCGCCACATCATTTTATGTGGCCCGCAAAAGTATATCTCCAATCTGATCCACATGCTGCATTTCAAAGGGGTGACCAGGTTGAGTTTTTTTGAGGGGATGTGACTGTTTAAAGCCTCATCCCACACTACCCAACCCCACCCACTCAACACACACACACACACACCCTGGCCTCTGAGCCATCTGATGGGAAACTGCATTCCAAATTCACCAGTGGCATCCCATATGGACCAGGACACGAGCCAGTAGTACGATCCCAGGAACTAACTTAGGGTGTGTCCTGTCATTCTCTGAATTCAAAGTTTGTTTTCCCCTGCTTGAGTCTAGTAATCCTGCTCAGCCAACCCGCCAGTGAGTATTTGTATTAAATCAGCTTTATTTTTGTTGGTCAAAGTGTTAAAAAGTACTGCTGTTATTTATTTGCGTTAATTATTTGGTTTCATTTTTATTAAAGACCTAAGTGTGTATTACCTTTACACAGTTTACTAGTAAATATTAAATGTCAAGCACATTGTTTGACCATATTCCCATTGAAATAGAAGTAATAATATTACTTTATATTGTCATTTTCTGTTCCAAGTTGAAGTATGTTTTCTTCACACTGGTATAAAGGACAGTGACAGTCAAAGTGTTGTTTCCTAGAAATGGCTGGATGGTCTTTACACCAATGACGCATGGCTCTGGTGAAATGTAGCAGGGACAGACATGTCAGCAGTTCTGCATTAGCGTTGGTTTTCAATACACTGAGCCTCTCTGGTCACTAATGATGCTGACATATACAGAACTGTCTCAGAAAATTAGAATATTGTGATAAAGTTTTTTATTTTCTGTAATGCAATTTAAAAAAAAAAAAAAAAAAAAAAAGTCATACATTCTGGATTCATTACAAATCAACTGAAATATTGCAAGTCTTATTAATTTAATTTTAGTTCTTTAATTGCATTACAGAAAATAAAGAACTTTATCACAATATTCTAATTTTCCAAGACAGTCCTGTATATACCAAAGTGGTTGAAAGTTGTTTGAAATACTGCTTATATCCTTATTTTTAACATTGCCCTCCCTTTTCCATCCTTTGTCTTTTTTTAATTTCTTCTTGCTGTAGAAGACAATGCCGAGTCTGAAGTACCAAAACGGGGACATGGTGATGGGCCGCTGGCCTGGTAGCAGCCTGTACTATGAAGTTAAGGTATTAGGTTTTGACTTTGAAAGTCATCTGTACACGGTCATCTACAAGGATGGGACTGAGCTTGAGCTGAGGGAGCAGGACATCAGGGTAAGACCAGAACTTTATTAGATTTAAAACATTTACACACCCCTGTCCCAATACTATTATGATAACAAAAATAATTACAAAAGTTTTCCACCATTTATTTGACCCTATATCATGTGCAAGTAAAAAAAAAAATCTGCATTTCTTTTCAATGTTGAAATAATTACTATTGTTTCCAGAATCCTTATCGTCTCCAGCCACGGTCCCGTTCTCATTCCCGATCACCTGGCCGCCGTCGCAGCCGCTCCCGGTCTCCGGCGAGGACGACACGGCGCTCTTCCTCCCGTGCAGCGGCCGCTACTGCGGCAGTAACGGAGAGCACGCCATCGTCAAGCGGGGATTCAAAGTTGAAGGAAACGGTTGAAATTCGACTCGGTCCTCTGGTAAGAGGCCAAGCCGCTTTATCCCTTTCTTGGTTAAATAAGTAATATATACATAAAAAATTGCTTAAAATTATCCTAAAGCTGTTTTCAGATTTTTCTGTGATTCCGATTTCTGACCACGCCACTGTCACGCTTCCATTTGTCTTTTTTTTGTCCCTCCAATCCTCTCTCTCTCTCCATTGTTTGACAGCAGCAGCCCACAATGGCTGCTGAGAGCAATAGCAACAATAAGCATGAACACAAAGAGGAAAGTAACACTGCAAACAAAGTCAATGAGGTGAGTTTAATGTAATCACAAAAGGAGTGTTTTTGACAGTTTAATGATCATCATGTTGTATTCCCTTAAATTTAGTTGCTGTTCTCCACGTTGGCCTATCCCTGTTGCAGATAGACTTACACCCAGAATGACTGAATTATTAAACTACTGCAATTCAATTGATATTTAGATGGAAATAAAAGACACTGAAATGTCTTTATTGTACTTTATGGTCAAAAGATTCTTACCAATGAGGGTAATAATAATACATTTTATTTATAAGGGGCCTTTCAAGCCACAGACAATTATCATCACAAGCCCCTGATGTTCCAGGGAGCGCTCCTTTTCTGCATGTGAATGGGCTTTGAGTTAAGGCAGAGCTAATGGAATGTCATGATGCATGCACGTTCGGGGGGGCCATGTCGAGTTAGGCTCCCCTCACAAGATCCATTCAGCCGGTCACAAGGCATACCGCCATGTGCTCTTGATTTACTTTCTGTTGTCATAATGTGAAAAAAAGTTGAGTCCACAGGTGAGGATGGCACATTGTTTTGTAAATTAATTTAAAATGCTGCACTGCAATAGCAACTCTGTTGTGTACAGTACAAGTGCTTAGTATTACTGATCAAATTAATCCTGGCTTTTTATCTTCCTAAGGCTGAAGCAAGGACGGAGCCAGAACCTGAGAAGAACCAGAATCGTTACAACCTGCGCCGCAGGAAGAATGATAGTGAGACTAAACCACAACAGCTGCTGGAAAATACCAAAGTGGCTCCAGCTCCTGCAGCGACGGTCTCCAGACTTTCCACCCAACTTGACTTTGGGGGCAAGATTGGTAGGTTCTTGGATGCACTGAGAAATCTTCACTTCTTTTCTTTTTTTTTTATATATACTAATCTCCAGGTAAATTTGAAGTCGCAGTGTTTTGTGTTGCAAAACACACAGAGAATGAAGAGGGCCCATCCCTTGACCTTTCATCTGCAATCTGCTAGTTTCGAAAAGTTACACAGCCCCTTTCGTCTCGTTTAGTTACAGTTAATTGTTTTCAAGTAATTATTTGTTTTTTTATCTATTTTAATTTAGGATTAATTTTCATCGTGCAGTACAATTTATTACCACTAGAGAGCGCCAACTCATGTGGTTATATTAAACTGTATAATGTTACTGTGGTTTCTAACTTTTTTTACACACACCATTGAAGACACTAAATGCAGATTTTTTTATCTACATACTATATTGAAATCCTGATCCAAACATTGTCTATTTAAGGTCTTCTACTTATTTCAGCAAAACATGCCAAGCCACGTGTTTAACATCAAGACTTTGTATTGTGTAGACATTAAACAATACACTTCTTTTTTGTATGTTCAATATAAATTGAAAATGATTTGTAAATCATTGTATGGTATTCACAATTGGTGATGTTTTTAAAAAAAAAAAATTGTTGTTGCTTTTCTCATTTTGCAGGGGCATACTTCTGGTTGCTCTTCTTGCCGTCCTGGGTTCTTTTTGTGATTCTCCAAGTCAACTTGGAGGATCCCAGCTTGGTCAACTTCCCACCCCCTGTACCACCTCTTGAGACTTTTTGGGATGCTCAGGCTCTGGGCTTTGTTGTCCTGTGGATCTTATTTCAGGTCCTCCTTTATATCCTGCCTGTGGGAAAGGTTAGTAAACAGCTGTTACAAATACAAATTAGAAAAACAAAATCGGTGCATTAAACCAAATTATTTCCCGCTCAAAACACATTCTCATAAAAGTCATACTGAGCTCACAGAAAAAGAATAAATTGCTTTTACATCACGAAAGTCATAAAGTTTTCTAGTAAACACCATTTTGGGTACCGTATTTTCCGCCCTAAAAGGCGCACCGGATTATAAGGCGCACCTTCAATGAACGGCCCATTTTAAAACTTTGTCCATATATAAGGCGCACCGGATTATAAGGCGCATAAAATAGAAGCTATACTGCAACAAACTGAGGTTGACTAGGGTTGCGGTATGCATCCACTAGCCAATAACCAACGAGCCCTCTGTAAACAATCGCGTTTCTCAAACGATCTCCTATAAAATGATCGGAACTGACTAAAGTTCGATCTAACGCATTGGTACTACTTACCTATGTTTCCCTTCCATATCGATCCGTAGATTTACTCGAAACATTAACAGAGCAGCCTATTTTGACATGAAATAGCCTCGCGGGTACAACAGCTATTCGGTGACGCCCCCTGACTACAGTTGCCGTAATGCTGGGAAGCGATGCGACCTTGTAATTTACTAGTCGTACTAAAACGTACTGAAACATTTTGGCAGAGCACTGTGTACAACCAGTATGGATCAACAAATTCATCAATTGATCCATATATAAGGCGCACTGGACTATAAGGCGCACTGTCGGCTTTTGAGAAAATTTTAGGTTTTTAGGTGCGTCTTTTAGGGCGGAAAATACGGTATATTAATTCTGTACCCAAATGACGTGAAGCTCTGTTGCCTTATGTGCGTTAAATGAGTGACCTTTTTTTTTTTTTTTCTCCCTCTGCAGCTAAGCGAAGGGATGCCACTGAGATCTGGTGAGAGGCTCAAGTACAGAACCAACGGTAAGCTTCTGGGAGGTCTTGATGTAATATTGGACACTTAATTGTGTGTGTTTTTCTGTTCCCCCATCAGGTTTCTTTGCCATCGCGACGAGTGCTGCAGTTGTTGCAGCAGCCGTCCATCAGGGAATCGACCTCACCTACATCCACAGCCACTTCTTGCAAATTGCTGTAGCGACCTTCCTCATCTCCGTCCTGCTGAGTGTCTACTTGTATATCCGTTCCCGTTACGCTCCGCCAGACCAGCATGCACTTGGTGGAAGCTCCGGTAAGGCCAAGATGAAGAAAAGCTGACGCGTCCTGTCTGTCGGCCTTATTAATTCATTTTCTTCGTTCATTTCCAGGCAATGTGATTTATGACTTCTTCAAGGGACATGAGCTCAATCCCCGCATTAAAAGTTTTGATTTGAAATTCTTCTGTGAGATGCGTCCAGGACTGATCGGCTGGGTGAGTGGACATGGAAGTCTTTTATTACATTTGGAGCATTGCAACAATTAAATTGCCATTTTTTGCAGATTTAATTTAGCGGATGTCCTACTGACCCAGCGTTTGCTTTTTAGTGCTTGATCAACTTTGCATTCGCGCTGACAGAGATGCAACAACAAGGTTTGGCTACTCCATCCTATGCCATGATTTTGGTGAATGCCTTCCAGCTGATCTATGTAGTGGATGGTCTCTGGAATGAGGTACACAAAATAAAGATTTTCAATTTTTGATTCTTTCTAGAAACTGAAATGGCTGATCATAACATAAGTTGAATGTAATGTGTCAAACACACATTTCAGGAGGCCATCTTGACCACCATGGATTTGATGCATGACGGCTTTGGCTTCATGCTGGCCTTTGGAGATCTAGTGTGGGTGCCTTTCACTTATACCCTGCAGGCCTATTATCTGGTCAGTCACCCAAATGAACTGAGCCTCCCAGCCGTTGCTGCCATCATCTTGCTCAAACGTGAGACGAAAGCTCAACTCGTCAGTTTCATAAGTTTAGTATTGCAGGAATCAGCCTAATAATTCAACTTTCTCCATTGCATTTCTCTCTTTCAGTTATTGGCTTCTACATCTTCAGAAAATCCAACTCTGAGAAAAATGCCTTCAGGAGAAACCCAACAGACCCCCAACTGTCATGTGAGTGTTGAAGGTTGCTGTCGGAATGTTAAGTGGGCCATGCTAGTCTTGGTAAATTAGCATAATTTTTATGATTACTATAAATAATAATAAAGGTGCAACATTGTCAGACATACCTTTTTCTCTGGAAAACTATTTCTGTGACTGTCATGTGTCACTGTATTATACTGCCCCCTGGTGGCCAGGTCGCACACACCAAAAGGAGCCATACAGTCACATTGAATGAATTATGACTCACAAACTGTTAAATTGTTTACATACTATTCCATTGTTATCCCTTTGTGCTATTTAAAAAAAAAAATTAAAAAAAACAGACCTGAGGACCATTCCCACAGCGACAGGAAAAAGTCTGCTGGTGTCTGGTTGGTGGGGGGTCGTCCGTCACCCCAACTACTTAGGAGACCTCATAATGGCTCTGGCCTGGTCAATACCCTGCGGTAAGATATTTTTCACAGATATATGTATTAGGTTTTTTTTTTCTGTTCAAACATACAGACCACACCCAAAATAACTTGTGCAATTTTGTAGGCTTTCGTCACCTGTTGCCGTGGTATTACATGATCTACTTCATCATCCTGCTGGTGCACCGAGACTCTCGGGACATGAGCAATTGCAGGAGGAAGTACGGCTCGGCCTGGGACGAATACTGCCGAACGGTCCGCTATCGGATCATCCCACGTGTCTACTGAGGGGAGTGGTGATGGACACTTTTTGAGCCGGTATTACTGCCACAGAATTTCTCACACACCAATCATTTCTATCATGATTTGCATTGTCATTCAAAAAAATGAATTTAAAGAAGCGGTATCATGCTATTATAAGCATTCCACAGATAATTATAGGCGTGTATGTATATTATTATATATTACCTTTTGCATACCGGTGATCAAATTTTTTTTAATTAATAGGAATTATTTTGATGGCTATTCATCTAACCTGGAAGGAAAAAAACAAAACCCGTCTTCGCATTTCTCACACTTTGGTAGGCTGAGTTGAGGTGCGTTCAATGAGTGCTCTCAAAGTAGGACATCTAAAAAATGACATTAAAAAATCATTTATTGCACCAAATAACAATAAGTAGGACGTGAGCATTCTGCAGATGGTACGTGTAAACATTTAATAATTTATTTGATGCATCAAAATTGGAACAGCCGCTTGGCTACTCAAGTTGCAGGGACAGCTGCCCTGAAGAAGTCGCCCTGTGTTTGGTCTGCAAGGGCGGTACGGGGGTAGCTCCTCACTTTGTGATGTCACAATGTGATGACCCAGTCGTTTTCTTGGATCGACTGGGATTGGTGCTTAGAGAGGAGGAATGAGCAGAAGTGCCCCTAGATCACTTTAGGTGTTTTTGGTGAGGAATTTGCATTTTAACATGTATAAATGGTCAAAAAAAAGATTTAGCATGATATGGCTCCTTTTAAACATCTTGATTGGGGATCTTTTGCGCGTCAGTATATTTTAACAAAATTATTACCAAAAAAATCAATATGGACTTATGTCATCATGAAGTATTTGCAAAAGAATCAGGAGGAAAATGTAATATTATGCAATGCAAAAAACAATGTCTGCAAAGGAAGTCTTGGTAGGATGTATATCTTTTTGTATATACACATTTGTTTTTATACTTTTGGTAACACAAAACCACTTGTTTTATTTTTAGCTCCAATTAGGATTTTACTTTTAATGATTGTATTGTCCTTCCTTGTGATGGACGGGATCTAAATAAGGTGTACGCTGCAACTACAACTTCTATTTTCCTCAGGACCCACAAGTATTCTTCCATGAATTTGTATTGCAGAGGTTTACCTGTACAGTCTCAAATTATGTATAGATGCCTAGTGTTTGACTTAAGAGTTGTTTGTTTTAGTTCCTTGCATAATGGTTTGATAGGATTTTGAAACTCAAGGTGACTTGCCCAATGTGTTGGATGGGCCAAGCTTTAATGCCATGTTATTAATGACACATTTATACTGTGATAACATAGACATGAATTACATCGTCATTGTCTGCAAGCTCAGTATTTGCAGCGCTTGATCAAAAAAAGAAGTAGCAATGTTTGAACTGAAAGAATTGTAAATATTTTTGCTTTATTCATGGGAGAACAAAACATGATAGGAAGTTTTCTTTATAGATATTTAATGTTGCTTTTTTGTATTGTAATTTGGGCCATTGTAGTATTATTTACAAACAAATCTGCCATATTTCATCTTAATAACACAAAAGTACCTCCGCAAAATGACTGATTTAAGTGTATCTGTATACACGTTGCAGCCCAAATAAAGATTTTATTTTCATTTCCTCTTTTCCTTTTTTTTTAAACATTCATTGACACACTTAAGCTTGCATTTGGTCTTCAAATGGTGACTTCTGACATAATTTCAGTAAAATAATTCCCTTGCTGAATTTCCCAATGACCAAGTAGCAGTTACCAAATTGGATTTCAATATTTTTTTTATTGTCATACATGAAATAAATTGTATTGACATGACAGGAAAAAAACAAATTTCACAATTGAATTCAGAGACACTCGGACAGATGTTGACAGACATAAACAGACATTTCTGGGCGATCACTGGGAGACAATTCCGTCATTTTTACTTGATTTCCGTCCAGAAAATGGCCGCCGGTTCTTCTGAACTTGAAGCTGAAAATACATTAAGTTTGGAGGTCAAATTGATCCTTTGGATATTAAACAGTCTATTCTCTTCAGTTTGCAGAATGTGTGGGGGTTTGGAACAAGCTCTGATCTAAACAAATATTGCAACCATTTGGGTTTCATATTGGTACATTATATATCCAAACCACTAGTAAGCACATGATGTATCATGAACTTTACCTTTGCTCCCTCCAGTAAGTGTGGCTCTTTCTGCAGTGCGTTGTTCAGTCCCTCCTCGGTGCTGAATCCCACCCAACAGAATCCTCTGTGGAACCCAGTGTCTTTATCCTGTTACAAAATAGGTCGTGTAGGAAATAAAAAAAAAGAATAAAATAGACCTGAGATGTCCTACAGGTGACTCGTCTATGGGGCTACTTACAAATAGAAGTAGACACTTTTTAACTTGTCCAAACTGGCCAAAGTACTCCTTCATCTCCTCTGAAACACAAGTCAATACATACGAGTAGCCCATGTTAGCTAGAAGCAGAGGTGACAAAAGGTGATAAACACATTAAACGTTCAGTGAACGGACACACACTTACAACTACCACATAACAGAAATCATATATTTAAATTTAAAATAAAAACAACTCACTGCCAGCAACCGTCCATGGAACTTTGGATACAAAAAGCTCAAACACTTTCTTAACCGGCGCCGCCATGTTTTCACCTGAATCGACACTTTGACCTAGGAAGTAATGCGCAACTTCCGGTTAGACATTGCTTAGTTTTTTTTATTGTTAAAAATTAAAGAATTCAAGCATCAAATTAGTCTATTTAGTGTTTTAGTCTTTGGAGTGTTATCGGCATCTTTTGTTTGAGAAATGCTCTGTAGCAGATACGTGTGAGTCCTGATCATTGCACCTCCCGACCACCAGGCGGCAGTCCCTGCACCGACGTCTGACGCAGGACAGTAGAACAAGACATGGCCAAGATGGCGGCGTCCGTGGTGGAAACCGGAGAGGATGCTTTTAGAAAAATATTTAAGTTGTATAAGCGCAGAACCCCTCCGCCGGATTTCAACGATGTTATTGATTTTTCCAAATGTGTGACAAATGACAAGGTGAAGCAAATGCCAATACTGAAAACTGCTTTTCTCACGCGAGGCATGTGTCTACTAACACTATAGCTTGAAAACGTATTAATCAAAATAAAATTAGGAACTGTCTGAATTTATCTTATCAAATATTATTTTTACACTAATTTGTAGTCCTGCAATGGTAAACGTCATTGCAGACATTTTCTTCGTCACCAATATGTCTACTGTAAATTGAAATGTGAGATTCATAATTGTCATATTCCTTGCATACATGAAGAATTTATTTTTAGAAAAAGCGGAAAAATTAGACTGAATTCTGAGTGTATATGTGGCAGATATTTCCAGTGAAACTAGATTCAGCTGCTGTGCGTGATAGTGATGCTGCCAAGGTTGGATTACATCCTGTCCAAGACTGGAAAGCTTTCAACCTGCAGGGCTACCCAGGTAATGACTATAACGTAAAGATCATGACAATGTTTGCTTATTGTTTTGTATTGGTTTTCAGGGTTCATCTTCATCACTAACCCGTTTCGTCGCGGCTCCCAGCCCTTCTGGGTTCGACAATGTTTGAAGACTTACCCTCAGAAGCCAAACGTCTGCAACCTGGACATGCACATGTCTCCCACTGACACTCAGGATATCTGGACCAAGAGTGTACCCAACCTCAGGTGAGGCAAGTTTACCTGTCTATATCTGCAAAAAAATTAATGCTGCACGCGTGTTTAAAGTAGTTTACTTTATTGTTGTCATTTAAAAAAAATTCAAATCTTGTATTTCCAAGTAATAAACATACAGCTTTTGGACCGCAATGACACATTTTCGAGTAGCATGATTATGACAGCATGTTTAAATATCCTCCAGTTGTCTTTCTGTTGGAAAGAGAGAGCCTAGAACTCTTCTGGAGAGGCTGCGTTGGGTCACCTTGGGTTATCATTACAACTGGAATAGCAAGGTAACCCAAGTTGTGAACGTGGATGATTTATTTGTTCATTAAATAATTATCAATTTATTCTACACATTCAACTTTGATGTAGAATAACAATGTAACAATAATTATACTGAAGCCGCTTTCTGTGTGGAATGACTTGTTGGTTCTCCATAGACTTACTCTGCAAATCACTACACTCCATTCCCAAGTGAGCTCCACCTTCTGTCTTCCCAAATAGCAACTGCCTGCGGCTTCACAGGCTTCAATGCTGAAGCCGGAATCCTCAATTATTACAGGTCGGATTCCTCTTTAGGAATCCACGTGGATGAATCCGAATTAGATCATAGCCGCCCACTGTTGTCTTTCAGGTATGGGAGTGGAGTTAAATGAAAACAAGATAGTGTTTTATTTGTAGTAAAGTAAAATGATTCACATGTTTCTTTATCAGTTTTGGCCAGTCAGCGATTTTCCTCCTGGGTGGCACTCACAGACAAGACACCCCCACCGCCATGTACATGCACAGCGGCGATGTGATGATCATGTCAGGGCAGAGCCGCCTCCTTTACCACGCCGTACCTCGCATTGTTCCTGCCAACCAGGAAGTGGCAGCTCTCGAACCCGGGCAATGCAGCTGGGAGGGCGGTGCCGTTGTGGAGCAAGTGTCCGAGGAGGACTGGACTGTATGCTCTAGGTACATCCATAGCTCCAGGATTAATATGACAGTCAGACAGGTTCTGGGGCAGGGGCAGAGCTTCCCTGAGATACCTCCTCTTCCAGGACACATAGAAGAGCACCAAGAAGATAATACGAAGAGGAAACGTTATAGTGACTCACCCTATACTGAAGAGACATGATAAATACATTGTTACGCTTGCTTCTGGGGGAAAAAAATGATTATTTTTGTAATATATTGCACTTTGTGGCAGGGATTGTGCAATTGAATCAGAATTACACAAAGTGAAGTCGATGCAATTCAGATAATGTATTTTACTAGTGTGCTCCAAACAAAATGTCTAAAATGTTTGTGCAGCCATTTTAAAGACCTAAATAAAGCAAGAACGGCAACGCAACCAATTCTTCGGGCTACTTTTGATACTTTGGATCATAATCGATCGACAATCTATTACTTTGCCCTGAGCTCACACAGACGGCCCAGACCTGAGTAGTCGCTTCAGATGGCCGATGATGAGGGACTTCCTGGTCAGCAGTGACTTTCACCCAAAAAAAATATAACGTGATATAATTCTTGTCTTTGATGTTCATATCATTAGGTCACCGGGATTTTAATATTATTTAATGATTTAAAAGCGACAAGGTTCCATAAAGATTTGTCATCGTCAAAGCTAGCTAGTGACCTAGCATCAACGATTGTTGTGTTTTCGCCATGTCCGCGTCTGCTGGATGCTCTCCGGTGGGCCACAACTCGGCCCTCAGCTCCAGTATGTCAATGTTTCGCTGGCTAGAAGTGCTTGAGAAGGAGTTTGACAAAGCTTTTGTGGACGTGGATTTGCTACTTGGGGAAATAGACCCAGACCAAGTGGACATTACGTACGAGGGTCGGCAGAAGATGACCAGCCTTAGCTCGTGCTTTGCTCAGTTGTGCCACAAATCCCAGACTGTTTTCCAACTTAACCATAAACTGGAGGTTAGTACTTGACCGTTCGTCTATTCACTTTTACCAGTGTCTTTTTTTTTTTTTTTTTAATCTATTTGTAGGACGTCACAGTTGCACTGAGGTTGAAAGTTTGTTTTCAACATTCAGAGCAGATTATCTCGGTATCATAAATCGCGATTTACTTATCTTAGATTTATCGTCCATGATTCCGACAACATGATGCTGATTAATTTGAGTTGAAAATATATAACATAATCTTCACACACTGGTATTTTGACCATAGCGACAGAAAATAATGTGAAAACGCATCAGAGATATCAATGTATTCAAATTAGGCGAACTCGTATAGTGGCAATACAAAATGGCTGTCCATCACCTTCTCCATCTTTCCAGGCCCAGCTTTTAGATCTTCGCTCTGAGCTAAGCGATGCCAAGGCGGAGCGGGCGGTTGTGGAGAGAGAAGTCCATGACCAATTACTGCAGCTTCATGCTCTCCAACTACAGCTCCATGCAAAGGAAGGCCAAGTTCCAGACTCTGAATCCATCAAAGACAGACTCGTAAGTCGATGGGAGAAAACTCTAGGTGTCCTCATTTTTAAGTTGATAATTATAAAAAAAAAAAGCACTAACAGCCATCACAAGATTTACTTGCACATCTTTTGGCACTCTACTCAATTGGGCTTCTCACATCCTTTTAACTTTTCTGTTTCTTCTGCATTATGAAATCTGATGCTTTCTTCACTGCTGATAAGATTTTATGATTGTATTGAATAGCATTAACTACCTCTGGTGCTGGAATCATTCATTTCTCTAATCGGTGACTTCTTTCTCTTCTGCTGCCTCTTTTCTGCTAAAGCCTGCCCCAACAATGGAACACATGGTAAGTTTGTCTGCATGTTTTTGTCGTTTTAGTTGTTGTAGTAGCAGAAACAGATCGCCGTTTTGCAAATATTGTCAGTATTGAAGATTGAATTTTGAATATTTTCTGCTTGTGGTGTTTACATGGAATGTCTCCATTGCAGCAACATGAATTGGAGGCCAGCAAGAAGGAGAAATTTGCAGAGGCAAAGCTTGAGGCTGGCATGAGACTTTATAAGAAAGAAAATGAGGCGCTCCGTCGACACATGGCAGTACTTCAGGCTGAAGTTTATGGTGCTCGACTGGCTGCCAAATATTTGGACAAGGAACTTGCTGGCAGGTATTGACTTTAACTTGAATACTCTCACAGTATATTGGAAGTGTCCTGCTTCTAGAACAATATTTATTGTTTTAGTAGCCTGACCTTACCTTGGTCCCCATGTCTTGGAGGTTTACATTGAGAAAATGATTGTTTTCCTCCTAGGGTGCAGCAAATCCAGTTACTGGGCCGTGACATGAAAGGCCCGGCACACGACAAGCTGTGGAACCAACTAGAGGCCGAGATCCATCTTCACCGCCACAAAACCGTCATCCGAGCATGCAAGGGGCGCAACGATCCCAAGAAACCGCTTCCCTCACCTGTTGGGCACGTGGGTGTCAAAATGAAAACGTTCATGTTCCTGGAGCTCATTTCTTTGCTATTGTTGTAGGATCCAGACTTGTTGAAGAAAACCCAGGGAGTGGGTCCTATCAGGAAAGTGTCACTTGTCAAAGAAGACCATGAGGGTCTGGGCATCTCCATCACGGTGAGCGCTCAAAGCCACAGCACTTGATTTGTATTAATTTCAAAGAAAATAATCGCACAATAACAAAGTAACACGGATGGCCTCGGAGAACATGAATTTTTCCACTGGGTTTTTGTGTGTTCTCAGGGAGGAAAAGAGCATGGTGTTCCTATTCTCATCTCAGAGATCCACCCAACCCAGCCAGCCGACAGATGTGGAGGCTTACATGTTGGAGATGCCATTTTGGCTGTCAACAGCATCAATCTGCGTGATGCTAAACACAAGGAAGCTGTCACCATTCTCTCCCAACAGGTACTTTATACACACAATTAACATGCACGCACATCCGGAGGTTTCATTGTCTTCTTCGTTCGTACCAGTCAGGACAAATCGAGTTTGAAGTAGTGTACGTGGCTCCAGAGGTGGACAGCGATGATGAGAATGTGGAGTATGAAGACGACAACGGACATCGCTACAGACTCTATCTGGATGAGCTCGAGGAAAATAGTACAGCGCCACCTAGAGGCAACTCGACAGCACCATCAATACAGGGTATACATTCACCGATTAGCCCGAACATTATGACACAGTCTGATGAAATCCAATGCAAAAGTCCTCTCTGAGCTCATCAGTACGGCACTAATTGTTCTACGCAAAAGGATAATGAACATGAATGTGAGCAATGTTAAATCACAACTCATTAGCATTAAGCTAGCACAGCTTTTCTTTGCAAAGTTGTTTAGCAAGTAAAAATTCACCAGACGTAATTTTTTTTATCTTTAGTTTTTAAAAAGCTTGAATTCCTTTTTTTTTTTTGAAGAATTGATTGCTATTTGCCAAATGACTGCTGCTACTGTACAATATTTGAAACAATTTTGAAATTCTGTGTTTTATACCTTCCAGCAGGTCTAGCAAGTATGTTGCTGAACAACGGGACAGAAAATGGAGACACTGGAATCTCCAGTGAAGCACCATCAGAGGAAACTCCCTCCAAGCCTCCCAACAGTCATGGCTCCTCTTAAGACCACTCAGCCGCACCAATCAAAGTTTTATTGTGCAAATTCTTTTTCGATTACCGAATCAAGCGTGTGACAAGTAGTTAGTTTGTTTCCCTGTTGTTTTCTGTACAGTTTCAAGTTTTTACTTTGGAGTGGGCTCGTGGCAATGATTTGAAGGAAAGAATTGTTGTTACTTACAGTTACTTACACCAACTGGGTTCCAGACCATACATTTTGGACCCAATTTTCCGGCACGTAAACTCAGCAAATAGTGTTTTGCGTTGGCTTTGTACACGTGCAAGAGCAATGCAGAGTGAAGGTGATGCAACCGTCCTAAAAGGACTTGGTGGTTACTGTGTGTTGATGGACAGATTTGTTTTGTAAGGTTTCCATTATAGTTATCCACACCACCTTCTTTCCATAAAGTCCTACCAAATATTTTGAGTCCCTCCAGAAACACACCTTCAAATACTTTCTTTTGCCAAACCTAACAGTGCCACCGTGCCTGTTAAAATCCTATTTATATGGCAGTGACTATGGTTCAAATCCATTATGGTCTTTAATATTACACTACTGTTTTTTTTTATTCTAACTGCCTCCTCAACTGTGGTGTAATCAATTTTTAATGCAAGTCTTCATATACTAATGTGGGTATACGGTGGATGTAAAAGTCTACACATCCTTCTGCAAAAAGCAGGTTTTTGTGACAATAATTTCAGAACTTTGATGCTACCCTATCATATATCCATGACACATTAAGATGATGAGAGGGGGTTCATTGTCATCTAAACTAAACACCAATTCCTGCAGCTCCTTGAATGTCTTTTCATCAGTTTTGAAGGGATTGTCAGTTCTTGGTAATGTTTATTCTCCACTTGCTGTCTTAACTATTTCATGATATATTCAATTTGTTGTTATTTCTTTTATACTCTTTTAATATCTTTGGAAGTTGTGATTAAGCGCTGTGTGAAACATGGCTTGTAACATCTAACATGACAGGAAAAGCCAACTAGAACACTTGAAACATATTTGGGGGGCAACCAAACTCTTTGAATAATGGCAGATGTTTGCTGACTTATTTGGCATGAATGCATATATATATATATATATATACACACACACACACGTACATATACATAGAGAAAACTCAGTTTTAACAGGGATGTGTAAACTTTTTATTTCCACTGTATGTACAAAATAATCACTTTCTTTTGTGTAAGTGACTTGTACTCACTGTCACCAACATTGACAGCCCAGAAAGACTTGGTGTGCTTTTGCCACTTGAAGTGGAAAACTTAGTAAACCAAAACTCACTGACCTAAACATGTTTGTGTCATTTGTTTTGCTTTTGTTTATCTAGCTCCTCTTGTTTGTACTGAAGCTTTCCACTCGTATGCATTGTTATTGATAAATGTATGCCGAGCAGTTATTTCAGCCTTTAAATAAAGTTTTCTTCGTATCTTAATCTATTTCTAATCTATAATCTATAGTCACTTGGACACTCCATTAGGTACACCGCCATTTTCAGGTGTACCTAATAACAGACCACTTTATTAGGTCTGTTATTAAGTGCCACACCCGCCCTCACCCCCACTCTCTGATTGGCTGCTTGATCTGACGTCACTTGGACACTCACATTAGGTACACCGCCATTTTCAAGTGTACCTAATAACAGGCCACTTTATTAGGGAAATATCATGGTCAAAGGTCACAGGTGTCAAGCTCTAGTCCTCGGGGCCGCGTTCCAATATGTTTTCCAAGTTACCTCGTTAAGCGCACCTGCGTGAAAAGTTTTAGCTCATTTCATGTTCCGCAGGAGCTAAAACTTTTCCCGCAGGTGCACTTAACGAGGGGATCGCACGGACACTCCATTAGGTACACCGTCATTTTCAAGTGTACCTAATAACAGGCCACTTTATTAGGGAAATATCATGGTCAAAGGTCACAGGTGTCAAGCTCTAGTCCTCGGGGCCGCGTTCCAATATGTTTTCCAAGTTACCTCGTTAAGCGCACCTGCGTGAAAAGTTTTAGCTCATTTCATGTTCCGCAGGAGCTAAAACTTTTCACGCAGGTGCACTTAACGAGGGGCTCACACGGACACTCCATTAGGTACACCGTCATTTTCAAGTGTACCTAATAACAGGCCACTTTATTAGGGAAATATCATGGTCAAAGGTCACAGGTGTCAAGCTCTAGTCCTCGGGGCCGCGTTCCAATATGTTTTCCAAGTTACCTCGTTAAGCGCACCTGCGTGAAAAGTTTTAGCTCATTTCATGTTCCGCAGGAGCTAAAACTTTTCACGCAGGTGCACTTAACGAGGGGATCACACGGACACTCCATTAGGTACACCGTCATTTTCAAGTGTACCTAATAACAGGCCACTTTATTAGGGAAATATCATGGTCAAAGGTCACAGGTGTCAAGCTCTAGTCCTCGGGGCCGCGTTCCAATATGTTTTCCAAGTTACCCTCGTTAAACACACCTGCGTGAAAAGATTTTGGTCATTTTCACGTTCTGCAGGAGCTAAAACTTTTCCCGCAGGTGCACTTAACGAGGGAATCACACGGACACTCCATTAGGTACACCGTCATTTTCAAGTGTACATGGTCAAAGGTCACAGGTGTCAAACTCCAGTCCTCGGGGCTGCATTCCAACATGTTTTCCAAGATTCCCGCGTTAAGTACACCTGTGTCAAAAGTTAGGCTCCTGCAGGACGTGAAAATGAACTGATCTTTTCACTCAGGTGTGTTTAACGAGGGTAACTTGGACAACATATTGGAACGCGGCCCCCGAGGACTGGAGGTCGACACCCCTGGTTTAACTGAAAGTGAAAAGTGCCACACCCGCCCTCACCCCCACCTCCTGATTGGCTGTTTCATCTGTGACGTCACTTGGACACTCCATTAGGTACACCGCCATTTTCTGGTGTACCTAATAACAGGCCACTTCATTAGGGATAAATCACGGTCAAAGCTTCACTGAAAGTGAAAAGTGCCACACCCTCACCTCCTGATTGGCTGTTTGATCTATGACCGTTGGTGAACGGGAAATGCAATTCACTGACTCGTTTGTGAACGGGAAGTTACGTAATATTTCTTCTTCGTTTTGTTTTACGGCGACGTAGCACCAGCTTCAATACGCATTACCGACACCTACGGTGTGGGACAAGTTATGTCATTGCATGGTGGTTGAAGTCATGAACTAAAAACCCCCCCGAATAACTTCAGGAAGTGATCCGTTCACTCACGTTCACTGAAAAGATCGTTCTTTTGAACGAATCGTTCACTCACGGGCCAACAGAAATCCAATGCTCTGTATCATTAAAACGTGCATTGAAGATGATTATATAGAATGTTTAAAAATATATATACCCCAAAAAGTAATAAAACAACTGACTTTGTTTAAGAATAACATCAAGTTTTCACTTTTTCCCTTTGGTATATTAATTTAAAAAAAAAAAGGGCTTAATATGGATCAAACATGACATCCAATACATAAACCAATATCTGTGTTCTGGTTTGATAAGCAGCGAAACATAAATCATCATTTGCTTAAGTTAACTGTTCATGATGCATAACAAAACTATTTCATTTATACACAATCGAATATCTGGACGGAAGCAATTATGGAAAGATTATGCATGGTGTACTGACATTAAAATTAATCCTGAGCCATGCTTGTCTGTACATTGTTGTTGAATACATTATTTTTTTTCTATAAATACAAGCAAGAAATATAAAACTATACAAAAATAATTCATTAATATATTGTCACATTAAGTACATTTTTGGACTATACAAGAATAACATTGTCAAACAAGGGAAGACGTAATATCTCTGTCCAGTTTGTCTCTCAAGCTGCCATAATTCTGAGCAAGCACATTTTAAGAAAACAAATTAATGTGTGTTGAAACACTGAAAAGGAAAACTACATTGCAACATTGGAACAAAGTCATATTTGTTTGAAAATAAAGTTGTAATATTGAGAGGATTAGGTCTTAATTATAACAAGTGCCAAAATTCCCACAAACCTGAAGCCTAAAACCGCTTAACTGTTCATACTGGTTGAAATGTAGACTTTGTAACTTCACATATCAAAGTGTGAAAACGCGTTTAATAATTTTGCATAGCTGTGGTGAACTCTGTTGGCCACTTTTCCATTAGTCCTACTGGTTTGTCCCTTGGAAGCCACTTTCACCAATCTTTTCCTGGAAATGACTGCATCAATGGCGTGAGTCAGAAGTGGGTCATTCACACAGCCCATGCGAGTTTCCATGTTAGCATAATTGGACATGGAAAGAAAGGGAAAAGCGGCATTCCAGTTGGCCGGCGTGAAAGCTGGTGGCATCTCAGCTGTCGACCACATAGTGGCTGTGGCATTCGGCAATGTTTTTCCTCAGTTCGTCAATGCCCCTCCTCAGCTGGCTGACTTCAAGCAGCTTCAACGGGATGACTTCCTCCTGCGCGTCGCTGCACTCGCTCTCCTCTGCAGACAGACTCAATGCTGCACAGAAATGACAGACATTATGCAATTGAGCTTAGCACAAGACAATAAAAAGAGTTTATTAAGCTAGGAGTTCATAAGAAGTGACATCAGAAAAGATCCTTTCTCCGAATCAACACCTTTATTGAGCAATCTGTATGGAAAAAGGTGTGATTTTACCAAAAGTGATAGTCATAAACCGCAAGTTAGGTGTGTCCAGTTATTTCATTAGTCAGAGGTGCTAATGTGAGCTGTCCTTTCACGTCAACCTGTTCGTGTCAATTTAAAAGAAACAAACATGGTCCATTTTATTCTTTAGGGTCAACTAGGACTGAAAACAAACTTCAAAGTTTTAATCATTCAGTCAGCCTATATTATAGCTTGATGTGACTACAGCTGCACAATGTTCCAACATATTCAGAAATGTAACATCCATCAAACAGATTTTGGTGCCGTTGTGAAGAATGTTGTCCACATACATGTCATGCCCAGCAGCAGGGACAAGTTGAGTTCCTTTCCTTGAGCTCTCTGCACCAGGATGCTGCGAAGAGCCTGAAGGTCCAGAAGACACAAGGACAGCTCCTTCAAGAGTCGCCCCATTTGTGGAATCTCCACATTCGACTGAGTGTTGTCCTGTAGGCAGTTATTCATCCATTAACACACACTGTACACGTTTAAGAGATCTTCTCAAAAGTCGTTAGCAAAACTATTTGTACACAATCTTTTCTAGGCCAAGACATGAAATAAATAAATTACCTGTGACAGGGTTGTAGAGTCAAAGGATGAACCTTCTTGGTTGTCTGGAGGACTTAACTGTTGTGAAAGGTTTCTTCCTTTCTGAAGTCTTGAACTGGTCACCTATCAACATACAGCAGACAGTATAAAAATTAATAAGGGTATGTATTTCTCCAATATATATATATATATTATTTTAAATCCGACCTGGGTCACTTTCATGTGCCAGATATTAGGCGGAGAAGACAGGATGGATAGACTTTGATTAGCATACCTTCACTTGTGTGTTGAGCCTCTCAATCTGTTTTTTCTGATGCTCAATGAGCTAAGCGGAGACACAGAGAAGATGTTAATGACCACATTCGCTACATCTACTTCAGCACAAATGCGCTCCGTTCCAAACCCCACCTTGCTGCTGTGGTCTTGTTTCTCCAGGAGTTGAGAATTTTCCACCTCAAGATGCTTCAGGTCCAACCTCACTCCATCCTCCAAACATCTCTGCACCTTCTGCTGCAACCTTGAGTCAACAAAAATGCAAGTGACATGTGTTAGCAGAGAGGCGAGGAAAGCTTGAAATACTTAAGCATGATAAGAGCCTAGAAGAAACCTCAAACTAAGCTAGTAGGAAGCAGATACCAGCTAGTTAAATCAGATTAGTACCCGTGTACAGAAGCAATCAGCTCCTTCTCTCTCCTGGCTTGCATCTCAAGCTTGATGTCTTTTTCCTTCAACAGAGTATAGCTGTCTTGCAATTTTTTCTGCAAGTGACAGACCGTTTTCTCCAGATTCTGAGCTCTCAACTGCACCTTTTCCAGCTGAACACACAAAAAAAAACCACACACACAGAATGTGCAATTATGAAATTCAGCAGTCGATTTTTATGATTTTTTTTCTTTAAGCGACAGATCATGACAGAAGTGATTTTATATTGTTGGACTACCATTATTATGTTTTTTTTAAATTTAAATTACTGACCTATTAGATTTTGAATTAAAAATAGATTTTATTTTATTTTATTTTAAATTTAGAAAGAACTGCCCCAAAAATAAAATAAAAAGGTGTGCGTGTACCTGCAGTGCCTGGACTTGTACTTCACCCAGAGTTGGCAGGTCAGCAAGGTACTTCTCTAGAGTTTCGATGCGTTGCTGTTTTTCTTGGTTCTGTTCGCTCTCTCGCTGACATTTTTTCTTCAGACTGCAGATGTAGCGATCCCTAGTCTTTATCTGATCACAGAAGCATGTGTTTTAAAAACACGATAAGGCATAATTGCAAAGTCAATCTCATTTCTTTGCAAAACAATATGTAAAAAAAACACTTTTAAAATAAGCAGCCTGTGGTTCTTCTTGTTTTTTTGTTTTTTGTTTAAATGTGTGATTCCCACTACCTTATCTTCCAGTTTCTTGAGGTCTTCAGTATATTTTTGAGTAGCTTGCTTGTACAGTTCAGTAAGATGAAGTACTTCCAGTTCGGACACTGCCAGCTTCCTGCTGAGTTCTTCATCGCAACACAGTCGATCAGACGGTACTTCCTTCACTGACTTCTATTGGGCAAGCACAAGCGTTACCACAGAGCATATTCAGATTATAGTGAGGAAGTATTTATGATAGATGGTACCTTCATTTTCAAAATTTGAGGGTCTTCAAACCACCTCTGACTATGTAGCACCTGCTGGGCTTTCAGCTCATTTTCTCGAATGCGGGCATGGAGTTGCAGGATCTGTTGCTTCTGTCTGAAAAGAAAAAAAAATAAATCTTACCTCTCACTGGTGCCTATTAAGCGTAAGGGTGGAAAGTGGGTCACGATTTACCTATCTATCTCAAGTTCTTTTTGTCTCAGCATTCCCTCTTTAACCTTCACTAAAGTGTTGGCAAAATGGGATGTCCCATGCAGCGTCTGCAAATGCACAAGCAAGTATGTTTTCATTAAATAAATAAAAAAAGAGAGAATATGCTGCACTGTCACTCTTACCTGGTTCATGCCTTGTCCATGTGATGCTCCATCTCCACCACAGATCTTTGTTTCACTACCAACCATCTGGCCATTTTCTCCTCCGTGTTCTACTTTGGAGCTATATTCCATCTGCTCTGTCAACCACATTTGTGTGCGGACAGCTGGCTGAATTGGGGAGTCTCTGTCAACTGGGTGACCAAGAGCTGAGTCTGCTAGCTTTGATAAACTGAGGCCATAAACTTGACTACCTCCAAGAGCCATCTTAGCTTCTGCTAAACTACTATGGTTCATGTCCAAACTGCTGTGTTTACTAGGTGAGGATAGAGATGAGGACAGTGATAAATCAGTTTCCAAAGCAGATCTACTACTATGTTTGCTCCAGTAATAAGGACCTGCACCAGGAGAGCGTTGTAATAAGCTGTGACAGAGCAAGGAGGAAGATAGAGGTAAATACAGGTCCCTATTTAAACCACGGGGTTCTTTTCTGTAGCCATAGAGCAGACCCCTGTCCAGGGAGCCATGTGAATCTGCACTGTGTTGATGGACTGACGTCTTCTTGGAGTTCTTATCAACACCAGATGATAACTTAGTGAGAGAGGACCACCTCCTGATGGGCTGCTGATCCTGCATTTCAACGGTAATTTGTGCACCAAGGGGAGACGTGGTAGGAGGAGTCAGCTGGCAAGACTTGGTCCTATGAGCGGTGCTGCTGGGTGAGGTTGTCGTTCTCAGACCGGCATATGATGATGTGGATGGTGATGGCTTGGCGTGGACAACCGGGGCGCTCCCGCCGAACCCATCCTCCTGACTAGAGTGACGTCGGGACAACGGCTGGAGAGATGAAGGTGTGGTGCTTGAGCAGGAGTCATCTTCGGGTGGTACAAGGGAAAGAGACAATTAATTTGGGCCCAAATTTAGTTAACTCATTCACTGCTGGCCCAGTTAAAATGGATCTTTGACGTCTATATCGGTCAAAGGCAGTGAATGAGTTAATGGTAAGCTTGAAGAAGAAAAAAAATAAATAAAAATACCTTCCACGCTATCAGAGCAGTAGGTACCAATGCCGGTGTCACCACTGTCGGACACAGCACTGTGTCTACGTCCAAAAATGCTGTTCCCAGGTCCAGGCTGCTTGCTGTGCCAGGATGATTCGTGGGTAGGAACCCACCCAGGAGAGCCGCCACTACTTGAACCTTAAAACGACATTAGAAACAATTTAGCAACGGTCCCTCTTCTTTGTCGAGAACTGTTTGATTAATGGAATCATTCAGTTTCAAATGTTAGGTGTGTGCAGGTGTGTAGTATGACTTTTTTGTCGTTTTTTATTATTGATAAAGCTAAACTTTTGTACAGATTCATACTAGTAATTTGAATAAAAACAGTTGATCACCAGAGAAACTCCAGGTAAATTAAATCAAGTCTAGCAATACTATTTATACGATACTTTTTATTTCCAAAAGTACCTATTCACATTAGTAACACTTTTTTTGTACATATATAGTATATAATTGTTATTTTACAAATTATTGATCCATTTAGAGTTAAAATTGGCCAGCTTTCTTTGTCAATGTAATGTTAGTTGCTCAACCAAAATGTTGTTTTTATTATTTCCCTGAAACCACCCATAGTAAAGAAATTTCCTAATCCCACATACTTATCTGAATACAAAGATTAAATGGATAAATGTACAAGATAGTGAGCTAATTAGATAGAGTGGCTATAAAAAGTCTACACACCCCTGTTCAATGCTAGGTCTTTGTGATATAAAAACTGAGACAAAGATAAATGTTTTGGACTAAATATCTTATTTCAAACCATTTCCACCAATAATGTGAACTGCTGTACAATTAAATTGAAAATAAAATGAAATATTTTTGAGGGGAAAAACATGGTATATAGAACTAGCTTCTCTGCGCCACGCGACGTTTTCGTGCATTCTTGCTGCCCACCAAGTGACGTAAATTCTAGTCGACCGCAGTTCATCCTTTTAAATCAACAAACGCCGTATATCGGCCACTACACGTCTACCAACAAGCAAGTCACAATATTATAACATATTTAGCCGCATAACAATAATAAACCTCACCTGTTTTATTCGAATCGTATCCATCGTCAAGATCACCTCTGTTCCACATTGGCAGTGGTAAGACGCTTTACATAACAGCAGTCGGAAAACAGCTTCGCGGTCGGAAAGGAAAAAGCCTCAATGGAATAAAAGGAAGCCAGTAAGGGATATAAACACGACTACGATGGTATTGGTGACATTTTAGTGTGAAATAGTGGCTGTAGAACCCTAATTGTACGTCTTGTCTCAAGACAGTTCTCAAGTAACGGTCTCTTTTACTTACACACGATGACTTCCGGTGTGGAAGTGACGTCATCAATCTCTCCCCTTAAAAAAAAAAAAAAATCTTAAAAGCGGAATTCAAATAATTTTCCCGTTTGGTATTAGCCTACAAACAACTTTTGGGTGACTAGAGTTGTTTTGGTAATATAAAATACAATTCATATTGTACTTTAGTTTATTTGCGGTTCATTTGCAGATGTACAGAAAGTATAAAAAAAAACAAGTGGTTGTCATACAATACATAACATGGCAACAACATAGTTTTGCTCAAGACTAGCAGGCAACAATTTTTCACTTCCATGACAGCTCAAGAATTTAGAAAAATGTCACACACAAAAATAACATTGTATAAACTAGAGCACAGGAATAATAAAAGTGCAGGGCTGTATTTGTGTTGTGACCTGCATCGGGCATCTCATTATCATCTCAAAATAGTGCGTCATACATTATCAGGTAAAATTTCAATCTTTCACGTTATAGTGTGGGACCTCAATGGGAGCCGGCTTATTTGTTTGGATTTTTAAACATTGGGCAAATTTATTGTCAAAGAAATGAGCCAATGCTTTCATCTTTGCTTGATCTTCAATATCATCAAATGAATCATTTCAGCAATGTTGAGCAGTACAGAGAGGACAGCCATCACCAACATAAAAATGATAAACACATTTTTTTCAGTTGGACGGCTAATGAAGCAGTTTGTGTCAGTCCGACAACTTCCGCCTTGGAACGTAATCTTATCAGGTATGAGAATGGAACCGTAGATGAAGTACTGGCCCACGATGAAGCCCACCTCCAGCAAGATCTTGAACAGAAGCTGCATCATGTAGCTGACCAACAGGAAGCCTTTAAGCTGCACCTTGCCATTTTCATCAGAATATTTGGGAGATTTGATTTTCCTGTTGGGGTCAAGATTGTGTCGCCTGATCTTATTCTCTTTGCGAATAACAAGCAGGACGTGACCCAGATAGATGAATGTAGGTGTTGAGACGGTTAGGATTTGGAGCACCCAGAAACGTGTGTGAGATATGGGGAAGGACTTATCATAGCAAGCATTCTTGCAGCCGGGGCTCTGGGTGTTACAGTCCATATTTGCTTGTTCATCTCCCCATATTCTGTCTACTCCAGCTGCTAGAATGAAGATTCTGAAGAGGAACAAAACGCTCATCCAGACCTTGCCAAATATAGTCGAATGTGATTCGACCTTGTCCAACAGCTCTGATAAGATGGACCACTCGCCCATGATGCCAGCCGATCTTTCACAGGTCTGTGGGAGAAGATGCAAACAGTTATAACATGTTTTTTCTGGCTGTTCAGTGCTCATGCTAGCAATGTTAACAAATGATCAACAAAATTGCAGCGGTAATGTGAGACGTAATACATTTTTGATATAGGCTCCAGCACGCCCTAATAATAATAATAATAATAATAATAATAATAATAATACCCATAAACATACATACACTGCACACACGTTCAAAAAAAAGAAAATAAATGTTCACCAGATAAAATGCTCTTTTCGCTACCTTCAAACTTGTTTCAGATGACTTTTGATCAATACATCCATATTCCAAAAAGTTGTAAAACGCTAAAATGTATTCTTTGACATCTGTTTTATCATTTAAAAGGTTGATAAATGAATTTACATTGTATTTAAACAATGGTTTTTCATTAAAAGTTATAACGGGTCCTACCTACTCAACGGTTCCTGCTTCCTTCTCTTCTTGTAGTCCCGCTATAACGGTTTCACTTCTCTCTTAAAGCTTAGCTTAATTTTGCAGCAACATCAAGTTTATCAAATAGACTCCCTCATGCGTGACGATGACTCAGGAGAACATGACACAATTTCATCACAATTCATCTTATTTACTAGCATATTGCAACAGCTTGCTTTTACAATATGTATGGATAAACTTCCCCCCCCCGTTGTACCGCCTTGAAGATAACCTCTTGAAACTTACGGAACTCTCAGCTGCTAGAAAGTATTAAGACAACTCCCGGTAAAATGTTTGTGTCTCAAGAGGAACAGGATTTTTTTCCCCAGAAGCAGAACAATCAGCTGTCGTCCATTGACGACTCAAAGTTCGAGGCTTGGAAAAGAAAACTTTCGTTTATTGCGCATGAGAAACATTTTGATAAAGATTTTTGTGAGGGTCATGACAGACAAGCGGCCCCCCGACCTTGAGTTTGACACCTGTGCTTTAGGGAGTCAACTGAGATGTATTGGACACCTGTTCAGTTGAGTCAGGTTTGATGGTTTCCGAGCACACGTTAAATCACGTACACATTTTCAATAACATTCAATTTTGGGGGACTGAGTTGACAATTCCAGAATGTTATTTGTGTTCCTTTCCAGGTTACTTTTTTGTAACAAATTCTCATCATCAAAATTCATAATAAAAGGGTGTAACTATGTCTCGGTGTGAGCTATGTCCAGTGGGAGGTATGTTTACCGAGAGAATAATGCAAGTTACGCAGTTTGACAGGAAACTGGACTGATGAAATTCTTCAAAACAATCACGAGTTAGACACATTGAAAAAAAGAAGCTGTGGGCGTTATGCTGATGTGAGTCAATCAAACCAAACCCATTTCACTTGGTTGTATTTAAGTCTTGTCCTCGATATTAAACCAATCGATATTGTGTTTTCTTTTCGACACATTTATTTTTCTACCAAGTTGGAGTGTGTCAGGCAAGTATATTTTTTATGTTTAAATATTTGTTTGGTTTAAATCAAGTAGAGTATCATGCTTCCTCAAATCGGGCGAGATTGTGCTTTAAAATTGTGCTTTGAGATTTCTGCGCTTGTATTCAACAAAATCTATGCTACAAATATGGATCATATCTAGTACTCTAGTACATATGTAGATTAAGACACTTATACCTCTAAAAAAAACATGTTGACATATACATGGTTGAAACATACGGGAGATAAAACTTTGCATAACATAGGCCTGTATAATTATCAATTTCATCATACTTTTGGTTTGTTTGTTATCCAAAATATGGGAAACAAACATACAGTTGATGATAATGTTTTTCTAATGCTAACAAATAAGCATTTATTTATTGCTCTTATTTATTTAGTTATTTATTACTTTCATTTATTTATTACTTTCATTTATTTATTGCTCTTATTTATTTAAATACAACGGTGCCTTACTCATCACATTGTTGGGAGAAAGTTTGGAATTGATTTACTATTACCTCAAATATTCTTTGTTTGACGTTGACACCAGTATGTGTTTTTCTATTTCAGATGTTAGTTATTTGCCATGGGTGACTGGGCGTACCTGTCCAAACTTCTCCACAAGGTCCAAGCTCATTCCACTGTTGTCGGAAAGATCTGGATGAGTGTCCTCTTTGTGTTCAGGATCTTCGTGTTGAGCGCTGCTGCAGAAAATGTTTGGGGTGACGAATTGTCTGAGTTCTACTGTGACTCTCTCGAACCAGGATGTAAACACTCCTGCTATAACTGGATGTTCCCAATGTCTTATGTGCATTACTGGGTACTGCAAATCACTTTTGTGTCAACCCCCACACTGGTCTACCTTGGCCATGCTGTCTTCATCATCCACAAGGAGAAGAAAATGATCGAGCTGGAGCAGAGCAAAATCAATGGAAACAAACCAAAGACACCTAAATACACTGATGAAAGAGGGAAGGTGAAAATTAAAGGACTCTTATTTTCCACATACATGACCCAGCTCGTATTTAAAATAATCCTGGAAGTTGGGTTCACCATCGGACAGTTCTATGTCTTTGGCCCTCTAAAAGTTGTCTCGGATTTCCATTGTAAGAATTCACCACCTTGTGCTCATGAGAGCGGATCCAGGTGTTATATTTCCCGCCCTACAGAGAAGACCATCTTTATCTACTTTATGCTTGTGGTTTCTGGTATTTCAGTACTTCTCAATATTGTTGAGATGGTGTACCTGCTGTGTAATAAAAGGTATAGCGCAAAGAAACACCTCGCAGCTCAAGCTCAGGTGCTCACGGCGACGCCGTGTGCACCAACCAAGCCACCATGGGGAACCATGAGAAACCAATATGGAGGCTTAGGCTACCCTCTGTTGCCTCTCCATCCTCAGGTCACCACGTGCTTAAGCAACGATGATAGTCACATCCACTCAGAGTGAAAACAAGGGAAACTTAAGTGTACGATTTTTTTTTCTACTGCTGCCTTCAAAGGTTCATGTCAACTTTTTACATTTGAAATAAAATTACATTGAATGTCACAAGCTTTATTTTAAAGGCCAAATCTTTCATGTGAACTGATGTAAACAGATGCAAGCTACTCTTGTAGAAAGTCCTAAAACTTTATTTGTTGTTCACTGTTCCACTTTTACTTGGCTCTGTAATTTGAGGTTGAAGTGCTTGTCAATTATATTGTCCCTGAATATTTCACTTTGAACTATTGAGCAATGTTTGATGTCGATGCTTCTACTTTAAATCTTTGTAACAAAAAAAAGCACCTCTCGGTGATCCGTGCATTTAGGAGAAATAGAATATATAATAAATAATACAAAAAGTATAAAATGTATACAATATTAATAATAATAATAATAATAATGATGATAATAATAATAATACTAATTAATAATAACCTTAACCTCAGTGTCATGGCGATGTCTGATAACAGGTAAAATTTCAATTTTCAATCAACGGGAGCTGACCCATTTGTTTGGATTTTGAAACAATTGGGAAATTTACTGGCAAAGAAATGAGCCAATGCTCCTCTTTCAGCTTTGCCTGATCTTTAATATCTGATGAAACATTTCAGCAATGTTACAGACATAACAGCCATCGGCAACATAAAAATGATAAACATTATTTTTAGTTTGACAGCTGACAGTTTGTGTCCATCCGACTTCCGCCTTGGAATGTAATCTTATCAGGCATGAGAAAGGAGCCGTAGATGAAGTACTGGCCACCTCAAGCAAGATCTTGAATAGAAGTTGCATCATGTAGTTGACCAACTGGAGGCCTTTGATCTGCAAGTTAGGTTAACTTTATTAATTTTATTAAAATGCACTTTACAGTCAAGGAGGCTCAAAGTTATAACAACTTCCTGGCTACCTGGGATACATTTTAAGGGATCTTAGGAATGTTACCCATTTAGAGACAAAAGTTACTCATATAGGTTTGTAATCTTTTTCATCAAACTGAAATTTTATGATTTTTACATTCATTCCTCCACATACATTTTCTGTTCTGCTTATTCTTTTCTTGCATTTCATTTGATTTTATGGCCTAGATATCAACTCAATTGAAATTGTGTTTTCTTTTCTACAAATTTAGTGGAAGTGTATCAGACAAAAATCAATAGAAATAATAATAATAATAATAAAAATACAACTGCGTGTCTGCAGCAATAAATTAAATTACAATTAGGAATAAATGCATCCCCCTATGTCTTGTTCAGTGAATCATTTTCTAAAATTTCTATCAGCGTATTTCGTTGACATTTAAATCAACATGTGTCGTCATATTCCAAGACAATCACGAGGTCCGCTAAGCAAACTCTCAATAGCGCTAAAGAATCAAAGTATCAAAGAGTTTATGGCTATGGAAAGTTTTTATTTTTATCGCTGCGTATGCCTCAGTACTGCTTGAGGTAAAAGATACATTTTAAACGCCCCCCCATTTGCTATTGTCCTAATGGAGCGCGAGAGAGGCTTCGGGTTTGACGTCAAGGTCAGGTGACTCCCTCTTTGACGGGACACTTGTATAGGAAGTTTATAAATTGAGCTCACTTTCCCGTCTGTTTCCAAACTTGGATGTCAACCTTTCTGAGGAGCGAGTTCCAATTAATCCCGTGTCTCTAATTTACTCTCTGGTGAGTTTGAAACTTCCAATGCTGTCTTTTTATTCTTATATTTGCCTCTAAATTTCGTGTGGACACAGAAACACAGAACGGTGCTTTATTATCATAACTTTGATTTTGGTTAACTATTTTCTTCTGTGACAAAACGTTCACTCACTAACTGATCCTCATAGAATTTTGGAATGAATGATGTGTTTGAACTAAAGGCTAGTCAGTTTACAGCTGTTAAATTTATTTATTGTTTGTATCCGTCTCTTATTTTCAGTGTAATTGACTGGAAGCAGCCCACGGTGCGCCCTGCCCACTATTTGGATTATTTTGGAGCAGGTGGGTCACCAACCTTTTTCAAACTGAGATACTTTTGGGGTATTAATTATTGCATTTTGATACCGACCGACAATTTGTTTTGTTTTATTAGAGACACACTTTTGACAAAAGGAAAAAAAATCCTTTACTCATGTTTTTATTTAAATAATGATTGAAATTCATTAACGTGATGAAACTGATTATATGAATGATTTCTCACAATAGTTACAAAACAGTTTTGTGTGTTTGCGCTTGTCTGATCATCAACACGGTATATTTTGAAATACTGTGGCAAAATCAATCCAAGTACGTAGCAAGAATTTGTGGTACTTAAGTGATCGTCTGTAGTTTATCAATTTAGCCACTAGATGGCGATATTTACCAGCAAATCGCAATAAGAAAAGTTGACAGAAACGAGAGAAACTTTTTGATACATTCATAGAAGCAAACAAAAAAGAGCAAACAATCGACAGGCTTGGCGTGAAACAATACGTTTTATATTCGTTTGCTGAAACGAGATGGCATATGTTTTATAACAGAATCATTTATGGTAAAATCCAGAAAAAATACATTTCGGCAACATTCAAATCAACAGGTGTCGATGCCGGCTCCGGATCTTTTTTTTTTTTAATCATTATTAATTTTATGCATGCGTATTTGCATCATATTATAAAGACGTACGATGTGCGTAAAAAAAAACCTACTGCCAACTTTTTTTTCTCTCCTCGCAATATGCTTGATGTTAAAGATACATTAAAGTGACAAAACCACATTTTCCTAAAAGTTGTTTAATAAGCTAAACACGTATTAGTTCTTTCCACTTTCTTGGCTGCTTTAAACTCTTTCGTGTTGGCCTGCCTAACTTTTTTTTTGTCCTCATGGAGAACGAAAGGGGCTTCGGTTTTGACGTCAAGGTCAGGTGACTCCCTCTTCTGACGGGACACTTATAAGGGAAGTTTGATAAGTTAGGCTCAGTTTCCAGTCTGTTCCCAAACTTGGATGTTGACCTTTGGGGAGTGAGTTCCAATTAACGTAACGGAAAGGGTCCCAACGGGCTCTCTATTTTCCTTTCTGTAACTTTCCAGGTGAGTTTAAAGCTCCAAATGTTATATTTACAACTTTTATTATAAGTTAGCCTCTAAATATTGTGTTTGGACACAAACACAGAGCTGTGTTTTTGCAGCCTTGTAATTTGATTAACTGTTTATAATAATAATTTAAATATGCCCCACAATGTTTTCTTCTAAGAAAAAAAAAAAAAACTTTTTTTTTTGTGTGTGGCATTTTGGACCCATGATCCTGTTTGCAGAACCTTGAAGTGAATGATGTGATTTAATTAAAAGCGTATTTCCAAGTCAGCCCAGTTAGTTTACAGCCGTTAAACAACCTCAAAAAGATTGTTCAGCTGCTGCAGGAATAGCAGGAAACCTCAAACTGGGACTGTTTTTCCATTCATATCCTGTGTCTTCTGCGCGGGCAATTGTGTTGGATTTGTCTGAGCTGTCTGAATCATTTACCGCCAAAGCCACTCATCTAGAAAGTGGCGGGAATTTCTGTCTAATAACTACAAAATTATTTATTGTCTTTAATATCACTTGGCATGATTGACTATTCCTATTTGAGTCTCTGACTAACCCTAAAATAACTTATGACCCCCCCCCCCCGCACAACCATCCAGGTTGTCGGATAAGGTGCATTGTTTTGCCCGGTAATAAATTATAGGAAACATGTGGTGGTAATTTATAGCATGAAAAATGTCTTAAGGTTAACATCCTTCTAAGAAGGGTAGATTTTTGGACAACTGGAAAACATTCAATTTTGAATTCAACATTGAGTCAAGAAAACCAGTTTTCTTAATGCACGGTACAAATTATTAATATTTCTGTTTTCATTAGTCTTCCCTCAAAGCACTATTGAGTGTGGGTTTGAGTGGTGGAAAAAAAAAAGTGCATTTCACAGGTGTCACTCAGTTTAAAAATGAATGAAAATATGCCCAATTAGGTTGCTCTTAATGCTTTGCTAAAATATTACATCACTGTAAGCATCGCAGCAATGAGGAAACTCAAGGAGATGCATCCCAATCTTAAACGTCATTAGGTATTGATTGAAAATTCTGAGTGCGGGTATGTCATGCCTGTGATCAGTCCATGATGCTCTTCTCAGATGAGATCCAAATTCCATGTGCGCCTGTTTAGGTTATAAAAATAAATTGTATAGATGGCACTTGCCAGTTGTGTCACAATGCTTAGCACTGCTAAGCTGTCAACAGGACAGTGTGAGCACTTTGGAAAGAAACTCCCAGCAGGGTTTTCCGGTCTGCTACACACACACACACACTCACGCACTTTTTTTTTTCCTTTGGGATGGTCATTGAAGCTCCATGTCCGCAACAACTTATTTGTGCTTCTTCACACTACATTTGAAAGAGGTAAAGCACATAAACGTACAAATACAGAAAGAAAACAGAAGCGATATAAATAAATGTTTTTGAAAATAGCAAAAGCAGTTTGTTTACAAGCATGTTAACTTGACATGGGCACAATGGGAGTGTTGAAAACGAGAGCAGCAGGGAAATACTTAAGCTAAAATCCCCTCATGTGACTGAAATGTTTTTAATCAAGAGCTCCAACCAGTTTGATCTGGAATAATCCAAAGTGAACACCTTCTATCCTTTTTTTTTTTTCCCACAAATATTATCTTAATGTCATGATTCATGGATATCTCTGATTCAAGGTTTTGCTAAGCTTTCTGCATTTATATAATGACTCATTTAATGAGTCACATTGGGTGTTAAGATTGTGACATACTTTCTCCAACTTACAAGATTGTGTCTGAAACGTGTTTCCTGTGTCTGCTCCCAGCAACTGAATTAACTTGTGTGCTTGTTTCACAAGGACCAATAAACCTCCAACAATATACAGAAGCCACTAACACTTCATGTTGCCACTACCAAAGAAAATAAAGTCTTCAAAGTAGTTAGAATAATGATCTCGTAAAAATGGGAGTTGTCTTTTTTTAAATTCCATTTCCATCCAACAGTTCTTACTCATCTTTTGGGGGTAAAAATAGTCTCTGATTTATGCCCATATTTTTTATTTCCTCTTTGCACATTATTCTCTCAACAGCTCTTTTTGAAGAGGGTTCCAAAACAGCAACAAAAAAACAAAGCCAAGGATCAGCAAACTATGCAGAAATAATCATTTGATGCAATAGGTGTCAAACACAAGGCCCGGGGGCCCAGATACGGCCCGCCACGCCATTTTACATGGCCCTCAAAGACAAATTATGCATCAACTTCATGTGTCAATACAAAAATTGCCAATTGTGTTTGCTAGCTTTTATTAATATCTGAACAGTTTTACTCATCTTTGATTTCAAAACTAGTTATTCACAGTTTGTTGTATATAGCCTATATATAAGGCGTTGACAATCAAGTTAAACTAAGCATTCATTACAATGGGAGTTTTGATCAGTCAGATAATTTAATTTAATAATTCTTACATATTGATGTAATGTCTTTTTTTTTTCCAGCGTAGGCTACACTTGAGGATGGGCGATTGGAGCGCTCTTGGCCGTTTGTTGGATAAGGTCCAGGCCTACTCCACTGCCGGGGGGAAGGTGTGGCTCTCTGTCCTCTTCATCTTCAGAATCCTGGTCCTGGGCACGGCAGTAGAATCCGCCTGGGGAGATGAGCAGTCTGCTTTCAAATGTAACACCCAACAACCTGGTTGCGAGAACGTCTGCTATGACAAATCCTTCCCCATCTCCCACGTCAGATTCTGGGTCCTCCAGATTATCTTCGTGTCAACCCCGACCCTACTTTATCTGGCTCATGTCTTTTACCTGAACAGGAAGGAACAGAAATTGAACAGGAAAGAGGAAGAGCTGAAAGTTGTACAGAATGACGGAGGAGATGTTGACCTCCCGCTGAAGAAAATCGAAATGAAAAAGCACAAGTACGGCATTGATGAGCATGGCAAAGTAAAGATGAAGGGGGCGCTGCTGAGAACCTACATCGTCAGCATTTTTTTCAAGTCCCTCTTTGAGGTGGGCTTTCTTGTGATCCAGTGGTACATATACGGCTTCACCCTGTCGGCGGTCTACACTTGCGAGAGAGATCCATGCCCGCATAGGGTGGACTGTTTCCTGTCACGTCCCACGGAAAAGACCGTCTTCATTATCTTCATGCTAGTGGTTTCTCTGGTGTCCTTGCTTCTCAACGTCATTGAGCTCTTCTATGTGTTTTTCAAGAGGATCAAAGATCGTGTGAAGGGCCAACAGCAACCCACTCTCTATGCTAGTGGGGGCACTTTGAGCCCGACCCCCAAGGATCTCTCCACGACCAAGTATGCTTACTATAACGGCTGCTCTTCCCCTACTGCCCCACTCTCACCCATGTCTCCTCCAGGTTACAAATTGGCCACAGGAGAGAGGGGTACAGGGTCTTGTCGTAATTTTAACAAGCAGGCCCATGAACAGAACTGGGCCAACTATTCCACGGAGCAGAACCGCCTTGGCCAGATTGGAGGAGGAGGGAGCACTATTTCAAACTCCCATGCACAAGCCTTTGACTTCCCCGACGATACCCACGAGCATAAGAAACTGCCCTTATCAGCCGGACACGAAATGCAGCCTCTGCCCTTGATGGACGCTCGGCCCTGCAGCCGGGCCAGCAGTCGGATGAGTAGCCGGGCCAGGCCAGATGATCTAGACGTTTAAACCTGGCTGGCAGCCTGAGAATCAGGAAACGATCACTTAGGTTTAAGCAGAAGCTGGGCCTAACCTCAGTTACTGTTTTTGTCGTAGAGACTCTTGGGCTACGTTGACACTGCCCAATGTCCATCGCCAGAAATGACCAGTTTATGATTCAAGTTTCAAGTGGGATTGAATTAAAGCCAAACTTTAAAACAACTGTCACTCAAATCAAGTTTGCAGATTCACAGATGATGTCAGTTACATCTCTGATTTAAATCCAAATATGCCCAGGTCGCATTTGACAAAAAAAAAAAAAATCGGAATTCTTCACTGCAAGAAACAACCAGATACACATGGGCAAAATAAAAAATCGGAATTGAGCTCCAGTGTGAACGTAGCCCAAGTTTGTCAAGAGACATTCAAACCTGTATGTAACACTGATAAAAGGTACAAGTTGAAAATAGTTTTTGAGGACTTTCCATTTACCTATAGGGCCTATCACCTAACCAAGCCTTAACAAAGCACACCCTTAGAAGTAGGGGAAAGGCAGAGGTGATCCTGAGATGCAGTCACTCAAGAACAGTTGAACACGGAGATTTGTTTGATTTTATGTTCAATAAACATCATTTTATATAGGGTCAGCCATGTTTCCACCAAGCAGGACAGTTCAGTTTGATTCACTGCGGTATGCTCTAGTAGAGGCGGCCATTTTGTGGATGAAGGTCTTTGTAATTGTCCCTAAACGGGTCAAGTACCAACCGTTTTGGCACACTAACATAGAAGTCTGCCAAAGATAGGTGATATATCATTTCAGTTTTTATAAAGTCATGTTAGTTATTCCTCATATATTCATTGTCATTCCCAAAACTTGCAACATTTCTGGTGGTGCATGAAGTACACATTAAACAGCCTAATAAACAATTTCAGGATACCAGGTTGGATACAAGGTGGTTATTTACTACCAAGCATTTCATGTACCGTATTTTCCGCACTATAAGGCGCACCTAAAAACCTCCAATTTTCGCAAAAGCCGACAGTGCGCCTTATAATCAGGTGCGCCTTATATATGGACCAATATTGAGCCACTACAGCAGGCGTGTCCAAATATATGGATTTATATATGGACAAAGTTTAAAATGGGCCATTCATTGAAAGTGCGCCTTATAATCCGGTGCGCATTATAGTGCGGAAAATACGGTAGTTCTAATTTAGGTAGTTGTAAATGTACCAACGGTTTTGCTTGGTGGACTCGCATTTCTAAGAATTCTAAGGTGACTATTTTATTACTGGAAATTGATTAAGCCTCAAAATGTTTTCCAATTATGAGATAAGAGTTGAAATGTGAACATTTAAAAAAAAAAAGCCCATTGAGTGCTGTGTCTTTCCAATGACAATTTTTTTTAATGTTAACCACTTTGCAAAAAAAGGCAAAACAAGGCTTTTGGGAGTTTGCTGAGTATTTATTGCTTGAGTTATGATGGAAATCCACTACTCCAATTACGAATTGACTACTATTCAGTACATCTTATATAATTTTCATTTTTTTTAAACTCCCTACAACATGTATATTTATTGGCCGTTTCTACAGTCACAGTCACAAAACATCCAGACTGACTGATGTAGTCAGTCTGGATGTTTTTTTCCTGATAAACTTTGAATTTATGTGATGTTTCATTCTGTGGGTTTATTTGTATGTTTTTTTTTTTTTTAAAAGGAGCGTGTTAGTGGCAAAATTGATGCATCAGGCTGTCGTAACACAGCAATGTATTGGTTGGTGAAATCATTGCTGCCTTTTTCATATTTGTGGGAAGTTGGGAGACAACCGAAAGATTTTTTTTTCTTATTCATTTGAGTGAATGATCTCGTTAGCGGATTTGTTTCCAATTCGATGTCAGCGTTGCTGCTTGAGAAATAGTTACTTAGTACTGTAAATCATGCTAACTGACACAATGAAAATGTGAGTTTTTAGAAGACTTCTTCTAGATCTGGACTAATATTTAGTCAGTTATATTAAAATATATGCCAATGTAGCTCCTCAACTACAAAACATTAGAATCAATCTCAATTTGCTCTTTCAAAATGAGTCGTTGTGTTGGTACTTACATGGATCTTTCAGCTACAATGGCATTTGCACTGTGATCTAGTAGGTGATAACTATGTTAATATGATGCACCCACAACGTGAGAAGAGTTTTCTGATACTGTATAAATGTTGCTAATTTATTTTGTAACAAAATAAAAACACTAAGGTGCGTGATATGAAGCATCCAACTGCTGGTTTAATTGTTATGGGCCAAATGTTAATATTTCACTGACAAAGCGGGAAAAATAGTCATTTGTTATAGTAGTTCCGACAGTGCTAATCTATGTACAGTGCAAAGTGCATGATAGCAATGCAAACATTCATTGTATCTGTGAAAACTATTTTAACCAATAAATGTTTCTTCATTCTTAATAATCTGATTGACTGGTTTATTGATTATTTTGCTGTCTAAAACTTGTTCTGGCTGACACGTGATGCTCGTCAAGTTAATCTTAATCACATCCAATAATTTGTTGTATACATTTTGTACTGGGTATGTATAACACTAATAATAATAATGCATTATATGAATTGATTTCTACAATGATTTAAAGGGTTTGATGCACACTGATGTCATATCAGTGAATGAAATATGATGAATTACAACAACGCGTAATGGGAATCGGGTTACATCACTCGCGCCACAACTTAGACCTGGTTTCACCTGGTCTAAAGTGTACTCTACTTTCTGTTACCAAATCGTCAGGTATGACGGGAACGTGGAATAGAAATCATCCTCGGTCCCCCGGAACACCGAGCGAGGCGCAGTGCAATCTGCCAAATTCCCAAAAAGCACACCTGTGCTTTGTCTATGGAAATTTGTAGGACCCATGCATGTAAGCGCTTCTTTTGATCGGGTCAACCACGCCATTCTTTCAAACAGAATAAAATATTTGGCTAGCTATCCTGCACATAAATACGTTTCATCCTACATGATACTATATTTCAAAGTTTGTTTACTTTCATCTGGAGTCTGCTTTTTTTAGGATCCACATTCACAGCTTGCTGTTTGTTACAGAAAATGGATTTGTGGAATTCAAGAAAGCAGAATGAGAACACCATTTTTCATTATACTCTGCATGTCATCAGCATTTTAAATTCATTTTATGTCTCCTGTTGTGTAAAAACATACTTTTGGGAATGCATGAACAAAACCTGAAGTCAGGGTCAGGTATGCGTTTTTAAATTGAAGTGAAACTGCAGACTGGTCTTTCATTTGACGTCATTGACTTAATTTCTTTCCGTTCACTGGCACATACTTTATGCTAGTCTGCTCTTGTTCCATTTCATTAAATAGAACAACTCACTGTCAACAGCAGTTAACGCTTTGTTCTATTTATAATATATTTCACATGCCCACTTTGAAAATACTTTATTCCTTTGTGTTGACACTCTTCCTCCATTACCAACGTAATGTTGCGCCATAATGTAGAAGAATATGCACTAAATATTAACAATACAAAATTTATCTTGACATATGTATTAACCACATCTCTCAACAATTTGTTTTTTTTTTCTCTTTCTTAGTTAACTACTGACATTAATGGAGAATTGCATCATGTCCTTAAAACAGAGAAAACCATCCAACTAATGCTGGCATGGTTGCCGAACACCACATAAACCAAATCATGATCCACAAAAAAGGAGTGCAATAAGGTTCCAGGTATTCAGCGCTGAGCTTTACTCGAGCTTTGATAAAAGCTTCCGAGAGATGTAGTTAAATTTCATAACAAGAAAGGACACAGCTCTTTTTCACTTTTCCAAGTTCCCCATTTAATCTTTCCATCGCACTAAATCAAACCACATGTTGTACAGACTGTAGCCACAGCATGAAGACCACATGTGTCAGAGTTAAAAACGTAGGGGAGCAAATGGGAGTTGTAAACTTCCATTAATAATATCTTCAGATTGATTTACAGTGAATTTGACACACAGACAACAGAACTAGACATGTTAATTTTGATCTTTCATTCAGGAAAGAAACTTCACTTCTTTAACCATGCAAACATTTCTAAAATGGTAAAAATGTTCTTTTGTTTCATTTGAAACATTTAAAAAAAATGTATAGTCAGTGTGACAAAGCAAATAAGGAACCAACTAATTCCATCATTCTCACAGATATTCCCAGAAACAAATTGGAAGCTGTCCAAGCTCTCCAATAAATCAAAGACTGAGTACTAATGTTGATTTCTGCACAGTCATCCCAACGAGGTCGCCAAGCAATAGATATGTTCCAGGAAGTCTCGGTGTCAGCCCAAAATAGTCTTTCCGGGGTTAAAATATCACATTAAAATGTGATGCATTAGTGAAGTTCATGAATGAAACAAAATAAATTTAAAAAAAATGATGTGGCGGGCAGTATCTGGCCCCCGGGCCTTGAGTTTGACACCTATGGCCTCGACAGTTTCAAATTTCTTTGCAGTCTGGATTAATGTGAGGTGGGAATTTCTGTGCACAGCTACCAAGACAAAATGAGGATAGGAAAATCTATTTGCAGGGAAATATTGATTACTTGATATTAAGTGTAATTTAAAGGTTTTGTCATTTGTACTCCCGCAGTTCTAGCTAGTGTATACAATGTTCATGCATGAAACCGGTCCTTAATACAAAAAAGATTTAGGGACCATTGCTATGGAGCTTCCCCACCATTTTTGTTGCACCTTCAGTTGCGTGACAGTTGCGGAATACATAAAATCATGACTAAGAATCCGAATGAGAGAAGTATTGTAATAAATTAGATGAGCTGTTACGCCACCCTGTGACATAAGCCAGTTGGCATTTAGTCATGACCAGTAGCGGCTGCCATGGTCTCATTTCTTTGTTGTCACATTGGATTTTTGTCATCACTGACCATGTTGCGCAATTAATGATCTGATTACGGGATGATTTTTTGCAGTGTAAAAGTGGGCAACTTTTTATGAATGCCCGCTTGATCGAGTCTCTGATGCAACTCATTGAAGGCACAAGATTGAGGGGACGTTACCTGAAATATATTTGAATCTGTCTTTTTTATTAAAAAAAAACCAGCGTTGGACTGCCTAAAAAAGTCGTGACTAACTGCAAGACTGTATTTCTGTGTTAAATGTTCAGTACGTGCCTATATGTGAATTTTCTATATCTTCCAAAGGTCCCTTTTACAAATCAGTGTGCTTTACCACCTCTGCCTGAAAGGAGACTATTTCTCTCAATGGTTTTATCATTTTCAGCCACTCACATTTCTACATTTCATCATGTTTGACAAATACTGAAACATGATAGTAAATGCGCTATGTTTATTTGATAACCATACAAATGTAGCTTTGTTTGCAGCTTGGAAAGAACACGCTAACAGTATTTGGATGTTTCATTTTTAGGGCAAATGTCAGCAGAATATTTGAACGTGCACCACATTTGAGGGGTCACTGCATTTGCGAACCAATCATTTTGCATTTTCTTTTTTTTTTTTGACGCAATAGACAGGACTGATGAATTTTGTGTTGTTTGTAAACTGATTCGCCAAATTGTTTTGAAAAAATGTGTAGTTATAATATAATAGTTTTCAATTTTGGTTGTTTTGATATCATTTTGAGATTTTTTTTTTATTCTGTTTTTATAACATTTTTAGTTTTTTATTCAGTTATCTCTGCTTTATTGTCAGCATAATATACATAGTACACCTCCTCACACTATTTATTGCACGACAAAAAGCTGCTCCATGTAGCTGCACAGAGCAGAATGAGTCAAATATCCAGGTGCAAACGTTAGTAAATCTTAATCTCGGACATGAGAACCGCAACCATGCTATTTATTCTGAAAATAAACTTAATCAAGGTTGAACTGACAAGTTTATGTGACTTTTGAATTTGTGAACGTTATTGCAAAAAAAAGCGTGAACTGCATGCTCCATGGATTACAAATCTGGACTCAGCAAGAGGCTCGGACATCTATCAGCGAAAGAAAGGCTTTCAGTAGGAGGCACGGAGGCCTCCTGCATACTGTCTCCTCAGTAACCATCTCCAAACACACCAGACTTAGCAAGGAAAGGCAATTGAACTTAGAATATGTGTGCTCATTTGTTTTGTTTGTGCCAATATCAGTGTTAATGTGTATTATTATCAACTTTATTATTAAGACTTCATAACTTTTCACATGCCATATTAAAAAAATTCTTTACTGCTTTGAATTTCCTTGAATCTGTATTTATTGTATTTTATAATATTATTTATTATCATTTATAATGTGTTTCAAAACTAGGCTTTGCCAATTGCAAAGTCACTCTGTTTTCATAGAAAACACACAATGACACCGCGAGCTGTGTTTGTAATTCCGAGTTGAGTCTGCAGAGGAAATGAGCAAGTGGTAAACTGGCAACTAAATACTTGGGGTGAAAAGCAGAAAGAGACACTTAAGGAGGAGAATTCCTTGAGCTGCGTGAGTGGTTACTTCTTCAATAACAGAAGATGTGTTCCAAGAAACATGGCACAGAAAGACTGAATGTTAACGGAGCACGTTTAACACGCATGTTGTGGCTACCTTAACATTTGGTAGTGAAGCAACTAATTCTTTGGCTGAAATAAGTGACGCATGGAGAGAATGATGTTTATGCGTCGTCTGAGAAAGCACAATTGAAGTTTCCATGTGGTTGCCAAGAGTGTCCACAAAGAGAAACATAATAGTTACACGAAGAAGTTCCACCTTAATTGCTCCACTATTTTTCACTTCACCGCATGGTGTGTGTATATTTTGCCATAATAACCAGAAATTAATAAATTAAAATCTATTAACCAATCAGGAGTCAGACAGGGCATGTTTTGATTGGCTGTTTGCTATCTAGTAGGTGAGAATGTTGGTTATCTTTGTAAATGTTTTGTTGAGAAAGAACAAAAAAGGAACGTCTTGTCACAATTAGATGGAGAATCGTTTTATCTCTAGGGTCTGGCAATGAAAATGTTTTTGAGACATTCCGTTTTTGTCAGGTGCCGCATGGGATAGATGTCAAATTTATTTTGGTTGCAATATTTTTATAATAAAGAAACAATTCCACATTTGCTCATGTTATTACCTTGTGTGTCCAAATACTTTTGTCCATATGGTGTAGCTCTTTTTTTTTTAATCTTATTTGGTGAGACAGAGAAAACAACATGGCTTTGAACAAGGTTAAGAGTTGAGTTGTATGGCGTCAATGACTGAGACTGTTGAAAAGTGATTGTTTAGACCTGAGGCAATTTAGTTTCCTAGTTATCACGATTCTCGGTCTTAAATACCTTGTGAACTTCTTTGGAGTTTCCAGGCAATGCAGTCAGCATGAAGCAGAAACAACGACATTATCCCTTATATAGTTTAAGTGTTTTTGGCTGTTGACTGTGTTCCTCCACCACACACGCACGCACACTTCAAAGTCTCAAAGGTTTTAGCATCTTATCTAAACCTCTGTTTTCAAGTCAACAAAGAGTCTTGTGTTCCCTAAGCCGACCCAAATCATTTGATTAATTTAGCATCGCCAGAGTCAATATTGATAAAAATGCAGCCATATATTTTCCTTCACAATAAAAGTGTAATAATTATTCAATAAAACTTAATTCACACATTACTGAAACGATCAAGGTTTTTGTAAGTCAAATCAAATATTTTTAATACTTAAATTGCTAAAGTTACTCAACTTAAATAAATCATTGCAATTTGTTTCCTCAAACCTTTTGAGTTGAATTCGTTGTGTTGTTTTCATCCTTGGCCAGGAGGTCGAATGCAGATGTGGACCAGTGCAAAATCTGTAATAATAATAATAATTCATTAGATGTGTCCGGAAAGCATCATTGACAACAAAAGTGAATGTCATGGTTGCTTCAGTACCTGGCAAATGTTCTTGGCACGTTTGACATTTCCAGTCCAGATGTTGGTTCAATGCTTTATAACAAGAAAGGAATACTTTATTTAAACAAGTGAGGATAAATACATTTAGTTTGACATTTTATATCATTGCAACAAAAATCAAATGCCCACTATTCCCAAGCAAGACAACAAAAACAGCCTTCATGAGATACAAGTCTTTACTTCACATTTTTCCACTTTACTGGCTTGAAGAGAAACAAATTGCACCTCATTTGGGTGAGCCGGGTATTTTTAACTGCTTTTGGCTGGCAGAGCTGCAGCACAATCAATTGCACGCTCGACAACAGTACTGACTCGGCAGAAAATACTCGTTCATGTGCACGGCAACGTCCGCACACGCTGAGTACAGCATCCAGTGGTTTTTACGCAAGAAACCTGCACCTCTTACTCTGTGTGGCCTCGCTTGACTCTGCCCAACAAGACTGAGTCAGTGAGATGCTACACAGCTGTAAACTGAAAGACTGAGCATGGGATGGCAAGTTAACGCACAGATGCATTTTTGTTTGAATTCTTATTTAAAAAAAAAAAAATCTTCTCGCAGCTGCAGCTGAAACTTTCACAATATCCCTTATTTGTGGAGAGAAAGCTCAAAAGTAACTTTGATTCCACTTCTAAGCATGTGTGGGCTTTCAAAGAACTGCTCCATCTGTTTGGTGTGTGTGTGTGTGTGTGCGTATGTGTGTGTGATAATGTCCTATTTCTAATAGTGGATGGATGGATGGATGGCTGGCTGGCTGGATGGATGGATGGATGGATGGATGGATGGATGGATGGATGGATGGATGGGCAAAAAATAGGATTTAGTTTTTATGCAGACATCTTCGGCAAAGACTACCGTTTTTTCGGACTATAAGGTGCACCGAACTGTAAGGCGCACCTTCAATGAATGGCCCATTTTAAAACTTTGTCCTTATATAAGGCGCACCGGACTATAAGGCGCCCCATTAATGCATCATGTCAGATTTTTAATCCAAATCAAATCATTCTCCATTTCATCTTTTTTATCTCAACTTCAGACGTAACAAATTATTTTATAATCACAAAATAATGATCCATAGTCTTTTTGATTCATGATTCATAGTCTTCAGTGGGCCACTTATGATTGATTTCATGACACAATGCTTTGGGCCAGTTTAAATTTAGGAATTTGGTCCATATATGAGGTGCACCGGAGACTATAAGGCGCACTGTCGGCTTTTGAGAAAAGTTTAGGGTTTTAGGTGCGCCTTATAGTCCGGAAAACACGGTAATTTCACAAATTATCCCCCTTTTCCGGTCTGCAAAGACCGAATATTAAATTACTAACAGTGCTCGGATTTGACAACTCACCGTTACTATGCGCTTTCCTTTTAAAAGCCCCGAGGCCTCGCAACTCAGTCAATACAACATGCCTCGGAACGGCTGCGGTATCAAGAAGTATTCATTGTGGTTATTTGCTAATACAAAGTCAGCCATAGGTCTGGACTTGTGTTGAACCCGCCTGATCTGGTATTATCGGAACAATTCGGAGATGCCATTCCAAAGATGCAGTTATTCTAGTAAATTTTACACTTTCTTACACAATAGATGGCTTATTCATGCAGACAGTCTCTCTCTGTCTCGCTCTCTCAGTCTCTCTCAGCATCATTTCAGTATACCAAATTTTGCCATTCACTGCAAAACAACTGTTACTGATTGAAGTGTACATAAAAAGTGGAAATCATCCACATTAGTCTTTTCACTGAGGCAGTTTACTCTGTTGTTCACTGCATTCAGGCCTCCAGCAGTGTGGGGCTGAGGTCTTTGAGTGCAACATTCCCACACACATTTAAGCCGACCTCTGGCTTTCCTGCAGAGACATTGTGCTGACAAATCATTTACAACTTTATTCTTGTATAAAGTATTTTGCCGTTATTGGGTTGGATTCATGTTGTGAAGCTGTTTTATTTATTCATTAAATATGTACAGTCAATCTTGTATCTCTTTACACCAGCGGTGTCAAAGTTATTTTTGTTGCGGGCCGCATCATAGTCATGGTTTCCTTCGAAATTGCCAACCCAAATAAATGTCTGAATGTCTCAAATTATATATAGTGTACGGTACTCAACAAACTAGTGAATGACTAGATGAATAACTCGTTTTCAAAACAGAGACTAAGAAAAACTGTTAACATATTTTAAAAATATGAATGGTAATAAAAATTGCTAGCAATTGATCTAATTTTTAAAGGTGAAAACAATTAGTAATTTAAATATTGACATATGAATTTGATGCACAATTTGTCTTCACGGGCCACATAAAATGATGTGGCGGGCCGTATCTGGCCCCCCCCCGGGCCTTGAGTTTGACACGTGCTTTACACTACCTTTTGTTTCGATGTTTCCAATTAAATATTTCACCTGAAGAAGCATTTGCAGGAATATTTGGAAAATATGAATCAATAACATGAATCTCATTAAATATGTTGTCCTTGTAGTATTGGTTGAAAAGGATTTCCAATTGTGTTCTGTTTTTATGATGTTCACACTGTAATTAGTTTTGAGTGCCGTTAGTTCTTCAGTTTCTCTTCCGTTTCCAGTTTGTTGTTTGTTCTTTTTATTCGCACATTATTATGATCCGTTTCCTGATACAAAACTATCAGCGTACAAGCGTTTGTCCTTTGTTTACGTAATACACAAAGCTCTTCAGTTTCCTGCCTTTCGGAGTTTATTGTGTTTCAGTCCACCACCTGCCTCTAAATAAAAGCATCCCTCATGTTTGAAAAATAAGAAGGGTCACTAAGAGTGTAGGGATGATTTCTTGGTCAATGCCAATTAACAATTCTCCATACGTATTTTAAAACATTGTTATTTTAATGTGTTGTCCAAATGAAAAATCTGAAAATTGTTTCGAACCAAACGAGGGTCTTCCTGTTCTCTTTGAGAGAAGTGTTTCCCAGTTTGAGCACAAAGAAACAAGACCAGCTGACCAGCAGACTTCAAGTCTTGGCCTGAAGAAAACAAAACAAAACAAAATTGGCACACAGTCCAAAGCCTTGTGCTGGCAGAGTTTGAATAATGAGGAGCTATTCACCAACGCAGTGGATTGTACACCCCAACTTTCCGCTGTTTTTTTCCCCACAACAGAGAAACTTTTGAAGAGGTATTTAACTTGTGATTCTGACCACTAGATTCTTCTTCCGTACTGATCAAGGCAAAAAGACTTCTTCCACAGTCCTCTCAAAGCGAGCAAAACAATACCATCCATCAGATCAAACAGTACCGACCAGCAAAATCAATATCTGACGCTCCTACATTTGATCAAAAATCTAAACTGCATTTGGTACGAGTTGTCTGTCTTGTCTCGACACTAATTTTCAAAACTATCTGTGCTGAATCCAGTTTGAATGGTTGCTTGCTCCAAGAGAAGCTTATCCATGTTTATATCTCCAGTAGACTTGATTATTGTAAAAGTCTTCTGACTGGACATTTGTAGAAGAGCCCTGACATAGCTGAACCTTACGTTTTGACCACAACAAAGACTCTGGTCAATTAGAGGAGCCCAGAGTTTAAAACAAAAATTTGGCTGTTATACTGGACGCAAATAGAATAAACCACCCACAGAACTTAGAACGAAAAGTTCGTACTTTTACAGAATCCAGAAGAATTCAAGGGAAGAGTGTTGGATAGGGCTTGAGGAGCGTCACTGGAAACACACCGTTAATGAGTGAAGGTATTTAGAAAGATATTGTCATCAGAGTGCAAAGGGATATCATGACCATGTCACAGTGACACATACACATGACCCAGGATAAACCCTTAAGTCATTCAACATTCTCGGAAGCAATCTTCCACAGGGAGATAAATACGTCATTCTGATAAATAAACATGTACACAAAACAGTGAAAGTGCGGCTCTTGACCAAATAGCACATTATTCTTTCTTACTCTCTCTGGAGCACAAAACAAGCAATTAGTCAGAGACTTAAAAAAGCTATTATAAAACAAACACTAGTCATTTTTTATTTCATTAAGAGACACTGAAATAATTCATTTCCTATTAAAGACGACCCCCATCAACCTGATTCGATAACCATACTGTATTTTCCGCACTATAAGGCGCACCTAAAAACCTCCAATTTTCTCAAAAACCGACAGTGCGCCTTATAATCAGGTGCGCCTTATATATGGACCAATATTGAGCCACTACAGCAGGCGTGTCCAAAGTCCGGCCCGCGGGCTAAATGTATATATTTTACATATGGAAAAAATTTAAAAATGGGCCATTCATTGAAGGTGCGCCTTATAATCCGGTGCACCTTATATATGGACAAAGTTTTAAAACGGGCCATTCATTGAAGGTGCGCCTTATAATCCGGTGCGCCTTAGTGTGGAAAATACGGTACTTGTCATTGATTGGTCAATTAGGTAGACAAGGAGTGTTGGTTGGATCCCGCAAATATTCTTAGTGATCTGAAAAAAAAAATCAAAAAAAGGATGCAGGATGTGACATCCATTCCTCTTAATGCCAAATGAGTTCGACGCAATGCACACACAATGTCAACATAGGAAGTATTCCCAGAGAACCCTGACAGGAAATGGACATATGACCATTAACCCATACGTGCTGTGTGTTTACACAAGCTCTGACAGCTCCGTCCTCCTCCACACAAATCGAGTGGAACTTTATAATTAAAGCCGCAAAGTGACATTAAAACATGCTTGAAAGTGCTTAATGTTGCGCAAAACTCCAAAATATTAGTTTTGGATTATATAAACCTTCAATGTCACATGTGTTGTCACCAAGATTGGTGACAACATATTTTAAAAGGTCCACCCATCCAATTATCATAATTTGAACTGTGGCTGTTAATTGCTAACAAAACATAAAAGGTGATGCAATGTTAATGTCATTTTTTTGGAGGCAATGCTGTTGGTTGTCTTGATTCCAAGAATGATTTCATGTGACTACAAAAAACGCAAAAGTAATTGTTTAATCTTTGCTTTGGGGATTTTTTTTCTAAATGTTATTCATCACTTCCAAGAATATTAGCTAACAACAAAAGCCCGTGTGGTCATCGACAATTTTTAGCCCAAACAGGTTGTCTGCAGAGAGTAATAATTCAATGTGTCTTGACTGTTTTGATTTAAAATTGGATTTAAGCCTTTTAAACAAACAACCTGTCATTAGAAAAGATCTTGGAAAATTTAAATCAAGTTAAGGTTTCACAGTACAGTGTCAAACCAGGATCAGGGCTTCGAAGTACGGTTTCAAACTAGGGTTTCATTTGAGGGTTGGGGTTTCAAACTAGGGCTAGGGTCCTAAAGTAGGGTTTCAAATTAGGGTCAGGTTTTTGAAGTACAGTTGCAAACTAATGTTTCATTTTAGGGTTGGGGTTTCAAACTAGGGCAAGGGTCTTGAAGAAGCGTTTCAAGCAAGCCTTAAGGTTCCAAAGTAGGGTTTCAACCTTGTGTTAGGGTTTTGAAATGGGGTTTCAAACTAGGGTCAGGGTTTCGAAGTATGGTTTCAAAATGGGGTTAAGGTTTTAAACTAGGGTTCAAATTAGGGTTAGTGTTTCGAAGTAGGAAGTAGTAACTGGGAAACTTGGGAAACTGTTGACAGTTCAATTAAAATCTGACCGCATGCAGTGAACTTTCAAAGAAAACAATGAATGATTGTTCGTGGCATTGAAATAAACGGATTGTTAAAAACATGACATTCATTTGACAAATAATTTCCTGGAATCTAACAACTGAGGGTGCACGCCTTGGGTGTGTTTAGAGTAGACCTTATGATGCTGGTGGAGACTCCTCAAGTGTTTTTTTAGGGCAGGTGACTGTGGAGCATGAGAGTGGAGCAAAAAATAATAATTTGTCCGTGTCAGATTATTGTTTCATGGGTTTGAAGTGAACAACTCCTATTATTGTTGCTACGGGAGGTTGAGGTGGATTGGGTCCGATTGAAGCCTGTTTTTTGAGATGATAGTGATCATACGGTGTTTCAGCTTCCTGGAAACCTGAGTGTAACGAGAGATAAAATATATTCTAGCATGAAGGAGACCACCAAGCCAGATTATCTGTTTTAACTAGTTAATGACTGTTATATACGGCTGTGGCTGTTTGCTAAGAAAGAGGTGTGTGCGTTTGTTACTATTTGTTAAATTGCCTGTACTACGCTTTGCCTTGCCTATGAGAAAAATAAATGCCGTCACGGGTAGCTAATCGGTGTAATTGCCATCTCAACTACCTTTACACACACAAATAAACATGCATACGATCAAATTGTGCCCTCTGTTGTTGCATGGTTGTGTGCAGACAGGCTTCATTAACTGAGAACAGAGAGTAGAACAACCACATGTTGTTTCCAAGCAGATATTTAGGATTTAAGGAAATCCATAAAAATAGACAAGTCCGAATTTGCCACTGTAGGACGCCATCCAAACTGTAAACACAATAGAAATACAATGTGTGCATTTTGACAGAAGATGACGTAAAACTACATTCTTGAGGTCAGAGAGGCAAATAACACTATGACAAAATGAAATAACTTTCACTCAACATAGGAGGTGATCTCTGACACCACCATTCAAACAATTACAATGTCCTGTCTCAATGGACAGCTCAACCACACCTTGACTCATGTCACCTTAATGACTCACATGATGATTAGCTTACTACATGACCTCAGTCACTCTTAAAGTATTAAAACCACCCAAATGGCATTAAACATCAGTCAGAGGCTCTAAAAAAGCTTTTTGGATGTCTTCAAGTAAAGCCCAGTTTCCCTTATACAGTGATCTCTCGCTACTTCGCGTTTCGTTTATCGCGGCTTCACTACATCGCGGATTTTTTTTCCAAAATTAAAAAAACATTTAAAAATCAAAAGAAATCGTCTAAATTGATGAAACATGTGTCTAACCTTTGGACAATGTAGTATTGCTCCAAAAGTTCGTTTACATTCCTTTAGAAGTCCGATTTCGCGTGTTAGCACGATCGCGAATTAGCATCTTTCCGCTAACTCGTTAGCCTGCCCAGTACTTCTTGTTGGTGACCGTACTTCGCGGATTTCACTTATCGCGAAAAAAAATTCCACCTTTCCTAATATAGTAATGCTCAGTTTTTTTTGTCAGTCAATCAAACTACTAAAAATGGTTTCCAATGTTGAACATAAAATGAAATGTCCTCAATAGCAACGCGAGACACATACGTGCAATGTTGTTTAGTCGTGTGGAACAAACAGCCTGGATGGTTGACCAACATCAGAGGAGTCAATGGCCTTCCTGGCTTCCCTCCAGACAGTAACAGAGAACTTCTCCTCTGACCTCCTGCGTGACATCCCAGAAGGACATCCTGAAGACGAACAATGGCAGAGAACAAAACTAGCCACCGGTTCCCAAGCCCCCACTCCCACTGGCATGAAGATATTCTGGTAACTCTAGACTGACCTCCTCTGATGGTGTTTTGCCAAAAAGTATATTCCGGTAGTTTCATTTTTGTGTGCCAAAAACATCAATACAAAAAAAACCCCAAAACATCTGTACCATTTTAGCACTGAGATCTCTGGATTTTTTCACTCATTGATTTTCTTTCAAGGAATGAATTACAGTGATCCCTCGCTACTTCACGTTTCATTTATCGCGGCTTCAGTACATCGCGGATTATTTTTCCAAATTAAAAAAACATTTAAAACTCCAAATAAAACTTCTAAATTGAGTAAACATGTGTCTAACCTTTAGGACAATGTAGTATTGCTCCAAATGTTCGTTTACATTCCTTAAGAAGTCAGTTTTCGCGTGTTAGCACGATCACGAATTAGCTTCTTTCCGCTAACTCGTTAGCCTGCCCAGTACTTCTTGTTGATGACCGTACTTCGCGGATTTCACTTATCGCGGGTGGTTTTTCGAACCAGTTATCCGCGATAAACGAGGGAGTACTGTACTCTACTTTCCAATTCTTCCCAGAACATTAAAGTACTTGTTGAACTGTTCCCTATTTTGCAGTTCAACACCTGTTGCTGCTCTGTCCCTCACAGAGATCTGGATTTGATGTACTCTCCCTCCTATTTATTTGACTTAACACATCTGCTAAACAGCAATGTTCAAGAAAGATCACACATTGTTAGTGCAGCTCTTTATCTATACCTCCCAGCAGCTTTCAGAGGGGCCTCTAATATGACAATAATAACAGTAAGGTGACTCCCTTCACTTTGACTTCGAAAAACAGCACAGTTAACGTTAAGCTTGTGCCCCCATGCTGCTGCGCCCACTGAGACAGCAGGTGTTGAGATCCTCATTCAAAACTAAAAAGATGTGGGAACAGACAACCAATACAGAAAAGTAAAGAAAATGGCGATTCATTAGATATGCTACCAAAATAACTAATTTTATGAGCTTTTACATCATCTTACAGTTTAGCACATTGATGTCAAACTCAAGGCCCGGGGGCCAGATGCGGCCCGAGAAGACAAATTTTGCATCGACTTTGTGTGATTACTAAAATTACAAATTGTCTTCACTTTTTAAAAATAGAGATATCACTAGCAATTTTTATCACCATTCATCTTTTTAAGCTATACAGTTTTCAATAGTCTCTGATATCAAAACTAGTTATAGTTATAGAAGACGTTGACAGTCATAATGGCCCTCCGAGGTAAACTATGACTTCAATGCGACCCGTGACTAAAATGAGTTTGACACCCCTTAGTGCAAAGGTGTCAAACTCATTTTTTGTTGCGGGCCACATCGGAGTTATGGATTCCCACATGGGGCCATTAATGACTTAAATAGAAATGAATGTGTGTGGATATTATCACATACATACAACAGAATTTTTCAATTTATTTTGAAATTGGGATTATAGCAAAATTGTTGCAATATCTCATTGTTATCAAAAGGAAAGACAAGTTAGAATTTTGGTATTTTAACAAGAAACACCGAGTTGACACTAATTTTGCGGGCCACATAAAATGATGTGGCGGGCCGAATCTGGCCCCCGGGCCTTGAGTTTGACACCTGTGTCTTAGTGGGATTACAATATAAGAAATGATTTCTTAACTGCTTTAAAACAAAGTGGCTACACTCCCATTTTCCTTATGTGTCATCTGCATTGTGGCGAACAATACTGGGAAGCAAATATAGTACATGAGCCGAGGGGCGGCAGGAAGGATAGAAGTTAATTTGCTTCCTCACTCGTCATGGTCTCCATGCTAGTATGGAGAGAGAGAGAGAGAGAGAGAGAGAGAGAGAGAGAGAGAGAGAGGCTGGCACTAACACGCTAGCTTCCTCATGTTTTCTCATCCGTAGGGTGGGAACGTACATGATGTCCACAAAAACACAACCACACCACAAACGTGTGCTATTTAACGATTTCGAAAGTGGCAATTCCCACCAATATGACGCCTCCTAACGTTTCATTGGTTGCGTGTGTCACACCGTGCGGTATTTGTGTTTGACTTAAATATTCCCTCACTATCTTTATTTGACTTAGTTCCAAGATTCCAGCCTCTCACACAATGACCACTGGGCCAACTGTTGCTAACAGACAAACCAATTGAATGACTTTTTCCACAACGTTGTCTCGTTTTCCATTTTGTGACATTGTTAACTTTGTGCTGTGATTATCAGTCACAAACTTTTTGTGATTATCAGTCACTAAATGTTTTAAGTTTAATGGGTTTGGCTTGAGAGGGAAAGATACTGAGCCAACACTTTATAGAACCTCATTTTATTGCAATTACAAGAGTTCATGAAGTAATGGGCTTGCTCACGAGTTCATGAGGTTCATGGAGATTCTGTTTGACCTAGAAAACGGATCAACATTTGTGTTCATTTTATGACATGGTTTCACGCAAATGCTCGGCGTGTAGTCATTCCCAAACTTAAAGAGTTGGACGGGGCGCCGTATAAAAATCTGAAAATCATCTAACTTCCACCACACAACCTGGAATCAGTAATTCCCAAATACTTTAAGTGCAGAAACGTCAATGTTGTCTACTCGAATAAAATGATCACAACTTTTTATGCACCAAACTAACCAAACCACAGTTTAACCCTTTTGGAAATTTATATTTGATTACTCATGTTCTGGTATCAATGAGTTTGTATGACTATTGGTGACGAATTTTAATAACTGCCTGTCACCCCTTTTGGTGTTGCAGGAGTATTTTGACTGAGCGCAAAAGAATGTGCTGATCGACCAAGGCTACAGGGATTCATCATAATAACAGTCACATTCCTCTTGGCTACTGACCAGTAAGGAATGGAATGCAATTAGCACCTATTAGAGAGAGCTGCCTAGAGGAGACCTGTCAGGCTCACTGGCATGACCCTAACTCAATGCTCAGAACTTACCAGGACACTCAATCATACCCACAGCTTTGCTACATCATTGGGTTACTCCTCCAATGTAGTAATTGTCAGTTAATGACTCAGCTTTATTGGTTCTAGTCATGTTAGACTAATTTCATAAATGGTTATGTATCGGGACATATTAGCAGCATTGCTGATGCAATCCTGTCTCTATAAGTCTATTTTAACTTTGACAGGACCTTGACCTTGAGATGATCAAATGGGGCCAAAATTTTACTGTTGATGGTTCTTGTGTACTTTTGCCGAGATTGGCCGCTGTTCACATCCCAGCATACATTGCGACATCCAGTACTGAATTTTCATCTATATTCAGGTCGTTAAATTATCATTTAAAGGTATTTATGTTACCATAGTTTGTTGATTAAATTTGTCTTCCTTTCATGGAGATTAAACGTCAGGAATGCTATTAAGTTGGATCTGCCATCTAGTGGTGAACATTATAATTACAACTGAAAACTGAAGTGATAGAAGCATTTTTGAGGGGATTGTCCGCTATATGCGACCCAACATTTTTTTACATGATTGTTAAAATATGACTTGACTGAATAGTAAATGTTTTATGATGGCCATTAAGACCCAGGAATATTTATGTACTACTATTTTAGGTATTTTAAATGGCAATGGCTGTCTCATACTCAAAACACCATTTAGTAAAGATGCTGCTGAAAAACATGCGCAGTTTGTGGAGTCACTGACTTCCCATCATCTGCCTTCCATTATGGAATCAGAATAAATGTAGTTGGTAATGGAATTTTCCCGAAATAATCATGTGCTTTTCAGTACAAAAGTTCATTAGCTTTAACAGTCTGTTGAATGTTAGTTTAATTCCTACCAAATTTGCCAGTGAAGTAAAACTGAAAAAAAGTATATTCTTTGCCACAACAGCAACAAAACTAAGTTGATAAAAAAAATGGAAGTGTTTACTAAACGAAGCTACGGCTAGCATATTGGTTTAGATCATTTAAAATCAGTAGCATTCTTGTTCCAGTTCAGAACAGTTCCGAATTCCAGAAAATTTTAAGTTCTACGGAAAATATGTTCCATCAAACGAACAAGATGCATTTTAAGTGATTAAGACTTTAAAAGCACACTTTTGAGATATGCAGTTAAACTAACAACGCAGCTACATTCGTTTTACAGTATTGTATACACACAAACGGACACACACACACACACAATATACACCGGCATATCTGAAGGCAGAATGAGTAGTAAATGTGACAGTGCACAGAGTTGTTAAAGAAATTAGTTAATCTTCAGGCAGGGGTCACTCAGTCACCTGTAAAGACATTAAATGATGCTCAAAACAAAGAGGCCGCTGATAAGGATTAGTTAGTGTCAGGCTGGCAAGCAATGGAAAGCTGATAATGTGTCTATGTATGTCGAGCCTGTTACTGTAACACAGACTTTCAGATTAGGCTAGCTAGAAGAACACAGGAACGGGAAATAAGTTTGACCTCCTTTTGGGAATTTCGAAAGGAGCTATTCCGGCAATCCCTTTGAGACGAACATTGTGATATTTAAATAAATATCTCGTGTCATTCATCTTCTTAGACTTATCCGAGGTTAGGTCACATGGGGGAAGCGGCCTAAGCAATACTTCCCTCTACCTAGCTACTTGGTCAAGCTTTTCCAGGGGGTTCACGACGTTAAAAAAAAATGACAACAATGGAAGTTCTTTTTAAAATTATTTTGTTTGACTTGTTTTCAAAACCATGTTTTTATCTTATTTTAAAATAACATTAACCATAATTTAATTTACTTCACATTTGAGTTGGAGCAAGTTTAGAGTCGTAGGCTTGATTAATTATTTTGTAAATTGAGAAAAAAAAATGAATGTGTGACAGTACTAATAAAAAAAGAACTTTTTATCAGACAGAAACCTGAATAACTCAAGTGACTCTCAACCACTGGCTCACTTGAGTGAGTGACTCAGAGTAACTCAAATATATAAAATGAACCTAGTTTATAGCAACACTACATTATTTTTTATTTTTTTTACAATTTGCTCAGAAGAAGAGAAAAAAGATCCAACCGTTATGTCCGGCAAATGTAAAAGGAAGTTTGTGCTTTGGCTTTGATTAATTGGCAATGTAATGTTTACCATTAGCCTTGTGGACCTCCGTGACCAAACACCAAATAGCCCATCTGATGTTATGCAACCATCGGCAACAAAAGCACCATGGAACTTTTATTTTGGATGTGCCTGGGAAAACGTGAAAAGAACACAGAGAAGCCTTGCGTCCATGCAGCCTCTTTAGGCCCCTTACTGACAGAGACCCAGCCAAAGTTGGAATGAAAAGCTCAAATTGCCTCACATTTAGAACAGCAAAGAGCCTTCAAACCCTTTTAAATCTCACAATCTTTCTGTTCACTTTTATGAAAAGGTAACACTGTGGACTTATTCGATTTAGGATAAAAAAAATGTATTCACTATATGTTTATTTATTCTTTGGGGAAAAGCTCAATTGAGCAATAATTTGATATAAACAGTGGTTAGCATTTATTGCTAGCAAGGCCTTCTCTGCTAGCCTTAAATCGACCTCGTTGACAAACTGCAGGAAGACTAATGATGCTGAAAGAAATAGTTCCATAACCTTATTTTGTCACATTAGAGAATGCCATTTTTCAAAAATCAATGAAAAACATCATTAGTGATCCTTCACAGTTATTATTATTTTATCATTGTGTGTCAGCTACTGTTTCCATTGCTGATTACACATCACTGACTTCCATATTGTGATTTATATATCCTTGTAGTATTTGGTCTTCAGTCCAAGCAATTTCTCCGTTCTCTTCTCCACCCGTGCTTAATTTGGCTTTAAATGTGGTCAGCAGGATGTTAAATGCCGCAGTAGACCATCAGTGACAGAAGTGTTTCAACATTCCTCTGACTCAATACCACAACTTGCAGTCAACTGACACGGAAAAGTATTTTGATTCATCCAAGAGAAACAAAAATAATATTGTGAAACCTTTAACCATAATTGCTGGTTTGTATTTCCTCTCCAAATGCCACTACATAATTTAGTTTAGAATAACGGCAGAAAATCTGCTATAGTGTTAATAGCTATGCTTTTTTCAAAATGCGTTGCACAGCAGCAGTTTTCAATTATGTTAATAAAGTTAACGCTCACACTTTTGAATGCATCTAAAACTGAAATTTCAACAAAAGAAACTTTTTAAGACCCAGATCACTTTTACTTTTTGCGGCCTCTGGCCTTTCGTGACAGATAACAGTTGGCTACAATCACCACCCATGTGGTTTTAGAGAATTCCATTCAGCCACAGGATATAATCAATGGTGTCTAGACTTCAGATTCATTCTTTTTAAGCTGACGTCAGTGTCTTAAGAACGTGGCACATTAGCGACCAATGGGCCTCCAAGGTTCTGTTGGCGTAAACCTCCATTCATCCTTTCTCTCAGTATCAAATGCTTACAATACGTTTTATTATTATTGTCCGAACAAATATGTTTGCATATGATTGGACTGACTTTTCTTTTGCCAAACCCCAAATAAGCAGTCTCACCCATGGGCAAATTTGGACTGCTCAATCGGACTACTATGCATGTTTTTGGAATGTGCGAGGAAACCGGAGTACTTGGAGAAATTCCACACATGCAAACTCCACACGGGGATGGCCGGAAGTGGTACCGAACCAGTGCATCACCGTGCCGCCCCATAATTCATAATTTGAGAAATAATAGTTATCTAATAATATGCAAAAATGTCAAACTGCATGTCATTTCTATACTTTCACTTGTCATTTCCAATGTGTTTATGGGTGTAGTCTTCACTTTGAGACAGGAAGCAAGTGATGTTCAAATTCGCTTCACATCAACCCCCTCTGGGTATGGCTATACAGTAGGGGAAAAAAAAAAAGCACTGTACCGTACGTCAGTTGGAAAAACCGTGTTTGTGTGCGTTCATCTTCAGCTCTTCCTGTCAATTCCCATGATGAGAAGTTGCTGTTGTCCCTTAGTGTGACAAGAGAGAGGGAGGGAGAGATGGAGTTAAGATTTTTTTTTTGTTGAACTTTCAGAAGAACTAAAATGATCAATGTATTTCCTGTCACTATTCCGTGTGTGTTTGCATTATTCCGGCAAACGTCATGTTTATGTACATGCGCTCATGACAGAGTGCTAGATTTAAGCCTTTGATTGACTGCAGCCGAAACCTGCACATATGGGGTGGTTAAAGCAAATGCTTGTGGTTAATAAACACTGTAGCAGGCAGTTAAATGGATCATAAACAAATGTCAAATGTTGCAAAGCCAGTAACTGAAGACAAACTGTGTTATTAACCCAAATATGTAGCGAAGTCCAAACATGTTATGGTCTGTCACTAACCTAAGATAATGTAGTGGTAAAGTCAAGCATGATAGAAAAACACTTCTCGGACACAATATAAAGCAATAAAATCAAAAGGCGGTAGAATAAAGGCGGAATGACAATTTGGTAGCAAAAAGTCAGTGTAAATTTAAACCTGCTCGGACCGTGTGTAAATTGTGGCGCAGCTGATCCAACACGATTTTGGTAATGATGATAGCGGAGACTTAAATTGTTGTACAATGTAATGCAACATTTGAATCAATTGTAATTATGATTCTTGAGACGTTGCCAAGTGGCCTCATTAGATCAAGATTATTTAGGTCTTTTGTTCTGTTTTGAATAATACACGATGTTGGTGAAAACAACTAAGCAAACACACAGCTCTGAATAAAAGTGATGAGAGACATGAGCATGTGGAAAGCCTGAGTCTTTCGAGTCTTCTCACGCAACTACTGCTGACCATCTGGACTTTCATTACAAAGAATAATATGAATATTTTCCATGCTCCTTTGCTTTACAGGTATGTAGCATATGTTGGTTAGCCACACAGAATGCAAAATCATTTCAATTGACCAACTGAAACCAATGCTTGTCGCTTTGTGGTCATTTTGAGCATCAAAAAGCGATGTGATAAATGATCTCACCGGAGTTTGATCTGAACATCTGCACATTTTTTTCCATCAGCGTCATGCAAACATTTACATATTTGACGGTTTGAAACATAACAACAGAAAGACACCGAGTAGTTGTCATCAAAGAACTTTGCTTTACCACGCGAGTGTTTCGATGTTTGGTTTTTTTTAGTCAAGCCAAGATTCCAAACTACATTTTGACAATATCAGCGGAATAAGAAAACAAGTCCAACTTTGCGTTCTTAGCATTAAAATGCAACTGTACATCATGACGGGAAATATTTCTATTTGCCACTTGACAAGCTATGTTATATTACGCAACATGACCATATCTGTATTCACAGCCATAAAGTTGCAGTAGGAAAAAGCTTCTATAGTTTGTTACTGAGATCTTTTGTGAACACTGACAAGCTGGGGACATTTATTGAATGTGATGTTAAGAAGAAAATAAAAGACACGCACACACCAACACATGGACACACTCGATTTCTCACCAAGGAAAACAGTGCTTTGCTGTTTTAATGGCGCGGACCACTGAGCCCCTCTTTGCTCTCGGTTCTCGCATCAAAAGCTGGCAGCGGTTCAGATCTTCTCTTTTCGTGCCAACTGCTGCCACACTCTCTTTCTCTCTCTTCAAGCGGGCTTCAATATTCAGAAGCCACTAATGGGTATCTTCTGGCAAAGCACTTTTCGCTTGATGCTTATTTAATGTACAGTACGTATATATATACACCGTATTGGCCCGAATATACGACTGTGTTTTTTGCATTGAAATAAGACTGAAAAAGTGGGGGTCATCTTACATTCGGGGTGTAGACATTATACCCATTTACAACGCTAGATGGCCCCAGATATCTTTAAAGCGAATGCTGAACTTAACTCCCCAGGCCAAAGCGAACCCCTGTCACGAAGAATAAAAATAAAAATAGTGGTAGCACGAAGAAGAAAAATAAATAGCGGTAAGAAATAAAAGAAAATAAGAGAAGAGATAACCGAAAATGGAAAAACCAGAAGCCATTCATTTACAAATGTGATTGCACTTTAGTTTACAGATTTAAATGTTCAGATATTAAGATGTGTTACAGTTTTGGCATGATTTGAATGAGGCAAAATAACATGCTTTTTCTCTCGAATATATTGTTAGAATCATTTGTTTCAGATGTACTGTAATTATTTTCTGTATAAAAATTAAATTTGGTGTTCAAAAAGTCTTTTTTCAAACTTGAGTCTTGAAAAAGAGGGGGTCGCCTTATAATCAGTGTCGTCTTATATTCGGGCCAATACGGTATATATGAAGCTACAGTAAAACTCAGTTTGGATGACCCTTTTCCATTACATAAGGAAACGAGGAAATATGTCAAAATGCCAATACAACAATCAACCATGCAACCCTTCTTATCCTACATAAGGAAACAAGCAAATATGTCGAAATGCCAATAGAACAGTCAACCATGCAACCCTTCTTATCCTTACAATGCTTAACGAAACACACACAGAAAGTCTTTTTAAAGAAACCGTGTGACCTTGTCACATGAAAAACAGGCCAATTGCATTGGCGGCAGCTTGTTTCCAATTTCCACCCTAATTGGACCACTGCAGTATGAAATTAAATAAGACATGAGAAGACCTAATCCACAGGTGTCAAACTCAAGGCTCAGGGGCCAAATGCGGCCCGCAAAGACATATTGTGGATCAACTTGATGTGTCAATACTAAAATATGTGCTAGCTATAGATAATGGAAGGATTATATCATACCGAGTGGTATAATAAAATCTAAAACCTAAGTATCCAAAAATGCTTCTCTCTTTGCAGGGCAAACAAAATGAAGTGAGGCAATCATCAGTCTTTATTACAAAGCCATTGATCAAGCCTAGCTCTTGATGACTCGTCGATTTTAACACACAAGCATCTGCTATCCAGAGGTACTCAGATTTTTTTTTTTTCACCAAATGTTTGAACACATTTGCATCTGGCCCGGATGGTGTGAATTGTCCTTCATCTTAATCTGTAGTCATTACACTAAATCGGACAAGAGTTACTTTACTGAGCTTTCTTTCCAAAAACTGGAGGACTGCATCATTAAACTGCTGGGTGTAATAAATTCAGAGATTAATTACAAAGCCGATTGGTCTGAGATTACCTGTTTCTTTTTTATTGGACTATTCACTGCAGTGCACACGCTCACATTGCCTGAAAATCAGAAACAGGTTTTTTTTTTCTCTCTCTTTGGACTTAAAACAAGGCAAAAGAAGCATTAACAGACGTGGGCAAATGAAAGTTCGCCATCAGGACACATAACGAGTGATTTCATAGAAGGGCATTTAATTGAACTGAACTCAAACCAATTTTTTTTTTCGGCTCAAGAACCAAATCATACATATTTCCTGAATATACTCATGAAATAAATCTGGTGTTATTTTCCATATCTGCCGAAACTCATCACGGCACCATCTTGACCACATTTATAGCAAATCTCATTGGGGAACTATTTACAACACATCAAAACTATCCTGTGAGTTTATAACGATGCTATTTCCTGGGAACATGCAGACAAGTGTAAAACACACCTGCTGTAGCAAATGTAAGGACATTGAAGGGATCAGGGTATTTCCTGAAACATTACACAGACTCCAGCGATTTAATGTAGGTCTCATGACAATTTATGCAAAGGAAAAAAAATCTCTAGGAAATAAATTCTTAAATCCTTGGGAATTAAGACATCCTGTGAATTTTCACCATGCATGATGTGAGAAAAAGGCACAGGGGGCACTTGTGGTGTGAAAGAGCATAATCACTATTTACATCTGGGAATTAGGGTCGGATAGGACCTAGTACAGCCTGGTATTGAACTTTGTACCAGTCAACACAGCAGCCCATGGACAACCCAATTTCTCCCCCTGGGATTCTATCCATCACTGGCACTCATGTGCCCTGCTTGACCTGACTGAACACAATGAAATCAAAGCAGCCTTTTGATTTGGTTGACATTTTTAACCTTAATGCTCCCATGGGAATACGAGCCGTTTAAATGTAGTGGCAAAATCTGAGGATTTAGTCACAGTCTAATTAGCAAGAGAAATGTCAGGTGAAGAGCACCATTTAAAAGACAATGCTGAATTACGAAACTTTTTTTTTTTTTTTTAAAAGGTCTCTCAAACAGAATTGAACTGATAAGGTCAAATATAGATCTCTTCTTTGATGCTGCTTGAACAGAGTGATGACAAATGTTTTCTTTTTCTTGGATAATATTTGCAACTGCAAATTCCTCTTTTACTTAATCACTGTTTGATAAATCATTTAAATCAGGGATGTCAAACTCTTTTTTTCACGGGCCGCATTGTAGTCATAGCTTCTTTTTCTATTATGACTGTCAACCCAAATAAATGTATGAGCACCTCATATTATATACAGTAAAAGCTACAAAACAAACTGACAAATAACTCGTTTTTCAAATCAGACGAGTACAAACTGGTCAAATATTTTTAAAAAAAGATATTAAAAGTGAAGACAATTTGCGATTCTAGTAATGACACACGAATTTGATGCACAATTTGTCTTCGCGGGCCACATAAAATGATGTGGCGGGCCGTATCTGGCCCCCGGGCCTTGAGTTTGACACCTGTGATTTAAATCATTTACCAAATCTTGAGCTCTCATTGTAATGCATATTTATGAAAAGTGTTCAAATGTTTATTATTGATAGATGACAGAGAGAGCGAGATGAGAATTTTGTTCATTGTTCTCTCTCTTTGCCGACGCAAACATGCTCAGCTTCCAATGACATCACCAGCCTTCCTAAGGATTTAATTAAGATTATGTAATGTCAGGATGTCACCTCAAAAGTGTACAAGTCAAGTAAGTGCGTGTATGTGTGCGAGCGAGAGCAAGAGAGAGAGAAAAATCGTGACGATAAGTGCCAATGAATACCCCTTTGTCCAAATGATGTTGTGTCCCATGGGTGCCAAGTGTCTGTTAAGAGGGCCTCCCAACCTCATTTGAAGCCTCACTAGCTTTCTGCTGTGGAGGTCCACACACGCACGTATACACACTCACAAGCGCAAACAGACATGCTCGCTCATTTATAAGTTAATTCTTTACAAGGACAAGTCAAAAAAAAAAAGAAATAGTGCAATTTTTCCAAATTTAAAATAAACTAAAACAGTTTCTAGGCAAGAAGAATTGTTCATTTAATGCGTCTAAAACCAAGTATGGCATTTGAGTTCAGGAACACCCACTGGATCAAGCAATATCCTGCCAAGAATGGCCAGTGTTGAAAGTATCAGCCAGGAGGTGGCACCCAAACAAATAATGACAAAGACTGCATTTCTTCAGCGGCAAAAGATCCAGCTTAGCAACAGCTTTGTCTGGCTAAACTCAAACAGCTCAAACACACACAAGAACAAATATGCAGGAATACGCGTCATCGGGATTTCAAGACATTTAACGTATCGTGTGCACAGAAAAAAATAATTATTGAGTGAGTACTTTTATTTTACTAAATTAAAGAAGGAATAGGTATTAAATGGATTAAAATAAAATGTAAATAGAGTTGTGAGCAGCTATAAAGGACCCTCGCAATCCCTCGGTCGGCCAACAACAAGCCTCTAAAACACAGGTGTCAAACTCAAGGCCCGGGGGCCCAGATACGGCCCGCCACATCATTTTATGTGGCTCGCGAAGACAAATTGTGCATCAAATTCGTGTGTCATTACTAGAATTGCAAATTGTCTTCACTTTTAATAATATCTTTCTTTTTTAAATATTTGACCAGTGTTTACTCGTCTGATTTGAAAACGAGTTATTTGTCAGTTTATTTTGTAGCTCTAACTGTATATTATATGAGGTGCTCATACATTTATTTTGGTTGACAGTCATAATGGCCCTCCGAAAGAAGTTATGACTACAATGCGGTCCGCGAAAAAAAAATGTTTGACACCCCTGCTCTAAAATATAAGCGATTGTGGTAAGAGTAAATTAGTATCAAACTGTATCTTCCGATACCTGTTTTGTCCTCCTTACGATTTTAAACGGCCTTAATGTCTCTCAGGGTTAAATATTGAATTTCTACATTTTGTTTTGTTGCTGCTTGTATGCGTCCTCTCAAGGGGGTAAAACACTTTAAGTTAAACCTACAGGGGGGTTGTTGGTTTTATTGAAGTTGTCTGGGGCCTTTGTTGCGTGACGGCCTCAGGAAATGAAAGTGCTGTTATAAAGGCAATATTTCTGAGGGCCACAACTGAGCCTAAACACTTTGTTTGGAATCTGAGGGGAGTATTGCTCCCAGCGTAGAAACGACTCTAAAACCATGCAAGGAATCAAATTGAAATAAAGAATGTTAAACTGAGTTATTGGATTTTTATCCTGCAAATTCTAAGCGTCTATTTGTTGTTTTTTTAAGCTTAAAGAACCGAAGCCTGAAGTAGTTTTCTCAGGTACTTGCTTAAAAGTATGTTTAGATTAGATTTAGAAAAAAAAAAAACATATTTTGGTTTGCATTGGTTAAATGGGACCATCCTTTTTTTTTTGCCTTCCTCACTTTCTCAATTTTATAATCACTTCCCTTTAAATACAAAACAAATATGAATAAATAATCATGGTTTCATGGAATCAAATGAACACAAATACCAATAATGTCCAACACACTCATAATACAAGCAGGAACAAATCTTAAAAAAATAAATTAAATAAATAAATAAATAAAAAGTAAAATTGTAAAGAATTTGGGGATTTTTATGAAATTGTGCTTATTAGATATGATTTGACTGAATGAGCCATCAATCAAAACGCAAAATGCAAAACACTAATTGGCTTTTGGCTAGCGAATGGCTGCATAATATAGCCGTAAACCATTAAATAAAACAAAAGCTAAGAATTGGCCAAGAAAACAACATCTAGTAAATCAAGATAAGCAAGACCTGTCGCTGTGTGTTTAATATTGTGTATTGTCATTTCACAGGGCACAGATACTATTTTCATGCTCATCACACACTTATCGACAATTAAGACTGTACGGTCATAAATATACTGTCGCATATATCATGTATTCATCAAACAGGTGTGCAGCTGAAGGCCATGCTGATATGTAACAGATGGAAATGACAAACGTATCTTTTGTTGCGGTTACTGCTATGTTGGAGGGAACGGCTGACAGGTGCAGTGTCGAGATTGTATTTGTGTGTCTACTGTATGTGGGAGGGAGCGCCTGAGACAGTCAAGTTGAGCAGAGTTCATGATTGTTCATTAAAGAACCATCGCACTAGCATGCAACAAGTATACTTGCAAATTAATTGACTTACATATGTTGCCTTCCATCTATCATGACAGAAACAGTATCAAGAAAAGTTGAGACAGTTTACCTTAAGCTTCATAAGTGTTGCTGTACCATTTTGCATTTTGCAAATTGCTTCCTTAAAGCATTTTAACACTGTTATATAGGAGATGCTACCCATTAGCCCATTTATGGTGATTCCCATTATATGTTTTTAGCCGAGGTTTACCGTATTTTCCGCACTATAAGGTACACCGGATTATAAAGCGCACCTTCAATGAATGGCCCATTTTAAAACTTTGTCCATATATAAGATATATACATTTGGCCCGTGGGCCGGACTTTGCCTGCTGTGGTGGCTCAATATTGGTCCATACATAAGGCGCACCTGATTATAAGGCGCACTGTCGGCTTTTGAGAAAATTTGAGGTTTTTAGGTGCGCCTTATAGTGCGGAAAATACGTTACTTGCGCCGCAAACTTTTTGATTGATTCAAAGATGTCAACAGCAGAAGACTTGTCCATCCAATCATACATTACACGTAACAAAATAAATCCCCTCACAATATCTACGAACGTTTTGTAAACACGCACTGCAGTCAAGTTAAGCAGTATGCTAATGCTAGCGAGAAGCTAACAAATGCATTTAACACATTGTTGTGTTCCCAGAGAAAATAAAACAGCACCTTCGATGCAATTCATCTAATACAACTACTCAAAATACATCACTCTCAGCTCTCAATGAAAAAAAACTGCAAAAACAATAGCTGACAGTAACAATCAGTCTTGAAGTTCTTCTTTTCTGTGAACAACTTTGTTTGGTGTACAAACGCTCCATTCTCTGATGCAAATAAATGGAAATTTACAGGTTTGGCACTTAAATCCTAAGATTGCTGAACACGAGTAATGTGGCTAAACTTGCGTCAATAAACGGGGGAAAGAATTTAACTGGGACTAGTTAAATGAATCACTGTTCTGTTTCACACAATCAACATTTCTATTTATAAGTGAATTTAATCACCCCCTTAATTTAACTTTCATTTTAATTGTCACCATATGTGTTGAGGTGTTCAAATCAGAGCAACAAATACCTCGAAGAATGTCACATTGGGATCTTGTTTGGGGCTCAGTATTAATGCTATCAAGTGTTTGTACATTGTTAGTCTGTTTTCGTCAATGCTTAGTTCCAGTAATCACACGATAAACAACCTTTGATTCCTCATCCTGTGTTAGAACAAGTGGTACAAATTAAAATGTTTATGTTCTTATGTGCATGAGACTACTGGGAGTGGCAAAAACAAAAAAACACTTTGCTACTGGTACAATTGAATAGTGAGCAACTATATCAACAATTCTGCAAAATATGTAACAAAAATGCATCAAAACGAAAACCGAAGCGGAGCCTGTTCCGTAAATTACTTTAAATCTCAAAATCTGACTTTCATTTGTATTTGTTATGCTAAATTCAAATGATTGCAGAGACCATTGTGGGTTTTATGGAAGGGTACCAATATGTGTAACATCTCAGTATAATGCAATACAATTCTATAAAAAACAACCACAATATTGTTAAATGAATACCAAATTGAAAGTGAGCATTATCTTCGGAAGAGCACCATTTTAGAATGCCTGTTTTTTGGATTGAGCAGATGTACCTAATAAAGTGGCTAGCAAGTATATTTCCTGAGCCCTCTGTGAATCCCAGAGGAAAACCACTGAGAGGAGGTCATAGGTCACTGACGGAAAGTCAGCATGCTGCCAGAGAAAGTTCAAGACAAACATGACCATCTGACGGCAGAGAACCTTTGAACAGACACATATACATCCAGCTGTTACCACTAGACAAAATTCCTTACACAGGTCACATGGTGACAAGTCAAATAGTAATTTATTTTATTTAAAGTGATTTACAAGATTCCAATCAGGCTGCCGCTTGCACGAGGTATTTAAAGGGAATGATGGGAGTCGCTTCAATTGGCGGCAACTTAAATCAACTGCCCACAATGCTGCAAAATGCCTTTTTTTTTTTTAGATGCACCCGCTTTAACTGGTCTGCGAAAATACCAAAACTTGGTCTAGCTCGCCCCTGTCCAGATTTAGACCGCGCTGGGCATGAAAATTGAGTCCTACAAGTTTCTATCAAGCTTTATCAATGCATTTTATCATTTAGTATATTAATCATCATAATTCACATGCTTCAGTCAGTTTAGCAAAATTACAACTATATTGTGTACATGCGACTGTGATTACTTTACTCAAGAGAATTAAAAGAATTTACATAATCAGATTTTATTATTATTATCATTATTATTCAAATTGAATTTACAGAATACAGGCAACATGTGCTATTTTCTGCCATTATGTCTAGTTTTACATCACAAACAACATTTTCTATGGTTTTTAGTCCAATAACGGATTTGTTGATGTTCCTCATCTTATCAGAGCAGATGGAACAGGTTATCTATGTGATGCAGCTGAGTTAACCTTGGTAACACTCAACTCCTTCCATGTATTGTTCTCTTGTTGCTTTTTGTCTGCTCTTTAAAATACAGCCGTTGAGTATTTAACACGCTTTTTGATATCAACAAGGCGGTCGACTTCCGTCACGGTGCCACTTGAATTCCAACGCTTTGAACATGCAGCTTGTTCATCCCCATATTTCCTCTCAACGCTCAATGCGGATTAACAAAGTACCAAATGAGGCAGACCAAAGGCTGGCCCCTCTGACACACACTCAAATACACACATGGCAGCAAACAGACCCTCTCTTATCTACTCCACAAATGTTAGTCCAGGGACAATCTGAGTATTTATAGCCTCAGTAACTCAATGCGGCTTCATTAAAAGTCACAATCCTACTATAGGGGCCTCTGCCAGAACCATAGAAGCAGGACCAGCATTGTTGTGTATTTCTAATTTGAACTCCCTTAGCAGCTTTTTCTGGTCCATTGATAATGTTAGTCTGAAAATAAATAAAAAAAACACTACTGTCTCCAGTGCATGTAGGTGTGTGTGCATTATCTGCACGTGGGGGATGAGGCATAACTAGTTACCACAAAGTTGTTCCACAATTGGACTTGTGAAGGCCACAGAGTTGAGCCAAGACAAAGAGTCTTCAAGAATTGCACCCATGGGGGGTGAGAGAGGAGGCTTGCTGTAATTCTACGGTTTGAAAGTAAAGCTGCTCTAATAACATGCCAGGAGAAGCCAGGAGGAAAAATGCTGGCTGATCAAGCCAAACACTCAGAGTGGGAAATAAAGTGTGGAATTGAAGATTTATCTCGTGTGATTGTGCAGACAAGTTACCAAAAAACAGGGATTTATAAAAAAAATAAATAAATTGAATAGAATAATTAGGGGTCACATTTGTGTGGGACACAAGATATTTCTTCATATTTGTGTGAGTGTCTTGCAATTGGCTGGCGACCAGTACAGTACAGTTTGTACCCCGCCTCTCGCCCAATTAACTGCTTGGATAGTCCTCAGTTTACCGCCGACACTAATGAGGGCAAGCAGTATAAAAAAAATGAATGGATGGGTGGTTTTTATGAAATTCTTTGCTCAAATTCAGTAGTTTAAAATTGCTTTCTTCATCAACAATGTTTATTTATTTATTGTTTTCAAGTTTTGCCAAGAGAGGTTGGAGGTATAAATGTGTAAAAATCTCTCAAATGAGAGGGAGTCTTTGCTCAAAATTTGTAGTTTAAAATTGCTTTCTTCATCAACAATGTTTATTTATTGTTTTCAAGTTTTGCCAAGAGAGGTTGGAGGTATAAATGTGTAAAAATCTCTCAAATGAGAGGGAGTCAATCAGTCAAACAATCAATATAGGATTCATTAAATTAACTTAAATTACATTCAAATTCTCCTGTCGATAAATATCTGTCCTCTTATAAATGCAACTCATGATGTATTCACTAACACAAAACACATCAGTCAAATGCTAGTAGACATTAATATTCATCCTTACAGTAATATTAGCGATTCCATTGCTGAATTGCAAGATAAATGCCTATTTTTAAAGGGAAGTCAACCAAAAAGTTTTCTTTATATGTTCTGTGTAGCCAGCTAGTCAAAACACAATGTTCCAATTACCGTATTTTCCGGACTATAAGGCGCACCTAAAAACCTCAAATTTTCTCAAAAGCCGACAGTGCGCCTTATAGTCCGGTGCGCCTTATATATGGACCAAATTCCTAAATTTAAACTGGCCCGAAGCATTGTGTCATGAAATCAATCATAAGTGGCCCGCTGAAGACTATGAATCATGAATCAAAATCATTATTTTGTGATTATAAAGTAATTTGTTGCGTCTGAAGTTGAAATAAAAAAGATAAAATGGAGAATGATTTGATTTGGATTAAAAATCTGACATGATGCATTAATGGTGCGCCTTATAGTCCGGTGCGCCTTATATAAGGACAAAGTTTTAAAATGGGCCATTCATTGAAGGTGCGCCTTATAGTCCGGTGCGCCTTATAGTCCGGCAAATACGGTAATATTTTGTTTGTGGAATATGAATCAAAATGTCAAAATCCACCTGTTTTTAACCATCTCATAGGGCGGCCATTTTGCCTCTTGATGTCAACTGAAAATGACATCACAGTTCCCAGGTCACAACCAATCAAAGCAACAATCTCAAATGATCTCTTATGATGATAGATGCGTGCAAATAAATAGAAATGTTTTCATTCATTCACCATCTGTTAATTAGACTGACCTCATTTCCATGTACTGTATGTTGATGGCAAAGCAGTGACTTCAGCCTTGGTTAATGATATCCGGTCTTGTAATTCCCCACCTGCTGTTGCAACCTTGCATCACACAACACATCAACAAACACAAAATTGAAGGCACATGCATACAAAATCACATAATTTCCTATTACTTACCACGTCTTTGTTGAACAAATCCCACCCTAAATCTTAGCCATGTGCTATCAATTAAGGCTAACAAGCAAGTAGCAACATCAAAAGGGGGGAGAAATATATTTGTTTTAATATTGTGCGGATGAAGTTTTACAAAAAAATGCAGGGGAAAAACTTCAAAATAAAAATGAGAAATGGAATAAGATGAAAAGACAAGAACATTGGTCATAGTCCAATAGCAAGTAAAGAAGCTCGTGACAACAATCTGTCTTCTTCACGTGTGTTGGCTATAAGGAACTCATGACCAGTTGCTCTACCTTTCGTCAAAACACAAGGGAAATCTCACAAACACATGACGGAAAATGTGTTCCGGTTTGATGAAATAAAGCATAGGTGTCAAACCCAAGGCCCGGGGGGCCAGGTACGGCCCGCCAAATCATTTTCTGTGGCCCGTGAAGACAAATTGTACATCGACTTCATGTGTCAAATTGACTTGACTTCTAAAAAAGACGAAAGAAAAATAGGAAAATTGCTAGATTTATTACTTTTTACTTCTATTTAATGTGGGCAGAGCATAGACAAACAAAAAAAGAAAAAGAGAAAAACTGACGCACAAGCACATATCAAATAATACTGGTAGATGATTGTTTCAACCTGTCTTAAGTACTTAAAAACATTTGGTAGATTCAGTCTGGCACAAATGTTCACATTTTCTAGGGCTTCAAAGACTCCATTTAGTTACTTAATTCTCTGAAAAACAACTTCCTGTGTGTCTGGGACATTATTACTTATGCTAAGATGACATAATGATTGTGTGTTTGCAGGAGGGATTGAAAAAGGAACAAAAAGGCATACCTATTGAATTACACTTAATCAGACATTGTTTGAAGGTGCAGTAAATTTTATGCATTGGCACTTGTCAGTGTTTAGTACCTTTTGGCAGACTGCAAGATATTTTTAATCATTAGGCTGAAAAATAAATCTGCTAGTGTCAGCAGTAATTGTGTCTTTTTTTTTTGTCCTGCTTGACTTCAATCTGAATCAAGTAATGGGGAGAACAACAACTATAAAATGAATGTCCAATGTTTTAAATCCAGTGGAAAATGCATGTTCTTTCCAACAGTCCAGTATGAAGCCTCGAACCTGCTATGAAAACACACATGTCCAACAGAAGCGCACATTTGCACACGCACACTGATTTGTCAGAATTGTGGTGAGTTGAACTCTGATTACCAAAGAGTAGGAACTTGCACGCAAAAAACATCTCGTGACTTCGGTAAACTCCATTTCAACATTGAATACATAACTTTTGAATTGCGTCTGGAAGAGTGAGTGATTTGCAGCAATGGTTTGTTAAGTTTTAAGCTCAGCAGAAAATTGGGCCTGGCAGAAGATTGACAAGAAAAACAAACAGTAACAGGAAACCAAAGCCTATTAAATGTTGCTGTCCTGTTATGATATATATGCAACAGTAAATTGTATGATATATTTTATTATTGCAAACATACATATCTATATTAGTGTATGCAATAATAAAATAAATAATAAAATTGATTGTACTCTTAATCCTACTCCATAATCTCCCTTGTGTTAAAGAAAATCCCAATTACTGCCATTTTAAAGGAGCACATGACATCTTTTGATGTAACATTACTATCCAAATCCAATTAGGTCAGCACTGTCAACATTATTTTGCAGTGATGGTCCACACATTGGCTCCAAATTCACAATACGTTTGTCTATACTGTACCTGTACTGTGTAAATACAAAAGTCAATTCTTTGTGAGAATACAGACCAAACTTTATGTTGCAAATTTATAGGGGGAAATAAAGATCGCTGTCAAGTCACTGCTAATATACTTGAATTAACTAATAATTTGACTCAAGATTAGATGTAGGGCAATAAAATGGATTATTTATATGTAAATGTGTCCACAGGTTAAGTTCATAGTGAATAATATAATGAGGTGAGTGTAAAATAATTTTCATCCACTTTAATTAATCAAAAAAAAAAAGACAGTCTTTCTATAGTTATTTGAAAAATATTTGGATAAATGGCTGACAATATTAGTGAAATAGCATTAAATAAATATGTTCACTGAGGACAGACAGGTTCAACAATAGAAACAAAGGCAGGTAAGCAAAGAAAAAGACTTGAATAATCCTGGCAACAGAAATTGTGTCGAAGAGGGGATTAACAGTGGATAAACGTTTCCCCCTAGTGGCCATCTATGGCATAACTTTCAAAAAGAAAAAGGCAACATCCATTATTTTCCTCTTAATTCAAATTTGTGATGATACCTACAGGATAATATCAAACTTTGGCTTTCTTTGCTACCTCTTTGTCCCAGTCGGTGTCAAGAATGTCATCAATTGACTCACCAGAATCAAAGAGGGATGTGTTGAACACACTTTTCAAACCACGGAGAGCACTTGTTGGCGGGTCAAAATCAAAACATTTTCTCTTCATCTTGCCACAATTTTCTGTCTGCGCTGGGGTTGTGCGTTCCATTGTGCCAGTGAAAGAGAATCTTGAAAGTTTAGCTAGAGTTGAGGCGGTGACTGTTGACTTTGTAGCGCTTGAAGTATCGGTAGTTTTTAAAGGTGTAGAAAATTCTTTACTCTTGTCACCGTCTTGGTTCCTTATGTCATCGCTTTGTTTGGTTTCGCTGAGACTCGCACGCTTTTCATTTTTTCTATATTCATTGTCTTTAAGAGCACTATTGGCCTTATCACAGCTGCCGACCTTCTGTTGAATGTCTTTGTCGGTTTTGTTTCGACGTTTTCTGCATTCAGGTGCAATCACAGCGGAATGGTCATTTTGGACTGATGATCTCATCTTCTTTGGTTTGAATATAAAGTCTGAAAACTTGAAAGGAGTAGTTTCATCTGAAGCTGCAATTTTGTCTTGTAGAAGAGTGTGAATGGTTTTAGTTGCTGTGTGACACTGAGGGTTACCCTGAATTCTAGAATCCAAGCCAGTATGAGAAGTTGGATTTGAAACAGTGACATCTTCACTTCCATTATTTACAATGACTTCACTTTCTTCAAGTCCTTGCTGTGATTTACGTTGAAGCTCCGTGACTCTTCTCCCTTGTAGATTTTCAGAGACATCCCCTGAAGTCTGTGCGTGTTGTTGGTGGGATTCATGCAGATGATCCTGAACTTCAGGTTGTTTCTCTTCAATCATTCCACCTTGCTCGGAATGTGTTTTATCATTGCGTTGAGTTGATGTGAATACTGGAGAGGTGATTTCATCTGATGATTGCGAAGCAGTTAAGGAGTAAAACCAATCTAAACCCTTCTCCTGCTCAGCCCCCTTCATGCAGGTCTTTGGTACGTCAGATGGTGTTTTGGTGAGAGTGTTTGTTTCTCCAAAGTGATCATTGTGGTGATCAGTTGGTTGGTCAGAGCTAGAAGCCTTGATGCTGCTGCTCCCAAGCCTTGTGAGAGAAAAAAAAAAAAAAAGTAGCTTCAAAACTCTCAAAATTATAACTGAGATTACACTTTCAATGTAAATGTTTGTTTTTTTTTACTCACCTGTCCAATCTGTCCATCTCCTTTTGAATCAAGAGGGGCAGTTTCAGGCCTTTTAACAGTACCTGACATTGTGTCCGATACTGCTGACCAGGGTCATTTGGGAATGAAGTAAGAACGGCATTAACACATCCTAGCAAACTGCCACCCTAAGAGAGTGCAGAAAACTTTTTAATTTTTGTTCAATAATAAAAACCAAAAAATTAAAACTAGTCTAGTGTCATTACTATGGATCTTATTGAATGGCTTTGTGCAGGTTTAGCTAGAGAAGGTTCAATTGAGTATATGTAGCTTCTCCACAAATTACACTGTAATGACCTCTTGTTATTTTGAAAATGTGTAAGAGTAAAAAAAAAAAAGAAGAAAAAGAGGGATTATTTTTAATACCTGCATGGAACATTCCATCACGGAGACAGCCATAACAGCATCCTCTATCGTTACAGTCTCTCTGTACATGAGACGAGCATGAGCTGTATGGATTTGAAACAGTTCAATGATAAGTTTTGTTATTTGGAGTTCTTAAAATAATGTACAGCTTTGCTTAAATGCCTCCTAAATTAATACAGAAAATTTTGAATCATTTTCAAAATGGTCACCTTCAGCCAGTCTGCTCAAACTCTCCAGCATGCGGATGGTTGTGCGTGCAGCATTGCGGTCTTCACTCTGCCTTTGCAGTTGATAGTACCTTGATAAGATGGAGTTGGCTTCCTCTGAAACCTGTGGCCGTAATTGCTTTATTACACAGAAATAAGCCCTCATTTTCTCCATGGACCAGAGGTTGGGGGAGCTCTCAGAGGGCAGTCCTAAAAACAAAGAATTTAAAATGGAATCAATGGTATCCGCAGTATTCCTCATGAGCAGGGTCTCTATTTGGTCTCTTGTCTATTTCTTACTTTACTAGGTTACCAGATAATCGATTGCACAGTTTTGTTGCAATTATTAAATTGGAGGTACTTTGCTGCCCTCTAGTGGATAATGATGGTATTGTAAAGATAATAATAGTAGTCCTATATTTGCAGGATCGGCTATGAAGAACAAATTACAATTTCTAATCCCAAAAATATGATACATTCATTTATAAAATTATTTTTTGTCTATAAAATTAGAATTTCATAATTGTTTTCTTACCTGTACCCTCCAGAATGAAAGAAGAGATGACGCGGTCCCACTCTGGATTTCGGTTGTCCAACATAACCAGAAGCAGGTCAAAGCGACTTAGCAAAGGGCTCGCTAGTGCGATGTTGACAGACAGTGATTCGTTTGGGTCGTACTGGCTTTTTGGATTGGTCGCAGCCAGAATAGTTGTACGAGTGTTCAGCTTACAGACTATACTAAGGAAAACAATGTAGAGGAGCACACAATCACACTTGGGTAATACTTTTTTTTTTTTTAATTAACATCTTAAAATAAATGTCATACCCAGCCTTGGCGACACTAATGGACTGTTGCTCCATGGCTTCATGGATACTGATGCGGTCGTGTTCCTTGATGCTGTTGAATTCATCGATGCAGCATAAACCACCGTCTGAGAGGACGAGGGCTCCAGCCTCCAGATGCCAATCGCCTCCATCCTTCACTGCTGCAACTGTTAGTCCTAAAGCAATTGATAAGGATAGTAACTGATTGGCTATGTCAGCATCCGAATGTCAATTGGAGGGGGGGGGGGGCACAAACCTGCGCTTGTTGAACCAATTCCAGTAGTGAGCACAGAGCGTGGCATCATCTTGGCTGCGTATTTTAAGATTTGAGACTTGCCTGTACCAGGGTCACCCACGAGCAACATGTGACATTCACCTTAAGAGGAAAAATATACTTTAGTGAGACATAAGTTGTAGACCTTTTGGTTTATTTTCAGGAAAAAATACCTCTGGTCTTGGTTCCGCAAGAATCTATTCTCTGCACCCCTCCAGCCAACACCATGGCAAGGGCCAGTTTAATCACATACATGCCAAATAGTTGAGGGCACAGACTCAACAAGATCTGGTTCCTGCCTACATATTGAGGAGAGAGAATAAAAATGTTCAAGCAGAATTTAATATTGGAAGTGGGTCGAATTCTCACCAGTCATTGGATCACATTTGTAGTGCTCCCAGAATTCTTTAAATTCCTTTTGAACATCCTCCAAAAGTAAAGAAGCAGCACCCTGCTGGTTGTTGACTTCGATGTTGTTGGCTTTGAGAACCAGCTCCACATCACAGCAATCACCATCAAAAAAAGGTTTCCAACGCTGGCACATCACCCCATAAACAGTCACATCATCTCCTGGGAAGCCAAACATCAGATCAGCTGACACGACAATAACTGGTGCAGTTTTGCAAACAAAAATTTAATCCATTTGGTAGTCAAAATTTCAGGATCCTACCTGACTTACACCTGTCCACAAGGTCATCCTCTAGAACCACCACCATAGAACGAGGAATACTTCCCACTGACAACCTCTGCACCTATGATTGGGACGGTGATTGAAACCATCCCTTAAGCAATTCCACAGTACATCATTGACCTTACTTGCTCTTGTATTTTGATCTCCTGGTAATCCCTGCAGGCAGTAGGCTCAGAGCCTTCAGACAGACAACTGAACTTGCATGAGTTACAGCCATTGGGATTGGGGCAGACCACCGGTGGGACGAAGGAGTAGAATTGCTCAAAGTCTGCCTGCAGCACGAAAACATGGCGACACTTGGCGCACATGTAATCACGCTCGTTCTCAAGGACCTATGAAACAATAGACAGATACAAACAGGGCTGGTTTTTGCACAATATGCTATCTGTATTATTTCTGCAGACAAATAATTTATCTGATCACATGGTACATTTTTTTATGAAGAAATTACTTTGGCAAAACTGGTGCGGATGACAGTCCCAGTGACGGACAAGAAATGCCCAACATCTCTCGATCGGGGAATTCTGTCCCTTGTGAGTTCTGGGCAAATTGGTAGACCTGGGTACACAAGTGAGAGAACAGTTCTTGCAGTTTGTCTACCTTGTGATGAAAATGTCAAACAGAATTAATATATAATGATTACATTTAAACTAATAATTATACACACTCGCTTCTAAATTATTTAACATCAGGGATTTTAGGTAAGTTAAAACATTTGCGTATAAAAAAAGCAAATAAATATAAAATAAGCAAAAGAAGATGGCTGGTTGGACTCTTTTTCTCATCTCACCAGTGATACGCGCATGAAGGGTGGTTTTCATTCTCTGCTCTTCAGGAGGTAACCCATGCAAATGCTTAACGGAGGCATTCTTTGACAACTCAATGGCTGTTTTGTGCAAAACCTTGTCAAATATTGTCAAGACATCGTTGGGATAGGCGTTCAAATAGTCACCAATCTGTGGGCAAATAACACAAAAATGCAATGAAAATACATCAAATTATGCAATGTGTTAATGCGAATTCAGAACCCTCGTTGTTATTTATTCAATGTGCCTTTTGGAGTGTCGTGCACTCCTATACAAAAAGATTCTGCTAACTCAAGACATTTGTTTTGATTTGTTCATGTTATACAGTAATCCCTCGTTTATCGCGGATAATTGGTTCCAAAAACCACCGGCGATAAGTGAATTCAACGAAGTATGGTCACCAACAAGAAGTACTGGGCAGGCTAACGAGTTAGCGGAAAGATGCTAATTTGCGATTGTGCTAACACGTGAAAACGGACTTCTAAAGGAATGTAAACGAACATTTGGAGCAATACTACATTGTCCTAAAGGTTAGACACACGTTTCCTCAATTTAGAAGTTTTATTTTGACTTTTAAATGTTTTTATAATTTGGAGGAAAAAAATCCGCGATGTAGTGAAGCCGCGATAAACGAAACGCGAAGTAGCGAGGGATCACTGTACTCAACAGCTCTAGTATAATCACCTCCATACTGGCTTCAAACAATGACATGGCATTGATAACAACAGGCTGATGACTGTCGTCATTGGAGGTTGCAGTTAGCTCGATAATGTCCCCGAGATGATACTCTGTTATATACGCTTCGAACATCTGGCTAATAAGAGCCTCCTGTTCTACATTTATAGCCATGTTGAATGGAGATCCACCTGGAATGACAGACGAGGCAAATGACCACAAGTTTGGACCAAACGTGCAATGAAGTGTCAAAACTAAACGAAAAACATACCATGAAATGCACCCCTGCTTCTTAACAATGAAATTGTGGCGTAGTTTTCGATGTGTGGTGGAAAAAAGCTTGCTTCAACAGCTAATTAGCTTTACGTCGCGGAGCACGAACTGGAAATGTAGCATTTTTGATAGTAATTGATTTTTACTCCGATATCTAACTACGCACCTGGTGGTGATGATCATAATAATGTTGGTAATTACAGTTAAATTATGAAATAGGCCAGCATCGCCTCACTTATTTTGAATAACGTCAAATTCCCCGCTTAAGATTCCCGCGTTACCAATAACAATACCCGAATCTTGTCTTTAAGGCAGGAAATGTTACCAAACAGTATATGAAGCAAATTTTTATTTTAACAGTTGGTTATTTCTCTATGGAAATGTCAAACGTAAAGTGTTTAATTGATAAATAGAACGATTACAGTACAGGAGAAATTAGCAACTGAGGAAAAAACATGCACATAAGTTTAAACGCAGGGAAAATCTTCCCTTTACACCGGAAAAGGAATTCACAATAGTGAAATATTGCACTACATGGGAAATTTTCAAAGTGAATTTTAAAGATTAAACCGACATGAGCACATAGTGACCCATTAAAGCGGCTCATTAGAGTCACAATAAAATGAAAGAAAATAAATCATACGCTACAATTGACATTTCGTGGGCTTGCTCCACGCGTGGAATCCCACGTGAGGTTTGTTACGTAAAACTCCTTTCTGACCAATCAGCCACAAAGCACTTGAAACGGAAGTTGTAGGAGGCTCGTCCACGAAACGGTAAACATTCGCATCGCATCACCCAAAGCCTTCGGAAAGAAAACCCCGAAAACCGAGAATACTTCGTGAAAAATCGTCCAGGTTTCGAGATGAAACACAACTCAAACGTCCCGGCTTTCCTCACCAAGCTGTGGACGCTGGTCGAGGATGCAGACACGAATGAACTTATTTGCTGGAGTCAGGTAACGTGTGCAATTAGCCTGCTTGTTGGAGAAGCTAACACAAGACAGGTGCTCGCGACAATAGCACACGGATCGTCGTATTGAATTGTTGCGACTGTTAACAAGTTAACGAGTGACGGGGCTTGTCGAATTTAAACGTTCTCTAAATTATACGTGGGGTTTTATTTGACCAGCTAAACGTGTACGCGAACGGTTGAGAGTAGCTAGCAAAGGACATGATAGTGCCAAAGCTGTACGCTAAGAAATGTAGCCGAGTCAAGTCATTTCCGTTTTACATTAGGACGCATCAAAAATATATCCATCAATTTTACAATGCCCAATTATTAATTTTGTTTTTAAGGAGGGCAATAGCTTCCTGGTGCTGGATGAGCAGCGGTTTGCCAAGGAAATTCTCCCAAAGTTCTTCAAGCACAACAACATGGCCAGCTTCATCAGGCAGCTCAATATGTGTAAGACACATTTTTATTGTATTCGTTAGCGACTCCAAACATCGCGAGAATTCAGGAAACAGTGAAACAACTTAAATACTATAGGTTTATTGTCGGTGGTTATTTCACTCTTGTACAGGAGGAGAAATAAAGAAACTATTCTAAAGATATTAGAGAAGTAGTAGAACATTATTGTTAGCAAAATTCCTTGCTTGTCATACAACTGTTATGATTAAAGTATGTAGTTCTGTGCAGAGCTCTCATGTGACATCATACAAGACAAACTTTGGAGGCTTCTTTTTCTTTAAGATGATGGTCAGTTTAAAGAAAAGTACTCCATAATCGGCCTTTGAATTCACAGGGTCTACTGTACAATGAATTAAATTCTGATCTACTTTAATTGTTGCAATCATTGAGTTGTTTTAATCATGTGCCTGATCTTATGTATTTGTTATATCAAAATACATTTTATATTGTTCATTTTTGCTTAATAGTGACAATATTGAATAGGTTTTGTTTGTAATGACAGTCCTTACCCATAGTATGTTGCTGCACATCCTGGTTCACCACAATTGTAATTCATTCAGATGGATTCCGTAAAGTGATGCACATTGACCAAGGCATTGTCAAGCAGGAGAGAGATGGGCCTGTGGAGTTTCAGCATGCTTACTTCAAACATGGACAGGATGACCTGCTTGAGAACATAAAGAGAAAGGTGAATGTTATTGAATTTGTTATATGTTCACATTTGCAAACGGTGCAATTTAAAAAAAAAAAAAAAAAAAAAACATAAAAGCTCATTGATTTTGCATTGTTTTGGTCTTTTTTTTTTTTCTCCTGCCACACATTTAAGCGCAATTACTTCTGTCATGTCATCAGCCAAATTGAGAAACTCTGCTAAAGATCACCAGAATCTGTCATTTTTGTGTGTTTTTCTTGGGGGGGTCAAAATCTATCAATCAGGTCTCAAACACGCGTCCCGAAGAAAATAAAATTCGACAAGAAGACTTGTCCAAGATCTTGGCGAGCTTTCAGAGTGTTCACAGCAAGCAAGAAAACATCGACGTCAGACTAGCAACACTGAAGAGGTAAGTGCAGCCTCCAGAAAGTTGGGTTGGGTTCAATCTTGCGGATTCCCCCCCTCTAAGCAGACATTTCTTTCACATTAATTTTCTTGTTTAGGGAGAATGAAGCTCTGTGGACAGAGATCTCTGATTTAAGGCAGAAGCATGCACACCAGCAGCAAGTCATCAAGAAGGTACTGTATATTTGGGTCTTTACGTGGTCATTCTTCTTAATGATGGTTTTGTTTCTTTTTCAGCTCGTACATTTCATTGTCACCTTGGTACAAAACAACCACCTGCTGAATTTAAAGCGCAAACGGTGAGTATAGATGAATTGCAATATTTGATGACTTACTTACATTTTTTTTTTTTTTTTTGGCAGGCCCAGTCTCATGAACAGTAATGGAAAGAAGACCAAATATTTTCACGAGATCTACGATGACAAAGTTTGTGTAGAGGTCAGTGCCAGCAATTTAAGTCCATATTTTTCAGACCCGATTGTATTGCTCAATAGGATAATCGAACAGACACAATAAACATTTAGTACATTTCAGAAGTCAGTGTTTATCAGTCTATTAAAAAATAATAATAATGACAAATGTGTTATTAATCCCCCATGTAATCTAGTGACCAGTAATTCTGTATAGTTGGAGTGGTTCGGTAATTGTTTTTAACGAGGTTGATTTTTCTGACCTACTAGTCACCTGTCAGCAGTCGGAATAGTGTTAAGGCCTCTGACGCATTAGATGACATCATCATCTGTGACTTCACGGAGAACGACGTCGAGAGAGCCACCGATATCACAGATGGGTCACCCAGAAACGAGCTTTGGTGAGTCAACTGATTTGACATATTTTAATGATTTAGTGACGTTCACTGCCAGTACAAAAAAATATTGTTGAATTAATTTGATTTCCTCAGTGACATGGAAATAGTGGAAGTAGACTTAGACGACTGCCCGGTACTGGAAGCTGAGGCAGAGGGCAGCACAATCTGCATCGAAGATGTCAAAGAGCCTGACGTGGGACAACCGAAGAGCAGCACATTGGATAGCAACAGACCAACCAGCAGCGCTCTTCAGCTCAATAAATCGTCTGGTCTTAGTCTAGATGACCCCGTCATGATGATGGATGCCATACTAAAGGAAAATGGGGCCATCTCACAGAATATTAACCTCCTGGGCAAGTAAGTTTACAGTCATGTCTGCTATCTTCTTGACATGTTGACATTGTTCTGACTTTAGGGTGGGCATTTGAAGTTTTCATAAAATAAATTGTGAAGTTCTTTCCTGATGCAGATTTGCATCAAAATGTATTTAATAACAAAAACAAACGATTATATTTTTTAATGTTTAATCATTGTTTTAATACACTTGGCCTGTTATTAATCGATCTAAAAATATTTATGCTTGATGTAATATATACCAGCTGGTATATTCATCAATCAGTGAGCACATTTATTTTTACTTTGGAAATACTGGCATCATGCCTATGATACAGCTAATCACTGTGGTGATTTGTCCCCGTTGTCAGGCTTGAGCTAATGGACTATCTGGACAGCATTGACTGCAGTCTTGAGGATTTTCAGGCCATGCTTTATGGAAAACCAGGCATCGACGTAGATAATTTGGAGGTAAAACACATAAATACATACATTGCCGGTACTTAAATCTTCAAATAGCATCCTAATCTATTTGGTTTCCTCTTGTTTCCAGGAGAGTACGTCATCCAAACAGATCCCAGCCCAAACAAATAATGGCAAGCTGGTGGGAAACACAGGTGAGTGGGTTTCCTCACATTTGACCTCTGAGGTCATACATATGGGATAGTTGTTAGCTTACTTCATATTGTGCCTATTGATTCCTTGTTTGCGTTCAGACAAGCAGTTGATTCAGTACACTTCCTGTCCGCTGTTGGCCTTCCTGGACGGCTGTACCACGCCTGCAGAAGTGGAGCTGGGCGGAGGAAGCAGCACCCAGCCAGAGCTCTCAACCACCTATGTCGGGTCAGAACCGCCGTCGGAGCTGCTGGACAGCAGCGTCGAGTCAAAGCCGCCCGTCCGAAGCTCCCTCATCCGCCTGGAGCCTCTAACAGAGGCCGAAGCCAGCGAAGAGACCCTTTTCTACTTGTGCGACCCTCAGGTCATCTGCCCTGAGATGGATGGGGTGTAAGCATTGAAGCGATAATACTGTTTTGCATCCACTCGAGCTGCAGTTTGTGCCTTCAACGATAAGGCTTTTACACTGAACCGGTTATGAAAGGAAATTAAGCTAAATTTTTATAATTACTGTACTTGTTACATGAGGCTTTGTTGCCATGTGGAAAAAAAAAAAAAATTGCACTGCTTCTTCTAAGAGTTGCATCAGCCGTTAAATGTCACGTTAACTTCAGGATTAGTTTCCACCTGTCCATACATTCTTCACCATGACTACAAACTGGGCACAGTTCACAAACTGAGGGCATTTCTCTCTGGAGAAGCTGTAACTTGTCTTGTGCTTTGTTAAAGGGAAATGTTTTCTGCCATTTGGTCAACATGCCTGTTCTCATCTTATGCTTAAGTACGTGAAGTCTGGCACAAACTAGCTGGTGTAAAATGGCGCTTCCATGTCCCTGCAGTCAGGTTCAAAGCTAAAAGAAAATACTGATATGCTTTCCTTAGCAAATAGACTGTAAATACTTCTATTTATTCTTGTTAGTTTGTTGTTCTCATTGTCTGTCTTTCCACAACATTTCTCATCAAGCAACATTCCTGATGTTAAGCGTCACTGTCAGGCTTGCTTCTCTTTGAATGCCTTTGGACTTGTTTTCATAACATTCTTGACAACTGGAACAAAGCTAATATAATGAGCTTAGTAACTACAAAAGGAGATGCAATGTGATTCTAATTAGAAAAGCATTGGTCGTCTTTGAATCAGTACACAGATGTGTTGTATTGGTTGTTAGATCCATTATTAGAGCAGCATATGAATTTATATTTGGAATTTCACTGTCATACATTATCAATTTAACAGTATTAAATGATGATGTTCATACAAAACTGCTTAATAGAGCATCGTATGTGTGCAACATTAATTGTATTAAATTGGACCACCGTGAGGATGCATGAAACTAGTAAATTACGATCTTGTAATATATGCTAGTCATTGCAATATTAACATTGCTTTTATGAAATGCTCGATAACAAAATATCGCCATGATCCTTTTGTGTGTGTAAAATACTGTATATTCAGATATAAAGAGAAATTATTTGTCATGGCAAAGAGGTGAAATTGAAACCTATCAAGTTGCATAGCACACAAGATTTATACCTAATGCTTTGGATGCCAATGACAATAGTTTAAAACTATATATAATATAGCAGTGACTAAAAAATATTTTCAATAGAAATGTTGGATGGTTCCAAAAATGTGCAGTAGTCCCACAAGCAGAATTTCAATACAGCTCTTCTACAGGATTACATGAGTTTGTGAAAAGTTGAATATGTGCGTGTTACCTTTTAACCTTGAGTTTTTATTGACTAGAAATACAAATTTGTCCTAGTTGTCAAGAATGAAATGGGAAACATGTTATTTAGTCAAAGTCAAAGTCTGCTTTATTGTCAATTTCTTCACATGTCAAGACATACAAAGAGATCGAAATGTTAAATGAAATGTTAAAGCCAAATTAGCTCCCAGAGAATGTTGGTGATTGCTTGTATTTGGCCTCAAAGTTGTTCAGCTGTCTGTTAAGGTATTTGTTGTCCATTATTTTCAACATGGGATCAAAATGAAACTGATTCAAAGCTGACATATCATGGTTATATATTTTCTTCTTTTTTTTTTTTTGCCGAAGTAGAGTTTACTTGCGCCGCACACTTTTTGATTGATTAAAAAGATGTGAGATTATTGATGATAAGACTTGTCTTTACAACCATACATGACACGTAACGAAATAAATCCCTTCACAATATTAATGAACACGTCTTGTGAACAAGCACTGTAGTCAAGTTAAGAAGCTAACGCAAGCGTTAGCGAGAAGCTAACGAACGTATTTAACACATTACCGTATTGTATTCCCCAAGAATAAAACAGCACATTCGATGCAATTCATCTGATACAATTACTCAAAATACATCCACGAGAAGTCAAAACATAAAGCGCTAAAATCAGCAGAAAGATTGATGCTAATGCTATGAAAACGAGGGCATCATAGACACGCAATAATATGGAAGTGAAATACAGTTTGTTACTTTTGTGTCATCTCAAGCTTACCGCTTTACTGTGTCGGTCGTTTTCATAGACTGAAGGAACTGAACCCTCAATGAAACGAAAAATCCTTGAGTTGGTTTTGGACCTACAGCAAAAGTCTCTCCGAGTAATAAAGATGGCGGATTTGCGTAATTGTCTGCACCCACTACCTTATTTGGTAGTGCTGCCCCAAAGACTGACGTACTAGATATAAACATCTTACTTTCTTATAAACAACAAAACCTTTGCGGTCAAATTAAAGTCTGGTGAAACCATAGTGTATAACAATATATCATTTTTCCATTTCAGTTTATTGTTTTATTAAATCAGTTACAATACACTTAACATTTCAAAAATCAGATTTGGATCAAAGCAGAGGTTATCGCCATAATACCTTACGAGTGCAGAGTGTGGAAACAAATGTTAACACCATAACTTCAAAAGTTGCAAGTCAAAAGGTAAGCTAATTATATCTATCAAAATCAATCATCTATTGCGTGTGTGGAGGCAGGTAACTGTTTACGATCACAGCAGCAGACCTGCTTATTTCAACAAGTTTGTCAGTGAGTGATATGTTTGGATGATATACACTAAATGGACAAAAATATTTGAAATATTTCAGACAGTGTATAAAAGAAAACAGAATTTTCCTCTCATTTTAACTGGTGCGGCTTATAGTCAGCAAATTACGGTACTTTTTGGGATCACTTTGGAAATTGTTCTTATTTTTTGTTCCAGCATGACGGAAATGAGTTCACTTACAGATTTACCACATTTGTCCAAATAATGATTACACCCCTCAAATTCTCAAGCAGAGGTCACTTAAGATTTTAAAATAAACGCATGCAACAATTTTAATAGAAATAACGGGGAAACATACATTAATATATTTACAACAGGAACCACATTGCTTTAGAGTCACAATAACAAGCAAAAGAGACTTGGCTGCAATTTGGAGATGGAACACACAAAAAATTAAAAGCAGAAATAAAATCCTATTTACCAAACAGCTTAATCACACCTACTTTTTATGGGCTTTGCAGTAATAAAACACAAGCTAAGCTGAGAACGGCTAAAATGTGCAAGCGGTGGGGACAATGAGTGTGTTTCACTCAAAGTCCCTGTTGACCAGGACTAGTGGGGCCACCAGCGTCCACACATAGAGAGCGATGCAGATCCAGCTAGAGGAGATCTTCACCCACACAGCGGGCCATTTGCTCGTCATGGCTTCGTAGTTGGAGTCAGGGCTGCAGGGAGAACACAATATACTGTCGAGTGAAATAGGTCTGAATTGGGTTTTGCAATATTCCAATTCCAATAGTCTTTTACTTGGTTTTCATTAGCTACAATAACCTTGATCTGAATCTGTTTCTGTGAGTTTGTGAGTCCTAGCCAATCCAGCTACTTACCTGTACCAATTAGTGAGAGTCATCATGATGTAGAGTGAAGCCAAGAACAGCATGAAATGGAAGAAGGAATAAGAATAGGTGACTCCGTCCTTCTCATTGTCCACAGCCCGGTTGGCCCCATCGCCCTCCTCAAAGTTGTCACCCTGAGGTCCGTCTTCGATCAGAGCGGACTCATCACTCGTGAGAGTCAGTTTGTTCACCTGGGCGTTGGATGAGTTGCGAATACTGCAGGACGAAAGAGAGACAAGGACAGTCTACACAAAGAGACGAGGGGTGTGTCCATTTTAAGAGCTGAACTGCTTGCTCCCTCACCTGGAGTATAGGACACACATGAGGAAGAGGATCAATCCCACAAGGCCCTGGGCGTCCCACCACTGGACTGCATGGTCCTCAGTTGCAGGGGTGGTGGTGTTCAACCCAATGATACCGAGAAGGCTCGGGTTGCACTTTCTATCTGTGAAACCAGAATTGGACATTGGTTTGAAAAATAGAGAAACATGACTGAAACTTGCTCATATTTATTTGTTTAATTAAATTTTTACAAATTACATTTATTGTAACAGCCCTGATAGTTATCATACAAATTATGCTCCAGCTCTTACCAGGCTCATTGGTCATTGCAGACCAGGTCAAGTACATAGTGTACAGAGTCACCAGAGAGGATTGCAGCAGGCCAGAGCGGGGTTGGGACTCCTTCAGTCACACACACAAAACAAAGATTAGCAACAAAAAAAAAGTAATTTTTATCATGTATCTGTATATCCTGTCAAAATGTGTGTGTGGGGGGGCTACCTGGATCTGAGGCAGGACGGAAATAACAGACACCCCAAGGCAGAGCAACATGTTGATGCTGACAAAGACCTTGTTCTCAGTGCATCCATCAGTGTGGGTGTAATAGATGTAGAAAAGGATAACGGCCACCAGGGACAACACGTAGTTCAGAGCAGTGGCAGACAGCAGGGCTGCAAACATAAGCAAAGATCAATCTAAGAGCCTGATTTTTTTTTTTTTTGTCTCAACTACATCATAACTATGAAATGTTAAATTAAGTCTTTCTGTTTGTTTGAGGTCCATACCTGCATACCAGCAGCGTGAATTACCCTCCTCCATCTTCTCGACCCAGGACTCGTTCCAGGAATGGGCAAAGTCAATGAGCAAAACCAACTGGATGAGGATAAAGCAGAATGCACCCGCCATACCGATGTAGAACCACACTGCAGGAAAAAGAAAAAGTTCGGAAGAGGTTATTACAATCATTCCTGCAAGACTGGTTTCCCAGAACTTGTCATACAAATTTGCCAGATCCACTCAGAGATAAATCTACTCAAAACTGTGGATAGAGCACAAACAGGTCAAATTACCGGTTGTAAAGGAACCCTCTGCGATAAAGAAAGCTCCAACGGTGATAGCAGCAGCTGCTGCAAACTTGAAGAACCAAAACCTGCAAAACAAAATTACAGAATTCCTCCAAATATTCAATATACTATTATACACAATACAAATGTTGTTCTAATAAACTTGGTTTCCCCAATGCATTTCAATGGGCATCAATTAAAACACAGACTTCCACTACATGCTTATTTTTCTCTGTCTGGTCTTACCCATTATGCAGTGCAGCTCGGGGGTCTTTGCTGCTCTTGACTTTGACCATTAGCAGAGAAAAGAGAAGGAAAAACATGGCCATGCCGAAACAAACGCGGTACACAGCCTTGTAGCCAACCAGCACGTCACAGTTCACATGACCCTTCATGCCAGGGATGGATGAACCCGTTCCTCCCTCACAAAATCCTGGAATCTAAAAGAAAGCACGAACAATCATTACATCGTATTGTGAATCGTATTGTCATTACAACTGCAAGTTATAATTGAGTCAGTATTTTCTGCTGCTGGTTGCGCTTGAAGGATCAATTTTAACGGTTTATCACGTGTTTTTTTTTTTCTAGAAGAACACGCATTACCTTCTTCAAATGCTCCTCCATGCCAGGCATCAGCATGATGCAAGCAATTCCCACTCCCAGCAGAAGGAAGAAGGCGTATATGAGGCGAGTCACCGTTGAGTTATTTCCACTAGGACAGCAGCGACACAGCAGACAGGGGGCGCTGCCGCACAGACACGGGATCTGGAGAAAATAGGTTATTAAATGAGAAAATAGGTTATTAAAGCAAATAGTACGTCACGATATGGCTATAAATCGCTTGTCATGGTGGCGAGTAGGCCTCAATATAGTCTAATGTCAGACCGTTAATAAAATGTTGCAGACTTGTTTACATGGCCGCTGTGTCGCAATGGCTAACCTCGTATCAGCTTGCTTTGTTGACATCATTGCCGATGCGTGTTTAGCGTTTACGACACACGACAAAATTAACAAATTGAAGAAAATTCAAACAGACCGCTTGTTATGTACGAACACAAACACTACAGGCTCCCCGGTTGTCGTTACATTCATCGTTTGTTTCGGTTTTGTATTTCATGAACAGACCCGGTTGTCGTTACATTCATCGTTTGTTTCGGTTTTGTATTTCATGAACAGAAGACGCGACTAAAAACATCTTGTCTTAAAATATAATTTCAACTTTACATTCGATACGTAACCAAAGTCACCACATTGTAAGCTATAACGACCTGCGTCACTGTAAAAATCACACGGCCTTTGCTTTTCTTACTGCACAGTCATGCCACCAAATGAGAACTGGAAATAAACTACTAATAAATACTGACACGCAAAATAATGTTATTTAAATGTATCATTTATCAATGTATTACGTACCCAGCTCGCCATGGAGCACAAGCCCAGAACGGCTCCCATGATGGTCGATGTTTACTCTTTTCAACTCGGATTCGGAATGGCCGCGAGTCTCTAAATAGAAGATGGATGATTTTAACGTACGGTCGTTACTCTTCTTCACTGCTTTGTGTCGTTTCACGAATGCGTACATATATGGTACTGCCCCCTACAGGACTACATTCGCACTCTTTAGAGTTGGAGTGACGTTACCTCCTTGGGGTCAGACGTTTTTCTTTCTCCATGAATGCGTTTTTAAATACACTATAAATTAATATAATAAACAAATAAATGTATTTAAATCTATTTAGATTTTTTTTATTTGAACATATGTATGACTTATATTTTAAATGCATATGTATGCGTTGTGTGTTTACATTCAGTGTTCAACCTCCACTGTAAATAAACAAAAAAAACGTATTTACTGTACGGTACAAAGTTTTATTTCCATTTCCGTCTGTAAATACTTAAGACCTCAAGCAATGGATAATGACCATGTAGTTCTGTTTGAGCAGATGGCTTTTCTGTAAAATGTACAAAATAATTAAATCAAACACATACAGAAACAGAAACACTGTTCAGCCACGCTCATCAAGCATGAAGAGTATGATTTTCAAAGAACTAAAAAGAAAGATAACAATACTGTTACAACTATGTACATAATAATTTACATTCACCACTGTAGAGGCTAAGTCTTTAGTTAATAACATTCAGTCTCTTTCAGGTACACGTTCAGTTGTGTACGATGATTTGTCAAAGGGATTTGAAGCTTCCTCTCCTTTAGTATGGCCCATAGAAGAACACCGGGTTCATGCAGGAATTGATCATCCAGTTTTACCCGCTCACAACTGTGGGCCAAAACATATGTACGTTTGCATCCCACATATCCACCAGTACTCTCCAACAGTCAACAATATTTTAGGAGAGTATTTTTACTCTCCTAAATTACACGTAAAGTAGGTTCCTCCCCTGACTCAGGGCTCAAGCTGGTGTACGCTACAGTTGGCTCTAAAACTCGATGACTGGACTGGAGGGGGTCTGTAGGACGATTGTTGCCTGTGTTCCTAAACTGCTTGTAGACTCGAGGGTCTTGAACCACATAGGTGGATGCAGACGAATAAACCACCAGTCCCAAAATAATCAAGAAGAATGACATCAAATAGAGACAAGAAAACTGCAACACACAAGAAAAACATTGTTTTAGAAAAATAACCTTATTATAAATATGTATTTTGAACATGACTATCTACTGAGGTTGAGGTACCGTATTTTCCGCACTATAAGGCGCACCTAAAAACCTCAAATTTTCTCAAAAGCCGACAGTGAGCCTTATAATCCGGTGCGCCTTATATATGGACGAATATTGAGCCACTACAGCAGGCGTGTCCAAAGTCCGGCCCGCGGGCCAACTGTATATATCTTATATATGGACAAAGTTTTAAAATGGGCCATTCATTGAAGGTGCGCCTTATAATCCGGTGCGCCTTATAGTGCAGAAAATACGGTAATCAGAAAATATTTATGGTCACCCTAAAGAAATAACACCCTAAGAATTTTAATACAAGAAAATGTAACCATTTTTACCTCGTAATGAAAGAGGAAGAGGCCACACAAGAGACTGTACAGGTCAGCTGTGAGCAGAGAGAGATTTATCGAGGCAGCACTCGTCCTCTTCATTACCACTGGCATGAAGCTGTACAGGATGAACATGAAGGTACTGAAGCCCACATAGAGAAGACCTGTGACACAAACAGCAATTTGTTTCCCATTACATTTACTTGCAGACATTTGAAACTCCAACGGAGGTAAATATACAAAACTTGCCAATCTGCCAGTCCCAGGGAACCTTCAGCAGCTCCTTGTGTTCCATAATGGCCCTGCAACTCAACAGACAAACTTCTGAGGACTGATGTCATACATATATTATGTGCATCAGAATTTGTGGAGCAGAATTTCTGCCTCCTAATTTCATCTTCAGAAATGAAATGCGTACCGTATTTTCCACACTATAAGGCGCATCGGATTATATGGCGCACCTTCAATGAATGGCTCATTTTAAAACTTTGTCCATAGATAAAGCGCACTGGATTATAAGGCGCATAGAATAAATAACTCAACGTTACTCAAACGTTAATGCAATCACAATATAGTAACACTCGAAATAGTGAAAACAATAACAATATACCAATAACTCAACGTTGCTCAAACGTTAATATCACACAACAAACAAAATAAACACGTAAAGCTTACTTTAATAAGTTAGTCCTCATCCACGAATCCATATTGGTCCATATATAAGGTGCACCAGATTATAAGGCGCACTGTTGGCTTTTGAGAAAATTTGAGGTTTTTAGGTGCGCCTTATAGTGCGGAAAATACGGTACATATGGTTGGAATAATTTTCAGATTTACCTTTTAAACACAGATTTATTTATTACTCACAGTTGGATGCCACTGAAAAATGACCCAAAGAGACCCATCATGCCCAGGAACTCCACACGGCTCAGGTTCTTCACTATGTACTCCTCACAGACGTTGGAGATCCCATACAAAGTTGCTCCACCCAAAACTAACATATCACCAAACAACTTTTGTTCCCCTAAACAATAGAGTATGAAGAAAAGACATGAAAACTTATTTTATCCTTATGGAAAAACATAATAACTGACAAAGTCAAAGAAAAGTGTCCACTGTGTTTGTGAGTGCGCTCACCGAAGCCCTTCTGCCGGCCAAGTAGGATGTCAGCCCCAACCATGCACCCAAAACCCAGAAGACACAGTAATGTGCCTACAATGTGGACGGCCTTGTATCTCACCAATAGAAAGAACCACGACAGCAGTAGGACCACTGGGAGGACAAAGCAGTCTATCAGCTGAGAGGAGGAGAGAGAACAAAAATGAGATATAGCATTGCTGAAATAATAAATCAAAGATTTTGCACTATATTGTATCTCGATCTGGATGGGTGTAATAAACTTCATTAGGACCACATAATACAGCTAAAGTGTTTCCCCCCCCCTTAACGGCTACTTAAAAACCTCTCCAAGAAACACTGCACTTCTTATCACACAGTTATAAATCACATTGTCACCAAATGGATGCTCCTCCAAAGACAATGAGAAGATTATTGAATTTTTCTACTTGGAAATCTGAGTCAGTAAGGTCAGCAAATGCCACATCAATATGATTCCTACAGTCAGCAAATACAAATACCTGTACACTGGATAGCGTGGTGTATTGGTAAGCTTTGAGTATCAGGTAGTTGGCCTCGATGTCAATCAAACCTAAAATCATGTACTTCCACCAGCGCTGTTTCAAAATGGCCAGCAAGTTACCTTCACCTGGTGAGACGGAGACATACACAAAGATGTGTAAGCTGTTTTCATTTATTTTCCATATTCTTTTTTTTTTTTGTGGTGGTTATAGGAAGGTGTTCCAATACTGGGATAAGGGTCTGCATTGTTCTGTGCGTACCTTGCCTAACTGCCAGCGTGGTGGTATAGACCAGAAACAACAAGATGTAGTTGAGAAAGCCCTGGAACACTGGTGTGTTGGCATGGAAGTCATCAGCCAGGTACTTGCTAGTCAGGCTAATGGCACAAATTAACAAGGACAGGACCTGACCCAAGGCCAATGTCACAAATAGATCTCTGCAAGAAACAGGAGACAAATTGATAATGTTTGAGTCCTGTGTCAAGATGCATATCATAAATTTGTATTACCGCACCAACTAAAATTAGGGCAAAATCTCATTTTGTTTACATATAAACTGCACCGGACTATAAGCCGCAGGTATTTTAATGATTAATTATTATTTGTAAGAGAATAACCACAAAGAGGATTGTCAGGAAAAAGATGATTATTTGCCTTTTATTAACAATGTTTATTGACAGAGATGAAGGAGCTCTGCAAACATACAAAAATCTCAGCGACGTCCATAATAAATTTAATATGCAGGGAAAACTAGCAACACACAACTAATTATAAATAATATGGGACCACTTACAAAGGTAAAGTTGGCAATGCGATATGACCTCCACGTAGACAACATGATCCGGAAGAAAAATACTGAAAAGGGTGACGCAACAGGATGACATCAAAAAGAGCCCAGTGCCCTCTAGTGGCCGGAAGAAACCTCTACAGTAGATGCAGCAGCTCTATTTTCTTTGTTAAGAGCCAAATCGACTATGCATTTTTTTGTCCCCCATAATGAGGGTTTGTGGAGTCACTGGGGGCTCAGTGTCTTGTCAGTATGGGCAATTTAGAGTGCCGTCCATATTTTAGGAATGTGACTGTAAGATAGAGTATGACAAAAACTCATGCAAGCATGCAGAAAAAAATATATAAGAACGTGAACTACATATTGGAAGGATGCCTCGTGATTAAATTAGGTTACTGTTTTGCTCTAAGCACAAAATGTATACGAATAATATAATCTCTGCACACTCTAAATAAATTTGTGCGTATTCCAAGTCACTTATTCTAAGACTTTTCCACCTTAGGTATAAATAATAATTCATGTTAGGAGGTTTCGATTTTTGTCTCCAATGAAATGACTTGACACACACTCAATGCCACGGGCCTGTTATGCTGATCTCAAACTTGCAGCCTGTCCAACCGCCTGAAGACAGACAAGATCGTCCAGGGACAAAAGAGCAGATGGTAAGAAAGTGGAGGGGAGTTGTGTTGCGTGTAGTCGTGCACGCGTGGGTTCACGAGGATGCTGAGCTTGTGTCCAGAAACAAGTTTGCATGTCATTAAATGAATGAGACAGTGGCTGTTTTTTTAAACAATCAAAAAGGTGCAGGTTGACGACCCGAACAAAACATGTGCAAACGTGTGCGTGAAATATATTTGAATATCACGCGTATATGCATACACGCGCGTGACGTGTACGCAACGTGTTTTTGTTAACATCTGTTGCACAAGCTGAATATTTTTGCAGGAAAACGACATGACAGGTGATGTTACAGGTTGAAACAAAAGGAGCGTCCGCAGTGATAAGCGGCCACTGTCAACGTGAAGTGGATGTGAAACGATGCTAGCGCGGGCACGCCATACCTGCTCAAGACCTTCCTGATCCGCTGATATACGGTCGGTGCCGGGGTCCCCGTGCCCCTGGGAAGGCTCTCCACAGTGGACACGACGGAAATCATCGTAGCGAGGGGAGAGATCAGCACATTACCGCTTCGTGGAGGATGGAAGAAGACGGGCAGTGGCCTCAAGAAGAAAGGAGGAGGAGGAAAAAGAGCCTCCTATGATCAGAGTTGCAGGTTGAAGAGCTCAGACGATGTCCAGGTAGACCACACCGGCTTCTAGGTTTCTAAGTGCCTCCTTTGAAACCGCAAAACGAGAGCCAGGACCTATGTGGACAGTAGAAGAAATTTACCACTAGGGGTGCCCTTGTACTCGGTAGCGCCTGGAAGATAGCTGTAACCGCCCCTGTCAAAAAAAAAAAAGAAGAATGCAATACAGTATTTATTAATTTGTTATTGAGCATTTCTGACTGTGGTGCTATGCATATTTTGAAATCACAGAATACTCACCGAATATTCACATTAGATTTTTTTTTAATATTGGTATGTATATTGTCAGCATCTTCTGTAGGATTTTTTTTAGGATTTACAAAAAGTCTTTTTTTTTTAATGCATTTCAATGGGCAACCATTTGACTCTGATTTCCACTATGTGCACATTTTTGTCCATAGTTAAAATGATATTTTTGTTATAGAGCTGAAGTGTCATTATGGGTCAAGCAAAAGCACACAAGCAATACAAAAAGAAAAACAGTGCATTTCTTTATTTCAGAGGTCTGGTCAGTCAAGGTGAAGCCTTAAGTAAAAATTGCTTGAACCATACTTTAACACAATGACCTAGAGCATGAACACACAGAGCCACATGAACTTCTTCAATTGACACAATGAATCACTCTATCCCTTAGCACCACTTCCTCTCATGTTTTGAATAATTTCCCTCTAAAATTAAGCTGGATTTCAACAGCGTGGCACAAAGCCTGGTTTCATATTCTGTTTCTGCAAAATGAAGTCCTCGGTGACAAACAGCAGCTGGAGATTGAATTCCAGCAGTGAGAGAGACACAGAGGACAGACAGTCCTCTCATCATGTTACGTGCCACAGAGGGCTATTTTCTCTTGGCTCAAAGAACATGCTGCAGAGGCCCTGGAATTTCAGTTTATTGTAGTAGCTGGTGGCAGGAAGTGAGCGATCGACTCTGACTCCTGGCTTTGTTCACTGTTGCATCAATCCAGGAGAAGCCCAGAATGTGGGACACAGGGGGTTCAAGTCATGACGGAGGCATGAGAGGTCACAGTCTTACTCAAGCCTCCTTGTCTTGAAAGTGTGAACCCCTGAACTTGTCTTTTGTGATGAATTTGAGACCGGCCTGTACGTCACTGGCCCATGCGCTGCTGACATTCACCATAACGTTGTAGGGCATCCCATAAGTCCTCATAAGAGATGTTTCGGTGCGACGGCAGGGAGCTGAAAAAGGCGGATACTTAGAATCCAAGAAGAATATATGCAGTAAAAGTATTTGCAATACAATATGGAATTACTGTGGATTTTACTTAAATACTAGAAACATGTCCATCAATTGGCTTTACATACAAATTAAGTTAAAATATCAGAATACAACGCTAAAATGGGCAAAGTGTGGAGACAATTGATTGGATTTGTGAGTTATAATAAATATTTGATGGATGCATAGTTTAATGAAAAAAAAAAAAAAAAATGTCTTACATGAATTCTGTGAGTCTGATGTGCCAGGGCAGGAAGCCCAAAGTGCTGTTGACAGGACCAAACTTCACCACCAACTCTGGATCTGGAATATTCTTTGACTCTGGGAAATCAACATAGGGGGGCTTGTCATACTATATGTTGGGTTATGTTATTCATAAAATTAAAATCTAATGATAAGAAGTCTCACGCTGTGTATATCATAAATAAAAACAATACTGTGCTTTGCAAATCATTATTCTATATTAAATTGTATACAATACCAAGAATAATGTTCAAACAGATGAATGTTGTTGTTTTTCTCTCCAAAATTCTCTCATTTTGAATATGAATGTTAGTTTTCATGGAAAACACAAAAGTGACCCCAAACATTTGAACGACAGTGTATTTATGAATTTTTTTGGGTGCGGGGGCAACACAAGCGTATGTTGAATATTGAATGTATGATATGACACTAGTTATACGATATGAAGCAGTTTATGAAAAGGAATTCCTTTAAGGTTATAAATAAAAATATTACCTCTGAGCAGTGCATCTAGCATAGAGACGGTGATATCTTTAGAGCTCCTCTCTTTGTTTTCCACAGAACGACAGAGTTGCTGTGCAGCTTGAACAATACTCTGCTTCCCATCTTCTGGTGCCAACACCTTCACTATTGGCTTGCATGAGAGCACTGAAAACACACACAAACATTTTCCACTTGAATTGATGTGATTGTCTTTTACCAAAGGTTATTCAGGGCATAAAAAAGCATGCAGACTGAATAAAGCTTCCGATACCACCTTTGACCTCTTATTTTCATTGATTTAACTTTCCCCCAGAATATGTGGGGTAATAAAAGATTGTGTACACCATTGCGTAATGCAGTGTGTCATCACCAAGGGACTGGAGCAGGGACTTACCATTATTATGTTGTTTGTCGGTGCAATCGCTCAGGAACTCCACATTGTATTTGGAGCCCTCTGTTCCGAGGAGATGCTGTTGTTGTGTCAAAATCACCTCGAGTAGACGGTAGTTATTCTTCCTGAGTATACCTGGCAAAAAAAAAAAAAAAAAGTGTCAATATTTGTTCTTTCAAGTGATTTTTTGATTTCAAGCAAGGCTACAAATCTCAGAACCTTTTTATTTTTGTTTGAAAACATTCCGTAATAGACCGTCTGTCAACATTTATGGTATTTGATCAAGAGGTTGATATTTTTATAATGACTTCAAGTTATTTCAAATTAATTAAAGATATTTAAGTTCATGTTCTGTCATCTATTTTAAGAGATGTTTTACGTTTTTGCCATTGTATCTTTTCAGTACTGGTATCCATCCACATGAATTTAGAATGGTAATTTTTTGTTTGTGTCGAATTTATGACAACATTTGGTGATAAGAAATGCTTAAGAGGGAGTTTAGTGTCAACAATTGGTCAGCCACACATCACATCAGTAGCTCTTTAGGAGATACATTTACATAATAGTACACATTAAGTGTAAGTTGTTTACCGTGGTTATCATAGATGCTGACATAGGATATACCAACAGCCATACACCACACAACTACGTTGGCAATGTCCGTGTAGCTGGGCTCCTCTTCAGCTACTAACAGGCCGATGTGGCTCGGCAACTTCTCCAAAGACCTGCCGTCAGTCAGCCACCGGTGCCGGCTATTAGAAGTGCAGTTTCCGTTACCAGCAGTCCCATTCGCGTCGGGGTTATGATTTAACTTCCTCCGATGGTCCTGGAAGCCAGCCATGGCCATTGGAAGTAGCAATGTGGCCATCGCCCGCTCCCACAACAGCCCCTTCCAGTTCCGAAGCCGCACACGGAACCAGGAGACGAGTGCTCTGTTGCTGTGAAGAAGGAACAGCAAGAGCCGCCAGAATAGGCTGTACAACAGCGCCATTAATATCCTTTACTAATTCTAAAATTGCTAAGGATATTATAAGTCTATTTTGTCTACGTAAATTACTGGTTGACAAATCACTGCCGATGTCACCCCCCTGCCGCCATCTTGCTTTCTCGCTGTCAACCTCTGACCTCTGAACCCTCAGCGTGTGACACGTAATCCGCGGATTGGTTGAGACGCACGTGACGTCATTTACAAAAAAGGGGCCGTATTTTCGACACATTCAATTTTCTGACCGCCGATTTTATTCGTCTCGTATCAATCAAGGAAATACAATATGAAACGAAGAAGACCAGTGACGCACTCATCGTAGTGTTATTTGCTTTAACCGGTTAAATATTAGAATGGGTTGAAAATAAAAAAAAACTGTATTCCAAAAATATAATAATGGCGTCAAGAGCATTAAAGCGAACCGGAATTTCTCCTGAGTTATGCGAACAACTTAAACGACATAAAATAGAAAACTGTCAGGTACGTTTCATTTGACCCATTCTCTTGTAATGCTATTTCTTTGTAGTAATAGTAGTAATACTAGTATGATGTGCATTAATGAAAACTTACATATCTCACTCAGGATCTGTTGACACACACTGCTTTTGAAGTGATGTATGCTGCAGGATTGAGTTACCAGAAAACTTTGGAGTTGTTGCAGACCGTGAGCAAGGTCATTGCTCCCCCACTCACCACGGTGAGTGCAAAAGAACCCCCAGTTTATATTAGTTACCAATAAGAGAGTGTTTTGGCACTCACACTCTTGGGTATTGATACAATTGCACTCACAAATCAACAGACTTTCTCCAAATATGAGGGAATGTCTTTATTAATCTCAGTTTAAAGCAAATGGACTCTACATGAGGAGCTATCGTGTATGGAATCATCACCCGATTCATAATCCCTAATGATATCGATGGTTACAAACTACACTCATGGTAACAGTGAGCACATTGAACAAAACAAAATTAATACTGTTGTGATACTTTAAAACTTTTTTTCTGACAGGTCTGGGAGATTTGGAAACGTCGTTCCGATTCTTGCTTCTCGACTTCAATACCTCCTCTGGACAAAGTGCTTCGAGGAGGTCTTCCATGTGGAACCATTGCAGAGGTGCACCAAAGAAATAAACAGTAGATAAATAAAATCTGCAGATCAAACAAATAAGAGTAAATAGAAAACAAATACTGTAGATGCTGATTACGATACTCTTTGCAGGTAACAGGACCATCTGGCTGTGGGAAAACTCAATTTTGTTTGATGCTGAGCGTTGTGGCTACTCTGCCTAAGGAACTGGGTGGCTTGGACCGCAGTGTCATCTACATTGACACAGAGTCTGCGTTCTCTGCTGAAAGGTTACATATTGAGTCAGCTGACAAAGGAGTTAGCATGACAACTTATCTAGTGATCAAATTTACTGTGTTTGGTCTAAGGCTGGTGGAGATTGCACAGAATAAGTTCCCAGACTACTTCAGCTCTAAGGAGAAAGTCCTGCAGATGGCAGGTAGGGTCCACATCTTCAGGGAGATGACCTGCCAGGATGTCCTCTGTAGGTACGTCATACCAGAGTGACTTTTATTTTGACAAGTGAAACCATTCTCAACGTTGTTATTCATGTCAGTAGATTAAAAAAAAATCACGAGTTTCTTATTACGATCCAATCGATTAATCTCATTATAATTCCCCCAACAGGAAATTCAATTTACAGTGCTGTATATTTTGTGTTGCACAAAACACGGAGATTTACAGAATATCACATTCCAAACGCATCTATTTTAATTGCCAGACTGGAGAGATTGGAGGAGATCATCATCTCAACCAGAGCGGGCTTGATAATCCTCGATTCAGTCGCTTCAGTGGTTAGAAAGGAATTTGACACAACGTTACCTGGCAACCTGGTGCACCGTAGCAACCTGCTGGGAAAAGAAGCTTCCATCCTCAAATATTTGGCCCATCAGTTTAACATACCCGTAAGTACTACACATTGTTCTGCAATGGTAACGGGGTGAGTTTTTATTTTATTTTTTTTCTAACAATGCATGTCAGTGATCCATCACATTTTTATCACAATCTCTGCAAATGTAATACCATATAATAACCACTAGATGTCAGTAGGGTTTTGCAATAGCATTAGTCCTAAATGCAATACAATTACATAATTTTCTGAGTTGGTCCTCAGGCAAAATGAGTAAATATTCATATCGCCCAACAGCTGCTGTTCTGAGAATGAGCTACCAAAGCTTTTTATGAATAAATCAATAAAGATCCATTTATGGAAAGCTGTGATGAATTGAATTATATTCAACAATATGACATATTTGACCACTTTTAATAGATTTTGGAATTTGTTTTCTTTCCCCAGGTAGTCCTAACTAACCAGATCACAACTCACATAGGGCATCAAGGTGAGTGCTGAGCAGGAACAGCAGGAACATTTTTTAAAGTATTTTCCTTCTATTTTGTCAGGAGGACATTTATTTATTTATAAACCCAACCAATTTATCAACATTTCACACTAAATAAACTAATTCAAGAGGCAATGTGCATTTATTTGCCTTTTTCAGCTAATGAAGGGGATTCAGGCTTTGTGACAGCAGCTTTGGGAAACACATGGAGTCACATTGTCAACACACGTTTTATCATTCAATATCTTGATGGATTTAAGAGACAGGTGGGATTCTAAATTATAATCCTATACCTTTGCTAATTAATTTTTCATTCTATGAGACCGTATTTCTATCCAGTTATTGGTCGCCAAGTCACCTGTGGCTCCCTTTGCTGTGTTGAACTACACAATCGAGAAGGAAGGAATCTGTATCAATGGTGATTTTTTTTTTTTTTTTTTTTTCTGTGCTTGACAGCGTTTTCGACTGCTGATATGCAATTTGTTCACTGTGTTGTAGGAAATGATGAGACATTTTATGAAGGAACTGATCCCAGCCTCCAGGCTATCAGAGTGAGAACTGCGATCAACTTCGATACAACCTGAGTGGATGCTCCAAGTCCAGTAAAAGTTATGACCACAGTTATAATGCAATAGTCGTCTCGCCAATCACTGATATGAAAAAAATGTCCTCTATGGAAAGAAATTGAGGATGAAGGAAGGAGATTGACTGGTTATGGTCAGGACAAAACAACTCATGGTGCTCAGATCATTAACAGGCTTCGACAGGCTGTTACTATGGTGCCCATTCCCATGACTTCAGCTCCCATGGTGGGGGTGGGGGGCCTTCAGGGTTTGTCAATTAGGTAACAATGGAGTCATTTGTGACCCTTCCTTCTTGTTTGTCTGGCTGCATATTTCTTTTGACCATTTGGAGGCACATACACTTTTCATTCAAGGGTGTTGTGTAGCTCATTCAAATAAAATGTCAATTAAAACTTGGTGTGCCTAATATTGTGATTCATTTAAATGATCAGTACATTGAGGGTCAGCCAATGTTTGTATTATCAGGACAACCTTTGAACGTTCACAAACACACTCGTACGTCCAATATAAACAAATTTTTATTGGTTTTAACTGCAATCTGTCATCACAAAATAAACCATTAAAGACACTACTGTAGTGAACAGCAGCAGCTGAATTCCAATGCTGTTAACCTCTTACCTACAGGAATACATTTTAGGTTTTTAGCATTCATACCATAAAAATAGGAAGGCACGAAAATTGGGAAACCTGGAATGTATTTTTTTTTTAGGCACTTCATGGGAAAGAGTGGTCAAAAATAACCTTTACATCATCATCTACATCATCATTATCGAGACAAAAAGTGCTAGTACGTCTGTGCGGGAGTGAGGAGGAAAAAAAAGGCAAGCTTGTTTTACTCTCAATATTAGCTGAGATGTTTCTCTAATCACCTGACTGACTCCGAGATGCATCACATGACATAAATCCCGATTCAAAATGACTGATATGAGGACAGGATTGTTGCAAAACCAGTCTACATTCTAGAGGCTTAGAACACTAAGCAGCATTTGCCAATGCAGGTGGTGAAGTAAACTGGACTCATTTAAAATAAAATAAAAATTCTCTAGCATTGGTCACTTTACCGTCTATACAACCTCTGTTAGCAAATGTATAAGATATTGTTCTCGATTGTAGATTCATGTCAAGAGGCACAAGAATGTTTTCCCAAATATTTAGTGCAAACTTCCAACTGTGGTAATAGAGCCTGAACACCACCTGCACAATGTGCTCATGACTGAGACATTTGTGCCTTCAGACTGCTCAAAAAAAAAAAAAAAAAAATCCACCTGGAGTCCAACACATGGGAGGAGCAAGAGATAAATAAATAAAAATGCTACACTTTGCTTTCAATTGAGATTAATTTTCCAAAACAAAGTAGAACAAAACCAAATGTCATTGCAGTGTAATATATTACTGTAGAAAAAAAGAAAAAAAAGAAAATTGGTTTCACAATCTTACGATTATGGAAGATCATAATTTAACAAAAGAAAATATATACTATTATTCCGTCAACAGATAAATACAACGTAAAAATGCTTAAGATCAGAAATAAATAGAAATTGTTAAATAAGCAGTGACAACCAAAGCCTATACGCTTAGGGCTTTATGGAATAAACTAGACAATAATAATAATAATGATACTAATATAAATATACAATAGATATGAACATGGGGAATCAACCAAAGCACTTGGGCTGACAAAGACATCGACTAAGACAGGGTCTCTCTGTCTCCTCAATGAATGAGAGACCATAAGCGATTGCTCAAAATGTAGGAATGAGACTTCAATGAAAACTAAGAGGCTGTACCTTCTGCTTACCATGACACGCCCACCTCTTATAGACATCACGGGGGCTCAGTGATCAAAAAATTCATCAAAACATAAGCCATGGCAACTACTAGTGACGCAAGTATCAAATCAAATTCCTCGGAAATCGACGTAAATGATGCTCGATGGTAGTCATTCACGATACATCTACAGGATTGCAGCCTCAGCATTTGTTTTTAAAGAAACAAGGTTTGGTGAGGAGGATTGTTGGCTTGAACAGACACACACACACAAAGAAAGAAACAATATAATCTCCACTGATGTCCTCTTGTTCACTAAGCTGATCCTCATAAATTAAACACTGAGCTTTAAGAGGGAGGTTTAAAAAGTCGTGGCAACAGGCAATGGCTGCCTGGAGAATGGCAACACTGCAACACATGCAGCTCACACGCTGCCCTCGCTCATTACTGCTGCTTCCAATGCAGAGTGTGCGTTTTACTGCTTTATAATCGGAGCTACATTCCACAATGGTTCACATTCATTTCAACATGGCACCAGCCGGGGGGGCATTGCGCATGGACACGATACTGGGTTAGTAATTGTTCATTTTGTTAAATCGATTCAATTGAAAGGGGTACAAAAAAGGTGAAATTGTCAAAAGGCATCTGATTTTGTGATCCCAGTCGTTCTGTAAACAGAGCTGTGAAGTGAGGGGAGGAGGAGGAGAGCGGTCTTCCTCTTTTCACTCCATAAAGAAATCATCTTAATCATCAGAAACAGAGAGCCTGCTGAAGATGGGAAGCCGGCGGGATGCATCCAGGAGGGTGGACTCGGAATCACTCTGACTGCCAAGACTGCTCTGGTAACCCTCCTGGTCAGACAAAGAGCTGAGAGGGCTAGAAGGGCCCTCTGAGGCTGGCTGGAAAAAGCAAGGGATGGTGGGGGAGAGTGGGGCTGGAAGCTGAGGCTCGCAGGCAGAAGGGGGCCCCCAACTGGGGCCAAACAGGCTGCTAATCTCTTGCCTTGAGTCGGTGAACGGATTGCTGGACCACTCGGTCAGGTCTTCCGTGGAGCGAGTGGGAGGCGGGGTGACCGAGGTGGGGCTATCTTGTGAGCTGCTGGAGCTGGGGAAGCCCGCGAAGCTGAAACTGTGCTGGAGGCGAGGGCCCCCCATTTTGTTGAAGGCCGGGAATGCCGGGGGCCCACGGCGTTCCTCAGGGTTGTGGATGAAGTGGCAGCGCGGGCCGTAAGGACAGAATCCAATGGTGTGAAAAGTACGACACAGATCAGTCTTGTACTTGGGGTGGCGGGTCAGGCTACGCAGCTCGTGCATGCCGTGGGCAAACTGGCACTTGTCTCCATATTTGCAGGAGCCGTTCTCCTCAAAGGGCCGGCACAACTCTGTCTTGTAACGGCTTGAATTGACATGGCTGCCAGCGCCGGCACACACCTGGTTGTAGTTCAACATCTTGGTCTGGGAGCGGAATGCCAAGATGGGGAAACAAGAGATTAGAAATGGCAGCATAGACAAGGGCCTGACTTCCTGGTCACTGCATGACATCTGTGTTTGTTGTTGCAGGACTGACAGTCAACAAATAGTATTCGTTGGGGCTCCAGGCTGCCTCTTAATGGTTGCGTAAAGTATCAGACAGCATGAGTCAATACTTCCTCCACTTACACAAATCCGACCGGTAGATTTATTGTTTGTTTATTTGTCAATTAAATGCAAACCCAATTCTATTTAAGTTGGGGCGTTGCGTTATAAATAATAGTGATTTGCAAATCATGTTCAACCTATTTTGCATTGAATACATGCCAAAGAAAAAATCATTAATATCCCAATTGATTAGCTTAATTATTTTTTTTAGCAAATAAACCACTTTGAATTTTATAGCCCGAGAAAGTTGGGTTTGTGTTTGAGGGTAACATTTTTTTTTTTTTAATTAAAAAAATTAGCGGGAAAAATCCGTATAAATATCAACGAATTAAGGTGATAAATCACAATCAAAATATCACCTTCGAAGTGACAAAAAAAATGCAATTTATGCTCAAATCGTAGTGGCCATAAATAAATTGGCAATGTTACCTCGCCCACTATTGATGAGACTACAAATGACAGCAAAAAATGAATTGTTACGTCACACTAGCGTTGTTTAAACAGCTGGACACTGGCAGTCAATTAACTTGCAACACTTGTGACTCGTTTTAGTTTCTCGGCCATAATGTTAATAAAGTTGAACTTTGCACGACACTGACGAAAAAATATTTAGCGCCAAAAACATTGTTCATGTCATCTGATGTGATATTGCAAACTTTGCGTAAAGATTACACACTGAAGCGACCAGCAGATATTAATGGTTGTGCTTACCTTATTTTGGAAACGTAAAGCGTAACCGCGTGTAAAAAAATTTTTTGTCCGTTTTGAAACCGGACTTTCATTCTAGTTGACAGCAAAGTGTCAATGCTAACGTTAGCATGTTTGTTCTAAACTCGATGCGCGCATAGCTTTCATTTACCTTGTCGGAAAATTCACTGTCGAAAAGAGGAGAAATGCTGGCCGTTGTCATCTTAGGAGATGTTTACGAGGAGGTGGTGGTTATTTGTAAAAGTCCAGGTTTGTGTGCTGGCTTCCCCGCAGACAGCCCCTTTCCTGAAGCAGCCGCGCTGCGCAGTTCCTTTTCAGCAGGCAGCTACCGTGGCGGCGGCCTTCCGGCTGCGACGCTGCACGCAGCAGCCCGGGAGGAAATAGCGCCTCTAGAGGCCGAACCTTGAATGGTCTAAGCAGGGGCGTCGAAATGAAAATATCAAAATTTTCTCTCAATTTTAACGGAAATGCTTCTGGTAAAATACATTTGCCATTTAGTTTCAAATCTGCTTATTAAAAGAGACTTAACACAAAAGTTCTTTTGATTTGCCCATATATGCTCCTACAAAATTTATAGACATACAAATTATTGTGCTTATATTGCCATAGTAAATGTACCGTGTAGGTTAAACAGAAAGGCAGAGAAAACAAAGGAATTAACAAATCAATTTTAATATCGAATTGAATTTATTCATGCAGACAAACAGGGTTAAAAGTGTTGCATAAAACATGAGCCATTTTGATGGACTTTAAAGATCAAGGTTATGATTATTATATTGGATGATGCTGGTGATGATTATCATTCATATCGTTATTATTGCTTCTAACTTTGCACGGATCACATGCTTCATTCAAAATTAAGTTTTCGATCCTTATCTAAAAGAGAATTAAGATCAAACTATTTACACAGTACAGAGATATCCTGTCCTAATCCTCCTGCCACTCCATGTCCAGTCCTTCAACCTGAAGCAAGTTTTTGCTATAATCAAAACGGATTTCTTCACTGACACCAATGTCCTTTATGGCCTTGAAGAGGATGATGTGTTGCTTCTGGCCATCCACAATCACTGTGCGTTGCTTGGCTTTGAGATTAGGCTGCTTCCTCGAATTATTAATTTGCCGGCCAAATGTTTCCCTTTCGGGGTGGCACTCACACGGGGAGGTATGCGCATCGATACATAGATGCTTCCCACCAACCTTAAAAAAGAAGAGCAAGCCGGGCTGGATGTTTTGCTCTTTCATCATGGTTTCCCCCTCCTCGGCTGTGATCAGCTTCCCGTGATAGTCGCAGACGATGTCACCTTTGTAGAAGTGCGCCATTGTAGCCACACCTGTAAAAAAAAAAAAGACGCAATCGTGAGTTCCATCCAAAAAAGTGACACTTGGATAAACTTACCCAGCCGTGTTCCTCCCAAGAAATTTGTGATCACCAGCCCTCTCCAGTCCTGGTGAGTAACATGTGTGCTGATTCTTGGGTCTGTCTCCAGCATCAATCTGGGGGATGGTTTCCAGTTCTTCACAATATCCATCGCCTTTGGACAATTCACTGTCCAGCCCTCCTTTTTCAACACCCTCTCCACTTGCCGCTTGGTTGGTTTCTTTAGAACAAAGTGAGCTGAAAAGATAGAAATGAGAGCAACTTTTCAATCATTGTCCACAGTAAATAAATTGCACAGTTTGAGTAACTTCATGAATTAAATAAATGGTGCACAGTAAATACAAATATATAAAAATAAACAGTAAATACATTTAAAAATAAATATATAGATTAATAAATATTAAATAAATAAATATTGACTAAATTAAACTGAATTAAATAAATGGTGCACAGTAAATATAAATATATAAAAATAAACAATACATTTAAAAATATATAAAATAAATAAATTAAACTGAATTAAATAAATGGTGCACAGTAAATATAAATATATAAAAATAAACAGTAAATAAATTTACAAATATATAAATAAATATGAACTAAATAAATATTAACTAAATAAATGAATAAAATAAAATAAACAGTTTGAGTAACTTAATGAATTGAATAAATGGCGCATTTATAGTTAATTGCAATTGAGAGTACTTACACTGAAGATGGTTCTGTCGTTTAGCGAATTGAAGAGCTCGCCATTTGTCATAGTGTTTCCTGCCTGCAGAAAAGCCGGCTTGGAGCCTATCTCTTTTACACGGCGGCTGGCCATCTTTGGTCACCGGGAACACATGGAGGAAGGCGTTTAACTGTACATTCGCTATGTGCAACTTCTCCGCTCTTGAAAGCCCATGGTAAACTCTGACACGCTCGGTGCCTCCTGCCATTCTGTAGTGTTTGGAAACAAACACGCAAAAAAATAAATGCTGATGAAATACCACACTGTAGTCGTAAACACATCTAGGAACATTTACCTTTCTCTCAGTTCGGGCCCGGTCAATAACTCTATAATTTTCTGCAGGAACTCTTTGTATTGCTGCAGTTCATCTTGGATGGTCATTAACTGTGTTGTGAGATCCCGCCTAGTATCCAGGTAATGAACAAAGCTGATCTCATTCTCCAGGTCGTGAATGATGGTTGATGCAGAACTGTCTGTGCGCCGCAGACTGCTGATGTAATCTCGAGTCTCTCGGATTTTAATCAAGAACTCCAGTGTCGGCTCATTCCCGGTCGGCTGCAGGTACCGAAGGAAGCGCGACACGTTGTCCACCTTTAAATGGAGATGACATATTAGAGTGTGTATAATAAAAGATCATTCAGGAAGTACCTCTTGTTGCCAATTTGGAACACCCAGGGTATCACACAGGTACTTTTTAAAGTCAACGAGGCGGACAGCAGTCTCGCTGAATCGCTCCTTCTTTTCAATCTTCACAGATGTAGAGGTGATGGAAGGATCTCTGTAGAGCATTGGAGAAAAAAAAAAAAATCAAAATTTAACAAGAATGCATTATTATGTTCTTTTTTGTTCTTAATGAGCTTACTTTTTCCAGGAAGGAGCACTGGTATCATTGTCGGAGTCGGAGTCAGAGGAGGAGCTTCTCCGTTCCTTTTTACATACAGTTGGTGGGCAGAACCACGCACCTGCCGAGTTGGATGTGCCTGGAGCATCAGTGGCTGTAGAGGTCGAGGCGGCATCTGCGGGTTCCAGGACCATGTCTGACTCACGTGGTTTGTTGAGGATGAAACAGCCCCGCTCTATGAGCTTCTTCACAAGACGTATACGGCAGGGCCCGTGGGGGATGTTCTTGACGAGGTCCAGATAGTCCCAGCAACGGCCATTCCGCAGCCATTGTTTGGTTGATGCCTTGGCTTGCTGCACCTCGACATCAATCTCCTGACGTGTGCTGTTTTTCATGCACTTGTGGGCCAAGTGAACATAAATGTTATCCTGTGGCTTACAACACCGCAGACAGTAGATATAGTTGTGATTGGACATCCTAGAAGAAAGTAACATAAAGTTGAGCAAATTCGTCATAACATTTTTCTTAGTAAACTTTACTAGCCTCAAAATGAACCGAAAAATGCAAACCCCCAGCAGCCGACGGAGCATTTATTTCCATGCGCCCTGTGAGCGCTGAGGCGACGTCACCTCCAGGGGGCAATATTGAGACTGCGCCCTACCTGCCTTTTGTGTGTCGTTCTCTGCCCAGGTACGACTTTCTTTCAGTCCCCGACCACCAGCCCGCTTTGCCCTTGCCAAGCTTCACTGAGATCTACTACAACTTTCCCTCCCACTCAATAAAAACGAGAGGACTGTGACGCTTTTGGTTTTCCTCTGTGACGTCACAAAAGGCTGGTTGAACAAAGTAAAAACGTTTGAATTTTAAGGACATTGTGTGACAGTAATAAACAAGTCTTTAATCACAAAGACGGCTTACAAGTGAATTACATCACAAAGACAATATTGCGCAACAAATAATGTGCGCAACAAATAATGTATAAACACGCTCCAACTGCATGCCGGCTGGCTGAGAGGCACGGTCCTTAATGTCCACTACAATATATTCAATTTAGGTGAAAATGTTTCTGGATTCAGATTATTTTATTTTGTGCCACGTTATGACTTTGAGCCACATGATTACATCAACATTTTGTAAATTCGACATGACATTTTGTGTAAATTTCAATCCTTTTTAATACTTGCACAAAAAAAGTTTAAAACGTTAAATTTACTTTAAAAATATATTCTGGATTCAAATGATTTAATTTTGTGCCACCTTTTGACAATCAAGTCATCAAAACGAATTAGTTTTTTTCAATTCCAACTCATACATTAAGAATACAGACATAATCCAGTGAAGGATACATCAATTATGTGATAAGAAGAGATAAGATCTTACTTTTTCTCAGCATTTCCAGCCATTGTAGAAAATGAAAAGTCTAGGCGAAAAGTTTGATTCACCGGTGAAGCAACCCAGTCACGTTGAAACCAAATGCTCTGTGGCAAACCTTTGAAACCAAATGCTCTGTGGCAAACCTTAGGACCAGCCCTTTTCACCCAGCAAGCCTGCAGTTAGGGTAGGGCTTATATGTGTGTTCTTTGTGGCATCATATTTTCTGTTGCTTTGATATCTTGTGATTAGCCGCTATGAGAAAGCACATGTCCAACATATTTAATTTATGTAAAAAAAAGTAATTGAAATGTTGAGCAGTTAGATAACACAAACAGTCGTCTTTTGAAAAAAAAAAAAAAAAGCATTGATCCGTGTCATATAAATTATAAAACAATTTCCTTCCATGATTGTGTTGAAAAAGAAAATAGCCATTTTTAAAACTACACTTGTTTACTTATTATTCTTAGTTTTTCTTCTGTTTTCTGACGACTACACATAGTTGTCAAAACACTTTAGCTATCTCGGTATCCGTCTTGTGTCATTGCGTTTGCTCCCATTCATTTACAACGGCGTGTCCGCCAGAGGGCGACATTTCCCCGTTAGCGCTCCAGCGGGAGCTCATGCAAGTCAATCCAATCGCCTGGATCTCTGCCCTGGCGTCGTTCAGCGGCTGCCTTCGGCACTTTATGTACCAGGGGTGGCCCTCGGAGCTCCAGGGGTGGCTTTGACACGTTTATCTAGTGCAGGGATGAGCAACTAATACCATATGGTAAAATACAACGTGACAGTATAATAAACACAAAGCAAATATTGATTTGCAACGTGACAGTATAATAAACACAAAACAAATATTGATTTGCAAAAGTATGTTTAATTCATGAATTATTCCGATTTTTTTTGCTGCAGAGAAAGCTCAGCCAAGTCCACTGCTGGTGCTGACCTGACCCGCAAAAACAATCAGTGACGCTACTGATACCCAGAATCCATTGCGGCATCATGGCGGACAACAGGGAGAAAGCGCTGCAAGATTACCGTAAAAAATTATTGGAACACAAGGAAGTAGACGGGCGGTTAAAAGAACGTAAGATCCAATTTAACATGTACCGGCAAGTTAATGACAGTGTACACGTTGTGTATTGCGCTTATATAAATTACAGTATCATACAACCAGTATGTGTTAGCTGGCTTGCTAGCTAGTGCTTTGTCATGCAGTGAGCATCGTAGTATATTTGAATGGAAGTTCACTATAATATCGAGATGCTAACGTGGAAATAAACAAGCCCAGTTATGTTGAATTTGACGAAAACCGGTTGAATTGCAAATAATGAACATACATGTTAATAACGTCACAACCGTAATCGTTAGTTTGTCGTGTTTTGTCATGCATTTCTACCACTGCTAACCGGCTAGCCAGCTGTTCTTGGAGTCGTTTTTAATTTGAGTTGTTGGGGAAAAAAAGTCCTTTACGTGTTTATTTTCAAATTAAAACGCAGTTCTCTATCCTATTTGATTTTCAGTGAGAGAACAGCTTCGAGAACAAACTAAACAGTATGAAAAGTCAGAGAATGACCTCAAAGCTCTGCAGAGTGTTGGTCAGGTAAGAAGTATTATTTGTAAATATTACCCTGCTAATAATTAATGTCTTGTATTGGTGAAACATACTGGTAAAGACATTTTAGTCATAACCACATCAATGCTTCTATGTCTGCAGATTATTGGAGAAGTCCTCAAACAGCTGACAGAAGAGAAATGTAAGTTAAATTACATTTTTGTCATAATGTCATGTTAATGTTTGTGTTTTGATTACAGTCATTGTCAAGGCCACAAATGGTCCTCGATATGTGGTTGGATGTCGCCGACAGGTAGGTACTCAACACATACTCGTGTCGGGGGGTTCACGATCTTTTAATCGCCTTCACCTCAAATTTAAAAATGTCGTTTATTTTCTTATTTATCCTAGTTGGACAAGTCACAATTGAAGCCAGGCACCAGAGTGGCTTTGGATATGACTACGCTGACTATAATGAGGTAGGCTGGATGTTTTACTTATTTGATTGTAATTTCAAATCCATCTGCACTTATTGGCCGAAAAATATTGGAGATCCCAATTCTTATTTACTGTTTTCATTATCAAATGTAGTAGCCGAGAGGTAAGAGCTGTTTGACAAATGAGGGATCCTTACACAAAATGGTATGATGGGTCTGAGCTCATCATGTTTAAATTTTTTTTTAGGTATCTGCCACGAGAGGTGGACCCTCTGGTGTACAATATGTCCCATGAAGACCCCGGTAGCGTCTCCTACTCTGAAATTGGTGGATTGTCGGAACAGATCCGTGAGCTGAGAGAGGTAAAAAAACACTTGCCTACAAATAAGTGTCAAAAGGTGTCACAAAAGCGACATCACAAATAATGTTGCTTTGATTTTATGGCAGGTGATAGAGCTGCCCCTGACCAATCCCGAGCTTTTCCAGAGAGTTGGAATTATCCCCCCAAAAGGCTGCCTGCTCTATGGGCCTCCAGGTTAAAAGTCATGTTTTGTTATAATGAGTCATTGTATTTTATTTCAATCATTTATTGTTTGCCCCTGTAGGTACTGGGAAGACACTTCTGGCCAGGGCGGTTGCAAGTCAGCTGGACTGTAACTTTCTCAAGGTAAGTGGTCATTATTAAGTTGCCTTGCCATTCGTTCAGCTTCTCAGCTGATGTTACCCTGCAGGTGGTGTCCAGCTCCATCGTTGACAAATACATCGGTGAGAGCGCCAGGCTCATCAGAGAGATGTTCAACTATGCCAGGGACCATCAGCCTTGCATCATCTTCATGGATGAGATTGATGCCATTGGTGAGAGACACTGATAGTGTTTTGGCCCGTGTCGTAGTTGAATTTGGGTACGTTTAAAATGTCAAATTCGAACCGTTTTATGTTGTTTCCGCTAGGCGGTCGACGTTTCTCTGAGGGAACCTCTGCCGACAGAGAGATCCAGAGGACTTTGATGGAGGTAAATAAGGCACTAGTACCTCAAGACTTTTCATGACATGAGCTGTGATACATGCTTGTTGCTGTGCTACTTGACAGTTGCTGAACCAGATGGATGGATTTGATACACTACACAGAGTCAAGATGATCATGGCAACAAACAGACCCGACACTCTGGACCCTGCCCTGTTGCGACCCGGCCGGCTTGACCGCAAAATCCGTAAGATACCCTTCGAATTGTATTTTTTATTTTTTTTTGTAAACTAATGCATGTCTGCTCTACAGACATCGAGCTCCCCAATGAACAGGCTCGTCTGGACATTCTCAAAATCCACTCCAGTCCCATCACCAAGCATGGCGAAATAGGTCAGCAAAATATTACTTTTCCAATGTTTGTGTTTTTATATATGCATCATCACGAGACAAACGACAATTAATCTTTGCATTTCCGTACAGACTATGAAGCCATTGTGAAGCTGTCGGACGGGTTCAACGGAGCTGATTTAAGAAATGTTTGCACAGAAGCAGGTTAGACATTCAGCATGATTAGCTTGTCTGTTTACAAGAGCCCTCTCTATGAACATAACCCCTTATCCACGTGGATTTAATATGTGCAGGTTTGTTTGCCATCCGCGCCGACAGAGAGTACGTCACACAAGAAGACTTCATGAAAGCTGTGCGAAAAGTGGCAGATTCAAAGAAGCTGGAGTCCAAGCTGGACTACAAGCCTGTATAGATATTACCTTTTTCGGATTTGCTGTTGTATACGTTTGGCCAGAAGAAAAATGTATTCATGTTTGTGGGAACAGCATTTGCATAAAATATATTGTCATCTACCAAAGTGATTTTTGCTCTTGTGGCCGCAGCACAAAACCATTTGTCACTTCTGGTGTTCAACACTTGTATAAAACAAACAAAAACTTCATATATGGTATGGCAATAAACCGTTCTGTTTACATCTCTTATTTCTTTTCCTCTTCCATAGATTTTAATGTATAATTTCGCTTTTATTTGAAACAGTTTAAAATTAACATCATTGTTTTCAGTGCAAATGAATGTTTTTGTCCAACGACAGTAAATACAACAGAACCCGGCATCAAACTTATGAATGCGCAAGATAAATAGTATTTTTGCGTCAACTCACTACTGACAATTTAACGAATTAAACAGATCTCCAACCTGGAATAAAAAAAATGGGAGTTGAATACGATTTGACTGTGGTTAATAAATAATGCATCATACTGGTTATACATTCAACTATAAGGCGTCATCCTTTTTCTGTACTTGATCACAGGGTTGCTGGTGCCTATCCCAGCTCAATTATTCAGTTGTCAGTCGGGGCTGACTAATTCAGACATAAATGAACATAACACTGCTGGAGGAGGCAGAATGCGAACTAATTTACAGCTGTGTATTCACTACACAAATAGCACAAAATATTTATAAAAACAGTCTCAATCCCAATAAAGTTCTATCATAAATATTACAGCCTTATCTTAATTTACTCACTAGGTTTTCATTAGCATGTTCATAGAAAAGCAATACCTAAATGATATCAAATAATTCCAATATAGTGACACTAATTTGTTTTGGGTTTACTTTGCATTATGTAATTCATTGTTCAAATGCAGCAGAACCAAGAGTCAGGGCAAATGATTCCTGAATGAAAGCTCTACATATGGGACAGTGTGAAAAGTGTGAAAAACAACTGTCACACACACAAGCATGTCTACAAGGCAGCAACACTCTATTGATAGCTGCATTTTGACACACTACACAGTCTCTGCCCTGTCTCTCTGACAAGCCTTTATCATCTTCCTCATCCTCTACCTCTTTTCCAGTCTCTTCTTCCTCCTCAGGCTCACTGGGACGGACAATCGGGTCGGTAGGATGACCAGATTCTCCACCGCTATTAGCTGACATAAAAAGAGCCTGCAAGGACGGATTGGACAATAATTTCAATTCAAATTGATCTTGAAAATTTAAAAAACTGAAACAAGCATTAGATTTCAAAGTGGAAGTTCGAAAACCTACTTTTAATTCGTACATGTTCCCCTGTGAGGTGAGAAGGTGTTGGAAGAGAATCCTTGAGGACAGGTTGTATTTATTATCAGGTACATGAATTACAGTGACACTGGCCACCTGAAAGAAGATTTGTTCGAATAAGTTGGGTCCTTAAATGCATATTATTGGTGACATTCAAAGAACTCACAATATTATATGTGTCTCGAGCTTCTTGTTCCGCCAAGGTCAACACAGCCACGAGAGGATAGCGTTGTCTGGGCAATGGGCCAAAATCTGAGAGTGCCTGTTCAGGTGGAATACAAGTGAAGCGTTCTTCTCTGTCTTCACTCCTGATACTAGAAGGATTGTGTCAAAGAGCCAAACTATCACAGAAGCAGAAAGCATTCACTAAAAAAAAAGCCAAACACAAACAAAATCATCTGGAAATATTTGATTTGTTATCATGGGCAGCACTGAATTTTAGAAAGGATACTAGATGCTCTGGCAGTGATGATAGAAGCCGTGTAACGCCTCCCGGAAATGCTGGGGGTTGCTCAACCTGGTGACACCCTGGTGGGCCTGCAATGCTCGCTGCAGGGCACTGACATCACAACCCCAGAAACAGCTCAAGATACACGGCTCCAAACAATATGGCTTCAACCACACACCATCTGTAGAATGTCATGGTAGAATGTCAAGTCAGACAAAACCATTAACACTAACCTGCCATCACCACGAGGGCTCAGTTCAATGAAGTAAACTTCCAAGACTGGACGGATCATTTAATGACCAATGAAATTTACCGAATTTTCCGCACTATTAGGCGCACCGGATTATAAGGCGCACCTTCAATGAATGGCCCATTTTAAAACTTTGTCCATATATAAGTCCATATATTTGGACACGCCTGCCGTAGTGGCTCAATATTGGTCCATAATTAAGGTGCACCGGATTATAAGGCGCACTGTCAGCTTTTGAGAAAATTTGAGGTTTTTAGGTGCGCCATATAGTGCGGAAAATACGGTAATAAACTTCACATGCTATTTGTCTCCAAATCAAAACAAACTGAATGTGCCTTAATGTGGAGGTTCAAAGTCAAGTCAAGTCAAAGTCAAAGTCAGCTTTATTGTCAATCCCTTCATATGTCAAGACACACAAAGAAACCGAAATTCCGTTTCCTCCATCCCACGGTGACGAGACATACAAGTAGGCGACACAAAACAAAAACAAGAAAGCACAAACCATAAATAACAAATAATAAATAAAATAAAATAAATGAGCGATGAATAAATAACAGACCAATAACCCATTAAATATGAGGGGCAAAACCGAGCCAGTGTGCATACAGCAAGAACAGGACGCTACGCTGAAAGGGGGAGCGAGTTCAGGATCCTAACAGCCTGGAGTACGAAGCTGTTGGAAAGTCTGGTGGTGCGGGAGCGCAGGCTCCTGTACCGCCTCCCAGAGGGCAGAAGTTCAAACAAACAGTGAGCGGGGTGACTCACATCACTCACAATCTTGGTCGCCTTGCGGGTGAGTTGGGAGGTGTAAATGTCCTTCAAGGAGGGGAGAGAAGCACCAATAGTCTTACTAGCCGTTTTCACTACGCGCTGCAGGGCCTTCAAGTCTTGGTCAGTGCAGCTGCCACCCCAGACAGCAATACAGCTGGAGAGGACGCTCTCAATGGTGCCGCGGTAAAAAGTAGTCATGACGGCCGGAGGAGCCCCCGCTCGCCTGAGTTTCCGAAGGAAGTACAGGCGGCGCTGGTTCGACCGTATTGGTAATTGTATGTAATGTACGTCTTACTTGCAACAGATGCGGATCCAGAACCCATCTCGAGGGAAAAAGGATTTGTCACTTGAACCATTTGCTTTTCGGGAGTAGGTAGGATGGACTCGGTGTCATCAGAGCTACGCAAGATAACTGGGACATCAAAACCAACCCTGCATAAATTGAAGCAAAACAATGTTACGTGACTCGCTTGGGTTTAATCTGATTTTTGTATTTTGTAAACTATCATATATTTTCACAAAGAATAATTTAATATTCGATTAATGATATACATCCTGATAGTATACCAGTCCTTTGAATATTGTGAAAATATGTGGCTCAGAATACAACAATATCACCATACATGATATCTGAGATATTTGATATGTCAGAAATGTTATCAACGATATATCACGTGACTGAAAGAAAATATACACTTAAAAAGGAAAACGTTGAATTATGCATTTGTTCGATGCCCAAACTTCATACCATGGACAAAAAAAACATGCAAACCACTTGTGTCATATCGACGATTGCTCTGTTGACAGTGTAAAATATCATAGCGAAACGACTTACCATCCGAGGACCAAGGCAGCGGTAATAACAAAACACAAAGAAACCACACTAATATAGAAGAGTGGCGAGTACTCATACAATGTAATTAAGAAACCTCCTGCCATTTTCTATAAATTAAACGCTAAAAGAAACGAATTCTCGAAAATGGTAATACAGGAACATCTCACGACTGCCATGACAGCTTGAAGTTTAACTACGGTGGCTCTCGAGGTGAAAACCCAGAAACGTAGGTTTATAGAAACGCGTTTTGTTTTCTATTGCCACAATTGCGGCACAAGTTTGAAACTTTTTTAATTTGTTCATATCAATGTACAGGAACCAAATATGTATATCTGGAGCATATTTAATTATTAACTTGATACGAATTTAAATTCAAAAGAAAAAAATGTGGATAACTTGAAACACTTTTTTAATGAACTACAAAATTAATTAAAACAATTAAATAATTATTTATACTATTGTTTGGTCGACATTATTTATGTCTTTATGCTTTTTAAATTTGTATGTAATATATCCGTCGACATTGACTTTACTTTGATAGGTTTAACCGGAACGTCTCATGTTAATTTCTGAATCCCCACTGCTGAGCTTGCCTTCGAAACTAGCATCGTATATTCCATCAGAGGTAACTGTGATGCGCGACGAAAAAACAGAGGAATATGTAGCCACAAAACAGGATAAATTGTATTATTCTATTTAAAAGGTTTAGATCGGTGTGTTGGAATCACTTGCTATAATGTGATCGAATCGTCGTGGTCATAGGGAGGCGCACAGATGTTCCAAGCTGCGGAGAAAGAAACCTTTATGCAGGGATTATAGGGGCGCGCGTTGTGTTGTATTTATGTTGAACAATTTGAATCCAAACCATGAGCAGTATGAAGGACAAAGCGACTATGCGCCAGCAGAGCTCGGATAATAACTCAGTGAGCAGCAGTGAATGGGACATGGCAAATGATGTTTTCGTGTCCGGCTACGACGAGAACCCGATGGGAGTGGAAACCCGCAACGGGGACAGTGACCCAGGAGAACCCGGCTTGGATGGACACATTCCGCTTTTACCACAGGACGGCATAATACTGGGCCTGTCTGAAGAAGAATACTCGAGCCCATCGTATTTGGACATCGAGCCGAACTACACGGAAAGTGACGGCAACGTGTCAACCAAGAAACGCATACGTTCAAACAGCTCTCGGCACAGGGGTGAGATCGTCACGGAGCTGGGCCCGGAGGAGGTCAGGTGGTTTTACAAAGAGGACAAGCGGACGTGGAAACCTTTCGTTGGACATGACTCGTTAAAAATTGAGACCGCCTATGGGAGGTTCAGTGAGCAGAACCCTGATAAGGTTAAACGCCACAGTGAGCCCGTCGATACCGAGGGCAAAGACGCAACCACGTCCGGCGAGATCCAGCCAGACGAGAGCGTGGATGAGTGTGGTGTTCAAAATGAGTCGGCGGTCCGGCAACGGCCTTCTGTGTCCGACGAGACGAGGGACCTGGGCGAAAATAGAATTAACATGGAGGCAGTGTGTGTGAGAGGAGGCCTCTATGAGGTGGACATCAGAGAGAAGGAATGCTACCCTGTGTACTGGAACCGTAAGCACCCAATGCTTTTGTTTATACTATAAGTCAGGGGTGTCAAACTCATTTTTTTCACGGGCCGCATTGTAGTCATAGCTTCTTTCGGAGGGCCATTATGACTGTCAACCCAAATAAATGTATGAACACCTCATCTTATATACAGTAAAAGCTACAAAACAAACTGACAAATAATCGTTTTCAAATCAGACGAGTAAAAACTGGTCAAATATTTAAAAAAACTTATATTAAAAGTGAAGACAATTTGCAATTCTAGTAATGACACACGAATTTGATGCACAATTTGTCTTCGCGGGCCATATGAAGTGATCTGGCGGGCCGTATCTGGCCCCCGGGCCTTGAGTTTGACACCTGTGATTTACATCATTATAGCACAAGCGTACTATTAACCCCTTTGGTGACTAGTAAGTACAGTGGCCCCCAAGTACAATCCTCAACATGGGTAAAAGTTGCACGCACTCTCTAAATACGAATGACACGAATGTGATTTTAATTTTCCCCAGAGCAAGATCGCATTCCCGTGATGAGAGGTCAGTGGTTCATCGATGGAACCTGGCTTCCTTTAGAGGAAGATGAGAGTGACATGATTGAGCAAGAGCACCTTGCTCGTTTCCGCGGTCAACAAATGAGGGACACCTATGAAATGGAGGCAGTGACCACCACAGTAGACAGCAAAGATGGTAAAAAAAAAAATAACATGCATATTGTGTATAATGATTAAATATTTATTACTGTGTCATGTTCTGCTAGCTATTCACAGTTTGAAGCTGAGCCGCAGCCACGTTGACTGGCACAGTGTGGATTTGGTGTACCTTTACAGCGACGCGACCACGTCCAAGATTGCACGAACTGTTACTCAGAAACTGGGCTTTTCTAAAGGTACATGGATAAACTGTCATCCATTTTCTTAGATGACCACAAAATGTCCTATTCACAGCTTCCAGCAGCGGGACACGTCTCCACAGAGGGTACGTAGAGGAGGCAGCACCTGAGGACACTCCACCTGAAACCACTCACATCGTGTTTGTGGTGCATGGCATCGGTCAGAAAATGGACCAGGGTCGTATTATTAGAAACACTAGCATGTAAGACAAATGAGTCAGCACTATATGCAATCAAGGTGATTGTTTTCAGTAACACTCTTTGTTGGCAGGATGAGAGATGCTGCCAGAAAGATGGAGGAGAAGCACTTTCCTAATCGCACCACAGAGCATGTTGAATTCCTTCCTGTCGAATGGCGGTCGAAACTGGCTCTTGATGGAGGTATGATGCTAAAAGCTAATGTTAGCATTAGATTTATTTCTATATACTCTGTCAAGGTAAGATTTATATTCATATATTCATTCACTATTTCATCTTTAATATGAGGATACATGACCAAATGCCAGAGTTCACAGGTGTCAAACCCAAGGCCAGGGGGCCAGATACGGCCCGCTACATAATTTTATGTGGCCCGCAAAGACAAATTGTGCATCAAATTCGTGTGTCATTATTAGAATTGCAAATAGTCTTCAGTTTTAATCATATCTTTTTTTTTTTTATATTTGACCAGTTTTTACTCGTCTGATTTGAAAACGAGTTATTTGTCAGTTTGTTTTGTAGCTTTTACTGTATATAATATGAGGTGCTCATACATTTATTTGGGTTGACAGTCATAATGGCCCTCCGAAGAAGCTATGACTACAATGCGGCCCGCCAAAAAAATTAGTTTGACATAGTTAAATTATGTACTTGCTCATGGAGTATGTTTATCCATTTTATGTTAGCAGCAAAGAGGCTAAATTGCTAATGTAGCCACTGATATATTTAACCGTGGGAGGACCAGCAACCAGATTGGGCTACCAAAACATGGAGATACTGGGGATCGATCCCAGGACCTCATGCATGCTAAGCATGCGCTCTACCACTGAGCTACATCCCCATATGCTAGCTATAAACATACTTGTCTTTCCATCTGGTATTTCACGCACTGAATCGCTTCCAGATGGGCTGTCTCATGTTTTAAATACAGTGTTACTTTTCAAGACATATAATATTGCACGATGCGCTCTTGCAGACACGGTGGACACCATCACTCCAGACAAACTTAGAGGTCTTAGAGACATGTTGAACAGCAGCGCCATGGACATCATGTACTACACTAGTCCGCTTTACAGAGACGAGGTGAGACTATTTTATGTGAATTTATGCAGATTCATCTTTGGGGAAAGAATTTCGGTTGAATATACGATATGAGTTCTGTCAATAGTTGTGAAGAAAGACAACAGAAATAATAGTTTACTGTACATCTGCAATATGTAATTTTTTTGTTTGTCTGTATATGCAGATTACCCGTGGCCTGACACTGGAGCTGAACCGTCTTTACTCACTTTTCTGCTCAAGAAATCCAGATTTTGAAAAAAATGGAAAGGTTTCCATCGTGTCACACTCGTTAGGTTGTGTCATAACCTTTGACATCATGACGGGCTGGGACCCTGTGCGCTTTCATCATTCTCAAGTGCCAGATCCAGAAGAAACAAAGGCCCGCTGGCCAAGTGATGAAGAGCGCCATCTTCAGGAGCAGCTCAGACTCACACGCCTCAGGTATTTGAAATTTATTTTTTACTCTGCATTTTACTAGAAACACTCAACACAATAACAGCACTGTTGTCAGTTTGTGATATTCTTTGTAACTGAACGATTAACATGTGTATTCTAAAAAAAAATAATAATCATTTTTCTGTGCAGGTTGAGAGATTTGGAGGATCAATTCCAGGGTCTGCAGACCTTGTCTTGTGTTGCAATTCCAGCTTTAAAATTCAAGGTAATAATATTCATCGGAAACTAATCAAATAATAGTTTTTATTTTAATTTTTTTTATACTGAATTTGACTGTTTCTTGATCTTTTAGGTGGAAAATTTCTTCTGCATGGGCTCCCCACTGGCTGTATTCTTGGCATTACGAGGCATCCGTCCTGGTAGCAATGTCGTGCAGGACCATATCCTCCCCACCTCAATCTGCAAACGCCTTTTTAATTTATTTCATCCCACTGACCCAGTGGTGAGTACTTTATTACTAGTCTGGCCTAGTCCAGTTTTAGATCCATAGATCCATTTCAGCTATGGAAGCCGCTCTGATTTGAATTATGTTTTACAATGTATTTTAAATACATACCATTTAATAAATAAGATGGGAAAACAATATCCAAATAATTCTTTCATTCTCTGCTCTTATAGGCATACAGATTGGAGCCTCTTATTTTAAAGCACTACAGTAACATTGCACCTGTTCAAATCCACTGGTAAGTCATCCTTTGGAGTGAATGGCTGTTTTTCCTCTAATATGGCATAACTTTGATTAACTAGGCATCCTTAAACTAGATAAGTAGGAGAAAATAGATGGATGGTCACACATGCAATCAAATCCTTTCACAATCCGTTCTTCCTAAAAAAAAAATCAGCGCCCTCCGGTGGCATTGATTGCAAAGACAGCTTGAGTGTATTTAACAGAACAAAAAATCTTTTTGAGACTTGGACACATTTTTGTTAGTTTTCATGGAAAAGTCATATTAAGCTAGAAGAGAGAAAACGTCAACATATTTATGTACATTAATTAAAGTTGATTTACGTGACTTTGATGTGGCAGGTACAACACCACCAGCCCCACGGCATATGATCACATTCGCCCCACACTGCTAAACCTCGCCAAGGAGACGACAGCTATATCAGACTCAGAAAGCCTTCCCAGCCCTTGCACCTCCCCGCCCCAAGCACGACGACACTATGGCGAGTCCATCACCAATCTGGGCAAGGCCAGCATCATGGGTTAGATACTTTTTTAAATGTTCCCAGAAGACAATTAACTACCATATTTTTCGGACTATAAGGCCAAACTTCCCCATAGGTGTACATCAAATGAAAACAAATATTGATGACATATGTCACCCATCTAATGAGAGAGTCCAGTCCAAGACAAAAGTCCTTCGAATTTGCATGAAACATGCTCCCATGGTAGTAATACCACCATTTATCTTCTCAAAGAACATTTTTGTAATTTCATATTTAAGTTACCGTATTTTCCGGACTATAAGGCGCACCTAAAAACCTAAAATGTTATCAAAAGCCGACAGTGCGCCTTATAGTCCGGTGCGCCTTATATATGGACCAAATTCCTAAATTTAAACTGGCCCGAAGCATTGTGTCATGAAATCAATCATAAGTGGCCCGCTGAAGACTATGAATCATAAAAAGACTATGGATCTTTATTTTGTGATTATAAAGTAATTTGCTCCGTCTGAAGTTGAAATAAAAAAGATAAAATGGAGAATGATTTGATTTGGATTAAAAATCTGACATGATGCATTAATGGCGCGCCTTATAGTCCGGTGCGCCTTATATAAGGACAACGTTTTAAAATGGGCCATTCATTGAAGGTACGCCTTATAGTCCGGAAAATACGGTATTTTAACTGCAAATGAGGATCATCTCCAAACGTGCAAAACCACGGATGGTCTTCTCGCCCTTCAGGTGCTGCAAGTATCGGAAAGGGAATCGGAGGAATCCTGTTTTCTCGCTTTTCTCGATCCAGCGGCCAGGTGGGTGGTGTGGAGGAAGAGCCCTCAGATTTTGAGGGTCGAACCACAGAGGTGGATAACGCAGCAGGAGAGAAGCCACTGCTCCCCGAAAGTGATGAGAAGGAGAAACAAGTAGAAGACGAGGGTGGGGAAATTGAGCAAGCAATGTCTCAATCCACTTCAGTGGTCTTGGACCAAACCACCTGTAAGTCCAAAAGTTCTTTGAATTTGATATTTGTTTCCAATCTACAGCAACAACAATTAATAAGTGATGTTTTTCTGTGTTTTAGTGGAGCTGGAAAGACGCATCGACTTTGAGCTGCGAGAGGGCTTGGTTGAGAGCCGCTATTGGTCAGCGGTGACGTCACATACAGCCTATTGGTGCTCTTATGATGTGGCGCTTTTTCTCCTTACTTTCATGTATAGACCCCAAGACCCGCCTGAGACTGCTGAGGACAACACCGATCCCGCCTAAAAAAAAAAAATCCATGCACACTATAAGGCATGGTCACTCAATTCATTTTCTATTCACACAATTGAAAGAAAAAAAAAAAAAGCACTCCCTTTCTCACAACTAAAAAAAATATTCTATTTTACACACTGGTACTATTTCTAAAATGTGATTTTTTTTTACCCTTATTACTATAAAGTAAATCCATATTTATTTTATTTACATTTTATTTATACTTTTGAACAAAAAAACAGAAATATTATTTTTTAATTTATTTAAACCTTGGCTTATTTAAACAAGAGCATGAAATGATTTACCAAGTGAATTGAAACTGAATTGACCTTGACAAATACTCATATCAGCACACAAACACGCGCGGACACACACACTGTGCTCAAAGCCTTGTCCTCTGACCACATCCAGTAAGTTCCTGTGCACCATCTGGTGCAGAAACAACTTCTTTTACCATTTGTGCTGTTTTGTTCTTGAACTTGTACAATGTTCTGTGTATTTGTATCCTCCTGTCACCCCATAATTGCTCCTAACCATTGAGCAGTACAATGCTTTGCTGTTGTGATCATTTTCCTAACATGGAGAGACAGTTACTTTTCAAACCTAGCTTACACTATTTTGATGACTAAAATTATGCGCTAGTAGCATAAACTTAGAAAGGTTCCACTTTGCCCTTTACAACAACACTAATTTGTATTGTTCGACCTGTGTCCGTGTCTATGTTTGGTCTTTGTGTACGTCAAAAGAGGCTGAATGGAAACAATTGAAACAAAAAGAAAATGACTCAGCCGTCAACCGTATTTAAATACTTTTATATTTTTTTTCCTCCACTGTAAAAAAAATCCTATTTATATGCTATCATATGTTCCACATTAAAAATGATCCAATATGCCTTTATTGACCTTGCCATGTGAGCACAATAATAGCATCTTCCGTTCAATCATCATGAGAGTAATTTTGTCATCATATATCTTAAATGTGACGTGGCCAAATATTTAGGAGTTGCCTACAATATGTTGATGACCTTGCAAAATCAAGCATTGTGTAAAACATTCAGTAATGTGGCAAACAGTAGCGTCTAAACACATTAAAATGATAACTTTTTTTTAGCTAATTTTAGGTTGGTTTTCTTTACACTGTGACATAAGTTTCAGGTCCAAATGTATTCATAGCATATTCGAAATGTATAGCAAAACTCAAGAATATGCAAGTAACCAGGATCACATCCTTTTTTTTTTTTTATAATGTTCCAAAACATAATTTTTCATCAAACCGTTTAGGAATATGAATAGCCTATATAGAACTTAAGAGTGCTAACAGTGCAAAAAACGTCGTGATTTATATATATTTTCAGAATTAATTTCTAATAAAATTTCTTATGTTATGGCCAAAAATATATACTTTGATCTAACATTTACGGTATAAGGTTTCTGCTAGAGAAAATATATTTTTCCTGTTTCTAAAAACATGTTTGCCAAATTTGGGCTTTTTATTCATTTTATTTATTTTTTATAAGTTCAGATGTCTTTTGTTGAATGCGGTCTTTCAATTTTGGACAGGATGCATGTTATTTATACGACAATGCCAAGGTTTCAACAATCATGATTTTGGTGAATGTGCCATTTACACCAGATGTGTATGAATTTAATACTAGCAAAATTTCTAACTTCACTGATTTGCTCTATGTGTGTGTCTGTGCATGTTTGTGTGTGTGTCCTTTTTTTAAAAATGATTTGAGATGTTTTGAAAAGAAAAAAAAACACAAAATGAAACTGGAAATGCAAAATATTTTTTTTTGGATCATTCAAAGCAATTCAATATGTGTATAGTACAATATTAACTCCTTGTATTTTGTATACAAGCCTGTGACTATTGGACAGTATACCAATTAAAACACACGACTGCCAAACTGAATAAGATAATCTTGTCATCAAATCAATCATCAAGTAACCAGGAAGTACAGTTCTTTTTCATTTGAGGTTTTACAGTCACAATGTGATGTAAGAATTGTAGTTATTTGCAAATTCCAATGCCATTCATTCTCCTTGTCAGAGTCTCGAACACAGGTGTCAAACTCAAGGCCCGGGGGCCAGATACGGCCCGCCACATCATTTTATGTGGCCCGCGAAGACAAATTGTGCATCAAATTCATGTGTCATTACAAGAATTGCAAATTGTCTTCACTTTTAATAATATCTTTTTTTTAAAATATTTGACCAGTTTTTACTCGTCTGATTTGAAAACAAGTTATTTGTCAGTTTGTTTTGTAGCTTTTACTGGATATAATATGAGGTGCTCATACAATTATTTGGGTTGACAGTCATAATGGCCCTCCGAAAGAAGCTATGAATGCAATGCGGCCTGCGAAAAAATGAGTTTGACACCCCTGATCTAGAAACTCCCAACTTCCCAATTTTGGGGGAAAAGTAGCAAAAATATTCGTGAATTTGAAGAAAAAAAAAAAGGAATATTTTGTTTAACTACATTTTATATTTAGTACACAACTGAAGTAGAATAGAATATTTAACTTCACAAGGAACCTAAAAATGCCCCACATGGAATTATAGCATAATTAAAAAACATATTTGAGACACTCAATCAACAGAAAAAAATCCCAACTAGAGATTGACAGCATGATTAAGCACATGACGCATTTCATGAACATCTCATGATTTACGATTTAGTGATTTAAATCCCATTAGTTATTTGGATCTTCAGCCGCCATAAAGTGCAGTGGGCCGTGATTCTGTGTGTCTCAAACAGAGAACGTCTGTTCCTGGCTTCCAGTGTCAACTTCCTCTAATGGGACACACTGTGATTTGTGTGAGCCTTCACTGCAAGGCACACCGCTCGGTGTGCCACCAGGGTGGGTATAAATTCATGACAGCTCAACTATCTAGTCGTTAATCTAACAGGAAACTAACCTCACTTCTCACTAACAAGAAGAACGTTTTTTTTCGAGATTCAAGAGCAGAACCAGGAGAGGTAAGTCAAACTGCTGATGTCAAAGTGACTTTGTGTTTTTATTGTTAGTCGCTTAACTCATTCACTGCCAACCCAGTTAATATCTTTGACGTCTATAACCGTCAATGGCACTGAATGAGTGAAAGTTGGGTTAGGTATAATTTTTTATCATCATAATGTCTTATTTCTTGTGATGTATATTTAAGTCTCCTTGCCATTGTATCTACATTGCTTGTTATGAATACCTCAGGCGAAGAAAATTAATTCTGTAGAACCTTTTGACATTTATTATTGTACGTAACACAGACTGCCAATATGTTATGCTCACAAGTCAATATACCTTTGCCTGATTTTCATCAATGCCCGACAAGTATCTCATGTCATTTCACCTCTAGTTCAGGTCAACAATGAATAAACAGTCTAGCATTAACAAAGAAGTCTTCATCCCTCATAATGAACGGCTGCTGGTGGCAGTGGAGGTACAGAGGAGAAAAAAGAAGAGGATGTCTTTCCTTTCGCTAGGATCCAAAAAAAACTATGCAACATTCATCTGTGTTTCAGGTGCAAATATTCCTTTTTTTTTTCACTTTATGTAAGATGTGCCATGACACAAATATTAATAGATTTCTCACACAAACCTGTAAAAAAATGGCATCTCTTTTGCAGAAAAAAAGTAGACTTTAAATTACTTTTTTGAGTTATTTATAATTATAGTTATCCATAATTTTTTTATTATATATTATTTATATATTTATTTATAATTTTTTATGTACTACTTTGAATTTAATAAATAATGTACGATTTTCAAAACAGTCTATTTATACTTAATATTTAGTGTCCTAATTTTCCTGGTGTTGTATATTCCTCCAACTCCATCCATTTTCTTTTCTGCTTTTTCATATTAGTTTCAATTTTTCTACTCCCTTAATTCATTCGATTTAGTTTGCCAGCAGTAAATGATAGTTTATGCTCCCTGTGTAGTGACCAACACAAGGCCACAGCAGCTCCTCATTTCAAAGGTGAAGCAGTTTAGTGGTTCCTTGGCCTTCACAAGGACATCACAGTGGGCGGTGGAGCAACTACGACAGGTCAATGGCATTAACCCCAACAAGGTCACCACCTCATTTTGATTTCATGGAAAGAGTCAATAAAGATATGACTTTAAAGTTCATCAAGAGTAATTGCTTGCTCACATTATCTACTCTCCACTAGGACAGTCCCGAATTTGACCTGGTGTTTGTCAATGCTGTGGACCAGTGGGTGGCCAGCTCAGCAGCAGAAAAGTGCATCTTCATTCAGATTCTATATCGGGCCTGCCGGACCTACTGGGATGGAAAGGCAGGAAGCCTGGTCAAATCGAGCCGCCGGGGTTCCTACCAGGTTGGGGGGGCTGGTCCCAGTGATTCGTTACGTCGGCGTTCATCTGGAACGCTAACATCCCGACGAAAAAGCTTAGTTGCACCCAGACCACCAGAGTTCATCAACTGCCCGTCCAAACTCACAGGAGGTAACAGAACAATATTACACAGCCTTGTGGAAATGTTTTAGTCCATCACTAACGTCATTGTTTTAATGGCCAATAAAACAAGATAGAAAAAAATAATAAATATAATACATAAATAGAAAGAAAGAGAAGAGAAAAAAAGAGAAAAAAGGAGAAAAAAGAGAAAGAAAGAAAGAGAAAGAAAGAGAAAGAGAAAAAAAGAAAGAGAAAAAAGAAAGAGAAAGAGAAAAAAAGAAAGAGAAAGAAAGACCTAACCCTAGCTCTAACTCTAACCCTATTCCTAACCCTATCCCTAACTCTAACCCTATTCCTAACCCTATCCCTAACCCTAGCTCTAACTCTAACCCTATTCCTAACCCTATCCCTAACCCTAGCTCTAACTCTAACCCTATTCCTAACCCTATCCCTAACCCTATTCCTAACCCTATCCCTAGCTCTAACCCTATCCCTAGCTCTATCCCTAGCTCTATCCCTAGCTCTAACCCTATCCCTAGCTCTATCCCTAGCTCTAACCCTAGCTCTAACCCTAGCTCTAACCCTAGCTCTAACCCTAGCTCTAACCCTAGCTCTAACCCTAGCTCTAACCCTAGCTCTAACCCTAGCTCTAACCCTAGCTCTAACCCTAGCTCTATCCCTAACCCTAGCTCTATCCCTATCTCTATCCCTAGCTCTATCCCTAACCCTATCCCTAGCTCCTCAGCTTTAGTGCATTGGTTATATGGGGCAGCACACGTTTTTCCATGATAAACTATTTGAGTTCCTACTGGGATTTGAACTCGGGTCGCTGGGGTGAAAGTCGAGAGAACTAACCACTACACTATGGAACCCTCATACTACATAGAAGGTACATGTATGCTTTTATGGAGCAGCTCACAAGCGAACAATATGGTATGGAAATTTTTCCATGATAAAATATCTTGGAACTGACTGGGATTTGAACTCAGGTCACTGGGGTGAAAGTCCAGAGCACTAACCACTACACTATGGAACCCTCACATTACATAGAAGGTACATGTATGCTTTTATGGAGCAGCTCACAAGCGAACAGTATGGTATGCAAATGTTTCCATGATAAAAGTTTTGAAACCTATGGGGATTTGAACTCAGGTCACTGGGGTTAAAGTCCAGTGTAGTAACCACTACACTACGGAACCCTCACATTGTATGGAAGGTACATGTATGGTTTTATGGAGCAGCTCACAAGCGAACTATCGTACGCAAATTTTTTCATGATAAAATATTTTGGGACCTACTGGGATTTGAACTCAGGTCGCTGGGGTTAAACTCCAGTGCACTAACCACTACACTACAGAACCCGCACATTACATAGAAGGTACATGTATGCTTTTATGGAGCAGCTCACAAGCGAACTATATGCAAATTTTTCCATGATAAAATATTTTGGAACCTACTGGGATTTGAACTCAGGTCGCTGGGGTTAAAGTCCAGGGCACTAACCACTACACTATGAAACCCTCACATTACATTGAAGGTACATGTATGCTTTTATGGAGCAGCGAACAAGCGAACTATAGTTGCAAATTTTTCCATGATAAAATATTTTGGAACTTACTGGGATTTGAACTCGGGTCGCTGGGGTTAAAGACCACTACACTACTTAACCTTCACATAGCGTGAAAGGTACATGTATGCTTTTATGGAGCAGCTCACAAGCGAACTATATGCAAATATTTCCATGATAAAATATTTTGGAACCTACTGGGATTTGAATTCAGGTCACTGGGGTTAAACTCCAGTGCACTAACCACTACACTACAGAACCCGCACATTACATAGATGGTACATGTATGCTTTTATGGAGCAGCTCACAAGCGAACTATAGTTGCAAATTGTTCCATGATAAAATATTTTGGAACTTACTGGGTTTTGAACTCTGGTCGCTGGGGTTAAAGACCAGTGCACTAACCACTACACTACTTAACCTTCACATAGCGTGGACGGTACATGTATGGTTTTATGGAGCAGCTCACAAGCGAACTATATGCAAATATTTCCATGATAAAATATTTTGGAACCTACTGGGATTTGAATTCAGGTCACTGGGGTTAAACTCCAGTGCACTAACCACTACACTACAGAACCCGCACATTACATAGATGGTACATGTATGCTTTTATGGAGCAGCTCACAAGCGAACAAGCGAGCGTATGGTTTCATACTTGGGTTAGGGCTTCAAACTAGGGTTTAAAACTAGAATTAGGGTTTCAAAGTAGGGTTTAAAACTAGAATTAGGGTTTCAAAGTAGGGTTTAAAACTAGGGTTAGGGCTTCAAACTAGGGTTTAAAACTAGAATTAGGGTTTCAAAGTAGGGTTTAAATCTAGAATTAGGGTTACAAAGTAGGGTTTAAAACTAGGGTTAGGGCTTCCAACTAGGGTTTCATACTAGGGCTAGGGCTTCAAACTAGGGTTTAAAACTACGGTTAGGGTTTCAACATAGGGTTTAAAACTAGAACTAGGGTTTCAAAATAGGGTTTAAAACTAGGGTTAGGGTTTCAAAGTAGGGTTTCATACTAGAGTTAGGGTTTCAAAGTAGGGTTTCATACTAGAGTTAGGGTTTCAAAGTAGGGCAGAGACTAAGAGCCACATTTTTTTACTGTGTACCGCAAAGAGCCACATCACCCCCGCGAAGCGAAGCGAAGACGCAGCGTTTGACGTCCCATTAGAAAGAAAGAAAGATGTAACTGTTATGTCACCTCAGATTATTTTGTAGTCATTATAGAATTGATAAAACAGTCAAAATCGAAAATCCAAACTTACTCCATACCATTTTCACTTTCACCAGATATCTGGTGTTAATTGTGTGATTTGTTTTTTATTTTTTCAAATGACAGAGTCCTCCGACATGAATCTGTTCATCTACCGCTGCAAAGCCTTCTTGAATCATATGACGAAGAAGATGGTTGCAAGCCATAGGCGCTCACAAAATAGAGGTAGTTGATTTTTACTACATTTTACTGTCAACTGTTTTTATCCAGAATTTAACTTTTGGGATGTTTTTTTTTTTTATTTTTTATTTGTCTGTTGTCCATTGTTTATTCTGCACCCCTTTCCAGTTGAAAGGCATCTGTGTTCTATGGCTGGGCGGTCACATGAGTGGTGACTTTGTTGATTTCGGGGGAAACAATACGATGCAAAACAATAGCTGCTGGTTACGGGGAGCTCAGACCACTGAAGGTCAGATCACTGAACCCAGTGACAGAAGACTTGTAATTGATGGGAGAGGTGCCAGGCTGCATAACAGCAGCAAGTCCCAGTTCATTTGTACAAGCCACTCTAAGCCCCCAGGAGAGCAATAATAACAATAATAATAATAATGATGATGGAAGGATAATAATAATAATCCTCAGACCTTGATTTCCCTCCCCATAGCAATTTTATTCATCGTGCATGCCGAAACAAATCTTGTAATTACATTCCTAGGCCACCAGGTGGTGCTACATCACCAGCATGACTCATGAAGTTTACTATCAACTGAGAAGAAGCAAAATACAGTCCTCAAAGAATTATAAATGCATTTCAACGGGAATAAAGATTGCTTTTAAAATGACAAACATGCACATTAAGAGAAGACTGCTGAAATACAAGCTCAAAATATTTCACTATGCTAATTATTAAACCAAAAAAGAATATGTCTATCGAGTGTTCAAAAGTGTTAGAATTAAAGCTATGCTGTACAGTCATTTTAATATTAGGAAATTAAAAATGTGTTATATAGTACCTGTATGTATGTCGTAATTTAATGTAAATATGCAATGAATTCCTTACATTTAATCATTTCGTTTATACCAACTAAAACGTTTTATTATTATGCAGTCCATCAGTTAAAAGTGGCTCTGAGGGAGCGTGGGCACAAACTGACTCCAGCTGAAGACAAGACGGTAGGGCTGGTCCACACAGCCCAGCAGATTGCGGACATTGCTCACAAGGTAATTAAGGAGGCATTTGAATTCTAATTGCACAAAACTGATATAAAAAAGATAGAACATCAAAAAAATGCAGAATTTACTTTAGCCCTCAAAGAATTCCTAGCAGGCTAGCAGATAAAAACTAATGCTTGACTCTCCTCAGCAATGGTGTAATCATTTGAATACTGCAATACTGAATGTCATTTTCATTATTTCAATATCTATTTCAGATGGCCCTGAAACGTGCAAAATAGAATCTTACAGGATGGAGGAGATGAAAACCAAGTGGATGCAAACAGTTCCGAATTCCTTCACAAAAATGTATTTAAAGAAAACTAAGGATCTACGTGCAGCCACTTACTTGGTGTATTCAGAAATACATAATTAATCTTTGTTTGTATTTAAAACACAAGACGATGGTTCTCATATAATATACAGTATATAAAATAAATAATAAAATAAAAATAGTATGCAAATCTGTTGCCAGCCATCAGATGAATCTTGTTTTTATTAGTCGTGCTTTTATTAAAAACTTTGTACAAAGCAACTAACACACCTTGTCTGCATGTTATCCCAACTCATTGTTGGGTACTACTGTAAAATAATATTGTGTGTCCAATGTGTCTGTCTATGTTCCTAGAACATGAATCCAAGTCTTGTATGCTGCCAAGGTTCAGCGAGTCTTTGTAACTTACAGTTTGTCTTGTCTATGTCAATAAAGATTGTTCATGTTGCACCATGACCAAGTTGTTAGTTGTTTATATCACTAAATAACAGATCATAAACAACAGTACATAGGGAGAATGGTTCTGTCATACAATTTTATGCAAATAATTTTTTTCCCGATTATTTAATTAATCGATAGAATAATAAACTTGATCGTGACAGCCGTTGTATTTATGTGTATGTAATTGGTGGGGACTGTTCTAAATGGCTCAGGGATTGCAAATAGTTATTATAATAATTAATATTTGCTCATCATGGGCGCTGGCAATCCATGATACGGCCATTGCTTCCCAAACAGATTTAGTAATGCCGGCTTATGAACTGTGAGAATGTCATTCCACCACTGGTGAGAAGCTTTGCGAGTTCAAGTGAAGTTCACTGAAGGCCCCAAAATCCCATCTAAAGGCTAATTTGGGTTTTAGCGCAAATAATGTCACCATCCACTCCAGGTGTCTCAATATTAAATATTGATATTTTCTTTTATGTGCCAGGCTATTTGACTTTTTGGTTAACCCTTTGATAATCGCTTTGCATGCACGGACATCTCAGCATTAGCCAGACCAACAAATAGAGTTGTGTGCATTGAAGCAGTAAAACACAGGTGTCAAACTCAAGGCCCGGGGACCAGAAACGGCCCGCCACATCATTTTATGTGGCTCGCGAAGACAAATTGTGCATTCAATTCGTGTGTCATTACTAGAATTGCAAATTGTCTTCACTTTTAATATCTTTTTTTTATATTTGACCAGTTTTTACTCGTCTGATTTGAAAACGAGTTATTTGTCAGTTTGTTTTGTAGCTTTTACTGTATATAATATGAGGTGCTCATACATTTATTTGGGTTGACAGTCATAATGGCCCTCCGAAAGAAGCTATGACTACAATGCGGCCTGCGAAAAAAACAAGTCTGACACCACTGCAGTAAAAGCATCTACTGAGCATTTAGCAGTGGTGTCAAACTCTGGCCCGAGGGCCAAATTTGGCCCGTAGAGTAATCATATTTGGCCCGTGAAGACAAAATTGTGCATCAACTTTGTGTCAATACTAAAATTGCAAATTGTCTTTACTTTTAAAAAAAAATCGAGATGTTTCTAGCAATTTTGATTACCATTCATCTTTTTAAAAATTTGAACAGTTCTTACTAGTCTGATAGAAAAAATTAAAAATGACATATTTTAGTTCTTGACCCAAGCAGCATCAATAACAATTATCTTGATGCTGCCACACAGACAACAGGTTGTCCTCATGCGTTCTATATTTAGAGACCCTGTGAGAAACTTAAAAAGATTACTGTCCCTGGAACCAAGTATAGTCTTCCTCAGCCTCAGCCACAAAGAAAGGACTAAATATAGCCAGCCTGCCTGTCTCTCGTGTGTCTAATAATCCTGTACACTTTCTTCACCAAATAAGGTAGTATTGTGACTACAGTGTGAATTTTGCCTCTACCTTTGGCTTCAGTAATGTAGCATGAATGTAATCTGTCTAAACTTTATTGGTTTTTTTTGACACATAGCTGGCTGAGGCAAAATATTTTTTGCTAGTATGTTATTACTGTGTTTATTTATTCATATCGCAGACACAAGCTACACTTAAGAATTAGATCTTAAAAAAATATATATAAATATAACAAAAATATATAATACATAAATACCAAGGCAGCTCACAACAAAAGTAAGATGTAAAATATATATATATATATATATATATATATATATATAAAACAAAAATATATAAATAATATATAAATAAGAAGGCAGCTCATAACAATGTATTTTCAGTTAGTTATTTAGTTACTAAAAGTACTTTTACCATCAGATGTGCTTTCCCAATATCAACGTAAACTACGTAAGCAAATAGACAAAACTGTTTTAATTATTTTTCCTGTTAACATCACACTACTGCCACTTGGTCTGGAAGAATTTGTGGAACATGATCATTCCTGCCACATTGCTAAATGGTTAAAAAAAAAATGCTACTCATTCCTACCAAGCTGTTTGGAATGGCTGTAGGTAATGATTTAGTAAAATCTCATTTATTTTATGTATTCTTTGTGTACATTCAATTTAAGCACTCCGTGTGATTAAAAAAATACCGTATTTTCCGGACTATAAGGTACACCTAAAAACCTAAAATTTTCTCAAAAGCCGACAGTGCGCCTTATAGTCCGGTGCGCCTTATATATGGACCAAATTCCTAAATTTAAACTGGCCCGAAGCATTGTGTCATGAAATCAATCATTAGTGGCCCGCTGAAGTCTATGAATCATGAATCAAAAAGACTATGGATCATTATTTTGTGATTATAAAGTAATTTGTTGCGTCTGAAGTTGAAATAAAAAAGATAAAATGGAGAACGATTTGATTTGGATTAAAAATCTGACATGATGCATTAATGGTGCGCCTTATAGTCCGGTGCGCCTTATATAAGGACAACGTTTTAAAATGGGCCATTAATTGAAGGTGCGCCTAATAGTCCGGTGCACCTTATAGTCCGGAAAATACGGTAATTGAAAAGGTAGAGACAGCTTTAAAGAACGGCACTATAGTAACACGCACGTACAGAAGCGTTCAGTGCGTGTGTCCTCTCACTAGTCTCACTATCGCAAGAAGAGGGCAGCGCTAAATGGATGATGGTTCAACAAGCGTGCGCCCCCGACCTCTCCCACTGACTGTCGGACGTACGTGTGAGTGACGCAGAGAAGTCTACTTAAAGCGGAATTAACGCCGAGTGCAACAACCCCCCGCGCTCACTCAAATTCAGTGGGCTCCTAACAAACTAAGCCCGCACACGGTATATTGATAGTGAGAGACGAAGACTGCGTGGAGCAGCCGTTGTGGGGAAGTTGCGTCCACAGCACTCCCACGCACGGCGTGGTTGGAGCATGCTGTACCTCATGGATACTTTTTTGCCCTCATAGATTTGACTTTTTTCTATATTTTCACAATCTGCGTCTGAGTTAGATTTGATCCGAATGAACAGCCATGGGAGAGTGGACCATATTGGAACGTCTCTTGGAGGCGGCAGTCCAGCAGCACTCGACTATGATCGGAAGGTAAGAGTTTAAATCAAGAACCTCTGTGGCTGAAAATATGCATTGGTTGAAAATCAACTTGATACTTTACAATGTAGAAAAATTTAGGGAGGATTGGGGGTTCAAATAAAAATGACAAATGAAAGTTTGCATCGACAGCACGAGTGTCAAACTCATTTTTGTCGCGGGCCGCAATGTAGTCATAGTTTCCTTCAGAGGATCATTTTGACTGTCAATGCCTTATACACAGTAAAAACTATTTAAATATTTGTTTTAAATAAATGGTACTAAAGATGGGTGCAATATCTGTATTTTTAAAAGTGAAAACAATTTGTAATTTTATTACGGACACATGAAGTCGATGCACAAGTTGTCTTCGCGGGTCACATAAAATGATGTGGCAGGCTGTATCTGGCCCCCGGGCCGTAAGTTTGACACCAATGAATTCTACAGGCTACAAGTGATGCTATTTCAGCAATGGACAGCACCTTAACAGTATCATGAACAGACAAGAGTCCAATCCATTGATAAGGAGTCAGACTCCTTTTCATCTCAGCATAGCCCGCCCAAATAGAAATAAGCACTGTTCTATAAATAGCATTTGTTTGAAGCATTTCTTCAAACACTCCATATTTGAAACCTCTGCTGCAAGTCGTCAAAGCATACATATAAAAGGCTTTAAATTGGATAAGTCTCATTCTGTAATGATTAAGCTGAACATAATTGTCTGATGAAGTGATTGAGTGCAAGCAAATTTGGTTACCTCATTTGTTCATGTGGGTCCCTATTGGCAGTAATTGAGATGCAACAAATGTAATAAATCATCAGATGTATTTTCATTTAGCAAGCATTATCATGAGGTACCGTATTTTCCGCACTATAAGGCGCACCTACAAACCTCCAATTTTCTCAAAAACCGACAGTGCGTCTTATAATCAGGTGCGCCTTATATATGGACCAATATTGAGCCACTACAGCAGGCGTGTCCAAAGTCCGGCCCGCGGGCCAAATGTATATATCTTATATATATGGACAAAGCTTTAAAATGGGTCATTCATTGAAGGTGCGCCTTATAATCCGGTGCGCCTTATAGTGCAGAAAAAACGGTATTGTTTTTATTATCAGTGAGGTTTGAAGTTTTATCATTTTGAACAACAATGAGGAATTTCATCTTTTCAAACCCCATAATTCAACTGCTAGTTTTTGCTGTTAAGGTATTCAAGTAAATATCAGAGCTGTCACTATCGAATACTTGCAGAATTGATTTTTATATCGATTATTCCATCAATTAATCGAATAATTGGTTGTCATTTTATTTGTATAACAGTGGATAACAAAATATTTTTTTTGCATTTACTGCTGTTTATTATGTAATGTTTAGTGATTAAAAACAACTAATGTGAAAATGTGGTTGCACAAGTATGCACACCCTCCTCGGAGGGGGGCACCATTTGAAACCTTTTTTTTTTTTTTTTTAAACAAAAACAATCATTTCTAGAGGGATACTAAAAATAAACAACTGACCACCTAAGATAATGAGATTGCACAAGTGTGCACACTTCTTGTGACTGAGGATGTAGCCTATCACGTTCAGACTCAAGGGCAGCAAAACAACTTGTGGAGTGGGTGGCACGAACCGTATTTGGAGTGAATCAGAGGCACTGTTTTGTGTGTTTGCGCATTTCTTGGGCGCGTTTGTTGGGCATTATTCCAATCTCAAGTTAGTTTCACATGACCAGACAAGTCGCCACAAGGTGGCGCAAAATTCTGCTGGACAGCTGCTTTGCATCGAGTTTGTCAGGGAATTTGCGCCACCTTGTGGCTACTTGCTCAGTCATGTGATAATACAGTTTCTGAAGATTTGAATAATGTCCAAGCATAGGTGCCAGATACGGCCCGCCATATCATTTTATATGGCCCGCTAGGACAAATTTTGCATCGACTTTGTGTCATTACTAAAATTACAAATTGTGATGGATGGCAATAATAAATGTCGAAAAAACACGACAATTATACAGAAAATGCTAAATGACTATGTTTGTTTCCTCAGGATCCTGCTGACAGTGGTGGTGATTTTTCGTATTCTGATCGTGGCAATCGTTGGAGAGACAGTGTACAACGATGAGCAGTCCATGTTTGTATGTAACACCTTGCAGCCAGGCTGTAACCAGGCTTGTTACGACAAAGCTTTCCCCATCTCTCACATCAGGTACTGGGTGTTCCAGATCATTATGGTCTGCTGCCCCAGCCTTTGCTTTATTACCTACTCTGTCCACCAGTCCGCCAAGCAGAAGGAGCGACGCTACTCCACAGTGTACCTTTCCCTGGACAAGGAGCAAGACTCTATGAAAAGAGACGACAGCAAGAAGATCAAGAACACTATTGTTAACGGGGGGCTACAGAACACAGAGAACACCAACAAGGAGGCGGAGCCTGATTGTCTTGAAGTCAAAGACATTCCCAATTCAGTCGTGCGAACTACTAAGTCCAAAATGAGAAGACAAGAAGGCATATCCAGGTTCTACATCATCCAGGTGGTGTTCCGAAATGCACTCGAGATAGGATTTCTCGTGGGTCAATATTTCCTTTATGGATTCAATGTGCCCGCTGTGTATGAGTGCGATCGATACCCTTGCATAAAAGATGTCGAGTGTTATGTTTCCAGGCCAACAGAGAAGACAGTGTTTTTAGTCTTCATGTTTGCAGTCAGTGGCATTTGTGTGGTGCTCAACTTAGCGGAGCTAAACCATCTAGGGTGGAGGAAGATCAAAGCTGCTGTCAGAGGAGTGAGAGCCAGGAGGAAGTCTATTTATGAAATCCGCAACAAAGACTTGCCGAGGATGAGTATGCCCAACTTTGGACGCACCCAGTCTAGTGACTCTGCATATGTATAAATATTTGTAACAGAAAAAGCTGCAGGACAGCTGTGTAGAAACTACAGTACCGTATTTTCCGGACTATAAGGCGCACCGGACTATAAGGCGCACCTTCAATAAATGGCCTGTTTTAAAACTGTCCTTATATAAGGCGCATCGGACTATGAGGCGCACCATTAATGCATCATGTCAGATTTTTAATCCAAATCAAATCATTCTCCATTTTAGCTTTTTTATTTCAACTTCAGACGAAACAAATTACTTTATAATCACAAAATACTGATCCATAGTCTTTTTGATTCATGATTCATAGTCTTCAGCGGGCCACTTATGATTGATTTCATAACACAATGCTTCGGGCCAGTTTAAATTGAGGAATTTGGTCCATATATAAGGCGCACCAGACTATAAGGCGCACTGTCGGCTTTTGATAACATTTTAGGTTTTTAGGTGCGCCTTATAGTCCGGAAAATACGGTAACTTAAATATGAAATTATAAAATTGTTCTTTGAGAAGATAAAAGGTGGTATTACTACCATGGGAGCATGTTTCATGCAAATTCTAAGGACTTTTGTCTTGGACTGGACTCTCTCATTAGATGGGTGACATATGTCATCAATATTTGTTTTCATTTGATGTACACCTATGGGGAAGTTTGTCTCTGGGAAAGAGATGGACATGAATGGCTGGACTGTTTGGTTATAAACCACTGCAGATGCTGGTTTTATATTTGTTAAGTGCATCTTAAAAATAAAGACAGAGGGTATACTGTACACACACTAAACTATGGATCTTTATATGTACGTACCGTAATTTTCGGACTATAAGTCGCACCGGAGTATAAGTCGCACCAGCCATAAAATGCCCAAAATAGTGAAAAAAACCCATATATATGTATATAAATCGCTCCTGAGTATAAGTCGCCCCCCACCCAAACTATGAAAAAAAAACGCGACTTATAGTCCGAAAATTACGGTATATTGTGTTTTATATATATATATATATATATATATATATATATTTATTTTTTCTTCATTGTTTTAAATGTCTGCGTTTGCACCATCGGCCTTACCTGGAGGTCTCCTTCCATTTTTCTACTAACCAAAGCGCTCTCATTTATTTATATACTTATTTATTTATCTATTTATTTACTTATTTAAATCAGTGCCATATATGTACAGTACATCATAAACACAGTATATTAAGGTAACTTCTGTAACGAAATACCAACTTATACAACCACAAAATATTTTTTCAAAAAAAAGTCTGCATGTTATGCATGTTAGATTAACAGAAGTGTCCAAACGTGCGAATGTTAGCTCAATGATTGTTTGCCTATGTGCGTTTGCTTGTTTACGTGTGAAAACGGATGGATGAAAAATGCTAATATCACAGGTTTTGAACATGTGTCGTGTATTTTAAACATCTGCAATAAAAATGAGCCCTATGGACAATTACAGTATGTTTAATTTTGGTGTATTGATTTGCAATGTGTCCGATTTATGTCCATCCATGACCTAATATCACTGTATTTATAAACTGTCTCAATACCCGAAACACCGCGAATAGGTTTAGTTAGTTTAGTTTAGCTAATAGTTTAAAATGACTTCCTTTAACGAGGATGCCATTCATTGCATTATGGCCAAGCGTAACATTGTGGTGTCGAAAAAAACATTGTTCAGCGAGCATCCTATTATTATTATTACAACTAAAATGGCTGCCAAAAACAAAATAAGCGTAGGTTTAAATTACCCAATGAGATGTTTGGTAAACATTGTTGAAGCATTGTAGGATTTTGCTTTGTGAATTTTATTTTTTTGCCATACATTATTACGTCACTATTAAATTGTCATCCAATCATTTCACTACTCATCTTGTTAACGTTAACACTCAGTGAGCCATCCCAAATGAATTCCAAAGAGCATTTCTAGGTTTAAATTTGAGCAGAAAAGTGGATTACTGCTTTCTAATGTCGTCTCACATCACGAAATATCAGTTTTGGCTCGAGAATTTGCCTTGGATTGACAAAAATGATCTATTTAATATGGAACAGTGGTATGTAATTCCTGATATTTGTTTGGTTTGGACACCAAATTACACACAATGAAGTCTGACCTTTTTGACATTAGTGTGTTGCATGAGTGCATTAATATAGCTCCCTTAATCCAGATTAAAAATCCAGATGTTATGGGATAGTAGACTGCAAAAATGTTGGTATTGCATGTACTCTATATGATTCTAACAGGGCATGCCAGATGTCTGATTTGACGAGTAAATTTCACTAATCCGAAGTGTCATAGTTAGATATTTAGATTTAAACGCACTAGAAAAGTTCTCATTTCTAGCAGGCTTCCGTCAACACACGCTCAAGCAAGTTTATAAAAAAAAAAATGTTTAAGTCTCTTTAGCTGAACAGAGATTTTGATGAGCAAAACTTTGACATAGTAAAAGTGAAATAAAAATATATGTTCACAAAAAACTTTGTTACGTTCACTGATGTTTGTATTTGAATACAAAAAAAAATTATTTCATTTAGCTCATTAATAAGAGATGATGGTCAGGTCAAGTTAATCACAATGTTTTCATTAGTATGGTGATGATTTTGGAAATACAAAAAATTTGGCGTGACGAATAAAAGTGGTTGCAGTTTTTGGACATTTAGTGACATTCGAGTTTTTTTTTTTTTAATCTCTACATTGCGACAATTCTGGAAAAATAACTGATCAGCGAGTTCACCATCCTCCAGTGATTTTGCCAGTCAAGCAAGCAAGTCCATGAAGACTTCCCATCCCACCTATAAACATGATTTTGCTGACGTTGTTATAAGTGTCCCAGAGTTGTGCAGGGTCACACAATAAAATATTATCACTAAACTGCTCATCTCAGCAAATGTCTTTTTCCACTCAACGTTATGAAAACGTATTTAGTAATTTATCAAACATAGTTGGACAAGATTTACAGTATATAGCAAACTGTCAGTGATTAATCAGAGGCTAAAATGAATGGGCTCTTCTGCAACACACCACACCAATGTGTCCCTGTGAACGTCCCTGACTGATGGTTCCGGGATAAGTCAGGGTCCTGCATGATCAGGTCCAATTGCGCCTTAGGTGCTGGAGCATATATTGTATTTGTGTTCACAGAGGCGTTACATTGCACTTATGGCAGTTAGGAGCAGTTATGATAGGCTTGCTGAGCAAAGCTATTTGGACAATCCTTGATATCATAAATTATATGAGAAGAACATCATTTACTATTTTCTCCATTCGTTTTGAAGAATGGTGTCGGTGAGGTTCTCATCCATGTGTTGTGTATTTGTTCATCTGTTTGCCCAGCTTTGTCCTCATCTCACCATCACTACATGTGACATCACGAGTCACGCTATACTGTTGCTCTGGTTTGGAGGTCACTCGTAGATGTGACAGACTGTCACCAAGTGAAATATCTATTGTGACATGCCAGGGTGGCAATGTGCTGACACCTGGATGTGCCCACCAAGCAACCCAAGATGCTCCAGGCCAACACATGGATTTTGGGAGAGAAGGGCATTGACACAAACACACACTTTACTGTATCCAATCTCGTTCAGATGTCGGTAACTTGTGGTTTGTGTACTCTTAGCTGTAGCCCACAATATGCTAATACAAAAATAACAAATAACAAAATGCTGCTTTTGGTGGAATTTTCGTTCTTGTTTTGTGTGTCTCAGTCCCTCGATGGAGACAACGTTAGGCATATTTGTGTTATTTAAATCAGGGAGTTGTATCTGGTCGATTTAATCACACAGCGGCCAGCAGCATGTGTGGATTATGGGATTTACAGCTGCCTCTCAGTCTCAGTGTTTTTCAGGTGAAGTAGGCCAGTGGTACGGGATACCCAGGATAAAGCTGGTCAAAGTCCAGAGTGATACTACTGCTGATTTTTCTTCTCCATTTTTATAATACATTTTATAATTATATTATTAATTGTAATATGTATTAATTTTTAATTATATATATACGTATATATATATAAATAATTTAAATTTTATATTAACTTTAAACATTTAAGTTTATAAACTGGCTTTTTAATGAAAGTGAAACAAAGAATATATTAAAAGACATCATAATTTTTCTTTGTTTTTATTTTTATAATTACATACACATACACATATATATAATTTGAATTTTATATTATCTTTAAAAATGTAAGTTTATAAACTGGCTTTTTAATAAAGTGAAACAAAGAATATATTAAAAGACATAATTTTTCTTTGTTTTATCATACCAACATGGAGCAGATGCAGATGTAAAAAAGTTGATAATGTAATCTCCTGACTGTTGAGTTCAACAACAGACTGGCATGTCAGGACCATTGTCCGTCTGGAAGCATAAATGAGGAAGAAAGAGCGCTCCATCCAGTTTGGCTTTTTGTTTGCAATTTGGTTTGTCTCAGGTCAGTCTTAAAGGTGCAGATGTAAGATTGAATATTCAAGACTTATAACAAAAAGCAAGTCTGTGGTCTAAATATTCATTTGAGTGTTTTATTTAACAATGTCGTCAACCAGTTTGCAGGTCATTTGTTGTGGAGGGGATGCATGGATTGCCAGGTAATGAAGCAGAGCCTAACCTCCAGCCCACACGTCCTTGTTTGAGCAGCCCATTTCTCAACAAGCTGTCTCTCTAAAACCTTGTCCTGTCCATGAACTATCATCACTCAATACCATCATACCTTCCTTGAATCATAACACACACATGGACGCGTGCACACATACTGTATTTTCCGGACTATAAGGCGCGCCGGACTATAAGGCGCACCTTCAATGAATGGCCCATTTTAAAACTTTGTCCTTATATAAGGCGCACCGGACTATCAGGCGCATCATGTCAGATTTTTAATCCAAATCAAATCATTCTCCATTTTATCTTTTTTATTTCAACTTCAGACGCAACAAATGACTTTATAATCACAAAATAATGATCCATAGTCTTTTTGATTCATGATTCATAGTCTTCAGCGGGCCACTTATGATTGATTTCATGACACAATGCTTCGGGCCAGTTTAAATTTAGGAATTTCGTCCATATATAAGCCGCACCGGACTATAAGGCGCACTGTCGGCTTTTGAGAAAATTTTAGGTTTTTAGGTGCGCCCTATAGTCCGGAAAATACGGTACAGACAATTATAGGATTGTTAATTTTGCGGTTGAATAATAGTCACCTCTTTTGTTGATGAAACCAAGACAGTAAAAGCATCATAAAAACAGTTACTTTTTTTTCCCATTTGAACAATTCAAATTCAAAAGAAAAAAAAAAAATCACAATAGTTACTAACTGTCACAGCTGTCCTTCCTGTTCCACTTGACACTAACTTAACATGTATGTTCATATCCTTTCACCCACTGTCGATGCGGCCTTAATCCTCTGATGTCACACAGACTTGACCCACATGTTTGATTCTTCTCACAATAACCTGATATTTCCACATTTTTCCTGACGTGGAGACTTCACAAGTTGTAGCATGTTTTCATATGTCTTCATTATTGTATGTATACGTTTAATCTATGGTATTGATGAGCATTTCCTGTTGACATAATTGTGTCAAAGGAGTAGAAGACTCCAGATGTTTACTGACAGATGTCGCTCTCATGCAACCATTAAATCTCTGCAACTATTAAATCTCTGCAATGCTTTGCTCTGGTTTACAGTAGGCCTCAAATGAGAGGGTTGATTAAATCATAAAGGCAACAGTGAGGTCCCACCGAAATCACCGTCACAACAATTCGAGGAGATTGTCGATTCTCTTTGTTGTCAACTCAAATCAGACTAGTAAAAACTGGTCAAATATTTCCCAATTTTTTTTTTTTAAAGTGAAGACAATTTGCAATTTTAATAATGACACACGAATTTGATGCACAATTTGTTTTCGCGGGCCACATAAAATGATATGGCGGGCCGTATCTGGCCCCCGAGCCTTGAGTTTGACACCTGTGCTCTAAACGCTTTATATTAGGTACTTTTATTATTAATAAGATTAATCTTTGATTGTAAATTTGAGGCAGAGAATTGTTATGGCCACCTCAGACTCATGCAGATCTCAGGCGGCTAAACAAAGATGGCTAATCAAGACACAATTTGCAAAAGATACATTTAAGGTTGGTTTGTACAATGCACAGGATGCCGGCTTTCTACCACGATTGTGTTTATTCCTCTACTAGTAGTATCTGGCTACAGATGTTTCACGCAATCAAAGAAAGAGCCCCATAGGTCAGAGAGGTGCTCATGGGATTATGTTTTATGTCTACATGTAACTAGAGCGATGTCACAGATTAAATTACCCTGTAATCACCATCTGACCTATAAAATATGCAGTTGTGGTGACTAGAGGAACAGATTGACCTAGACTTTCATTGTTAAATCCTTCAAGTACTAAAAAAGGAATCTCAAGTACACAAAGGAATGCATTTTAGTATTAGCGCACACATAATGTGTATTAATTGTAAACCGTACACAACAGTATGCAGATGTTTTGCATTGCTACAAACTTAACTGTTTGTGGTCCCAAAGTTGCGGTAAAAATTCGTCTTGGCTTCCCTGTTTAAAGTGCTGCCCATGTGAATGTGATAAATTTGGAAAGCAAATTACATTTGGGTTTTTCTGATGGGTGTTTTGAATCAATTCAATGAATTAGAACCAGCCAGAACCAATTAAATTTTATGGTCAGGTATTCCCTTTGCCTGTATTATGTTCAATCATGTCCTTCAGCTACTCCCATAATGAGCTTTTATTACCAGCCGTTTACACTATGAAGTATCCAAATCATCAATCTTATTTCCAAAACTAAATTTAGACCGTACATATTACAAAAATCATTCATTCATGGTGTTTTGACTCTTTAGCGAGGTCATGGAGACATTATAGTGTAATGAAGGAGTGCCCCCTTGTGAGAGAAAAACACTATTACACCACCCTGGAATAATATATTTAAAAATGAAGGCTTGTCTTCAACCACACATAAAAAAAATAATTACACTTAAAACAAACAAATAAATAAATAAGACGCTTAGTCGTTTATACAATGATAATTGTTCACATGATGATCAAATAATGTTTATATTCAAATTGTCACATATACGAAAAATGATTTATTTAATTCATTCTACAAATAACCATTATTGGTATATTTCCATAAATCAGTGGCAGCAATAATCCCTCGCAAAGCAAAAGTGACTTCAAAAACTATATGCGTACCAGATGGTCTATATAATATTTATCATGTTTATTTATTTATGTGTTATTGATGATATCAGTCAGACATTTGCTGTAACTAGGGCGAGGAAATTAGAACTACTAACTATTATAATTATCACAACTCAGCTACTTCAAACTACCACCATAACCTCATGCCCATTCATCATACATGTTGAAAATGTTATTCTTGAACTCTCTATTTTTTTCCATCAAGTTACAAGTATCACGAAACCTCTTGCATTCATTCTACACACTTTTGTTGCATCCACTGTTATGCATGTTCCATGAATAAGAACCTCGCTGAGCGACAAGTACTGTTTATCAATACAAAATACAATAAAGCAGAATTTTAACCATTTCTTTTTTGTCCACAACAAAATAATCCCAAAAGATTCTTCCAAACTTCCACTGCCAAGTTCCCATAGGATATGACAGGCTGTGGACCCATCAGTAATGCAAATGAGAAATTCCTTCATCCCTCATCATGCATGTGCATCAAAATCATTTTAACACACAAGGATCTGCATGTCTCTGTACTTGGCTGAGGGGCTAAGCTGCCTGGTTAAATCATTCAGAGGGGGCATGTTATCAGACTGCTGTCAGACCGCTCAGCAGTCTCCTCTGGCTGAAGCCTTCATCCACTTAGATGGCAAAGCTTGGATTCAGCCCACTGTCTGCAGTATGTGTGTGTGTGTGGAGGAAATGATGCCACATTATATCCAATTTGTCACAAGATGAGCTTGTCAATTTCATTCAGGATTTACATGTGTCAATGTCTGGCAAAATATTGTGCTTTTTTTTTGTTTCCGTATCTGCGTTCCTGCTTCTTATCCACAATTCAGCACAGTACAAGCTTGAAATAAACCAGGGTCATGTGATCATCCACTATAAAAATAAAATGTCCCGACAACGACTAAAATCTCTTAATATGACATCTTTTAGAAAAATAATAAACCCCTGTAAGTCTATTTATATTCACATTTATACACTTCGTAAACTAAATAAAAATAATTATTTTTGTCTTTTTATAACATTTGACTGAAACTAAAGATTACATAAGGTCATTATGAAATAAAAAAATAATAATAAATCAATCCTATTTTTGCAAAATCTCATGTTGCACGCCAACGGGTGAACCTACGAAAAGTTGTTTGTTTACATTCAACCAACAGCTACGACAGTCATTGCAAGTGATGTAATGGATACTATCAGAAGTGGGCATTGTCCGTCAGTCCCTGAGTTTCCGTCAATGACCCACGTGGGCCCAGTCTGTCCCTCGTAGGCAAGAAGTCAATCAATCTTGAGAACATAATTTCCATGTCACGCATAAGCGTAAAGAAAAAAAAAAAAGAAAAAGACCAGAGACACACATGCGCACAAAATGGTGATCAGTGAAATAAAAACTATGCAGGAAATTTTGTTGCGGTCTGTGGGACCAAAAAGTAAAGTTAACTCTATAAAGAAATATGAGTTATCAATCGATTTACCGAAACAGCTACACAATTTTAAATAGTACATATCTGACAGTGCGAAATATTTATTATACTTTATATTAGTCAGATAAAATAAATGTTTCACAAAGCTGCGATAACTGATGAAATATTGATCAAAAACGTTTGCAAGCATTATTTTATGATACACTTGTCTATCCGGCATCTCTCACTAGAGGGCAGTGTGTTATTGGGGGAATTTTGAATTGAACAGTGAGTCATAACAAAGGTGGGTCTTCCATTAAAATGGTCATGAAGAAAGGAGATCTTTTAATTTTATGGCTTTTTGATCAAACTTACTTACTACTTTAGATAACGTTTAAAAATAATTTGTCATTCCCAACGAAAACTAAATCAGACAACGTTAAAGGTCCGAATTTCAGTCCGGTTTTTGTGGCTCGCAAGTCTTCCACTGGCCAGACGATGCTTCCATGCTATCAAGTTGCTCTTGTCCATCCAATTAATTCTTACCCACGACCAGTCTCATCTCCTCTGACATGGCAGGACAGGGCCGGGCCGTGATGGATTTGACATTAACGGGAAATGAAGCTGGGGCGATGCGACGCCCCAGTCCAATAGTGGCATTTGTCACTGGCCTGGTCATGCAGATTGGGCCAGCCTAGCTCAATGACTAAGATTAATGATGACGGTGGCCCTGTCTTTGTCTCCCCGTGTGGCTTCCCTGAGCACTGCTCAGTTTCCAAATACGACCAGTCTCACATTAACCACACACAACATGCCCCTTGCTATGTAAATCATACGCTCGTGTATGATTGGCTGACAGCAAGATTAAGTTAATTAATCCTGAATATGACTTCAAGTGAACCATATCTTTAATATAGGTGTTCTATAGTGGGGGGGTTGTCTATTAGATTGGTTGTACAGTATTTTTGGTGGGGCCAGGTTTGTAATAAAGAAATGGAATAACCTTAAGCATCATGCACCAGTGCACAGAAAATGGCTTTTCCCTGACAGATGAGGTAGCCCGGGAAGGCTCAGATGGATGGGGGGGGGGGGGGGGGGGGGGGATTGGGCCGCTTGTATAAGACTTCAGGGATGCAGCACATTCCCCTGGTCATCCATCATTGGGTGACACATCCACTTACATCTGCACCACACATACATACAGATGTAATCCTCTGATTGATCAGCAATCTAGTGATTCGAACACAGTGCACGCTCAAGCCTGCAGTCTCTCCCTCGGACGTTCTCTTCTGTATGCTGTGTATGAATGCGAGTGTGATTTAATAGGCATTCAAATGAAAGCTAATAGCTAAAATTCAATATTTTTCCTCGAATGTTCGATCACAGAGTCAAAAAACACAAAAATAGCGACTATTGAGAAGATTAGCAACTATTTGCTACGCCTTTGTCACTGTTTGGTAGCGATTAGGAAAGCAGAAATATAGTTCTATTTAATAAAGGGATGATATTTGCAAATGACCAAAAAGAGGAAAATGAAGGTGACTACTGTTAAACTTTTGGATGATAAGATGGTTTTGTTGTTTTTCTTTTGTAGTTTTAATGTTCTCACTTGGAACTAAGTGATGGATAGGCATGATAAGCTTAGGCTTCTTCCTACTCCTTTTCGAACAGTGGTATATATTGTTTGTTGTTTTTATTTTTATTTATTGTTTTTATTCTTTACATCATGTTCGAAATAAAGATTCATTCATTCATTCATTAGAAATGCGGGTCCAGAAAGTAAACACCGTGCCACAGTTTGGCTTTAGCCACCGATCTCGGCAGGTAAACCCCAAGTAGAAAAAAATCCGTATTTATCAAACATGCCACCTGTCGTACACATAGTAAGTAATCACTGTGTTGATCAATTTCATTTGTTCTAAACTTTCTGGATACGTAGTTTGGATATTGAATGACTGATAGAATTTGTTTTGAATTCAATAATTTAAAAAAAAAATTGCTTTGACGTGAACTCATTAACCCCCATATACCACAATTACGGTGAGAAAATAAGCAAAGTTGAATATGAAATATTAATTAAGAAACATATCAATAAAATAGTAAATTTAAGATCTACATACCTTGACATTGATGAATGCGAAGGTGGAGAAGAGGTGCGGGTGGGGGGGAGTGCTGCCCCCCCTTCAACATTTCACTCCATACATTTTTAAAAGTGCATACACACCTGTGTGAAAGAAATATTTACAATATCACAAAAATGTAAAGGCAATATATAATAATATTATTTTTTTTTAAATTATACACTAAAACGTTTTAGCCCATAATTAGAAGTTGCTTTCATGATGTTTATACATACAAATAATTTTGACACACAAATAAATAAATACAAACAAATACAGACCAATTTCTGTAACTTTGCATTGGTGATGCATGAACTGATGATCCCCCCCCCCCCTACTAGTTAGTGTCACGTAACATAAACCAGTAACAAACCCTGCTAACTAACAAGCAGATAACTACTTATGGCTTTGGATGACTTTTTTTTCATCCTATTTCAGAGCAAGCACAATCCTTGGGAAATAAATGATTCTTTTTTATTTTTTTCCAAAATGGTGAACCAACCCCTTGTTCAATTCATGCAGATCAGAACGGGGCACACACTACAGCTGCTACTGCATGGATGGAGGAGTCATTATCTTCCTTGCATATTTGTAAACCAGTCATGCATTTGCTGAGCACATCCCAGATGCTGTTGGAGTCATCTGCCCAGCACACACCCTGCTGTGAGGAACTCAACTTCCTCGCTTCTGTCATTCTCTCGCTCTCATTTTCCAGTGCCATGTGCAATGCAGAGACCAGGAGGATGACATTGTCTCGATTGGTCTGCAGGAGAAGGTACACAATGACGCCTGCCAAGAGGACCCAAGGGATGAGTCCTAATGTGGCTAGGGTGGTAGAGCAGAGAGTTCCCTTTGTCCCATGGGTTTAGGAATGTTGATTAAACATGTGCTCAGCCTTGGATATTGAGTAATTGGCTGAAGAGCAAATGTCAAGTGTTTGTTAATTTCAGTGTTATGCATTGGTTTATAGTGTGTGATCAGTGGAGGGCGGTGAGCTGAGGCTTCATGATGCATGACCTGGGCTTTGATTAACACACGGCGTCATGATTTTTGTTTGTCTTTATTTTGACAATGGAACGGAGCGTCTTTGCAATTAGTATTATTTTGCTCGTAATGTGCTCTAAATGCGAACCCTGTGATTGTTGTACGACTCCCAGACCAGACAGTCCAATCTAATGAGCATCATCTCCATCTCGGTTTGCTAACTGAGGCTTCCAGCTCCCCTTTGTGTGCCTGGACATGTGTCTAACTGAATGATGAATGACCCTGTTTCTCCTCATATAATTGGCTCCTTGCTGCTTGGCCTGAGACTGGCTGCATGTATGCTGGGCAGCCACCTCCATCTGTCAATCACCAACCTGCTGCTGCCTGCCTGTACCTCTGATAGCTATGCTAATGCACAGCCCCTGAGTCTCATTGGCTGAACCTTTGCTGGTCCAAGCTAATCCATTAAAGCTGTGACAGTAATAATCTCTCCCCAAACACAGGGTTCCCCGTGTGCTAAACGTTGTTTGACCGTTCCTGTCACATTGCTCTTTGCTAGGCACAGAAGTGAGGTGATGGATGAGTCCAAGCCGAGGTTATTCATTCATCACATTGGGCCTCTTTCTTGTGAGTGGGCGTCTTCTTTATTTCAACTGTTTGAGAGTAATTTTTGAGTACTTAAGAACTTAATTGGTTCCGCGATCGGGTTTGTAAGTAGAAGCAACGGTTTCTCTAGGAATCAATGTAAAAGCAAATAATGCGTGCCAGATTATCCCAATTGCCCTATTGTTCTGTATAAAACACACAGAAAACCAAAACAACTTGTTTTTTGCTTTTTCAAACCTTTATAATAAAAAAATAAATGTCACTATTCTTGACCTAACTTTGCTTGGGGGTGGCTCTTCTAATTTTCTAAAAATAACCCAGAGAAGACACACAAAAGTCAGACTTATAAATTATTGTTTGCTTTCACAAACTACTCCTTGCTCACATTAACCTTTGGTGCAGTTTGTGAGTTTTCCAACTGTGTGAGTGGTCATTGAACACACCTCGCGCAGAAGAAGTGAATGAGAACTTAAAAAAAAACACTAGTTTTTGATTGATTAAAAGAAGTGAGATGATGATGATGAGATACAGCAGAAGACTTGTCCACACGACCATGCATAACACGTAACAAAATGAATCCCCTCACAATATTAATGTAACCAAAGCACCGCAGTCAAGTTAAGGCTTGGCTAATAAGCTAATGCTAACGCGAGTGTTAGCGAGAAGCAAACGAATGCATTTTACACAATCCCCAAGAATAAAACAGCACATTTGATGCAATTTATCAGCTACAATAACTCATAATACACCCACAAGAAGTGAAAACAAAGAGCGCACAGCGCTAAAATCAGAAAGACTGATGCTATGCTAATGCTACGAAAACGAGGGCATCATAGACACGCAATAATACGAAAGTGAAATACTGTTTGTTACTTTTGTGTCATCTCAAGCTTACCTATTTACTGTGTCCGTCGTTTCCGTAGATTGAAGGAACTGAACCCTCAATGAAACGAAAACACCTTGAGTTGTTTGGACTACAAAAGTCTCTCCGAGTAATAAACATGGCGGATTTACGTGAAACCGTTTGGCTGCACCCATTACCTTATTTGGTAGTGCCGCCCCAAAGACTGTGAAGATGCAAATAAATTTGAGATGCTTCAGTCCTATCTCGAAAGGTTCGTAAGTGTATGCGCTCGTCAGTAGTACTTTCAATTAAAATGCAATTCATTTTTCTAGAGTTTCAATTGGGGTACTTTTTTCGAGTGTAAATCATCTATAGGTATTTTATAACATTTGTATGACTTAATACATTCATTCATTTATTGTTCATTGTCATGGATTTCTCAATGACATGACTAATATTCTCGCAAAATATTAGTGGTTGACAAATACTGCCAAGCATAGATGGCTTGTGCTGTAGGAATGTTTATTATTACGTAATTACAATGACTCCAAGTGATTGATGTCATCAACCTGACTAAATATACACTCTGAACATACCCATTAACCTTAGTGGTTTATTTTCCTTTCTCATTCACAGCTGTTGAGTTACAGCATGTTAGGAAAGTCCACTTACGTTTTTCTCAGCCACCTTGGTGGATTTCTCAGATCAGAATTAAAAATTGCAAAGCTACTTCTTTAGTTTTCACAATCACTTGTGTACCAAAAAGCAGTTTCTCATTAAGTCATTTTCAAATTCAAAAGTCTTTATGTGGAAAAAGGTTAAACAACTAAATAAATCTCTAAACATGAGAAAAAAAAGTTAAGAATACAAAAAGAGTTGATGTCATAAATAATTACTGTCAAAAATATTTAATTTTTAAGGGGGGAGTGGATGTCAAATATTTTTGTAGCATGTATCGTGCTCTTTATCAGATAAGATTGCTTTGGGCAAGTTTCTACTATGAAATGACCCTGTCAGGCCTCATTGCAGACAAAAGGGCAAAGGCTTTTTCAACCTGTCATGAATTCTTGGCAAAGAGTTAATTCCATCCAAAAAAATAACCTTGTTGTTGAGCCTAGTTTATCGAGGAAAAGTAATCCCTAACTAGTTCTGGGTTGAAATGGATGTTGCGTTATATCAAAATAATACAATTTGGTTTTACAGGACACTCTTAAATGTAATTTAATAAGAGCCTTAGATTTGCTAACACTTCACTTTTAATACTATCACACTGAAGCTGCTTTCACTCCATGATGGCTGGCTGACATGATGGAAAGCGCAGCTGTAATCTGAGGCCAAAAGGAAATGGATACAGTTTGAGCATAGAAGTCATTTCCCAATTTTTCAAGACCAGCATCCCTCTTTTTTTTTGCACTTGACCGTTCTTTAAACTCACCAACAGCATGACCTCAGCTCTGAGCAAACTTTTCCTCCTTCACATGTATTTGATTTATTTTAATTAGGCTGAAGAGAACTAAATAAGAGTAAAGTGCTTGAGACAGCTGTTTTTGAATCATTTTAATAAAAACATTGCGCTGAAACCAATAAAAAAAATTCCAATAAAAAAAATGGCAAAACAGTTGGCATTTTTATTTTAGGCTGATGTAACTTAGTTACTTTTAAAAACAAGTAATGGCTAAAGTTAGTAAGTTACTTTTAAAATCAGACAATTAGTATACTTACTTTTTCAAGGTAACTATGGTAACACTACAGCTTAAACTCAAATGAAGAAAGATAAACAGTCTCTGAATGTAAATATTTGAATTTTTCTTACACTTTCTCGACTGCCACTGAAAAATATACACAAAGTGACACATTTCTCCACCATGTGGAAAAAAAATAAATAAGAGAAGGCCTCAGATTCAAGGACCAGTGAGTTCGGGGTCGGGTGATGTGCTAACTATAGCGTAGCTGGACAATAGTGCGGACAAAAATGTCAGGTGAAAAACCTGGGATGACATGTGTCACTTTAATTCTAAAACAGAGGCTAGTGTGGCAAGTTCTGTGTCCAGAGTGCCTGTCTGAATCCTACTCACGTTCTCTCTAATCTGAAGGAAACCATTTATGTCCAAAGCCAGATGCAGCTCCAGGGCGAGATGGAGCAGCCTGACAGAAATCACTGATTTACCGAATAAAAGCAAGGAAATAGGACACTTTAGGTCTGGGTCACTCTCTGAGACAACACTGACCAGTTGACAATGACAAAACAAGAGATTTAAATTGAAAATACTTTAAACATGCCTTCTGAATTATATGTGACTAACTAGTAAATTGAATTTAAAAAGTTGAGCTGTCAATATAACATTTTGATGGCAGTACAGTTCTTTTTTTTGTAAAGATATTGTTTTTTGGGCCAAATACAGTAATCCCTCGTTTATCGCGGATAATTGGTTCCAAAAACCACCCGCGCTAAGTGAAATCCGCGAAGTACGGTCACCAACAAGAAGTACTGGGCAGGCTAGATGCTAATTCGCGATCGTGCTAACACGCGAAAACGGACTTCTAAAGGAATGCAAACGAACATTTGGAGCAACACTACATTGTCCTAAACGTTAGACACGTTTCCTCAATTTAGAAGTTTTAATTTGACTTTTAAATGTTTTTTTAATTTGGAAAAAAAATCCGCGATGTAGTGAAGCCGCGATAAACGAAACGCGAAGTACCGAGGGATCACTGTATCATCATAACATTAAAACTTAAAGTAAAAGTAACAATTATAATTAAAACATTACAAAAAAAAGGTGGTGACCATTTTCTCACCTCTGACTTTTTACCTCCTGGGCCTCTTCCCACATATGAGTTCCCTTATTTCAAATTTAAACAATGTGCATCGACCATCCACGTTGGAGGTAAACATCTCCCATGTTGATGAGGGCTAAAAGAATCAAATGAGTCATTTAGAAAGCACCGACATACATATATCAAATTATGTTTGACATAGGCAACCCAGAGGTTGGGTCACGACGTGTCTCCTATCATTAGCCTTGCTCCTTTTGCCTGCCACCAAATGTATGGTGAAGTGATCAAGGAGCATGTGGAACTTGACACTTTCCACATGAGTTGATTACTGCCATTAGTGTGGAGATTGACTTATTTGACTAGGCTATGGAAACAATTGAAGACCTAAAGCCAACATGTTTTTATATTCAAGCAAATATGCATTATCTACACACATTAACTCCAATTCCAAAATGTATTATATATTTTGTATTAGAGAGAGAGAGAGAGAGAGAGAGAGAGAGAGAGAGAGAGAGAGAGAGAGAGAGAGAGAGAGAGAAAGAGAGAGAGAGAGAGGAATCCAGTCTAGACTGCCCCTAAATTGGTAGAATTTTGTTCTTATTGAATTTTGTTACTATTGAATACCTAAAGCCACCATGTTTTTATATTCAAGCAAATGTGCATTATCTACACACATTAACTCCAATTCCAAAATGTATTATATAATTTGTATTAGAGAGAGAGAGAGAGAGAGAGAGAGAGAGAGAGAGAGAGAGAGAGAGAGAGAGAGAGAGAGAGAGAGAGAGAGAGAGAGAGAGAGAGGAATCCAGTCTAGACTGCCCCAAAATTGGTAGAATTTTGTACTTATTTATTTTCTCACCTTTCTTGTATTCTTCGTTTGACGTCACAACTTTTTTTTTAAAAAATGTATTTCATCATTCTGCTGTCTTCAAGCTGCTTTGGGGAAACAATATAACAGAACCACCTGTTGCTTTGGCATGTGCTTGATATAGACAGTATGTTTTATGTTGTTATTGAGTTTTATAAATGTTTTTTTACTTTTAGCCATATTGTTTGCGAGCTCATTGTTTTTTAAATTACACCTTACCAAGCTTTACAGAGAGGGAAATTAGATTCCAACATTCTATAGTAGACATGCATGCACAGGACAGTAGCGAAGTGTACAGTTCATGTTTTATATGGAGAATACATTTTGTATTACTGTATTGTTTTGAACATAATGTAAAGATAGTTTCCTCGGGAATTAGTTGTTTTTTGTTCAATATTATCAGGCAGAATAAATGTATTAGGGTACAGTATATTTCACTTGATATAAAGATATTTTTACCACATATAAATTCCCTTCGCAAGTAGCCTTTATTCTACATACGTGCTGATTCCCCATTATTTATATATTTTATTAGAAATAAAAACTGTACTACTACTTCAATTGAGTTAAATATTAATGGAGAAAAATGTGCACATAACTTCTAAAATATACCCATATTTGTTTTTTACATTTATATGAATCTGGACAAAAATAAACTGGGAAATGAAAAGAAAAATAATTAATATTTTTCTACCAATGTTAAATACCCGTGAACTCATAGTTTGCATTCAGATGACTGCAACTCAATTGACAAAACTGCTCTTTTTTAGAGTTGGCTGAGTGAGGGAGTTCATTTTCAGTGCACGGCTTTGGTTATGATTACTGACCATCAAAAGCAAATGATTAAAATGTCAGAAAGCCTCATTGTTTCCATCTCACCGAGAGATTTTGCTGACCACTATGACTCTGACACTGGAAGAAATCAACAATACCATAAGACTCAAATATACCATAAACCAGAATTAATCTTTAATTGACATCTTTATTTATTTATTTAGCATTATTAATAAGATGGCGGTATTAGGGACATTATTACTCATTATATATTACAGGTTTTCTTTTAAATGTACTGTCACACTACATAATTGCATAAGCAGTGCATTAGCAATGATTCACCATTTCGCCCCATCATCGCTCAGTATGGCCTCATTTAATTCAATGATATTTATTAATTAATTTATGTTATTTGTATTACATGTATTGCATACATATTGCAATAGGTGTTTGTATTTTTGCAGGTGACGTAAATTGCTACCGTTGCCTTTTTTTTAATTCACATAATTGTTATTGTTTCCATTTTGCATTTCTGGCTATATACGTATTTGCGTCATGCATGCAGTGATGTCATTAATAAAGTAGAAACAATATGTTTTTTTTTCTTTTAGAATATTTTCAAGCGTTACTCCTATGTTAATAAAAAAAGAATAATAAACAATTAAGCAGCACCACTGCGGCACTATGGTGCAATTCAGTGTAAAATAGAATTTGGAAATCATGTGATACATCGTTCTGCATTCGGCTTGCTGCAGCTCTGACCTATATTTCATACAGGCCGTCGCGCATTTCCGGCAGCTTTCACAACGCATTTATCTTGCGCGCAGTCTGCAGAAGCGAACCAATTAGGCCTGTTGGCGCTCATGGTGAGAGATGGGGAATATATGGAAAATCTTTGCACGCTGAATATAAATAATGCCTCTCTCATGATAAATATACAGCTTGTAAACATTAAAAAGATTATACTGGAATTAATATGCCAATATACCGACATTATAGCCAAGATAATTTTAGAAATAACTTGTAATAAAAACAATAAAAATGAAACACATGCTTGCTTCGGTGATTTAGACGAATTATGCCACGTATAGGCTATTCGATATTTTTTTTTGAGGGGGGGGGGGGGGGGGGGGGGGGGTGAGGGAGGTTGGGTGTTGCAGTGAAATTTCTTATTGAAACACCATACATGCAAACATGCACCCCGCTTATAGCAATAATTTTGGCCCGCAGCCTTCATTTATTTTTGTTCGAACTGAATAGTGGAAATTAAAGACAGTCCTCTACTACTATTACTAAATAATAATAATAAAATAATAATCCACTGTACTAAATCAAGGTTTAAATCACAATAGTTTGTGTTTCTTTGTTGAGGAACTCTTGTAAAAAATAATTTAATCTTTAACTTATTAAATTCGTGGTATTTTTTTCGATTTTTGTTGATTAGAAATAATTATGCATCAATAGGCTGCATACTGTACAGTTGCTCAATGGACGGTTCTGGCTTGTGCTCTCGTCGATACAAGCCTCTGAGGATCGTTGGCGTCTGACAGTGATAAATGAGCTCCTCTGTGCAGTTTATGCATTTATTTATTTATATTTCCCTCCTTTAATCCAGGCCATGGTACATACAACGAGCAACAAAAACCGGGACATAAAAAAAAGCGTTGTTATTGCTTTGAAAACGAAATAATTTATTCCGTTTCATAAAGAAGGTATATAAAAGGAGTACCACAAATTTCGGCATTCTTTTTTTCCCTTTTATGCCATCCCATCTTTGACCATCAAATTAGAAACACAGACACACTGACTTAAACAAACACGCAAGCACACGCGTGCACCGTGCAAACAAAGACGTGTCGTGAAAACCAGCTGCAGCTTCTTTCTTATTTTTCTGAATTTAGGAGTCGGCTCATCCATCATGGCTGTCACGATCAATCCAATAACAGCAGACAAGTGCAATTCCGTCTTCTATCGAACCGAAGCTGAATACGTGACCTGCTCCTTCAACTAATTTTGTTTTTTTTTCTTCCAACGCCCACACACGACCTCACCATCTTTCTCTTTTCATAACACACAGTGCTTTGTCCTTCTTTATTTTATCTCGATTTGGCTCTACAGTGAAGACTTCTGTTTTGGTGATAGAAAAATCATTAAAACAATATAAAAAAAAAAAAAGATTGAACTCTTTATAAATTGCCTTTAGTTGCACACAGAGGAAAGCATGAAAAGAAAATGCAACAGAAACCAACATGAGTGTGACGTAATATCACTCAAGGTTGGCGATATGTGGTGAGGTCACAAGCACAATACTGTATTTTAAAAACCAAAAAAAAACAAAAAAGCCGCAATGAAAAAGCACAAATCTATACAGCACAACAATTGAAATTATTATACATATTTTTCAAATCTATTCCAGTGTTTGCGTGTATGTGCGTGCGTTGTGTCTGTACACTGATGTTTAGAAAGGAGATGCAAATATGGAAGTAAAGCTTCACAGATTGGATTCATCAAGAAAAAAAAAAAAGTGTCATCCCTGTGGTCCGTCGTGTTATAAAAATAAATAAATAATTTAAAATGAAACTGCGGGGAAATGCGTGACTGCTTTTCTTCTATTTTTTTATTTTATTTTTTTTATTTTACATAGCAGCCACCCACCTCCCCGGGTCCTTTTGCGCTCCGGCGATTCCCGTTCTTCGAGCTCAAACTTAAGTCTCTTTTTCAACTGCATTAGGGGAAAAAAAAGTAGCCTACAGGTGACGCTTTTACCCCGTGATCCTCAACACTCGTGTGCGTGCAAGCCACAGGGCAACAAAGTTGAAGTGGGGCGCGAGGGGTGGTCACGTGGAAATGCACCGGCTGCTTCCAAGCTCCTCAAAATGAAGATCCCTGAGCCAACCATGGAGGCCTGGAAAAACCAAGATAAGGTAGATGGGGGGGTAAGAAATAAAACTCACAATCAAACGAGCCTACGTGTACAAAACAATGTTCTCAGTACGTTCAAATAATGGCAAATAACCTTGATAAATAAAATAAAACAAATGTATCATCAAGTATTTGCTTCAAAGTAGTAGAAGGATGATAGTCTTATATCTTAGTAGATAAAATAACAGAAATGTCTTCAGTGGTATTTTTTTTAATGCCCCCTAAAAAGTAAAAAAATATATTTGCTCTACACAGGAAATAATTCAGGCAACTATAAATATGTGAAGTCTAAATTTGAAAGAAACACAATCAACTAATAAAAGCCTTATATGTTTTTTTTTGTTTTACCTTGTAAGGTGAAAAATACATCATGATAATATACTTATTGCAAGATAATCAATTGTAACATTATAATTTACATATCTCTGCTGAATATTATAATTACATGTAATGGCATAAGAATTGTTATGATAGTTGTCCATTCATATATTTTTGAAACATTGTCAGACAATAGTATGATACTTGAGTCATAAGTCAGCACAACTTGTCAAAGAAAAACTTTCCCCTCACAAGGCCCATTTTACTCTATAGACAGCAGAATAAAGTGTTAAATTATTGTTTACACTTTTAAAATTCAGCATTTGGCATTTTTTTGTCCTTTTTTCAGTCTCCTAATAAAAGTCAACCATTATGTTTGATAAAGGGCAAGCTTACATACCACATTCTGTACAGCCATCATTTAACCAATTCATTATTTAATATTTCATTACAGAGTAACCTCCTGATTTTTGGAAAGAACTTTTCAAATATCACAAGCATTGCATGTGCTGCATCCATAGCAGCGCATAGGTCAGTGCGCCAGGCCTATGCAGAAAACATAATGCAGACTCAGTCATGTATTCCATGCTGGTTAAATATTATGGGTTTGGCTTTATTGCGCATGGAAAAGCGTAATATTTCTGCAGTCCTGAGGAAATTTACTGCTGCAGTCAGCATATGCTCTCACTGCAGATGAAATTGCGGGAGGAAAATACACCAGGCTTCATTGAACTACACAGTAACTAGCCACTCATCATTAAATGAGAAGTAATTAGATTAAATCACCGCCAAATACATGTACAGTATAGTGTTTATTCTAGTTGAAAAGCCATGTCGATCTTTCTTGCAATTTTTTCACATAAAGCATCATGAATGATACCATTTGAACTTCATTAGCAACATTCGGGGGATTATGAGACAAGCAGCTGTGTTGGTGAATATTGGCCCACTGGATAAAAAATGAAGCAAATGCAGCCCCCTATTTACATATAAAGAGCTCTATTAATCAAGGTAAGTGTCATTACAGCGTGGCTCATTGAGCAGTGGAGTGTGGGTGTTAAATAAAATTCTCTGTGCTTGGATGCCTTCGGCAGGCAATATGTCTTGATTTGAGAAACTGTCAGCAGCGGTATGAAGCTGATCGGGGGGCCGAAGGAAGAGGAAGAAGGGGGGGAGGTAGGGGGGGATTAGCCTGATTCTTAATGACAGAAAAGGTGGAGAAAAAAAAGATGTGGATAGGCAAAGAAAATATGGTTGCGAAGGAATGTGACGCAATTACCACTTCTATTTATAAATTACAAGGATCATCTATATATATTTTTTTTATTTATTTAATTATTTTATTTTATTTTTCCAAAATATCACATGATACACATAATTTTTTGATATATATATATATTTATTTATTTTTTCAAAATATCATTATATGATACTCAATTTTTTTTGAAAAATAAATGTAATCTGTTCCAGTCCCCTAATTTTTTTGAATGAGATAAATACCTCTCTGTAGTATTGCACTACAACATACATTAATAACATACTTAAATAGAATATTTATATAGGATTAAGAATTTCGCATCATGCTTCACTGGACATTGTGCTGCTCTTCCTGTGCAGACCGACACCAATGGGCAGTATAATACATTCATAATTAATTCATACACAAAGAAGATGATCTCAAAGCGTACATGTGGAACTCAGAAGGAGCTAAAAAAAATGTTTCCAAGTATATTTTTGGTTACACTGTTGGTTTTCAAGTAAGCTTATAAGGGCTCTACGAACCTATTTTTTTTAGATGCCCTGGGTACAGCCATGTTGCCTGAAAGAAGGGGAGCCAAAGGAGAGCCGTGACGCAGCGACGTTGACAACCCTCTTGGCTCGGCCACCTCCTCAATACAACACGATCTGAGTACAACGCGGCATTTTTTTTTGGTCAAATTCTGACGAATCTGAATCATTCTCGCAATTTTCTCACAATACTGACCGTAGGTAAATAAATTAATATATCTGCCTAACCCTAACCCTCGCAATGAAAAAAATATAATATAAAAACTCTCTTTTTGTTTTGCACCACGTTCATAAATCATCAGCATTTTTTTTGTGGAGAGAAATGGAAAATGAAATTTGCACTAATATACTTACTTCACCCTGTTGTTGAGGCTGGCCTCAGTGGTGTGGGCTTACATGTAGTGCCACTGCCCGTCCATGCCCATGTTCATACCCATTCCCCCCATTGGACCTGGAACAAGTGTGTGTAAAGATGAGTTGCACATGAGCTCCATATCAATTGCATAAATGATGAGGGTGCATTCATTTTTTAATGTGATTTTAAGGCGTGACATTTTTGTACCTCCGGGTCGGAGACCCATGTGCTGTTGTCCATCAAGGACAAAGCCTCCCATTGGTTGGCCGTCTGGACTGTAAGCTGTACCTTGACTCACTTGACAGAAGAACAGACAATGCATTAAATAAGTTTGAGGCGTCATTTCAGTTTAATACTGCTAAAATAACATTATTTTATGATCACCATATGATTTTTTTCTTACCTGCTCTGTTGGACTGGTCAATCATAGGCTGAACTATTCTCCTCCTTGCATTGATGAACCTGGAAATCATCATGTAAATAATATATACAGTAACTATTTCCCCAGGTCATGAGAGAATTGAACAAAATCAAAACTAATGTACCACAACTGACCACAAAAAATGTCACAGCTTTTTATTTTAAATTATTAAATTTATTTAATATTTAAATGTATTTAAAATGATTTAAAACGAGTTATTTTTAATATGACGTAAGTCTTTTCATTCACTTAACATGGCATATTAAATTCCCAATTCTTCTCAGTTAAAACATTCAGGACGTGGCAGTTTGAATCAAACTGGAAACCAATGCTGTGTCTCCAGGGACTTCACTAATACGCTTCACTACCACAGATACAATCTGGTGTATTAGAACCTTGTAACATATCTATAAAAAAAAAATCTATTGATTTAGGTTTAGCCTTGTAGCCACAGGCTATAATAAGACTAACTGGTCTGCCAATGCTTTTTCATGAACACATCCCTAAGGCTGCACGATGCATTGACATCCGCTTTACAGCTTCCAAAGCTAAATGTGCATTTAGGCAGTCTTTAGATTTGATAATATATGTATTCTGTTTCATGAAAGTAACCTAATATTTTTAAAAAATGGTTTTAAAGGCACTCACCAGTTGTTGACTTGGAGAATGGTGAGGCCCGTGTCTTGTGCTAGTTGTTTCTTCTGTTCCTCCGAAGGATACGGGTGCTGTTGGGGGATAAGTGATTATCAAAATGTTAATATTGACAATCATGTGACTGTGCAAGTAAAAAAAAAAAAAACAACAACTTTGCCTGACCAATGTTTGGCCCTGTTAACACTTGAGGCTAAAAGTGCGTGGCTTTGTGTGACATTATTTGACATTATTTGACATTGCTTGACAAACGATCGGGTGGGATGTAAAGGGGCACAATGGTGTCTTTTGTTTGGGGTCTTGGTAAGGCCAGGCCCCCCGTCACCCTGCGAGCAACCCCTCCCCACCTCTCTCCATCTCTCCTGTGTGTGTATGTGTGTGTGAGAGAGAGAGAGAGACAGACAGAGAGATGGAGGGAGGAGGGCGGCAGATGGCAGACAGAGGTGACCCATGTACTGGGAACAGGGTCGTGGGCCAGTCGCCATTCTGCTGCTGTCAGGCCATCAGCTGCCTCCTGTGGTCATCAGTGAAGGATGAGCTTCCAAGCACTTCATTTTCAACTTCTTTTCAGGTTAGGGGTTGAAGCGATTCCTCAACAAGTCATATTTTCGACTCCACATCAACGTTGAAGTTGAATAGTGACTAAGGAATTTTGACACAAATAGTGCTCGACATTGCTGAAGCAGAAATTGACTGAAATTTTGTGAGTGCAAAGTGTATTTATACAAGTAAGCTGCAATATTTCTTCCCCCTTTGCGGATGATGCAGTCAGCCGTGCATGTGATGTGGGTAACCTTGCGTGTCACCCCCTTCGTCCAAATAGTTATGCCGCGCTGTCAAGGCTGAGCGATTAAAATATTTTTCCTCGTTTACATCACTAAATCTAATCCGCAGGGTATGCGCAATACAATCATGAAATTACCATTTTACTTACTCCAGTTTCCTCTTACATTCCAAAAACATGCATGGTAGTCCAATTGACCACTTGAAACTGTTCATAGGTGTGATTGTGAATGACATAGGTGTCAAACTCAAGGCCCGGGGGCCAGATACGGCCCACCACATCATTTTATGTGGCCCGCGAAGACAAATTGTGCATCGGCTTCAAGTGTCAATACTAAAATTACAAATTGTCTTCACTTTTAAAGAATAGAAATACTGCTAGTAATTTTTATTACTATTCATCTTATTCAAATATAAAATTCCAGTTTAGGTTACCCCTCGCCCAAAGACTGTTGGGATAGGTTCCAGCACGCCCGTGACCCTCGTGAGGATGAATAAATAAATATATTTTATTATATTGGAATAATAAAGCTTAAATGCTTAAAACAAAATAGCTTTTTTTTCAATTTGGGCATTTGGGGGGGAAAATTTTAGCTCCAAGTATGTTTGAATGTATTTGTGAGTACGTTCGACTGTATTTTCGAGTACGTTCAAACATATTAAAATGCGTTCGAACATTCAAACGTATTTGCCAGTCAATTTTTTTTACTCCACATTAGCAGCTCCACGCTTCCGTAAATATCTGGTCGCATAGCAGCAGACCTCACCTGAATAGACGGACAACTCTCATAAAAGACTCGTTTTACTTTACTTAGTGTGAGGCCATCAATGAATTCCAGCGTGTGATGACTAAATTCAAAGTTTAGCATTCATCTTTGAATGTGGTCAAATGTAAAGGTTGCATGGAAACCAACGGTTTGACCAGGCTAATGAGACGATAATGAATGATATAATGAATTGGAACCTTTACAGCTGCGTTCTTTATAGCTACCTCAGAAGAGGGGGGGGGGGGATCTTTCAAGTCTCTTCAGAATGGGGGTGACAAAAGCATGAGGCTACGACCGAGGATCCCCCTTACCCCGCGACGTGTGACAAAACATAATCCAGCTCCATTCACAACCTCAACAACTGATGAATGCTTGATCGCTTGGGTGTTGCAATGGGCTTTTCAGAAGCCCAAAGTCTCCTTGCACACTTTTCATTGGCACATCCTGCCATGGCAAACACTTTTGCTTAACAAATTAGAGGATTGTGAACAGAAAAGGGATAATTCAATTATCTTCCTTTTTTTTCATCTCGAAATCTAAAGGTGGGCTTTGGAAAGGGAAGGGATTACGATGAGTACAGGATCTGTGTGGGCCTATTATAAACTAAACGACTAAGAGCTTATGACACATCTGACAGTGTGAAGTATAGAAAAAAAAAAAGAAGAAGAAAGCATTGGCTCGATCTTTTGGACCTTGGACAAAAGGTAAAGCACTCCAAGTTCGCTTTTATTCTCTTTCTGATGTTGATATCTGTATAAACCAAGGAATAGTGGTACAAATTGGACCTTCACATGAAGGTCTGTTCTTCTATTTCACGAGGATCAAAGATGAACAGTAAATAAAAACTGTGCAAATATTTTTTAACAGATCAATGGTAACAAAATTTGCTAGAAATATCTGTATTGTTTAAAAGTGAAGACAATTTGTAACTTTTGTATTTACACATAAAGTTGCTGCACAATTTGTATTCGGGGGCCACATCAAATGATGTGGCGGGCCGTATCTGGGGCCCCGGGCCTCGAGTTTGACACCGATGCTCTGGAGGAAATACTACATGGCTTTCGTTTTAAGTTTCCTTCGGCAAAAATTGTGTGTGTGAATTTTCTGACAGAAGACCTGGAGTTTGCTTGAATCCTGCAATTGCTATCGGAAACTAAAAAGTAGGAAAAACAAAATGTCTTACTGTAAGGTGCTGGAATAGCCACGCTCTCATTATATTTGTTGCCACTTTCGGGAAGATGCCTCTTTTCTTCTGCCTCTTCTTATCCTGGTCATCTTCATCTCCTGTGCCCGGTGATGCTAGGCTGTTGTCGAGGCCGTCTCCTATACGATTAAAAAAAATATTAAATTTAGGCCCAGGATTATATACAGCCCTGCCAAAAAAAAATAGGCAACAATTTTGTGTTGCATTCTCGTGTGAAATAGCACAAGATATTTCCTCTCACCTCTGTTTGACTCCCCCCGGACATTGGATAATGAAGAGGAGTTTGGGGGTGTGGGATCTCAATAAGACCAAGAGCTATTAATACAATCTGAGTCACTGGCTTGACATGAAGTAATGACTGCAGGAGTTGTGTACCCAACGTGAAATAATGGCACTGTGCTACATGTAATGTTATTTATATGTGACCTCTATTTGAATTGAGACTAATGATTTCCTTAGAATAAAACACAATAACAAAAACCGAGTATGAAAAACAAACCCGATAACATCAAACTCTGTTTTGTTCAAACTTGGACGTGAGGTGCATGTTTGGGTGCAGAGGGGGGGTAGGAAATTTATTACCCTTGTGTTCAGCCAAATCCCATCCCCCAAGCATCCCATACAACGTCTGCGTCACGATCGTCTGCATCTCTGGATTCTGCCATTAGCAGCATCCTTGTTTGATTTCAGAAGAAAGCCGACGCGGATCAAGGCAGGAGGCTTCGGATTTCCGCCCCTGCTTGCGCATGGGGCACTCTGCTCCCTCTCTGCCATTAATTGTGCATCAGCCGAGATGATTTACTTTTAACAGTGGTGGTTATTTTTTCTTGCCCTCGGGGCAGAGTAGCCTTGAAAGCCTGCCTGGAGGGCATGTGAATAATGCATCTGAGAGACTCCTCCCCCGAGGCGGGACAGAAACCCTACTTTTCTTAAGATTTGCCCGAGCATGTCTTTTTGTTTTTAGGGATGCATCAATCAAGCGCATCTATATGAGCCATATTCATGAATAAATATTTCAGCTAATGAATATTGACATTAAAAAGGATGTGTTCCATGGATGAGGGGGGGGGGGGAGGGAGGGGGTGGGTGGGAGTTTTGACGGATGGCATCCAGAGATGAGACAGCCTCTGTGTTGTTGTCTGCGTTTTCTTTACAAGTTTGTTTTTAAATAAGCTCTTTAAGTAAAACTTGCCTTTTTAGTAAAAAATGTATTTCTGCTTTGAAATCAAATACTTTATTATTTAATAAATTAGACTTTCTATCAATTCTAGCTGAGTCTACCTGTAGTTGGAGTGTTCTTCCGTAATGTTTTAAGTAAATAAGGCAAAGTGAGAGAAAACAAAAAGTACAGAAGGAAAAAAAAATAAAAGCGCGCTAGGCTCAGACTAATTATCTCTACGTATGGCATGTCACACCCCCCCCACTTCACCCTGGTCTACCTCCTCTTCTCTCCTCGCCTCATCCCTCTTTCTTGTGCAGCAGAGAGGGGAAAGCCGCAGGGCAGATCTTCTGCTACACTAATCGCTTCTGACTGCTCCCCGGCAACTCAGCCAATCTAAGCAGTGTGTGACGGTCCAGTCTCAAAGTCGTACACCCGTGCAATTCTGCCATGCCCCTGCTCTCACCCCCCCCATTACTCTATCCCCCCCCATCAGGGCGCGCTCCACGCTGCCTGCCAGTGTCTGCACGCGTGACACCCACCGGAGGGTGGAGGTGGAGGGTTGGGCATTACTGCAGGGTTGGCTGGAGTATTGCCCCGGGGCGAAGAAGAAAAACATACACAAAAAGCAGCACCCTAAGATATGAAGAAGAATTTGCACTCTCCGTTCTGCTTTTACTGCTCTTTTCAACATTGTTATATATTAATGCTTTTTATTTCAACACTGCCTTTTCCTGCTCTTTTATTTATTTAACACACCTAACACTGCGAAATGTGCTTACTTCAATTCTGCAACGTGTTTTTATTTCTTTCTTGATTGAAATCAAATCTCAGAATTGATCAAATGGAGTATGCAATGTGAAAAAGACAAGAGATTTTTTTCTTTTTTCAATACAATCCCTCACTACTAATTTGAAATACACCCATTTTACTAACTGGTGTATTTAAACGTAAGTGTGAGATAAAAAATGATATGTTTGTAAAACAGGCTAGATGAACTAAGAGAATTAGAATTACCATTATGTGCCACAGTGTCATTAACATTACCATTTTCTTAATAATAATAACACTCATGCAAAAAAGCTACAACATGAATTTATATTCGTCGATATTGTGCTTCATACTTCTAATTTTTTTCATTGCTTTGAGCGTCGTCGATTTTTTTTAAAAATTTGGTCTATTTTTTTGCTCTTTTAAACACTGTTATGGTGTGACGAGCAGTCAGTGGATGGTGTGTGAAAAAGACAAAGTGGGGAGCACTTAGCAGAACTGATTGCTGTACCCCATTTGCATCAGTGATGCAAAGCCAGCATGCCTATCTAATGAGCTCAGCAGGTCCCTGATCCATCATCAGTGACACCACACAGCTCTTTCCCTTATTAGGCATGATGCACAGCTCCAAATGGAGCAGTCTGGATTGTTTCCAAGTCTTGGGGAATACCTCTGCGTTGGGATCTGAACATGATGATTAAATTTAAAGTGGAGCACTTTTGCATTTTGTAATCAGAATGGCAGTGTAAGGTAATGTTTCAATATTTCTGCAAGCGTGGCAAACATCTGAGTGTGTGTTTTTTTTTTGTTAAGAGTGGTACTTGACTTAGAATACAAATTTAAAATTTTCAGTGACCAAAGTTATAATACACTCACCTAGGAAATAAATTGGTTGTTTTTTGGTGTTACTAAGCCAAAAGTCACACACGCGCACGCATGCATGCACAATAGTACATACGTGTTGGTGCGCCTGTAAGGGGCGTGGCTAGTGAGTCACATCAGGAGCTGCATTCAGTCAGGTTGGCTTTTTACCAAGCGATTGCTCCATGCTCCGATTCAAGTGCTTCAGTTTGTGTTTGATTTTCCTGCTCAATAAATATTTGATACTCGTAACCCGGGGCACAACCGTTTTTGAATGGATGGTTATCTATCATGATCCACTGAAGGATTATTTAATTTAATTTAATTACATTTTATTATATTTTATTTCATCTTATTTCATTTTTTGCTCTTATTTATTATGTTATTTGTTTATTTATTATTTATTCATCACTCTTATTTATTCATTGTTTGTGCCTTCTTGTTTTTATTTTTTGTGTTGTTTACTTGTATGTATATTGTGTATTATGTCTTGTCACTGTGGGATAGTGGGAACGTAATTTAGATTTCTTTGTGTGTCTTGGCATGTGAAGAAATTGACAATAAAGCAGACTTTGACTTCATTTAATTTCACTTCATTTTATTTTATTTTATTTTATTTTAGTGCTCTGCTTTTTGCCCTGTTTCATGTTGCAACACCCATACTGCTGCAAATAGGCCTTACTGTGGCTATGACACGATTTGGGTTAAAGCGTTATTGCACAATATGTTTCACTACATGCAAATTTGTGTGTGTGCGTCATTTTTCTTTCCCTCCGTCCCACCTCCTTCATTCCCATGGAGTCTGCCCTTCTTTATAAAACACCCACAGACCCATGACAGATGCAACAAAGACATGAGTCCGTATTGACAGTGAATCTGTGATGTCACTGGCATGTGAGCAACCATAGCATGAAACATTCCATCTTGCTTTGAGTCCGTCAGAAGAATTCAACATTTCCTGTTCCTAACAATACATTTTGAAATACAAATCTTTTTAACCAGTCTATCTCCCGCCTTTTGTTTTATCTCACTCTTTGTGATGGACATTTAAAGCTTCTCCTTGTCCACCCCCAGACCTCTTCCAAACATTCCTCGGATAGTTCAGCCCCCTTAGCTGTGGTCAACAGCAGTAACCCTGGGGGTAGATGTATCAAAGGGACCCCCTTTACATATCACACAGCTTACAAGGAAACAACCTAATGCTGGGAGGCCACAGAGAAGTAGGCAGCCAGAAGCTCAACCACGAGTGGCTAGGATCATTTTCCTGTGGTTTTAAGTCAATTGCAACTACCACAGCGCTCCCAAATGACATTGGTTGGTTTTATCAGAACATATGGGAGTTAGTATTCACGCTGCAGTAATGTTAAGACAAGCGCTTGATGCAATAATTACATAAGAGTGCATGAATTTGTTTTGACTGATTATTTTACAGAATTAATAGAACCAGAGGCATTGAAAGGTAAATTGTGCAAAAAGTATAGTCACTTATGAATGATGATTTTCAACGACTAGAGATGAATTGAGATGTTAAAAATATGTGGCTGTTCTGATGCTCCATGTAGCCTCCACTAGTTACTACGCTTTCCAAACAATGATGACATAAAATATTTTGGATGCACCACAGATCCATCCTTAAATTTCTGTTCTGCATCATTTTGGTGGGGTTTTATTTATTATTTTTATTGTATTATTTTCTATTATTTAATTATTTATTTAGTTAGTTAGTTTTAAGATGTTTTTATTTATTTATTCTTATTTATTTATTATCTTATTTATTTCATTTCTGAATTTGCTTGCTCAATAACTGCCAATGCAGATTAAATTATGACTTGAGCGTACATTTGGATGCAAAAATCAGGAAGCTTAATGAAGTGGTGTTGCTTTGTCCACCAAATTGGGGGGCAGAGTAACACGTAATGAAGTCATGTCTCGAGTTTGGCATCCATTAAAGACACGGAACGGACTTCTGTAGTCTCAAAATGCTTTTTAACTGCAGTTTGTGCTGGGTTTGATTCCTCTGTATCATAGTTAGAAAATAAAGCAGAAGCCCAGGGAGCCTCAGCAGGTAGCATACAAGCCAACCCTGCTGCAGCAACTGCAGCTCTGATCATTCCATTCTCCTCTCTGCCTTTGTTTCATATACATAAAATGCTCTGCCCTTACATCCCCACGGGGGATATTCTGCACCCCCATTCTCAATGTATTCTTTTCCAGGTCAAAAGGCCATGGACCTTGAGGTTTCCCCCACTGTTGTCTAAAAAAAAAAAAAAAAAAAAGCCTAAAGCAAAGAAACTATTCACACCCAGGCTGACTTGACTTTTAGATAAACGGGGGAAAAAAATTCAAGAAACATGCTCCTCTAAAATTGATGCAGTAAGAACGTTTTTTTTTTTTTTAATGCGTGATATCAAAGTAAAAATCATGATCTGGTTCTGATTGTCTGCTTAATCCTCTCAGTTTCTCTTGTCTTGCAAAGCATCCTCCTATTGTTCTTATCAATGCTCTGCCCATTGATGCCTGATGGGTAGAGGCTGGAAAGTTGCTTTAAAGTCCCTTTCTATTTTTACTCCCGCCAAAGGGCAGAACAACAAAAACAAACCATAAAATTCTTATAGCCTCCAATTACCACACTGGCAATCACACTAACTGCTAAGATAGTATTAGGACAACACAAGGGCCACACTCGGAGAGAAAATGATGAGTTAAAAGATCTATTTATCACTTCTAAATGAGTTGTACCCAGGATGCCATTGTCAGGGATCTTCACTAATGAAGCAACTTTTAGTTTGAATACTGTCCCAGAGTTCTGATTTGTTAATTGCAGTCAAGGTTAAGCACGCTGGACAAAAAAAAAAGATTTCTGTAGCTTTTTTAAAAGGCAAGCCTGTCATTGACAAACAAATCTTATAAAACTGAAATTTACAATTTGCAGTCAAAAATAATTTGCCACCTTATCTAACCATCAACCCATGTGTAAAATTCAAAAGAAACACTTTTGTGAATATCGTCCGCCATTTATCTTACTATAAACCATTGGTGTCAAACACGAGGCCCGGGGGCCCAGATACGGCCCGCCATATCAACGTATGTGGCCCGCAAAGACAAATTGTGCATCGACTTCATGTGTCCGTACTAAAATCACAAATTATCTTTACTTTTAAAAAAATAGAACAATTGTGAGCAATATTAAATTGAAATATTTGAGCCAGTTTTTACTAGTCTCTGATTTCAAAACACCCCTGCTATAAATATATGTATACATGTCCTGATAATCCCACTGAGTCACCTAAATTTAAGAGGGGTCACGGAAAATACGATTGCTTTGATATGGAGGAGACTTGTCGGCGGGCTTTCTTACCGAGTTCACTGGTGTTGTCTCCACTCTGAGAGACGTGTCCCCCACTGGACGGTCCTGGGGTTCCTACCGAGGGTGTGGAGTGGGCGTCATCCAAGTCTCTCCAGGATGCTGGGTTCTGAGAGGTCAGGGTAAGGTCCGCACACCGGGGGACAGGAGATAAGAAAATAAAAGTAAAGAAGAGAGGAGGGAAGGGGGGGGGGGGGATAGATGAGGAAAGTCCAGTAGGTCCAGTAAGTGCTCCATTATGCACTTTTACAAAGACAGCAATTAGCATTGCAAGGCGGTAAGTTAAACATCGCATGAGAGATCAATTACCATTCTGCCTGTAGTGGATTTGAAATCAAACACCATAGAAAAAGTCGATTTCTAGAGAATATCTGGCAATCCTGCAGCATGTGAACCTTGTGACGCCCTTGTCGTTTCTGCGAGCGGTTTTAGGTAGGAGCCCTGTATTTATTGGGAGCCTTGGTCAGGGTACTCAGACGGCTATAAGCCCAAGCCAAACAGTAGATCTCCCTCTTCAGCCTCTTTGCGTCAGCTGTTTGCCTGATGGCGATCAGATGAAGAGCTCAGCAGATGACAACAAGAAGCACAAGGACAAAAGCGCAGTGCGAAGGGGGGGGCCTCACCACTATGGCCCCTCTTTTCTTACATGACCAAAAAATAATTGCAACTCCTCTGTAAACGCGGCTACTCAAAGAAACGCCATGTGTTTCTATATTTATCAAGCTAATGAAGGGCTTTTATTTTCACATCCCGTCTATTAAAAAGCAATCAAAAGGAGCACAGGATGCTTTATGTATTGACTCCAATTTTAGGTGTCAAACTTAAGGCCCCGGGGCCCAGCTACGGCCCGTCACATCATTGTGTGTTCTTCAATAATAATATTAACAATAACAACAAAAGGAAGATTTTTGAAGGCTAACTACAACCAGGTGCCCCTGTAACAATGCATCTTCTTCCCTCATTGCAGAGCTTGAGTTAAAGTTAACATACAGTACATATCACAATGAGTGTTATCAGTTGTCTGGGTTATCAGGTAAGACACACACCAGACTAGTTAGGATACAATTAGTACTTCTAATGGCTTTATGGCGCTTCAAGCATTCATGTTTTATTGTGAGAACCAGTTAATAGATTTTAAAAACCTTTAAATTTCATAAAACAGAGTCACATATAGGACATATAAAGCATATTGTAAACTATAAATAAAACAATGTTTTGACTGAAGTATTTTTTTTTTTACACCCCTAAGAATTATGTTGTGTAAAAATTCAAAAAAATTTTTTCTCTGGGTCTCAAGATGTTATTGATCTTGATGAGAAAAAACAATAAACCACATTAAAGAACATGAATATATGCAGACCTTCTGATTTATTAAGTCCCACGAGTTGTACCATGACACCATAATGATGAATAAGACTACACATTGAGGAGACATTTTTATGATCCAGTAAACTCACATGATCTGCAAGGTTGGTGGAAGATCCTGACAGATCGTCAAAGTCCGACTTGCAGACGTCTCGATCCTCAATGACCAAGTCGATGGGCATTTTGCCTTTCAGACAACTGATATACCGATGGCAGAAGTTATCGCAAAGCTCGTGCACCTAGAGTAAAACCAAATATCATTTTAAATACTGATTTTTTACATTTTCACTCAACAGGTCAGACAAGAAAAATCAAAGTTATAAGAAACCTGGACACATTATTATTTCCATGCACCAGAATAACACTGACCTTTTCTAATTCCAGTAGATGAAAACGCAGCACTTGAATTGCTTGAATCATCTAAAGGAAAAGAAATACAAGAAACCATCAATCAACAGTGCCGTTGCACAAAGCCTTCGGGGGCTTTATAAAACGTTATGCGCGTTATGAGTACAACAATGATTTTAATAAGTGCGCCCTAAAGGGATGCGATTGCTCCAGGCAAGCGCAGCAAAGTGAAAAGAAAGAAGGAAATGTTCTCACCAAGTTATCCAGCTCTGGATTCGAAGAAAATAAAGGTTTCTCTGCACGGATCTGAAATTAGAAAACGACGTGCAAATATTTGGTCAATATCATTGCAATTGAATGCAGCAATAATATTAATTACTCAAACCCGGAGTATTTTTATTTCTTACTTGTTTGGCAAATACCGCGATGTCTTCATTGAAGGAGTCCGAGGAGCAGACGTCCCCGCCCGCAACTCCCGGTTCTCTTGGCGTACACGTCGCCAGCTCGCACTTCTCAAAAACGAGCGCAAGAAGCGGGAATAAAGGGTGGCTGCAGCACAGTAACGCGAAACTCCCGTTAAAACAACAACCATGCATGTTGGCCTTGCAGAGGAAAATAAAAGAACAAACTGATACGAATTAAATCAACCCTTTTGAACAAATATTTAATCCCAAGAAATGTAATTCAATATTTTTTTGTTTTTTAATGAAAATGATTTTCATGTTTTGATTCTCGGAATTTTGTATTGGATTACTTAATAATGCTCGGAAACAAATGCTAATTGGGATAAATGTTAAAATTAATGGTTATTTTCATATAATGTTGACTTCAAACTGGAATTACTTGATAATATTTGTATTTTAAGGGGTCTCATACCAGCCATCCTTTTACTGCACACATTTTTTTTATTATTAAAGTGTTTTATTCTGTAAATAGATATACCCATAAATCTGGTCCTTGTCTCTTTTCAGCGCGTCGTTGACTGCACTGCCCATGCTGCCTGGCATGATGCTGTGCGGTGCGTGGGCTCCGTAGTGCTGCGTGGGATGCGGGTGTGGCCCGTGGTTCAGGTGGTGGACCTGGGGTAGGGGCCGCGGGGCGTGAGGGTCTCCGTACATGGATGTCGGGACTCCAACTCCATCCATCCCGCCTCCGTAATGAGCCAACTCATCGTACTTCGGTGATAGACAATTAAATTAATTGAAATGTCTTAATAATTAATAAGAACACATATATTGTTAGGCTGTAGTTTTTTTCGCTCATATATGACATGATGGAATTTGTTTTCACACAATTTAAAACTATAATCTATTTACAAATTTTAAATATTCTAAAAAAAAAAGAAAAAGAAAAGTCATAGTGTGTTACTTACCCTTTGCGCCATCGTTGAGCGCAATTTTCAAGCGTACAAGAAAAGTGACGCTGAAGAGCACGGATGACTTCAAAAAATCCAAGAGTCAGAAAAGTATATTCCTAGTTATAAAATATAGTCCCGTTGGCAAATCAGTGGAACGACAATCAATAGAACGTGATCAGAGGAAAGAAGTAATCATCATCTGTCCTCGCTACTAACGCGCAATTTGCAAACTTGATTCCTGTGGTTCGAGTGGATTAGGTCTCATCTGTGAGAATCAGTGCGTGTGTTTGATGTTCATCTGCGCATCAAGTCTTGGACAGAAAGTGCGCGGACTCCCTGCTAGTCTTTCCTTGGCTTTTGGGGGGATTGTGTTCTCTGTCCGTGCGCGCCGACACGCTCTCTGCTCGCAGATTGGTTGAGGATCCACTTATATGAAGCGAGAACTGCAGTGTATGCTGATGACGGAATTTGGTGAAGGCTGGATTCAGCCACCCCACAGCTAACGTTGACAATTGCAATTTCCGGTTATTGCTTTCACAATAAAAGTTTGACAATTGTAAACAGTTAATGCCATGACGTGTGTTCTGTATTGTGCAAATGAATAATACATTAGGTATGATTTAAAACATGAATAAGCAAATTGTTTATTTCTTACCTGACAACTAGACAATATGGGACTGGTAGTCCTGAGATTATTCTTTTATTTAATTTCAATGATTGCCACTCTACTAAAGTAAAGAAAATACTGAAAAAGTTTTTAATGTAGCTGAAGGTTTATTATTATTTTTAGAACGTTTCAATGCCCCCCACTTGCTTGTTTCAATTTATGTGCCTTTATTTTAAAATGACAAACTGTTTCCGGTCAGTATGCCTACGACTTGACTGTTGCCTCCAGGCTCGGCACTGAAACCTGGTGGAGGAGTTTTCAAACTTTCAAGTATGATTATTTTAGTGTATAGTGTGTATTCAGTAAAGATTCAGATTAATTTTATTTGATGATTTAATTTAAATAGATAGTACTTATAGCAAGTAATAATAATAATAATAATAATAATAATCATGATCATTATTAGACACAGTAAATATTTAATTAATGTTAAGGCTTTTAATAATAATTATCATCTACAGATGTTAAAAGTCATGTTCAGGCATCAAAGTATGAATGAACTAATTAGTTAATTTCTTTTTATATATAATTAGTTTATATCTTTACTTTATATCAACACGTATGCATATGAGCTTAAAATTATGCATGAACAATATTGTCTAAAGTAAAGTGAACATATATTTAGCTAGTTTACAGCATAAAATCCTGCCAACCTTTTCTCTCCCAAATTTGTCAGGAAATGAATGGTCGAAGCATTTTCTCAGGAGAAATAATTCTTGCATGTACTTTATTTCAAACATAGAAACATATTCCACCCTACTCTTTGATATGCCGTGTGTGAATTATTAAAGGCATACATTTGAATTAGAAATACACTAACGATAAGGAAACAAGGAAAACATGTCCCATGCCCGGGGGCTACGTCGCTCCTCATTGCATATTATTTCCATGCCCGTTCTGTTTCTTTCTCCCTATGTTCTCTTTCTGTTTACCTCATTTTACCTCATCCCTCCCCACACAAACTCGGCCAGCCAATGAGATCTGAATGAATGCTGATTCAGAGTGTCAGGCCCTGTCATACATGTAATAAATTACCATTTAGTCAGGCAAATGTGCATCTTTTTCGACGCATCACCAGATAGGGGCCAGTGCACCACCATCCTTGACCTCTTCTTCCACCCCACCCATTGCAACGTCAACTTTCCTCCCCCCCTTCCCTACCATCCTCAGACAGTCTCGGTCGAGCTGCCTCTGTCACCCGTCATCCTGTACCCCAGTGAGAATCATTAGCATTGTCAGAACTGACTGAGAAAGGAGGGCAGCAGAGACCTGGGTGGATGGGGAGCCGGGGCAAGGGGTGGGGTGGGGTGGAGTGGGGTGGTTGTTGTTGGAAGTGGGTGCATTTGCATCAATGTGGGAGAGATAGATTGTGTTATAGCATGCAAACATGCAGAATGAGAGATACTGTACTTTACGGAAAATGTACAAACATTTGGTTAGTTTTAATGTAGTACAGTTACCCCTCGCTACTTCGCATTTCGTTTATCGCGGCTTCACTACATCGCAGATTTTTTTCTCCAAATTAATAAAACATTTAAAAGTCAAAATAAAACTTCTAAATTGAGGAAATATGTGTCTAACCTTTAGGACAATGTAGCATTGCTCCAAATGTTCGTTTACATTCCTTTCGAAGTCCGTTTTCGCGTGTTAGCACGATCGAGAATTAGCATATTTCCGGTAACTCGTTAGCCTGCCCAGTACTTCTTGTTGGTGACCGTACTTCGTGGATTTCACTTATCGCGGGTGGTTTTGGGAACCAATTATCCGCGATAAACGAGGGATTACTGTATTGTGGTCTAGATTTATTGAACTGAATTACTGATTTTAGGGTGTTGCAAGGGGTGGCCACCCCTACCCAAAGTTTTGCCACCCAACCTGTAACCTCAATGAATGAAACCACATTAAATATTTCACATTTTATTAGAAATTCATGTGATGTAATGTGATGTTTTTAAAAAATAAAAATAAAAAAATCATTGAGTCATTGACAAAAATAGCTTGTTTATAGGCACACAAAATAGGAGGAAGTGTGTGTAAAATAATGATGGAAAAGTTGACATCGGAAGACACTTTCGTCAGGGGTGTCAAACTCTGGCCCGTGGGCCAAATTTGGCCCACAGTGTAATTATATTTGGCCCGCGAAGACAAACTGCATCGACTTTGTGTCAATACTAACATTGCTAATTGTCTTCCCTTTTAAAAAAAAAATAGAGATGTTTCTAACAATTTTTACTACCATTCATCTTTTTAAAAATGTGAACAGTTCTAATTTCAAAACTAGTTATTCATCAGTTTGTTGTGCAGCCTATACTGTATACAACATGAGATGTTCATACATTTATTTGGCTTGACAGTCATAATGGCCCTCCGAAGGAAACTATGACTACGATGCGACAAAAAAGACTTTGACACCCCTGAGTCAGAAGCCACAAAGTGATTGTCATCACTTTCTATCCGTTGATCAAAATAACAATGACGCTGAGAGCATGCACGTACCCATTGCTGCTCTGCTCTCTTATTATTGGATGACCCGTCACTCGAGATGAAGCAAGCCATGTAAGATGCAAGCGGCCGACTTCCTCATTGTTCTTTCCAATGCTTTCAAAGTGATCGTCATCCGTTGATCAACATAACATAACTCAGTGTGTGTAACACTGATCTTATTTATGGCTCCAATTGTGGCTTGTGATCCCTTTGTCTTGCACTAATGGGTCACTGCTTTTTTGTGTGTGGGAGCTAAGATACACACAATGAGCCATGAGTATGTGTGTGTGTGTGTGTGTGTGTGTGTGTGTACACATGTGCTCCTCTAATGATCAGCCTGTCATTGTTGAGTGGTGCGCCAAGGTGGCAGACCAGACCAAATCCCCCTCAAGTCCACATTTTGTTTATCTATTTTTGTGTGTATTCATGCGAATGTGTGACTTCATGCTCGAGACTGGTCGGTGTGTGTGTGTGTGTGTGTGTGTGTGTGTGTTCTCATCCCCAGTCTGGGTGTCAGTATTAATGAGCCCAGATTTCATTTTCGATGAGCGATTATTTGACTGTTCATTTGGCTAAGATTTATGACGAGGTCCTATATCTGTAGCCCGCAGCGCTGCTCTAGTCTTTAATAATGGGAAATGAACACATTAATCACCCTGTAGCAGTCAGCCTCACAGAAAACACAGGAGCGATATGTAATCTCCAACACTGGACACAGGAGAATATCGTTGCCTATTTAAAAAATCCTTATCTAGCACAGTGTGGTAAGAAAAATTACTTTGTTAATTTAATGTGATTTTACATATTTAAAAAAATACGTGTAGACAAACTAACACATTTTTGCACAAGCTTTGAAACCTGCGGCTTATAGTCCAATGCGTCTTATTCATGGATTTTTAAGATATTGTAGAAAGATTCGTTTTGGTAATAGAGGTAATACAATAAAGCAGAGCTAACCCTAACGCTAACTCCAAGCTAATACTGCAGTGACATTAATCAGGTAAAATTGCATAGCGATGAGAGTTTAGCAACAAGTAATAAAATAACTTCAAGTGCATAACATCCAGTAATGTAGCAGTAAGAGAGACGGCATGACATTCAGTGATGAATATAAAAATAAATATAATAAAATAAGTCCCCGAGTGGCTAAAACTACTCACACTATGCTGCCCAATAGCATCCTATTTAAGAAAAACAAACTTAGTTTGCCTTTTAAGAAATGTAGTTTAACAAATGATTCATAGTCCTTTTATATAAATCATTCCTTGAAATTACTCAAATCATGCCTATTTCTCAACAACAACAAAATCCCCTTCTTTCATTACTTTTGGATCTGCTTTGTACTGTCACTAAAGATCTGGGTGGTCATTAACCATTCAATGTGTGTGCATGTGTGTATATTGTATTCCCTTGGGCATTGTGGACAGAAGCCAGCCATCTCATTATGTTGCCATTGGATCATTTTAATTGTTAATTCCAAACAAAGACTCACTGGACGGTTTTTTGAACACATCCGTGGTGTGTGGATTTGCACTCTGCGTTGAATATCCTCTTTTAAGCTTCTTTTTGTGTGTGTTGACGTAATGTCCATAAATCAACCAGATATGGATGCTCAATGATATCAGTGGCTTTATAAATTGCAATTATCTTTATTTGGTAGTCTTTTTTTTTTTTTACTGTCCATCTGTTGATCCAGAGATATAGGGTTCAATTTAATGGAACGTAGTGGAAAGATATGTCATCAATTTGGACCTATTTATTTTAATGTATTCTGACATGATGGCACAGACAGCATGAGGGGGCACTTAAACTTAACAGCCGGATGACATAGCAATGAACTAAATACCATATTTGAGACAAAGTGAAAGTCATATATTAACATTTAAAGTAGTTTTCAATGAAACTCAAAGATCAGTGTAATTGTATCAAAGAAAGTATCTACTCATTTTTGCAGCCTCTGGCACAGAGCTTGGCATAAATTCAATGAGGACGTCTAAACTGCCTATGAATGCAATGATGATAGTAAATGAGGGAGATCTGGTGCAGTCGGAAAGGCAAACTGGGTGTCGGTATGTATTGCAATACCGCCATCTACAGGCCAAATCGGGTGGCACACTATCTAACCCATTTTTCTTATTTCCTGTGAGTAATATTTCATTATATTCTAATTTTTAGTAGTTGTGGCCATTGTAACGGTTGATATGATTTTTTTTCACCATTTATCTTTTTAATGATTATTTTTTCTTTCCAGCAAGACCAATGACGGAAAAAGCTGGGATAAAGGAACAAAACTGTGGCACGGCCTGTGACTAAGTTGCCTGTGTGATGTTGTGTGTGAATGTTTATGGACAAGTAAGAGCAAAAAGAAGCATTTTGATTCGAGATAAGCATTGGGAACGACTTTGTTTACCATAAAAGCAATCTCTGCAGTACGGTCGCCGTTTGCATGTTTGGCTATTGAAGATTTCCACACACCAATAAGTGTCCCTAATGAGCATACGATGCCTCAAGAAATGAATCACAACTTCAAGGTGGTCCTTGGTTTACGACGATGATCCGTTCCTACGCGGCAATGTAAACCGAATTTCGGTGTAAGTCGGAACAGTAATAAAATGAAACAGTACAGTCATAAAAAAGAGAAAACAATAACTTACCTTTATTCCTGTAGTTTGCTTGCACACTGGAAAGGGCGTTGCAAGAGAGAGACGACGCAACAATCCAGTCCGCGGTGTATTCGCACCAATTAGTTCCGAGTTACGAATCTTAGGACGCCTATACGACGCTTAACAAAACCGCTTAAGTCGAAAAAAGGCTTTAAATATATGAGATGAATAAATAATGTAAAAAAAATAATATATGATACGTGTGTCGTAAACACGAAACCGCGTAACTTGAGGACGTCGTAAACCCCGGTGGCACAAGCCAATATAGAAAGACTGACGATGCAACACAACTCACACTCATTTTTGAATAGCAGGGTGAATCAGTGCACCTGGTGGCACGTCTTTAACCAATCACAGTTAACGCCACTCTCCCCTGCACTGATTGGTCGGCTGAGCACGAATGACACCAATCAGGGATCACCACCAATCAGATAATAAACAGTGCACCTTGATGAGGCGACTCTCCCCTGCACTGATTGGTCGGCTGAGAACGAGGGGCACCAATCAGGGATCACCACCAATCAGATCATAAACAGCCACAAAACATTATGGATCACAGAGACTGAAGACAAATTTGCAAAATGTTTTAATGTAACACCAACTTTGTTTGCAACAGGCAGCAGCTGTCAAATTAATTTATATAACTTAAAAAAGACTAAAAAGGGTATGATACACAGCAAAAATTTAAAAGCGGTGAAATAATCGCTATATAACTTCTAATTTGTTTTATTTGAATTAGTTTAACAAAAAAATCCATCCCATAACAAAACAAATACATTTTTAAAAAATTGAACAATAAAAATGTTAAAAATATATCCACTACTAATATTTTTCATCTACATATATTCAGCACTTAGTCTAGCGCACCAAAATATTGTTGTTTATGTTTTTTATTTTTTAAGCCGTTCAGGAGTATAAAATCTCATTGAATATCTACCACATGCAACCTGTTTTCAGTATTATTTAGTTTCATCATATTTATCTGTACAACAACAAACTGATGAATAAAAAGTTTTAAAATAAGAAACGAGTAAAAACTGTTCCAATGTAAAAAAAAAAAAAAAAGACAATATAAATTGCTAGTAATACCTCTATTTTGTGCAATAAAGACAATTTGTAATTTTAATATCGACACATGACATTGATGCACAATTTGTCTTCGCGGGCCACATAAAATGATGTGGCGGGCCGTATCTGGCCCCCGAACCTTATGTTTGACACCATAACACACAATACACATATAGGTTAATACAAACTATAATTTTGAATAGCACCAATGTAACATACTTCACTCTCAAGCAGCAGCAATAATATTTACAATCTGTTCTCCTCCTACTTTCTTCACATCCTCGATGTGCCCTTTGTTTTACCCACCCTATCCTCCCTTTTTTGAGCAGCAGTCATCGGGTAATAATCTCTCGACACATTTCTGCGACGATACTATGCGCACGATGCAGTGCAGTTGGCGCAGCGAGATCACGACGTACGTCCAATAAAATCCGCCAAAATGTAAGCGTACGTCTCCTCCTCGCTCGAGTCCATGTTTATCTACTCCTGACTCCCCCGATGCTGATGCAGTGGCGGTGCGCCATAGGTAAAAAAAGAGGAAGAGGAGCCGCATCTCAAAAGCCTTCCAGTCTACTACAGCAGACACTCGCCGTATAGGATGTGTTTTTATTCGCTGCCCTTCTCCATCCTTTCTCGGTTAAAGGCAACGCGGAAGACTGCAAAGGCTGCAAGATATTAAAGAAATATAGATTTATCTATAGAAGCCTGGACCTCCAAGATGAAATTTCCGAGTGAAAAACCAAGAAAACCAGGGAACAGCCCGTCACCAGGTTAGACTGTCAATTGTTTTTGTTGATGCATATAGGGAGTCCACTAAACTGATTAGTTTTGCTTGAACTTTATTTTAACTTCATTCTATGAAATGTCTATTTTCAAATTGCTGCAGTATGCAGCTCTTGCCTTAATACATGTGCATCCACGAATATTTTTCTAATATATGAATAAGAAAAAATACAGCAGTGTAGGTTCAGCCTGCATGGTGGAGTTTATGGTCAATAGCTGCGGCATATCACTTCCATTTAATTAAATTAATATTTATATAGTAAAAGCAGAAAATTGGTGAGAAAACAATTGCCAATCCAATGGCTTCAGTGTGGCGCAGTGGAGAGATTTCCACTGCTGTTTTGTATTTAGCATTACCTCATCCACTATGGGTACATCCTCCTCAAATCTTGCATGAATGTCACGTCCTATCACAGCATCTTCATGTTCATCCAGCTGTGGCAGGTTCTGATATTGTAGACATCTCTTTTTGAACCAGATGTCTTTTGGGAAAATGTGAAAATTGTAGCCAGGCACATTGCAACCGAATGATTACATAACTCGAAGTAATCGAACAATCGTGGTAGGTGTCACTCATATGCGACAGAGTGGTCACAATTCACCATATCATTCCCCTGAAAGGAAATGCATATACTTAATAGAAATATCAAATTACACTGCTGTCATTTTTGGAATAAATTTTGGAAATACACAATCACAATTCCACTGCATTTGTGACACAGTAAAGAGGCAAAGTGTGTTGTTGATAGGTGTGAGATTTGGTAACATGCTTCTTATACTACTGCATTTCTATGAGGAAACCAAAAGAGGTCAAATCAGTTAAATGCAGTATTCTGGAAAAAAATTGGGAGATCTAAGAATTCCATGAATTTATTTATTTATTATTTTTATATATAATAGAAATGTATATAATATAATATATATAAAATAATATATAGAATGTTTGTATTATATAGTTTATATATAATTTTATATATATTATTTTATATTTTTTATATTATAATTTTTTTGACAGATAGATACATTGTTAGTAGGCCTTATTTTTTTTTTTTGTATTCTGATTTAATCCTCAAGAGGTGGTAACAAGTCACTGTATTTTAATAAAAAGATGCAAATGTCAGAAGGCAACACTTAACCATGCTGGCACCACTTTTTTTTTTTCGGGAGTTATTCACCTGCGATGTGTAATGTGCTACAAACACAAGGCAGGGTAAGTTCAGGACACTACTCTGATATAAAAGGACAGTCATTTAGCTTCTTTTGTCAGTGATTCTCCTTTCAGTTAGCATTCAAGGCGACCATGGGTAAGTGTTCGGAAAGTCAATTGTTGACACTATTTGTCTTGCGAAATGATTTTAGGGAAAATGTTGAGTTGGAGTATTTTGTCGCATAATTATTCTCATACATTTTTCTTATATCTGACCGAGTGGTGAAGGTTTGCAATTGTGTGCGCACGTAGCGAAGGTTTTCAATTTGTTTTCAACTTTGGGAATATCTGCCGAATGTCTTTGCAACTATTTGAATTATTTTCAACATTGAACAAACCCTGGTAAAGAAAAAATTGCAACGTTTGCTTACTCTTATAAACCTTTGCCGCTCAGTGAGATACAGGCTTTAGATGAGAACTTACAGGTTGTATAACAAGACAGTTACTGCATATTAAAGCTCTTAAAGGATGCATTATATTGTTTTGTGGGAGCTCTAATAGAAAAACAGATAAAGAGTCGTTATAGTGGTCTTGATGCAAATGTCAGTTTTACCACAGTTAGTGAAACAGTTGGTGTCCTGCCAATTTATATACTATGCCAAATTGAAAATTCATCTGTTGCATATCAGAATGTCAATTTTTTTTCCCTTTTATGTTTCTTCAGCGGCAGTTCAGACCAATTTGGTCCCACCCAAAAAGATGCAGCCAGGTATGCTTCAATCCAGCCTGGTGCACGCCAGCGTGGCTACCATGCAAAACCCAATGGGCTGTTCTGTACCCCGACTCTCCATCTCCCGGCCCACGAGCATGGTAGCCAGCATGGAAGCAGTAGCTGAAGGTGCAGCTCCTTTTACCATGATGAAACTTAAGACGGTGCTGGCGGTTTTTGTGGTGGTGGTGGGCTACTTGGTGGCAGGAGGACTGGTGTTCCAAGCACTGGAGCAGCCATTTGAAAACAACCAGAAGATCACCATCACAGCAGAGAAGGCAGCATTCCTGCAAAAACATCCCTGTGTGTCCCCAGATGAGCTGGAGGCCATCATCAAAGTAAGACCAGACACCGATCGATACTCCAGTTTTACCTCAGCAGGAGAGGGAGGAAATTAAAGCAAGTGAAATCTTAGCTTCTAATCGATCAGACCCCATTATCGTCAACACTTCGTGCCGTCATTCTGTAATTCGATAAAACCACACTTTACCTTGAAAAGTACAAAATTAAATGGCTATTCAGGGATGAAACTACCTGAAAGCAACTTTAGTTAAATTAAAATGATCATGGATTGAATAAATAGATGAAAAGTGAATAAATAGTCCTTTAGTAAAGCGCTAACTTGAGAGAAAAAAAATCACTCTGTGTCATCATTTTATAATCCATTCATTCCTTATTCCAAGTATAGAACTGGAAAAGAAAAATTCAAGTCTGGTGTTTTGTTTTCTCGGAGGCAAAGTCTCGGAATAAAATTCGAATAACATTCTGTAATTTGATAAAACCACACTTTACCTTGGAAAGTAATAAAAAAATGGCTATTCGGGGATGAAACTACCTGAAAGCAATTTTAGTTTAAATTAAAATGATCATGGATTGAATGATTATTAATAAGTAGATGAAAAGTGAATAAATAGTCCTTTAGTAAAGCGCTCACTTGAGAAAAAAAACTTTTCACTATGTGTCATCATTTTATAATCCATTCATTCCTTATTCCAAGTATAGAACTGGAAAAAAAAAAATTCAACTCTGGTGTTTTGTTTTCTCTGAGCCAAAGTCTCAGAATAAACAGTACAAAATAGCTTTGTAGCGTCATGTGACCATAACAGCCGCCGGCACATTGCTTCAAATCTACTATTCATGTATTTATAAGCACCTTTTTTCAGATATGTAAAATTGCTTCCTCCTTTACAGTCATGGTTTATAATTCAAGATGATTTGTTGCATAAATTAACCTTTCTGTCTTGCTTGTTCTCTCTTTGGAAATGTCAAATCTGATCATTTCCACATTGCTTTTTTCTGTTCATGCAATCCTTAGAAAAGGTGAATCATTATATTGCACTTGAAAACAGGTTTATATCACTGCAGTAAATAATCTTACACCATATTACAACATTTCCCTTGAGGAAAAATATAAAAGCTATACTTAAGATATTATTGTCTTGAGACTTACCTCAAAGACAAGTTTTTATTGCATTTTTATGAGGTGCTGATGTATTGTGATCTCATAATCCTATTCCCGACTATCCATCAATTTTCTGTACCACTGAGTCTTAGGGAACTGGAGCATAGTTAGTCAACCACAACGTCAACCCACTATACGTTCTAAAATTGAATAAACTATTTATACTGACTCTCTCTTGACTTCTCTCCCCAGCACTCTGTTGATGCTGTGAATGCTGGGGTGAATCCTGTGGGTGATACCTCTTATAATTCTAGCCACTGGGATCTGGGTAGTGCCTTCTTCTTTGCTGGAACAGTTATCACAACTATAGGTACAATGAAATATTCTAAAGCATAGGTGTCAAACTCAAGGTCCGGGGGCCTTATACGGCCCACCACATCATTTTATGTGGCCCGCGATGACAAATTGTGCATCAAATTCGTGTGTCATGTGTCATTACTAGAATTGCAAATTGTCTTCACTTTTAATATCTTTTTTTTTTAATATTTGACCAGTTTTTACTCGTCCGATGTGAAAACGAGTTATTTGTCAGTTTGTTTTGTAGCTTTTACTGTATATAATATGAGGTGCTCACACATTTATTTGGGTTGACAGTCATAATGGCCCTCCGAAAGAAGCTATGACTACAATCCGGCCCGCGAAAAAAATGAGTTTTAATATCTAAAGCATAGGTGTCAAACTCAAGGCCCGGGGGCCAGATACGGCCCATCATCATTTTATGTGGCCCGTGAAGACAAATTTTGCATCGACTTTGTGTTATTACTAAAATTACAATTGTTTTCACTTTTAAAAAAATAGAGATATTGCTTCCAATATTTACTACCATTTTAAAAATATCTCAACAGTTTTTACTAGTCTCTGATTTGTATATTTGGATAAAAATTTATCATGACCTATCTTCCCTTTTCGTTAGGGTATGGTAACATCGCTCCAAGCACTGAGGGAGGAAAAATTTTCTGCATTCTATATGCAATATTTGGCATCCCACTCTTTGGATTCCTCTTAGCAGGGGTTGGTGACCAGCTCGGGACCATATTTGTCAAAAGTATTGCCAAAGTTGAGAAGATGTTCCGGGTAAGTTAAATGTAGTATACAATATATATAGTATATATATATATATATACTATATATATATATATATATATATATATATATATATATATATATTATATTATAGTATTGTTTTTTTTTACACACCCAAGTTTCAGATAAAGGTATATAAAATAAGACTAAGAAAAATAATTTAAAAACATTATTATTGTACCATTTTTTTATTGTGTGCGTGTGTTTGTGTGTGTGTGATTTCTCCTGGATAGAACAAACACAACCAAATCAGTCAAACTAAAATCAGAGTAGCATCTACCCCTCCTCTTCATCCTGGCTGGCCTGCATCCTGTTTGTGACCATCCCAGCTGTGATCTTCAATACATCGAAGGTTGGACAGCTTGGAGTCGACATATTTGTCGTCATCACTTTGACTACTGTTGGAATAGGAGACTATGTGGCAGGTGAAACATTTTCTGTTGTAACTAAAAACCTAAATTAATGACAACTGCTTATGTGTCTGAAATATTTTTGTTACATTGTTTCTTTCAGGCGGAAATCGGAGGATTGAGTACCGCAAGTGGTACAGACCAATTGTGTGGTTTGGGATCCTGGGTGGTTGGCCTATTTTGCTGCAGTGCCTCAAACATGATTGGCGACTGGTTGAGGGTACTATCCAAAAAGACCAAAGAAGAGGTATTCACTCAGATCTTTTACATCAGTGGTGTCAAACTCATTTTTGTCGCGAGCCGGATTGTAGTCATAGTTTATAACACATGAAGTCGATGCACAATTTGTCTTTGCGGGCCACATAAAATGATGTGGTGGGACGTACCTGGCCCCCGGGCCTTGAGTTGACACCTAGTTTTACATCATTCAGTGGTATTTTGAATGGTTTGGAATGAATTATTTTTGCAACACGGGAAGGTAAACGGGTGACCTTCAGTTGAATATGTCTGCTGGATCGTCTTTCGTAACATGTCAAATGCACTAATAAATAAATAATAATCAATAATTTGTGTCTTGTTTTGCCAAGGTTGGGGAAATCAAGGCTCACGCAGCAGAGTGGAAAGCAAATGTGCGAGCAGAGCTAAGAGAGACAAGGCGGCGTATGAGTGTTGAGGTCAGCGACAAACTACAACGAGCTGCCACGATCCGAAGTATGGAAAAACGACAACTTGGCTTGGATCAACGTGCGGTGTCCATGGATATGCTTTCTCCAGAACGCAGAGCCATCTTCAACAGTCTAGACACCAACAGCTACAAAACCTCCTCCCACGAGAGTATTGACACTAAATTGAACAATCTTCGACTAAAGGGCACTGACCAGTGCGACCCTCAGTCCAACCACCAAACCACATCTGAGGACAATATTTTTAATCGCCTGAGTTCTGTCACCAAGTTGGCAAAACGTAACAGGAATAAGAGACTTGAAGAAGAACCATCACAGAAGAAACTCGTCGTCCTCATAGCGAAAGCTTTATGGTTGGATGACGGCCGCCTTTCGATTGTAGCACAACCCGTTCTGAACGAAGAGAAGAGCAGGGATGACGAACACGAAAGAAACCGAAGACAAAGAGGTGTAATACAAGCTGTCTGGAATTTCCGTTGTTTGTAGAAGCTTACAAGTCACATAATGGGCTTATTGTTGAGCAAACCAAAGAGAACAAAAATGATGAAACACTTGAAATGAAAGAGCTAGATATTCAGAGGAGTCCATAAGAGTCTGTTTGGTGAAACAATATGTTTTAAAATGTCACCATTTGTGCCTTGGGTTTTCTCTTTTACCACTATGTGCTTAAGCAGGAATAATGCCTGCCTCTTTGTGCTACAGTATATGTATACTGTTCCGTCGACATGCAGTGATCACTGTGCCCTAACGATATGACTTATTAAATTGGCTTCACCAAGATCCAGTGTAATAATGCACAATATGCTCATAGGTTGTGCATTTTTAATATGTCAAGTGATACCAGATCACTTAAGTCAGCTCCCAACTACCGTGTCAAGGGATAGCAATTTTAATTGCGTTTCTAACTTCATCCAGTTCTACCAAGTCACGTTAACATTTAGGGGTGTAGTATATATAGACATAATGTATGTTTATAAATGGATGGTTAATTACATTTTGCGTCCTCGCACTTACGGTATTTGCAAAGATTGCGTTGAAACATTCTCTAATTATAAAATGAACTTGTCAGTTCATAGTTTAAATTTTAGGAACTACAGTGATCCCTCGCTACTTCGCGTTTCGTTTATCGCGGCTTCACTACAACGCGGATTTTTTTTCCCAAATTAAAAAAACATTTAAAAGTCAAAATAAAACTTCTAAAGTGAGGAAATATGTGTCTAACCTTTAGGACAATGTAGATTGCTCACAATGTTCGTTTACATTCCTTTAGAAGTCCGTTTTCACGTGTTAGCACGGTCGCGAATTAGCATCTTTCCGCTAACTCGTTAGCCTGCCCAGTACTTCTTGTTGGTGACCGTACTTTGCGGATTTCACTTTTTGGAACCAATTATCCGCGATAAACGAGGGATTACTGTATGTTTATGATTCCAAAAATGAAAAATTTATAGTTATTTTCTTTCCCCAATTCGATAAAGTTGCTTTGAGATGTTACCCTTCTGGCAGTTGCCATTTTCTCATTATTTTCACCCATCCAGGTGCTATCGCCGTTCAATCTTAAATACAAGAGAAAATTGTCTTTTTCTCTAATGAATTAAACAAAAACATGACTGCGGTCCAGAATGTATAAACACAAACAATTCTACAGGTGCCAGACTAAGTTTGGAAACGAAGCATGTACAAATGAAGTCTTCAATGTGCAACAGGAAACAGGAACACTTTGTTTTCAGTGCCTGACTCCTTCATAACTGAGCATTTGTACTGATCCAGTGTCAACTTTACCAGACCATGTACCAGAGGAACTGTTAGTTAGTTGTTGGGTGCTAAAGGGCAGTTTTACAGATTTCCAACCCCCTTCCTACCTGTGCGTCTACCGTAATCACCTGCTCCCTCTTGTTAACCGTTGTGTATTTAAACCCTGCCCGCGTGTTTCTCCTTCTCGGTTCACCATGTTCATGTTATTGTACTACTCTGTTCACGTTGCCACCTGACTGTGTAAGTCTGAATATTCTTCTCACCTGATTGTTATCTGTTGGCATGGCTCGCTACCTGTCGGCTGTTACCTGTTTCTGTTATTGGTCCAAGTGGACGTCCGTCGCCGACCGAGCCTTATTCGAGCGGACATCTGCTCTGACCCAGTTATTCCTGCTCCCCACTACCCCTTTCCCCGTCAATAAACATTGGTCCAAGCAGTATTTGGTCGCTCTGCTCCGATCTGTGACACACAGACTATTAAATATGGTTTATATTTCGTTTATTAGAGATGCATGCTAACCATCACACATTTATCCAGGCCAGAGAGACTGTATATAGTGTGTGTACAGTAATCCCTCGTTTATCGCGGATAATTGGTTCCAAAAACCACCCGCGATAAGTGAAATCCACGAAGTACGGTCACCAACAAGAAGTACTGGGCAGGCTAATGAGTTAGCGGAAAGATGCTAATTCGCGATCGTGCTAACACGCGAAAACGGAATTCTAAAGGAATGTAAACGAACATTTGGAGCAATACTACAATTGTCCTAAAGGTTAGACAATGTTTCCTCAATTTAAAAGTTTTGTTTAGACTTTTAAATGTTTTTTTTTAATTTGGAAAAAAATCCGCGATGTAGTGAAGCCGCGAGAAACGAAACGCGAAGTGGCGAGGGATCACTGTATATTATTGCCCGATATTGACACATCTATAGTTGTACTTGTTGGACTCGTGTTTAATAAAACAACACGGATATTGGATACACAGTACAATTAGCACAAAATGGGAATTGGACACACAAACCTGCAATGTCATTTTTCAACACATTTAATACAAACAAAATTGTGTTGCCCAAACAGTGCCATTTATACAAGATAGGAAACATAATGCATTGTTAGTTAGCAAGGTTAGTATACCGTGTGAAATTGGACGCTATGTTCCAAATGTATACTTTGAGTGTTTCAGTTTGATTAATGGCATTAGTGTGGTTGTAACAAAAGCTTAAGTTGTTATATTTTTCCTCATTCTTGTTATTAATATGGCAGTTGGAAATTTTTTACTGTTGATTCACAGCCGGACAGGATCCTATGCTGACCGCTCCACTGACGAGAGATGCGTCACTGAAGCTTACACCACTGTTGTTGATCATCAGGTTCCTCATACAACCTACATAAGGCTCCTTGCTTACATGGCTGCCTGCAAGGGAGAGATCTGAAAGGTAGAGAAATCTTTAAAAACTTGAAAAGATAAAAAAGTACTAACATTGGGAGATAACTAACCTGGGGCTCCACCAATAAAAATCTTCCCGGTGATTGGAGAATGAAGATGAAGAGACCCATCCACACTGTGGACCTCTTGGTCTACTTGCAACTTCAGTTTGTTCATATCTTTCATCACTATGATAAAGTTGGACAGGTAGTCATAAAAGAGGACAGGGTCAATATGAAAAAATGTGGAATTAAAAATAAAATGAGATAAAATCTTATGCTTCCTTTCAGGCATACATTTCCTTTACAAAATATGTTCAGCTTATGAAGAAATTCTTAAATAAATTTTGACCACAACATAATACTCACCTGCAATTCTATGCCAGTGGCCAGCACACAGAGACTGTCTTGGAGAAACTGTTGCCAATAATTCCTCCGTCCCATCAATCAAAACAGCTACGACCTGAAAAATATATTCTGTTCATTTCAACAATTCTAAGATTTCGAACAATGATATTTTAAATTTATTTTGAAATGTATTGTAGCATAATCAATTTGTGGCGTATACTTACTGCTCCTTGATTAATGTATATTGAAAAATAACCCTCTGCTATGGGCACATGGAGAAGTACACCTGATGTCACACGGGGTCGCACCTCCATTTCTAGCTGAAATCTAGGTCCCAAGTCAAGTATGTCTAGAAGATAGAAGTAGGCAGGAGAAAGAAATTCTGTGAGGTTGACTTGACATAAAGATGTGTCAGGTGTCAAACTTAAGGCTCAAGGGCCTGATCTGGCACACCATACTGTTTTATGTCAAGGGTTTAAATACTGGAGAGCAAAACGTTACCCAAAAGTATGAAGCCTCCTTGCTCTGCAAAGAATGTTCCTGCCTCAGTAGGTCCCTCAAAACATGGCGTGACCCCAAATGTTTCATCCGCTGATGACAACCGGTGTCCATTGAGCTGAATATTTCTCAAACAGCCAGAAAAGCTGTTTACTGAGTTACTCTAAAGAGAAAAAAAAAATATATATAAAAAATATATCTATTTATCTAGCATTTAGATATATATTGAATATAAGAAATAATTATTTCTTTCAGGTCCTTTTCAATAAATACCTTGATCACCATATTTTTCCATATTGGAGTAATTGCAGTTAAAAAATAAATAAAAATCCACACCTGAATATTTTTTTGTGCTCGCTTTGGAGGTACGCCTCCAAAATAGAGAGGACTGCTGACATGCCAGGGCACAACTTTGCCCATAACTCTGTCCTCCATCACTGTGAGCCCATCGATGATCAATTTTCCCATATTTCCATTACGTATGAAAATCACCTTCAGAAAGGAAGCAGAAGTTATTGTTACTGTACAATTTTATATATTATATATTATATTATATTTTATATGATATGATATTATATTATTTTTATTTACAATGATCATTGCAAAACTGAAAAAAAAAATATTACACAAAATAGCTCTGCTCTGGAATAACACGATGAACTTACATTATGCCATGCTCCATCATTGCAATTTCCGTTGCTCCAGATTTCCACTCGCTGATTACCTACATTGAAGGCGTATACAAGTCTACCATTGGCCAGAAAGAGAGTCATAAAATTTTTCTCTTGGATGTCAGATATATAAAAAATGAGGCCAAATGATGTGTTGGTCTTTAGGGATAAGGAAAAGTTGGACCTGGGAGGAAAACAGTGACATATTATATTTTTAGAGAAAGCTTTTAAGATACTTAAGAATCCTCGGAAGACTTACTTATGAGAAAAGGATTTGGGGAGCTCTTTGTAGTGCTGCCTACTGTTTGCAAAGCTCCCATATTGGTAGGCATGTTGTGTTGCTTGGTGACTTGCAAGATGGCAGGGAGCAATGCTCACTTCACTGTCACTTCTTAATTTGTGGATGGATTCATCCCTGTTAACCTGTGGCAAATTATATATTGGATTTTTGGGCTAAATTAGAAATTAATTTAAATATATCAAAATTCTTTTAATTCTTTTTTTTTTTTTACCTTACGAGACTGCCTACGTTTGGCTATATAATCGTCATCCCTGTTTCTCGGTGAAAAATCAGCAGGTGGCTTTTGCACTGGACAGTCTTGCAGGAAAGTTTGGACATTCTCGGTGTAGCGCTGGAAGTCTTCCGGCTCAATATCTCGGTCTTGCCTACATAAAGACACAGAAAAATCAATATTTCAATCTGTTTTTGTTACTAATTGAAAGAATCAATTTTAGCATTTCAGGCAATTCATATTTTTGCAGTCTTCAACCGATTTGCATGTAGGTCATGCATCTTATGTTAAGAAGTGATCTACCTGTTTATGTAGGCATAAGTAATGCAGCCTGTAAAGTTCTTTAAGATACCACTTGGTGATCCCCCAAAGTAGAAGTTCTTTACTGTCGAATCAGAAGTGAGTCTTGTGGCTGATTGTGGCCGTTTCTTCTCCTGCTTGTCTTTATCGTCCACCAATAATAAATACCTCGGGTGAAAAGAAAACACTGTTATTGAGTCTCAATCAGTATTTAGCTGTAAACCCATAAATAAAAAACAAAATAAAAATAGTATTATTTGACCACACCCATCAAAAAGTATAGCGATTCTTTGCATAAAAAAAAAGTTTCGTTAAAGTAAAATCAAATGCTTACTTGTGATTATTCACCGAGGCCAATAAAAAGTGTGTATTTCCATCATTGTAGTGTTTCTTATGTGATTTTACTCTTGTTCCACGAGTGTTCATCACCACTGCTCCGTTCTCAAGGGAAATGCTGAATTCGTCCGGCTAAAGCGGTAAAAATGCAAAAAAAATCCAAAATCAAATTATGGCTAATAATAGCACCAGCAACTAAAATAAGAAATGTTGATGAAATCAATTTAATTTTAAATAGTGTGTTAATACCCCTTCATTGTGATAGAATAATAATCCACTGGCTTGAACGGTTCTAAAGTTGAGGCCTCCTTCAAAATTGTCGAATGGTGTCATCTTTGCTGAAGATCCCAAATAGCTCTCGCCCATGAAATAGGCTTTATGAGATGCCTGGAAAAAAAAAAAATTAACATGTCACATAGTCTATTACAGAAAAAATGACTAAACATAGCACTTACAAAGGATTCCTCGGGGCAGCCACTACTGATGCCAATGGTGCCAGGCTCCTCTAAGAGGTTAAAGTCTTTTTTCTGGAATAGGAAGCCTTTGACACAGCCTTTGAGGCCAACCACAGCAGATAGCTCGGACCTGTCAAGAAAGACATATCACTGTATTTTTGTGACATCTACCTCAATCTTGCAAAAGTTTTTTGTTTTTATTAAACCCATTTTTTGTTTCACACATTTTAACTGTCCAGCAAATGCATGAAAATGTTACAAATTGGCATTAAAAATGTTTGAATCTAGCTTGTTTTCTAATTACCGTATTTTCCGCACTATAAGGCGCACCTAAAAACCTCCAATTTTCTCAAAAGCCGACAGTGCGCCTTATAATCCGGTGCGCCTTATATATGGACCAATATGGATTCGTGGATGAGGACTAACTTATTAAAGTAAGCTTTACATGTTTATTTTGTGTGTTGTGTGACATTATTTAGTTATTGATATACTGTTATTGTTTTCTCTATTTCGAGTGTTACTATATTGTGATTGCATTAACGTTTGTGCAAGGCTGAGTTATTTATTCTATGCGCTTTATAATCCGGTACGCCTTATATATGGACAAAGTTTTAAAATGGGCCATTCATTGAAGGTGCGCCTTATAATCCGGCGCGCCTTATAGTGCGGAAAATACGGTAATGAGGTTTACGTACTGAAATTCACATTCTCGGTCTCGCATTAGACTGCATAAGAAAGCATGTTTATGGCTGCAGGATTTTTTTACTCACCTAGATAGGAGAATGTTTGAGGGTGCTCCACCTATGTAGATGTCTGAGAATGGCAAAGTAGTTTTTGGATTCTCCAAAGATTTAACATGACTCTTGTCCACCAGAAGGATAATTTTCTTTGACTGATGATAGATCACTGAGATCTGTACCATGAGTCAAAAAACAGGGGAACATATTAGTCTGAAATTAAAATTAGCCTAATTATCTTGTGCATATTATTAGACCAATTAAAAAAAGAAAAACGTACCTCGTGTATCTTGCATCATTTATTTTTAGCTTTGGTATATTATCCTCCAAAAGGTTTTGGCCCATCATTGAATCCAAAATCATACATTAGACGTAAAAATCCATTTTTTATTCTAAAAGGAAATATTTATCCTGGGAAAATAAAAGCAACAGTAAACAGTTTTTTCAATGTCAGGGTGTCCCCTGAGTATTCTTCCAAATGTTTTTAACTTACCGCATTGACCCATGATGGAAAGCACGCCATTGTTTGCGACAGTTCGCAACTTGAAATATCAAATCTTGTGACGTAACCAAACTTCCCCCTCCGTTCTATGTTATGATCAGTGCATAGCCCCTTTCCGTCAATAAATAGCTTGCAATAGCGGCTCTGTGAAAAGCCAGTTTGTACTGCAATAACAAGAAAAAACTCAGTTTGTTATGGGATACAAAACTCCAACATTCACTAAGAATGCACTAAACTGAAAAAAATACCTGGAACATGGTGGTGATGCAACCACGTCCATTTTGTGAGTGCTTTTGAAATTATTATAAACTGATCACATCCTTGTTCAGCGAGCCAACTCGATGCAGCCCACAAAGGGAGCCAGAGTCAAGTGGTGGGGAGCTGAAGTGAAATAATTTCAAATAAGGAATTATTCAATATCATGTTGATTTGTTTCTAGTTACAAGGAAATACCGTTGCATTCGGTGGGACACCCCCAATAAAGAACACCATGTGTCTGTTGGGTCAACGTCACAAAAAGTGAGTCCGTTCCCGGAGCTTCTGCCTTTCTGAATGAACTCTGTTTCATCTGTGGATCTCTGACTGGGGATTACTAGGTAGATTTTCCCATGTCGACCCAGCCTGCCAAGAAAGAAAAGAAAACATGAAATCATATTACCGCTGTGTTCTTTGAATTCAATTTTGCTTGACAGTACCTCTCTACTTTGATGTAGTTGAATACAGCAGGCCATTGGCTGACAGGTTTTGAGCTCAGGGGATCTCAATGTATTCAACCACCAGTTTATACATGTACACAAGGTTGTCATTCTTGATGGCAAGTCCCATGTAGTCTTTCTTACCCTAACAGCAAGATAAAAATATATTGTAATATTACAAAAACTGCATACCAAGCATTTCTTTCGTTTGTGCAGCCACTATTGAATTACATAGTATAGTTCCGTGCTACATTTTGTCTCCCAGATATAAAATGAAACGGTCCTCTATTGGGTCTGTGTCTGGGTCAACTCTCATATATAAGCTGATGGACGTCACTGCCCTCAGATCTTCCAAACTGGTATCAGCATGAATCTCCACTGATGACTGACCATTGAACTTCATAGACACTTGAACCTAGAATGGAAAATCAAATTTGACCTTCTGTTTTAGTTTCGATTTACATAATCGGAGTCAAGGGCTCCTTTGTTCGGAATCACTTGTGTTATATTTTGGTGTCATACTTTCTTTACGAACCTTCTTTGCCACACTTCTGGCTTGGGCGATGAGTTCTCTGATTCTCATGACATTAGCAGTTATGTTATTGATAGGCTTCTTCTGCTCAACCACCTTAAGCTTATCCAAAAGTTCAGGAACAAGAAAATGGAGGTGATCCACTGTAAAGTACAGAACACTGAGCATGGCAAGAAGTGACTAGTTCAAATAGTTTAACAGTCTATAAGATAACATACCTGATTCCTTTGCAGAATCAATGGCTTGCTCATAGGCAACTGTAGAGTATTTATTTTCGTTCAGATTCTTAGCCCATTCCTCAACTTTGTTACTGATGGGCGTAATTGTCTCGAGCACTCCTGCTGATCGGTTGAGAGTTCCCTGAGCCACCTTGAGTGCATACTCCAGTCGCTCGTTAGTTCTGGCTAGAAAAGTTTGCAGAAGTTGTGGTAGATTAATTTATCTGTCCATATTGATAGAATTATGGTTGACATAGAGAAAACCCAAGACCTAACAAGTGAAGTACAGTCTCACAGCAATATCAAATGAAGCCCATTTTACTGGACTTTCTTCTACCTGTTTGAATTTCAGAAATATCCTGCACAATTTCTTCAAGTTTTTTGGTGTTTTTATCCAAGGTCTCTCTTGCCTCCTCAATGTATTTCAGCTTATCGACCACCTCGGCTTCTATCTCTGGAATAAGAATGATGTGAATGTGGAAAAAAATCGTACACAACAATGTCGGGGTATAACGTTTGAATGATGCCTACCTATTTGTTCGGAATGCAATGAAACAGACTCCTTGAAAACATTGTCGCATTTTACCACTAGATCATCAAGCTGCATGTTGATCCCAGTGACGGACTGAAAGATGGAGCAAAAAAAATAAAGGTGATGAGCATGCAGCATATATTTGCTTTAGATTCTGTCAACTTACGTCATTTGCTGTTTGGGATATATTCAAGGTCGTAAGTGATGTGATATTGGCGTCGTTGATGTATTTAGCTATATTGATGTAGACATTGGCAGCAGTTATGGCTTTCTGCACAAATCCGTTGGTATCACTATCTTGCAGGTCCCTGGAACAAATAGGTTAGCATATGTTATTAGCGTCATCTTCACGGGCCACACAAAATCACATTGCGGGCCGTATCTGGCCCCCGGGCTTTGGGTTTGACACCCATGCGCTACTGAGACAATTTTCTTACTCTTCCAGTTCGGTGGCCTGTCGTTCAAGCTCTTCAGCATGCTCATCTGCCCTTCCAACCAATTCTGTGTCAGCAGATGAGAGGTCTCCCATCTTTTCCATCAGCTTTTGGCTGGCACCATCAATTGCAGCATGGTACTGTGTTACATTCTGTTTGGGAAAAGAAAGAAACAAAGAAACCTACTCAAGCACTTATTAGTATGCAGCAAGTTTTATGTAAAAACAAAAAAAAAGGCAATCCTACCTGGACCAACATATCCATCTCATCCACATTCTTTTGTGATTTAGATATTATCTCTCTGGCATTTTCCGTACTGTTCTGAATAGCTGTGAACTCTGTTGCCATCTTCAGCAGCGTTTCCTGAAGACAAAAAAAAACATGGCAACATTTAAACGGCAACAATAGAAGTAGAAATTGGTTGTTATAAGAAATGGAAAAGTCAAAACTCGTCTGCTACATTACGGTGCGTTATAAAAGAAATCTCCATCGTGTGATGGCTCAACTAAAGAATCTGTCACAATCTGCTTGAACTCCGACTCACCTAGACAAGTCCATCAATATTTCGATTTTTAAAACGTAAAGACAATTTGTCATTTTAGTAATGACACAAAGTCAATGCAAAATTTTATCTTTGCGGGCCACATAAAATGATGTGATGGGCCATAGCTGGCCCCCGGGCCTTAGGTTTGACACCTATGACAAAGGTACATGCTATCCTTTTATCTATTTTCTTCTTTTTATCTATTTTATCTTATAAGCTTTGAGCTTAAGGAGGTATGCTTGCAAAGGGTAGGGACTACTACAAATGTACATATGCTTACTATATGAAATTAAATAGCGTGCAGGAAAAAAACCTGGAAGAGATCCAAGAAAAGCAGCATTCACTTGACCCTGAAGGTCATGGGAAATTACCTCATTCCTCTGGAATTCGAGGACATTGCCGTTGTTCATATCCCGCGCCTTCTCAATTGTACCAGTTGCATTCTGGAGGAAGGACTGCGCGTCGGACAGGTTGGCCGTAAAGCGAGACAAATTCGACTTGAGCGGGGTGAGATGACCTTGCGTAATCAGTGACTTCTTCTCCAACTGACGAATACGCCTTAATACTAAATACAGCCAAGAGGAGAATTGTATTACCATCAATAGATTATATTTCATTGTGCTGCATAATCATTTACAAAATATGCTTGTTTTTATTTTTAGTTTTGTTTCTTAACTCAAATAAATATACTTACAATCATGAGCTTCAGTTGACTCTTCAATGGTTAAAGGCCCTTGTGTAGACAAATCAAGATTCCTCATTCTGCTCACAACACTTATCGCTTCATCTGTGTTTCTCCTGACCAACTCGGGGTCCGCTTCCTGGTAAACACTGTACAGCTCCCATTCATGAATCATTTCTGCAGACAAAAACAAAAATATCACAATGTTATTGTGTGCTGGGGTCAGATTAAATCTAAGGCTTGATTTTTAAAAAACAATTAACAATTAAAAGCAATATGTGGATTTTGCATACAGATTATTAGACATTTTAAAAGTTAAATATAAACACAAATAAAACTATTAGATTATAAAACTGTCAATATAGCAATGTTACCTTCAATGCGCATATTAAGGTCAGTGAGATTTTTGCTGAACTGTTTAGCTAGCATTAGAGTTTGCTGTGTTTCCTCATCAAGTTGGCTCCCCAGACTCTTCACTGTGCTTTCCTATCAATTTAAACACAAAGCAAAAAAGACACAATAAATTTAGGCATTGTGCACTAAGTTAACCTTTCAACCTTATCAATTGTGATTCAAGGGAAATTACTGACCGATTTACTAAGTTTTTTTATGTCCGATACGACCTCCCGTGTTGACTCTTCCACTTCCCCAGTCTCTGTTTTTATTTCAGACAGTTTGTTTCTCCAGGTATGAAACTGATTCTGAAACACACAAGGACATACATATTGTCAACAATTCAAAATGTTTATTTTTGTTTTTTGGGGATACAATAATCCCTCGTTTATCACGGATAATTGGTTCCAAAAACCACCCGCGATAAGTGAAATCCGCGAAGTACAGTCACCAACAAGAAGTACTGGGCAGGCTAACGAGTTAGCAGAAGTATGCTAATTCGCGATCGTGCTAACACGCGAAAACGGACTTCTAAAGGAATGTAAACGAACATTTGGAGCAATACAACATTGTCCTAAAGGTTAGACACATGTTTCCTCAATTTAGAAATTTTATTTTGACTTTTAAATGTTTTTTTAATTTGGAAAAAAAATCCACGATGTAGCGAAGCCGCGATAAACGAAACGCGAAGTAGCGAGGGATCACTGTAATCTGTTTATTTACCTGCAGGTGTTGAGCTGTGTAGTTATAATATTTGACTCTGTCATTAACCGCAGCCCCAGTAGAAACGTTCAACACCCCAACCCTCAAATGGTCTAGTGTTTTGTTGGACAGCCGCAAGTCTCCAATAACATGCCAGATACATTCATCGCAACCTGCAAAGAATTTAGATATGGTTGATCAAGGTTGAACATTTTTAAGGTGCTGATTTGTAGTTAACTCATCTTACTGATATTGCATAGGTTAACTGTTGCGGGCTCTGGTAGGCACTCTCCTGTGTGCATATCACAGTGACTGCTCTCACAGTCACACTCTGTAAAACAATATAAAAATGCATTACATATTATATACATCATTATGGCTTTTGGCTCAAAGACCGAAAAATGTTCTACAGCTGTTAGAGATGGAAGGGCGGGGGAAGGAACCCATAAAACTGACTGAGAAGTGAGTTGTTACCATACGTTACCATTGGAGAGTAGCCACGGATCATTTTTCAGTTCAATGGGCTTGAGAACAATTGCATGATGATTCAACAACTTACTCTTGCAGCCAGAGGGGCTATAATCCCAAAAGCCTGGAAGACACCTCTCACAGTAACGTCCTCCAGCGCCCGGGCGGCACAGACAGCTGTGAGTGAGGGAATGGCAGGTGGGACGGAGAGAAGCTGGCCTGCATTCACATCTCTGACAGCCTTGGCAGCTGGAGAAACCCGAGTAACCCTCCTGAAAAAGTATTAGTAAGTACAAGGACCTAGTAACTCATAGGTGTCAAACCTAAGGCCCGGGGGCTAGATATGGCCTGTCAATTCATTTTATGTGTGTCGACTTTATGTGTCAATACTAAAATTACAAATTGTCTTACTGCAACGATGTTGCTCCTATTGTTTTGTTTTTTTATCATCCAATTAACTCCAGAAATGAAATGATTTACCCTGATTGATTCATTCCCAGCTGCTTCAGGTTTGTCTTACCTCACAGCGGTCACAAAGTCTCCCAGTGACCCCTGGTTTACAGTGACACACTCCTGTCCTGTCATCACATGAGGATGTACCACATTTGTTGCACTCACACTCTGGGAGAGACATGGGACACACAGTATTGTGTTAGAGGTTGTGTAACAAGCATTGTGAAAAGTTTATTTTTGGAACTGCAAAGCCTTAAAGAGAACCTTCACCTAATTAAAACCTGTTTGTGACATATTTATGTTGCTGAAATGAACTGTTTCATTCCAGTTGCCAAATGGGTCTACCTTCACTCACGTTTATTATTGGAACATCACACATTTAAATCAAAACATTTATTATGACCAAACCTCTGCAGTCCTTGGCACCGATGGCATCGCCGTAGAAACCTTGAGCACACCTCTCGCAATTCGGCCCAGCGGTGTTACTCCAGCAGTGCTGGCAATGGCCGGTTACATTGTGGCACCAATTAAAAATCAGGTTTGGGTCAGAGTTGCCATTACAGTCACATCGCTTGCAGGAACCACCAATTTTCATTGGCATGCCATAGTAACCCGGTGCACATCTGGATAAAGAAAAATGAAGTTATTACAAGAAAGCAAAAATCTCTTCTATGCATAATTTCTGCAAAATGCAAAATAATCCTCACCTCTCACAGATATGTCCAGCATAACCCTCTTTGCACTTGCATCTTTGAATGTTACCTTGCCTGTCACAATGGACTGCAAAACTGGCCAAAAAACCCCAGAATTGTTTCAAATATTACGCTTAGCAATGTTCAATATTTATATTGAGCAAAAATTACAGACAGGCATACTTATTTGAGGGAACAGAGAGAGGGCAGGCGCAGAGTTTGCAGATATGGCGTCCAACCTGGCTAGGTGCTAGCATATAACCATCTTCGCACATTTCACAGAAATCACCCACGCTGTGATCGCTGCAATTCTGAAATACAATAAAATGCATGTCTCCTTTAAAGTATTCCAATGTGCCTTCATTTACTCAAATAAATTAACTTTGTGTCTTTGAAACAAATATGTTAACTTACATGGCAAATTCCCGTGATGTCCTCACAGTGATCCGCATGGCCTTTGCAGTTACAAGGCAAGCATTTGTTTTGTTCACTAAGGAAAAATCCCTTAGCACACACCTAAAGAGTGGACAAGATTAGCAATTAAAAAATATAGTGGATGAACAATGATTGTTTTGTAATGGGATCAGAGAGATAATTGCCCTCACACACTGGCAGAGCTAGGCTAAATCTCGATTTAGCTTTTTGATTTCTTTTTTTTCATTTAAATTAGACTTTGGGCTCCAAAATTTGGGAATCGCGTTAATCCCAAAAGCACCTTGTATAGAATTTTTTTTTTTAAAGGTGTAAGCAGCCGAAGGGGTCATTTGTTACGTTAATTTAGGTCAGGCATGTTGTTGGGCAGCCGAAGGGGTCCATTTGAAAACAGCATATCGTTTTTATGATGAGGAATCTCAACTCCAATTTCAGATATTCCATTGTCCACCCAAACAAGAAACCTTTTGAATGATTCTTCTAAAAAAAATAAAATAACCTAGTGATAAATCACATTGGCAAAACAGTATATGTTGTTTACCATTTCTAAAGTCACCTAAAGTGTTTGGAACCGGTTAAGGCCTTGGCTCTTTGACCAGAGAATGACGTGTTAAACAGCTGCAGTGCTTACGCTGTAGAGAATGCATGGGAAGGGGGTTGAAGTGCTTATAGGAAATGCAACAGATGGTCAGGAAGTGTAGCTCTGCTCTAACGTGACCTAAATTCTAAGTTTGAGTTTTACGCTCTGCTTTAGCGTTGTGTACATCTTTCTATAAGTTGTAGGAATTGGTCATTTGTTACACAAACATCTTTCTCTGACTGTTCTGATGCCAGCATTGTTTTCGGACTTGACATAACTGAGTTCTTTGTGTATGTTGTTGAACTTCCTACTGCTTTTTGTCATTTGATGTTCTTCTTCAGAAGTTTGTTTATTCCGGGCGAGTTCCGCCATATTGTTTTTCTTAATTATCTGTGTTTGTTCAATACTGCTGCTCATGTATACATTTCATGGACTTTTTAGTATACTGTATATAAAGGTAATAATGTTAGATATAAAGATCACATATTTTTATTGTTTGGAAATATTAGACATCATTCTCTTGGTGTGACGTGATGTGAATTTGGTGAGCACAGTCAGTATTCATTTCACATCGGTGTGTCCCTCCCACCATGTTCACTCTGCTGGATAACAAAGATGACATTCAGCAAGTCGCCGTCTTTTAGAGAAAGTCACAGTCTTTCAATTGTTCGAACTTCTTTTATAGCCTGTGTCGCTGTGATTCGGCTTCGGTATGCCATGAAGCTGAAAATAGTGTTAAACACAAAAACAAGTCAAGTTTCTGATTTTTTTGTTTTTATTCTGTTTATCAAATGATAACAGTTTGATTATTAAATGTCATTTTGCATTAATAACCTCCTTCCTGTGATCTGTGGAGGGACACAAATACAAACTTATTCATGGTAACTCCCCTGGAATGTCCTTCAAATGGAAAAAAAAAAAAGTCAGGTCATGAGAATGTCACCCTAACTGCTCACAGTCAGTCCGTGGGAGTTGAGCCATGCAGTCTGAAGACTCGGAGACATATGAAAAGTGAATAAATCAGGCATGCTGTAAGGAATTGTTTTTCCATATTTGGGAAACAAAGTCACTCTAAAATTCCTGTTTAACTAATGCCCAATATAAAATATGGGTATTGGCATGAAAACAAAACAGTGTAACATTTCATGACAACCTACCGAAAAGAAAAAAGTAAAACTGTATTAGTCAGGGTGGGGCAAATCAGACATGGCAGTGGTGAAAGCACTAGAAGATATTGAGGCTTTCAAAGTTTAATCATGCAGGAATCTCCAAAGCAAAACTACACAATCGGAAAATAGCACCAAAATGTACATTTATCAATATCCATCCTGCATGAACTGTCTACACGATGAATACTGTGTCAAAATCAATGCTGACAAACACATGAAGTCAAATGTCTTACTTTCAATGATGTCTGTTGCTTTGTTCCAAATCTGACAGCAGACGATAAAGAGGCAATCCCGGTGAGAATGCCTAAAAGGCAGAGGTAGCAAATAGATTTAGGAGCCATAGCCTATTCTGTTTTGGCTTAGTTGGACTCCCTTCAATCTGTGTCTGTCCGTTAGACAGACAGTGGGAGAGTTTCTGCGTAGCTCCGTTTTTCCACTGCTCCAATGTCTTGATTTGTCACTCTGCCTAGTTCTGGTCCCGGCTGAGTAGAATAAACAAAGTTGTGTGAACTGCCTCCCTTTCTCTCTCTCTCTTGTTGCCAGCGCTGAATCTTCTCACTTGGTAAAACTGCCCTCCCCCCACTGCCTGAGTCAGTGTGTCTAAATCACATGCAGATGGAAAGGCAGGAAAAAGGACCGAGGCAGGGGAGAGCAAGGGAAGACACTTGGGAAGTTTCCTATGTTGACTATACGTACTGTACAGGAACCCGAATGGTAGCACCAGATAGATAGATAGATAGATAGATAGATAGATAGATAGATAGATAGATAGATAGATAGATAGATAGATAGATAGATAGATAGATAGATAGATAGATAGATAGATAGCCCTAGCTAACAAACGTCACCAAAGTACCATGAGCCAGCAACTTTTTTTTATTTTTATTTAGCTAACCCTAACCCAAGCTCTAACCCTAACCCAAGCTCTAACCCTAACCCAAGCTCTAACCCTAACCCTAACTCTAACCCTAACCCTAACCCTAACCCTAACCCTAACCCTAACTCTAACCCAGCTCTAACCCTAACTCTAACCCCAGCTCTAACCCTAACCCTAACCCTAACTCTAACTCCAGCTCTAACCCTAACCCTAACCCTAACTCTAACTCTAACCCTAACCCTAACTCTAACCCTAACTCTAACCCTAACTCTAACCCTAACCCTAACTCTAACCCTAACTCTAACTCCTAACTCCTAACCCTAACTCTAAGCACAATTACACCTTTAGCACATTGCACAATTACACCTTTAGCACAATTACACCTTTAGCACAATTACACCTTTAGCACATAGCACAATTACACATAGCACAATTACACCTTTAGCACAATTACACCTTTAGCACAATTACACCTTTAGCACATAGCACAATTACACCTTTAGCACATAGCACAATTACACTTTTAGCACAATTACACTTTTAGGGGATTTGAACTCAGGTCGCTGGGGTTAAAGTCCTGTGTACTAACCACTACACTACGGAACCCTCACATTGTATGGAAGGTACATGTATGCTTTTATGGAGCAGCTCACAAGCGAACTATAGTACGCAAATTTTTCCATGATAAAATATTTAGGAACCTACTGGGATTTGAACTCGGGTCACTGGGGTTTGGGTCCAGTGTACTAACCACTACACTATGGAACCCTCACATTACATCGAAGGTACATGTATGCTTTTATGGAGCACTCACAAGCGAACTATGGTACGCAAATTTTTCCATGATAGAATATTTAGGAACCTACTGGGATTTGAACTAGGGTCACTGGGGTTTGGGTCCAGTGCACTAACCACTACACTATGGAACCTCACATTACATCGAAGGTACATGTATGCTTTTATGGAGCACTCATGATAACATTTTTGAAACCTATGGGGATTTGAACTCGGGTCGCTGGGGTTAAAGTCCAGTGCACTAACCGCTACACTATGGAACCCTCACATTACATCGAATGTACATGTATGCTTTTATGGAGCAACTCACAAGCGAATCGTAAAAAAACCCCACAAAATGACTTTCACTTCCTTTTTGGACAGCAATTATGCATTAGCATAGCTCTAACCCTAACCCTAACCCTAGCTCTAACCCTAGCCCTAACCCATCGCAGAGTGGATTTATAAAAGACATATTGATGAATTGAGCACAACACAATAGGCTTCTAGAAAATGCTGCCACTCACAACGGTGCCACAAACTCTTTCCAATTTAATTGAATAATTTTGACTTGGCCCCGTAATTGGCAGGCGACCAGTTCAGGGTGTGGTCCGCTTTTCGCCTACAGTGAGCTGGGATCCAGCACCCCCCCGAGACCCCGTACAGAATAAGCAGTGATGAGAATGGATGGGATTTATACTGACATCTATCTGTTAGCACACATCACTACACGTATGTACAGTGATCCCTCGCTACTTCGCGTTTCGTTTATCGCGGCTTCACTACATCGCGGATATATTTTCCAAATTAAAAAATAATTTAAAAGTCAAAATAAAACTTTTAAATTGAGGAAACGTGTCTAACCTTTAGGACAATGTAGTATTGCTCCAAATGTTCGTTAACATTCCTTTAGGAGTCTGTTTTCGCGTGTTAGCACGATTAGCATCTTTCCGCTAACTCGTTAGCCTGCCCAGTACTTCTTGTTGGTGACCGTACTTCGCGGATTTCACTTATCGCGGGTGGTTTTTGGAACCAATTATCCGCGATAAACGAGGATTACTGTATACTGTATTTATGGTTTTTATGTAGTAGCGTGCGTGCGTGTGCGCGCGTGAGTGTGCGTGCGTATGCGTGCGTGTGTTTGAATTTCTATAAATCAGGAGGGGGAATTTCCCTACTTTTCCAGTAGTACTTGAAGGCGACATTGCCTCATAGCAAGTGACACTCCCCCAGACACCTCATCAGGTGTGATTGTACATTCAACCATGGACTATGCTCACCAAAGACGAGTGCTGCGCTCCGATACATTTTTATAATTGCTTCGGAATATTAAATTGACTTGTGGTGAATAATGAGAGAGACCCCGATTGGAACATGTACTCAAAATGAATTGCTATGATTGACTGCGAACATGGATATCCAAACGAGGTTTTCAGTTTGTTGCGGGAGTTGTCTCACATATTTTAAGAAATCTAATCCAAGTGGAATTAAGAAAGATGGCGAGAAAAAAGAACGAGTTGTTGTCTTTGAAAACCCTGGCGCTGTCCAAAGAAAGCAACCCAAGCCAAATTTCATCAACCAGAATGTTAATGTCGAGAATCGTTATGTCGCACTTTATGATTACTCTGCTCGTACCGAGGAGGACTTGAGCTTCAACGCAGGTGACCTTTTGGAAATTCTGAATAAAAATACCCAAGACTGGTGGTTTGCAAAAGGGCTCATTGGACTTTCGGCGTCGAAAGAAGGCTATATCCCCGCAAATTATGTGGCGCCGTTGGAGAGTATCAACGCAGAACCGTAAGTAGCGGTGGTGCCGCCCTAAGCAGTCATGTTCTCCATTTCCTGAATTGCAAAGTATAATCAGACTTTGTTTTATTCTTGTTTTTAATGTTAATGTATTATGTATAAACATAGTATGCCCGTATCATCTACTTTTTTGACCAATACTAAACGTAATCTTAAAAAAGCGCTTTTAATATTGACCTTTATTTTAGGCAATGTTATCAGACTAGTTGGTAATTGTCAAAAGTTAATAATTTACTTGTCAATACGTCAGGATTAGGCTTTCTTACGGCGTTCCTTGGCATATTACTCCAAAAGAATACTTCGTAAATATTTTCAAACATTATATGATATAATACATAATACTACAATATTATTATAATACATGATATAAACACAATATGACGTCAATTTTAAAAGTACAAATGCAAAGATAGGAATTTAAGTGAATGAAAGATCTTCTGGAGCAGCTTTGATTGACGAAACGGTGTACACAGGTTTATCCTGTTTTGTTTACATGGTAAAAGTAGTTTTGGTCGCTCAATGATTATGACGTCATGTCATGTTTCTTTGTCTAAACGAAGACCGAAAGTAAAAAAAGATTTGCAAAATGTTTCTAAAACATTACGTGTATCTAACTTTAAAACTGTTAATAGTATACCACACTACACTTGATGATTGTTATTAAATGTGTCATAAATTGTCAGAGAACTATATACTACATACCATACTAAAATAAAATACCCTCTATTTTTTTCCGGACAGGCATCTAATGTGGCCTATAGATTTGTTTATATTTCATTTTCAACCTATCTAGTTGTTCGTAATTGTAACCCTATGAATGCAGTATGGAATACAATGAATCAATCAGCAAAATACTTTTATTTTGTGTAGTTCTATTGATAACTATTTTTATTTTGAATAGGCTATTTGCTACATTCAAACAATGCATCTTTTATTATCATTATCATTATTATTATTATTATTATTATTATTATCATTATTATTATTATTCCGGTACACATTCACTGTGAAATATTGGTGACTCAGTAAAAAATATTTATGTATCAAGCTGGTCCCCAATACATTTAAAACACAGATGTCAAACTCAAGTTGTTGCAAGAAAGATGAAATTATTCACAAACACAAGCACTTCAAGAGATTCTGCATTGATAACTGTCAAGAAAAAAAAAAAGACAACTGAGCAGCTATTTAAACCATATATGTTTTGTCAACTTTTCTTTGTCTGACATGTCTGAATAACTTATTTTCTGTTTTCACGTTAATGTGTAGCTGGTATTTTCCGGAGACAAAAAGGGCGGATGCAGAGAAGATGTTGGTAACAGGACAGAATCAAGAAGGAGCCTTCCTAGTCAGAAACTGTGAAACCCAACCAGGGGAGCTCTCCCTCTCAGGTAAGAAACAAGTGATTGGACCAAGTTAACCCAGGAGACTTAAGATGTTTTGATCATGTTTTGTCATTCAGTGTTGGACCATGGGAAGGTGAAGCATTACAAACTAAAAAAAACAGAAGAAGGTCTCTACTATGTCTCAAGGACCAAAGTATTTGACACGTTGAAGAAGTTAGTGCAGCACTATTCCATACAAGCAGATGGGCTATGTGTGTGTCTGAGCCAACCATGTAAAAAGGTCAGAATGCAAAATTTTAGCTCGTTAAGTGCTAATATTGAACATTGCACAACAAATTGAAAATGTCTGTTTGTATAGATTGAAGCTCCACAGACTAATGGTCTATCCTATAACACTGTGGACCAATGGGAGATTGACCGCAATTCCATCAAGCTCCTACATAAACTAGGAGCAGGTCAGTTTGGAGAGGTTTACGAGGGCCTATGGAATGACACAACAGCCGTTGCTGTGAAGACCCTGAAACCTGGTAAGTCACCAACAGTAGGCGATTGATTACCGATTGAGAAAACATTACTTCAGGTTTTTTATTTCTTTTACTAAGAGTCTTTTGTCTCATATATATTCAAGGTACCATGGATGCAGATGATTTTCTCAGAGAAGCTCAAATCATGAAGAAACTGAGGCATGCCAAGCTAATCCAACTTTATGCTGTCTGCACCATGGAAGAACCCTTCTATATAATCACTGAGCTGATGAAGAATGGCAGCTTGCTCGAATACCTCCAAAGTATGTTTTTTTTAAAAATCTTATTATATTTTTAACTGGGGCGTTCCGATGCTTGCTGGTCATACCTTCGACGAATCATTAATCCCAAGGAGTCCGAGAGAGGAAGTGCGCCACCGTTTATACTCAAAGTGGTGTTAAAATGAGTAAATATCATGAAGTCTGTTATATGTCTTCTGTATATCTTAAATTAATATCCTTGCTGAATTGAAAATCCGCCGTGAGGAAGAGGGTTGAGTAAAATTCCGACAGAGGCAGAAATTCCCATATTTTTGGTGGAACATAAACGCATCACAACATATGCTCTGCTAGCAGGCTCCATGCTAATAATAATAATAATAGTAATCATAACAATAATATTGATAATAATAATAATAATAATAAATGTACAACTTCCACACAATGACTTTTACTTTTGTCCAAATAATTTCAGAGGACAAGGGTACCAAACTACAGCTCACTGACCAGATTGAGATGGCTGCTCAGGTGGCATCTGGTATGGCTTTTCTGGAGTTGCAGAATTACATTCACAGAGATCTAGCTGCCAGGAATGTGCTGGTAGGAGAAAACAACATATGCAAGGTGGCCGATTTTGGTCTCGCCAGGGTCTTTCAGGTATGCGTATTGTCAAATAATCTAGTATCGATGTTTTGGGACTGTGGAAGAAATTTTTGTGACTCAGGAGTATTTTGATTGTGCAATTCAATTTGTGTTTTGTATCTAGAATGAAAAAGTGTATGAGGCAAGAGAAGGTACCAAATTCCCGGTGAAATGGACTGCTCCTGAAGCCATCCACCACAACTTATTCACAATCAAATCTGACGTTTGGTCATTTGGTATTCTGTTGTACGAGATCATGACATTTGGTAAAATGCCATACCCAGGTAAGAACAGGTTTAAAAAAAAAAATAAAATGACACCATATCAACTTGTTTCTTTTTTTTTGTTAGCTCTGACAATTTGTTCTTGTTTTTGTTAAGACATGACAAACTACCAGGTTGTCCAACAAATTCCCCAAGGCTACAGAATGTCACGTCCAAACAAATGCCCCCATATCATGTATGACATAATGATGACATGCTGGAATGAGAATGAACAGGACCGGCCCACATTTGAGACCTTGCAGTGGAAGTTGGAGGACTTCTTTGACCTGCGTGCCACTTCCTACGATGACACTGCAAAATATTAGCACAATGAGCTGAGAACTCAATAATACATTTAAAGGAAAATCACTTGAATCCATACATACATTGGATATGTATTTTGAAATTTCCCGAGTTAAATTTAGAACCTGATTGACTTTTGATGTAATACTGTGACACCCTGGGAGGAAACTCGCTGTAGTCCTCCTGGTATTTTGTTTCGACAGCCGAACGGGTTCTGCTTTCAACAAAGAAGTAAATATAGTCTACAAATATCTCGATGAACCAGTTGTACTTGCAATTCACCTTAGCTGCATTCTTTCCACTTTGTGACCTGCTGTTCTTTTAACAATGTACGACAATGAGTGGATCATACTTACAACATCTTACCTCAGCTGATTGCATGCGATCTTAATTCTTGAAGATTCATGTACAGTAACTAGTCTTTTTAAACATACAATTAGAAAACATGGTTATTGTTGTCAACTTTTGTGTGTCTGGATATCAGTGGGTGTCATTCCTTTGCTGTACTGAGCAACCTGAGTATTCTTTTCCTAGTTTCTACTCTATGGTATTGTATATGATTTGCAAATATAATTGTGTATCATTTTAACAAAGTAGATTAGTGGACCGCGTAGGTAATTTTGTACAGTTTAACAAAAGTTTAATATCATGAAGTGATTATATATTAAACTATTGTTTAGTTAATCTTACTGAATTTTATGTTGAATAAAATAAGTTAATTAAATAAAATCCTGAAATTGCTATGTTTCTCTATATTGATTTTTCTTAGGAAATGAAAGCTCTTTCGGATGCTCATGAAGTCAAGAATGCCTATATACTATATAATTAATGCAATTTTTTTCACAAGTAATCCTAAAAATATAAAAAATATTTTTTATGAGCATATTACAATGAAGGAAAACATATGGACACTGTGGACATGCTTTGTGAATGTTGATTAAATAATATGTTAAAAAAGCCGTTTTACTCTACACATTTTTTTAAATGGGAGAATTTGCACAATCCTTTTTTGCCCAGCTGTTCCATTTGTAACCACAGGGTGGCAGTATTGCTGTTTAATACATACCAACCCGCCGTATCTCTCCAAAGACGAAGAAGACGCAGGCGCCTGCATATGTGCTATTTACACTAAAGGTTGTGAAATAGAAAGAATATCATATTGAATGTAGTAAACCAGCCGATGCTGCTTTACTGTTGACTTTAGCAGTTTAGTAAGCTTTAAGACCTTTTAAGATCATTTCACCGTCAGTGACACTTGAGTCATCTTATTGTGGGTCACGGTTTTCATTGTGACTGATTCTGCACATTTCCTGAACGTTTTACAGCTTCAGCTACGATGACAGAATTTTTCAGTTTGCTGGATAGTGATGTTATTGGTTTTGACTTAGACCATACTCTCTGTCGCTATCATCTGAAGGAGACCTCCAAGGTGAGTATGGTAAACGCATGCTCCGAGCTGCATTACATGACGCCGCACATCGCAGTGGATAAGCTCTCCATTGCAGTGAACGCGTTTGATTTGTAACTATAATATGTATGCATAATGCAAGTGCTTTGGATGTGTTTAAAGTTTGAATGTATTTGCAGCCTACAAATGGCACGTCCTGATTTCTATCGACAATTTTGGAAAAAAAAAAAAGTGTGGACACAATTAATTTGGAACACATACATTAATTCAACGGTAAAATAAATAAATGAATTTTTTTTAAGTTTGATTTTATGTCTAGATACTGTATTTGTTGTGTCGCTATTTGTGTAAGAGATTTTCCTGCACTGGTGTTTTTTTTGTGTGTGTGTGTCGTGACAGTCGCTCTTAGAATGAGGCCATTCTTCACAATTTTGAAAATATTGAATTTAAGGTTATCATTTTAGAACTTAACACTGCTAGAACTTAACACTGCTACAATGTTAAGTCGTCAGTATACTGCTTTTGTAAGTGTAAATTTACTATCCCGTCAAATTAACTATATATATACGTATATATATACGTATATAGATATAGATATATATACGTATATATATTGCTTCTGAGTAATGTGATAATGTATCTGTTTTTGCAGCTGATCTACGAGAGCTTTGCCAGGTATCTGGTGGAACATAAAGGCTACGATAAGGACCTATTAAACCTAACGCCTGCTACTTGGGATTTTTGGTAAGTTAGATGGAGAAGTGACAACATTTTAATTTGGAACCTGGATAAACGTCTTAAATAAAAGTTAAGTGTGTCAACAGTTGTCAACATTGAACATATTGTTACTTTTTTGCGAATTAATTTTCTGTTTGTTCTTTCACATTATACTTGAAATTGAGTTTTCGTTGTTATATGACAAGGTTCATTAATCATAATTTGATTTTTTTTGGTGGTAATCACCCAGTACTACTGTTTGCGTAGTCCTCATTACTACTTTTTGTTCTTTTGCTGTACTACAAATTATTAATGATGCTATAAATGAGTTATTTATGTTTTGTGTTCCAATTTTCCAAATGTAAACAAACATTTTTATAATTTTATTTAAATGGGCATTTAATGGTTCATTTTGTGTCCAGTTTTAAGGGCCTTGTGGTAGACCTTGAAGATGGAAACTTAGTGAAGCTTTCTGAAGATGGAACAGTATTGAGGTATGCTTTTACTCAATGAAACAACTTCCAAAAAAATATCTCATCATTTATGTTAGACCTTTACAGGCTAGTTCTTTAAAATGACTCTTAACATTGTTACCAAAATACTGTCCTGCAATGCTTTCCTTGATTAGAGCAACACATGGAACAACTGACCTGAGCACAGAAGAGATCATTAAACATTATGGTCCAAAAAGGGAGTGGAAGCACTTTAACAGCCTCAATACCTCTTTTGCAAGATCTGGTAATTTTCCACGACTTTACTTGTTGTGTTGCATAATCTGTTTAGTTAAATTGGCCTTATTTGCTATATTTCACTATCATTTTTAGTTTTATTAATTCACAACTACTCTATTTTGGATTATGCAGCTAAATACTATTTATACGACAACTACTTTGATCTACCTGGTGCCCTCCTCTGTGGAAGAATTGTGGACATGTTGCACAAGGTAATATTTCATTAAAACTGTGTACTGGATGTAGTTTCATGTAATTGTTAAAATTATAACGGGGAAAAATATAACATGTTTATATTTTGCGAACAGCGGGGTAATGAAGTGAATTCCGACTTTTGGAAAGACATGGTAGCTGCCATTGACTACAATTACAACACATCGGCATTTCGAGGTATGGAATTTATTCTAACTCAACATAATTTTTTATATTATTGGAGGTATTTATTTATACTGTTTTTTAAGACAAGCAAACTCGGTATCGTATTTATTTCTTTTTGTCTTTTCAGAGGATGCAGGGACTTATTTCCCCAATGTTAAGAGGGACCCAGGCCGTTATTTGCAGACTTGCTCCGAGTCCGTAAAGACTTGGCTCAGTAGCATGAAGAATGCAGGGAAAGTCCTCCTCCTTATTACAAGCTCCCACAGTGACTACTGCAGGCTTATCTGTGAGCACATCCTTGGGTATGGCTTCTCTCATAAACATTCAAAGATCCCCACTTCAACAGAAAACACACATTCTACCACTCACTGTTGTTTCTTTCATGTTGCAGGAAGGACTTTGAAGAGCTTTTTGATATCATCATCACAAATGCCCTTAAGCCTGGTTTCTTCTCCTTAAAACCACAACAGAGGTCCTTCAAAAATCTTGGTGAGCGCTGTCACACAGTCACCAAATAAATGAAAACCGTATTTTCCGGACTGTAAGGCGCACCTAAAAAACTACAATTTTCTCAAAAGCCGACAATGCGCCTTATAGTCCGGTGCGCCTTATATATGGACCAAATTCCTAAATTTAAACTGGCCCCAAGCGTTGTGTCATGAAATCAATCATAAGTGGCCCGCTGAAGACTATGAATCATGAATCAAAAAGACTATGGATCATTGTTTTGTGATTATAAAGTAATTTGTTGCGTCTGAAGTTGAAATAAAAAAGATAAAATGGAGAATGATTTGATTTGGATTAAAAATCTGACATGATGCATTAATGGTGCGCCTTATAGTCCGGTGCGCCTTATATAAGGACAAAGTTTTAAAATGGGCCATTCATTGAAGGTGCGCCTTATAGTCCGGAAAATACGGTATATAAATACACACAGACGCGCACACATACACAATTTAATCATTTATTGTTTTGTTTATTTTTTTTTATATATGTGGATTAATTCTTCCTTATATTCCAGTGAATGATGTCGAGGAAAGTGAAGATATGCCATCATTGGACAAACCTGGTTGGTACTCCCAAGGCAACTGGATGCACCTCCATGAACTGCTTAAAACCATGACAGGAAAAGCAGAGCCCAAGGTATTAACTCCACCTTGCATATTGCAGACAGTGTTTTTAATGGTGATATTCACAACAATGTGTTCAAAACTATTTTGGATGTTGAGTTGAAGTTACTAAAAGTGAATTTGAGTTTTGACATACACATTTAAATCAGTGAGTGTTGCCTGCAGCTCAATTTAGGAAATTGGAATGTGACGTGTTTGGACTTGTTTGTTATCTCTTTGGCAGAGTGCAAATTGGTCTTTTTTTTTTTGACTAGCCGTCGTGTGCCTCTAATCACTTTCTCTGAAGGCAAATGTTCTTTCATGTTACCTTTTTTTGCTCACCTTGTAGGTTGTGTATTTTGGAGATAGCATGAGGTCGGACATGTTCCCTGCCAGCAGCTTTGGAAAGTGGGAAACAGTGATGATTGTGGAGGAAATGGAGGGCGAGGGTGTGGCCAAAAGTGATGCAGCAAAGTCAAATGAGGCTCAGGTAGAGCCACAGGAGAAAAAGGGCAAGTTTGAGGTACGGTTCATGTCATTGTCTGGAAATGAAGAGTTCAATCAATTGAAAAATGGCAGACGCTTTCATTGTGTCTCAACAGGAAAGCATGAAGTCACCTTCTACAAAGTCCAACCAGTGGGGTTCCTACTTTGTTGATGTACATAGAAGTGGTGGTGAGGATGAGGATATCCAGAAATTGACCTGGTGCTGCCACTGTATTCACAAATACAGCACGATGGCCATCCCGAGCGTTGAGCACATAGCAAGTAGGTCCCGGCAAAAAAAGAAAAGCCACAAACCGTAATCGGTGTCAAACATGAGGCCCGGGGGGCCAGATACGGCCCGTCATATCATTTTATGCGGCCCGCGGTAGCCTGCACATATGATGATATTTTCAAATGTATTTCTTCTTCATAGATCTCCCTTTGGATTACAAGTTTCCCAGGTTTTCTCCTGATAAGCCATGCACAAACGGATACTTCCCGAGGCCCCCCGATTCGTTGCTAAAGAGATGCAAAAGTCTCACCTGAAAAGCAAGTATAACAAAAAGACTTATCCTTTCTTTATCCCTGTGGTCTGTGCCTCCACGCCAACCTGACGTTTCCCCCATTCAACCCCAAATCATTCGGAGAGCACAAATTGGCCTCATCACTGAATCGTTCAGAAAACTCGTTGAATGTAATGTCAGATACACTATCTGTAATCAGGCCTGTCTTTGGATATTGTTTTGTGGTTTAGTATACATGTGAGATTACAACATAGTATGGATGTGTGTCTGAGTACAGTGGTACCTTGACTTACGAGTTTAGTTTTCCACTTGTAATGCAAATCATATATCAAATAGTCTTTCACCGTCGAGTAATAGTCTGCTAAAAACAAACCAGAAACTGTAGCTTCTTTGTCCGCCATGTTTGTTTACACTGAAATTATGTTTAATCGGGAGGTATTAGGACATTTTTTGTCCGGCGTGAGAATATTCATGAATGAAATTGGTTCGTGTCTGATGTTTTGCCTCTTGTTGTTTACGGTACATTCAAAACTGTGATACCCGTGACCTTTTTTCATTTTGTGTGGGGTCTCTCGTCCAAAGTTAGGGAAGACGGACGATAATTTCTATCTAGCCGTGTGAATCAGGTTTAAGGTGCAGTATTATTGATGTATTTTTTTTGCAGGGGCACAAAGAATGTAAGCCTGTGAGTATTGTTGAATTTCCATCTGCATGTGTTGCTCCATTATTTGTGTCCAAATTGTTTCAAGGCTTTCCAACTACATCGATGCTAGTTTTGGTAGTCTGTCTTGGGCATTTTGCATTTGCACTGTGTTAGCATTTCGGTAGCAGACTCTAGGGAGCAATTTATTGTATGAACTGTCATTAGGCCTACAAACACACACATCAGAGCTTGCAAATAATTGGCCTAAGATTGGCTCGTATCTCGAAAAATATGTCAAGGAACCACTGTATGTATGAAGTAGCCTAATTAGTTGTGAAAAATGTTACGTATTAAATAGGATAATTCTTTTAATTACTTCACTGGTTCTTTTATATCAAACAAATTATTTTAGGTGTATTTACCTGACATGTTTCGGCGGGTTCTTCCGCCTTCATCAGAGTGTCACTGATGTGGTTGTGATGCGTCTTTATCAGCTGATGGATGAAGGCTGTCAGTTCACCTCTCCAGGTTGTAGAGAGCATGTAGGCTCCCTCGTCCCTGTTGATGGTCCTCGGGCCCCGCTTGCGGATCTCAATGGCCTCCCTGATCCAACGCTGATGTTTGTTTTCTTCAGTGCGGATGACTCTGGCCTTTTCCCAGTCCATGATGTGGTTTTCTCTTTTACAGTGGTCGGTAATGGCTGACTTGTAGTGTTCCTGTTCTGCTTGTAGTTTCATTGCTCTTGTTTGTCTTGTTGCCGTCTCCTTCTCACATTCCTTCTTGCAAGCGGGGCCCGAGGACCATCAACAGGGACGAGGGAGCCTACATGCTCTCTACAACCTGGAACAGCATTCTGGAGAGGTGAACTGACAGCAGAGGGCGTGACTCACCTGTCAAATCTGACAGGTGAGCCACGCCTTCATCCATCAGCTGATAAAGACGGGTCACAACCACATCAGTGACACTCTGATGAAGGTGGAAGAACCCGCCGAAACATGTCAGGTAAATACACCTAAAATAATTTGTTTGATATAAAAGAACCAGTGAAGTAATTAAAAAGGAAAAACAAGATGAACTTAGTACAATTAATTCTTTTAATTTCTTCTGTTAGATTATTTTAACGATTGTAAACGTCTGTATTAAATGGTAATACACCCAGATGTGAATACCTCAATGACGTGTTCCCTTACGCACAGCACAGGGTGTTTGCAAGTGCTTTGTTTTGTGCCATCGCTCTTATTTTTGAGTATTCTTAAAAGTAATGTTTCGGTGTGTGAATTTTTCGTAAATTCTCAAAATGAGGTGTAAGTCTGTTGCCTTTGAAAGTTTTGTGGATGTAAATCTTAAGGTCATAAAGTGTCATTAAAAGGATGTACAATGGTGTTTCAATAAAAGGTATTGAATTAAAAAAAATATTAATTACTGTATCCTGCCCATTATATTACACTATATTATATTATTATATTAGATTGTTATCTTTGTATAATAGATGTGTATCATGTGAGTTACTGTATTTCTACGCATTAGTTGTATCTAGTGCAACATTTTTTTTTCATCAATTTACTTTTAATAGTTGGTAGTAGAAGTTCTACTTCACGGATTTTCGTTTTTCGCGGGTGGCTCGCAGTTGCATAAGTGTGAATGACATCTGCCCTCATGTTCGTACTTAATTCCATTGCATAAGGCAAGGGTGTCAAACTTATTTTTGCACGGGACGCATCATAGTCATAGTTTGCTTCAAAGGACCATTAAAATTGTCAACCCAAATAAATGTATGAACGTCTCATATAGGACAGGCTACACAACAAATTGATGAATAACTACCGTAATTTTCCATGTATAATACGCCTCCATGTATAATACGCACCCTAAAAATGGCATGTCGATGCTGGAAAAAAGCTTGTACCCATGTATAATACGCACCCAAATTTTGACTTGAACAACCGGATGTTATTCTGCCGGTCAGTATCACTGCGCGTGCGCTAGCAAACTCGATAGCGAAGAAATGTTTCGGATTTGTGTAGGGTACATTGTGACAGCAAACGAGCAGGTGATCGAGCAAGCGTCTGATACGAGAGCATTGTGTTCGTATGGAGCGTGTTTGAAGTGAACAGCAGAAAAGAAAGGAACAAGGCAAAATGTTGTGAAATAAAATATTACCTGTAATACGCATTTAGGTAGAGAACTGAACTCTCGCTCTTTATATAGCTGACGTGTCTTGCGCATCCGTTCTGCGCATCTGTAATGGCGGCCTCCGTATGATATCCGGTTTGCGATGGAGATTAAAAAACAAACAATATTTGACAATAACACACCATCAAGGATTGCACCATCGCATCAAACGATGTGTCGTCAATTATGGATTTTACTGACTAAGTGTGTTTGGCAGGATGGCTGAATGCGATGCGCGATTGACAACAAACAAGAAGTAAGGTGATTTCAAGTTTTATTTCGAGGGAGATTTTCTATTTTGTACCCATGTATAATGCGCACCCCAGATTTTAGGACAATAAATTAGTTAAATTTTGCGCATTATACATGGAAAAAGATAAATAAAAACGGTTCAAATATTTCGAAACGAAAAATTGAAATCAAATATTTAAAAATCAAAATTATTTAAAATAATGAATGCTAATAAAACAATTAGTAACAATATCTCTTTTTTTTTTAAAGTGAAAACATTTTGAAATTTTTGAATTGACATGAATTTGATACACTATTTGTCTTCGCGGGCCACCTAAGATGACGTAGCGGGCCGTATCTGGCCCCCGGGCCTTGACTTTGACACCTGTGGCATAAGGTGTAATACTCAGGTAAACATATAATGGATTTAGATCCACATTCTCAAAACCTTTTCTGAAACCGCCACCACGTCAGACATTTTGAATCAGTACAAGAGTTTGTATCCGCTGGGTCGGGGGGCGCTGAAGAACCGAAGGTCTCCCCCTTCCCCCGCCCCTTTTTTTTCAACTACACTTAGGAGCATTTTGTTCCTTCCTCGCCCTTACATTCCTTTGTACTGCTCTTAGTCCATAAACCTCCTTCTTCACCTTGACATCGCTGGATGAAATGATTTGAAATGACAAGAATAAACTTGATGAACATTTCCTCCGACAGGTAAGGTGAACGCAAACGCATTCCTTCAGAGCTTTAATTTGGAGGAACAAGGCTACTTTTGTATGATCGTTTGGGATATTATTGCCATTAGAGAGACGTGCTGGCGTTCATTCCAGTTTTCCACGGAGGACTCCAAAATCAACCATATCGATTGTTAAGTTTTCTTGCAAACGTACAAAATGGGCCCCCCGGGTCGCGACGAACTATCCCACTTCCTTATGTGCATGGGGGACATCAGTACATTAATATTACATTGTAAAAACGGAATAAATAAATTCGTTGTCGCCATCGTACTTTCAACTGCTAAGATAAAACTGCAAAAATAAAGTTTTGTTATGACTAATAATTATAGCCTAGTAATAATTATTCAAAATGGTTTTAAGTGAATGTAGATGTTTGTTTTATTATACGTATAATTAATTATTATTATTCAGCCACTCATCCATTTTATGAACTGCTTATCCTTACAGTTCATATTTATGCCAAAACAACTCACTGTTTAATTAAATGTTTGTATGTAATATATTTTATTATTTTTTCATAGAAAAAATATGTTAGGTTGTGGGGTAAAATGTTATTTTTTTTACATTTTAAAATCATGGATTATTTGAAATATTTTATTTGCACATCACTGTCAGTGTGGGCGGCGTGATGAATCACTGCCTCACAGTGCAGAGGTCATGGATTGGATTGCGGGCTTCCTGTATGCAATTTGTATGTTTTCCTAGTGCCTGCGTGGATTTTCTCCAGGTACTCCCTTAACATTCCAAAAACATGCATGGTAGTTGAACTGAGCACTCTAAATTGTGTGTGGGTCCAGCACACACAATTTATTTAACTATATTGTTGTTTTTTTAAGCAGGCAAATAGCTTAACTTATGATATGTGATGGAAAAACTAAGGGACAGAATACATCAAGGCATTAGAAAATTGTTTTTCAGTTTTCTGGTTTTCCAGCTGGCTATTGCCAAGAGCTCTGCTAAGCTCATGGAATTTACTCACTTGAAAACAGAGGGCTGACTAATAATTCTGTGAAGCACAGCAGTTTGCTTCTGCTGAACCTCAGACTTATCTGGTCATACCTCTCGTCTAGTTTGATTGATCAATATTTGTCTTACGATGAATATGATAATCGATTTGGGGAACACAACATCCACAGATGGCCGGTTCGTGGCAAGTTTTGTGCTCAATAATGGGTTATTTCTGTTGGAAAGGGTTAGTTGTCAACAGCTGTGTCTTATTATTCTGAGAATGTGGGGCTTTTTTTTGTGCAGAGTATGACTTCTTCCAATCTTTTTCCTCTCTCAGCTAAACTCCTTTGGCAATGTCGCAGCCCCCTCTCTGATGAGACGATGAGAACCCACACTCGTGGGGCCCCGACAGTCTTCCTCTTAAGTCTGCTGCTGCTGCTCAGGCTGCCTCCGACTGCAACGGACCCAAGTGGTGGAATCCCCTTCATGGGAGGCAACTACAATGGCCACCCAATGCTGTATTTCGATCGGGCAGACATAGAAGAGCTTCAGATGGCAGCCGGAAGCACTCATAAGGAGATGGCTAGAAGAATCCGCCAAGCTGGGGAAACCATGCTTGAACACCCAGAAGAGTACCTGCCACCTTGGAGCCCGGTAGAATTCAGTGCCCGATGGAATGAGGTTTATGGAAACAACCTGGGTGTGCTGTCCATGTTCTGCTTGCTGTACCCACACAGAGCTGGAGCACTGGATCTTGTCAAAGACTACATGGAGAGGATGGCAGCTCAGCCTAGTTGGTACATTTTCATCATCTTTATTTATTTAATTTATTGGATTTGTGGTGTGTCAGTGTATTATGCTTTTAATCCAGGGTTGTCAAACTTATTTTTGTCGCGGCTTCGTCATAGTTTGCTTCAAAGGGCCATTAGAATTGTCAACCCAAATAAATATATGAACGTCTCATATTGTATATATAGTATAGGCTACACAACAAACTGATGAATAACTAGTTTTCAAAACAGAGACTAATAAAAACGGCTCAAATATTTCGAAATGAAAAATTGAAATCAAATATTAAAAAATCTAAATTATTTCAAATAATGAATGCTAATAAAAAGTTGCTAACAATATCTCTAGTTTTTAAAAGTGAAAACAATTTGAAATTTTGGAATTAACATGAATTTGATACACAATTTGTCTTCGCGGGCCACCTAAGATGACGTGGCGGGCCGTATCCGGCCCCTGGGCCTTGACTTTGACACTTGTGTTTTAGTCATTTATTTATTACACAGCGTATGAATGGTAAATGGAGTGCTTTTATCAACATCACTGTATTCAAAGCACTTCACAAAGTCTATTCACACACCCATTGATAGCCACACTGTGTTCTGACAGCGTGTCCCTGTCTGAATCTGATACGGCAAAAACGTTGTGTTGGGAAACTCCGAATGTTATTCAGATGTGCTGTTGGGTTAGTCAATCGAGCCGTATAAGGCAGATAGTGAACAGATGTGTTCGGGGGGGGGGGCTCAGTCACAGACCGCAGTACAAACACAATGAAACGTCGACAAATAACTATTTAAAGGTTTTGTTCAAATTTGTCTTAAAACAGTTTACGTCATTTTTGTCGCGGGCCGCATAGTTTTCTTCAGAGGGCTATTATGACTGTCAACATCTAATATTATATACAGTATAAGCTACACAACAAACTGATGAATACCTAGCTTTGAAATCAGAGACGAGTAAAAACTGTGATGAATAGTAATAGAAATTGCAAGCAATATCTGTAGTTTTTAAAAGTGAAGACAATTTGCAATTTTAGTATTGACACAAAAAATGGAAATGTGTTTCACAGCTGTTTGCAAAAGCATGTTTCCATCAATGATAGGAAATGAAACTTACAGATGTGAATCATGTGATTATGAATAGTCCCTTGCAGTATAATGGAAGTCACAACTACTCCTTAACAAAGTGATTGATTGCTGTGTTGATGGAAAAAAAAATCTTTTTTGTCCTGCAGGTTGGTAAAAGATGCCCCATGGGATGAAGTTCCTGTGGCACACTCCTTGGTTGGGTTTGCCACAGCTTATGACTTCCTGTTTGAATACTTGAACAAGGATCAGCAGGAGCGATTTCTCCAGGTGATCGGCAAGATATCTCATCTTATGTATGAGAAATCCTATAGCCGTGGTTGGGGATTTCAATACCTACACAATCATCAGCCAACTAATTGTGTGGCTTTGCTCACAGGAAGCCTGGTTTATATGACTCAAGGTTAGTAAGAATGTGTTTATGTCTCTTTAGCATACAGCAGGGGTGTCAAACTCGTTTATCTCGCGGGCCGCATTGTAGTCATAGCTTCTTTAGGAGGGGTTATGTCTCTTTAGCATACAGCAGGAGTGTCAAACTCGTTTATCTCGCGGGCCGCATTGTAGTCATAGCTTCCTTAGGAGGGCCTGTCAACCCTAATAAATGTATGAGCACCTCATATTATATACAGTAAAAGCTACAAAACTAACTGGCAAATAACTCGTTTTCAAATCAGACGAGTAAAAACTGGCCCAATATTTAAAAAAATATATATATTATTAAAAGTGAAGACAATTTGCAATTCTAGTAATGACACGGATTTGATGCACAATTTGTCTTCGCGGGCCACATAAAATGATGTGGCGGGCCGTATCTGTCCCCCGGGCCTTGAGTTTGGCACCTGTGTCATACAGGATTTCATAGTGACAAAAAAAACCCTGACCTTACTACGCGTAATTCATTCGTGTCAAACACAAGGCTCGGGGGCCAGATATGGCCCGCCACATCATTTTATGTGGCCCGCAAAGACAAATTCTGCATCCACTTTGTGTCAATACTAGAATTCAAAATTGTCTTTACTTTTAAAAAAATAGAAATATTGCCAGCAATTTTAATTATTCATTTTTTTTAATATTTGAACAGTTACTAGTCTCTGATTTCAAAATTTGTTATATATTACAAATTACAAATTGTGCATCCACTTTGTGTCAATACTAGAATTCAGAATTGTCTTTACTTTTAAAAAAAAATAGAGATATTGCCAGCAATTTTAATTATTATTCATTTTTTTAAATATTTGAACAGTTACTAGTCTCTGATTTCAAAATTAGTAATATTATATATACATACGTATATGTGTGTGTGAAACGTTCTGCAAACTCTTATTCTCACACATATTTAATGTAGTTGGAAAAATAACAGGAAAAGTACTTCTCTGGGATTTCAAAGGTTATCATAGCTCTAAAAGCTTGGACCTGTCTTGTCTAGTTTAATATTTACAGAAAAGAAATACTGCCAAAAAGCAAAGCAAATATAACACTGTGTCGATATACATGCAAGACCCAATAGAAGGTGAAATTCACAGTTTAATGTTAGGCTCCAAAAGCTTTTTGTTCAAATAGCTTTTTTTCAAATCGCTTTTTGTTTTCAAGGTTATCTACAGGAGGCTTACCTGTGGACAAAGCAGGTCCTGTCCATCATGGAGAAATCTATGGTTCTTCTTCATGATGTCACAGATGGATCCTTGTATGAAGGAGTGGCCTATGGGACCTATACAACGCGCTCTCTGTTCCAGTACATGTTTCTGGTGCAGCGACACTTTTCCATTAGCCACTTTGATCACCCTTGGCTTCTAAAACATTTCAGTTTCCTATACAGGACCATCCTTCCTGGTAATTTCCACACCGTCATTTTGTTGCTTAGTTTTCAACCTGTGTTGTTGTATAATGCGCATCAAACTTGTATAATGCACATTAATCTCCATTTTATTTTATTTTAGGATTTCAGAGAACTGTTGCCATTGCTGATTCCAACTACAACTGGTTTTACGGACCTGAAAGTCAGTTGGTCTTCTTGGACCGTTTTGTAATGCGTAATGGAAGTGGGAACTGGCTGGCCAATGTGATTCATCAAAACAGAGTGACAGACGGAATTGGACAAGTTGGCAAAGGCCAGCGATGGTGTACTCTCCACACAGAATTTATCTGGTGAGCTTTGGAATGTGTGTGTGTGTCTGTCTTTACTTTTAAAAAATAGAGATATTGCCAGCAATTTTAATTATCAATCACTTTTTTAAAATATTTGAACAATTACTAGTCTCTGATTTCAAAATTAGTTATTATATATATATATATAATATAATTAAAATATATATATATATATATATAATTATTTTTTTATCTGTATTTTTTAAAATTATTATTATTTATTTATTTCAAATCTTTTTTTAACCTCTCATTTTCAATTTTTTTTTTTATTTTTTTTTTTAGGTATGACCCAGGCCTTATTCCGAGGCCTCCATCAGATTTTGGAACTTCTCAGCTACATTATTTTGAAGATTGGGGTGTGGTGACCTATGGCAGTGCTTTACCTACTGGCACAAACCGCTCCTTTCTGTCTTTCAAATCAGGGAAGCTGGGGGGACGTGCAATTTTTGATATTGTTCACCAGAACAAATATAAAGAATGGATCAAAGGTTGGAGGAACTTCAATGCTGGCCATGAACACCCTGATCAGAACACCTTCACCTTTGTGCCCAATGGATTTCCATTTATCACTGAGGCACTGTATGGACCCAAATATACTTTGTTGAATAATGCAGTATTATTTGGTCCAGCCCTCACAGGAAGTTGTTTTAAGCCATGGGCTGGCCAGGTAACAGAAGCCTGTGACTCAAAATGGCTGAAATACAAGATGGGGTATGCTGCTGATGCTCATGGCAAAGTAGAAGCAGCCATGGAGAAACAAGGAATGGTTTTCATTCGCGGGGAAGGACATTCTGCTTATAATCCAGACCTGAAAATCCGAAGCTTCCAAAGAAATATTCTCCTCCTTCACCCACAACTTTTACTTCTGGTGGACCATATCTATTTGGAACCCGATAGTCCATCCAGGGCTATGAGCACGTTCTTTCACAATACTGAACTGCCATTCAAGGATATAAAAGAAGATGGTATTTATGGAGCATTTATAGCTCATGGAATAGACAAATATAAAATGTTCTGGATGGATGACACAGGTCACAGTAAGAGAGGGATAGTAGGATACTGGGCTTATCCACGAGGGTATCCATATAGCGGCTCGAATTATGTGAACGTCACAATTCCGTTAAGATATCCTCACACCCGAGTAGCTTACATTTTCTTTGGACCCGATGTGACTCTCATCAACTTCAACCTACGTGGTGATGACCAGAGAGTGGATATTCACCTGACCACTAAGGATCACACTTATACAGTTTATCTACTGACCGGAGAAGTTGTCAGCAAGCCGATTTTTGCCATGGTGATGATGGACCAGAAGAAGATTGTGTTTGAGAAAAAATCTACTCCAACAGAAAGCTCACCTATGGAGGTTGAGGAATATGTCAATATGATGGAGGACAATCTCCAGCATGTCAAGCCAGTTTTTCAGCAGATGGAGCGTCACATTCTCGGAAAGGTATTAAACACTGACAGCTTTCGAAAGACGGCAGAACGCCTGCTCCAGTTCTCTGATAAAAAGAAAACAGAGGAGGTCATTGAGAAGATGTTCGCATTGTCAAAGAAACAGGGAAAGGATAAGATGGGAAAGAAAATGAACCTCGGAGAGAAACTTTCCGAGACTCTACCTGACATTTTTACACCGATTGAGTTAAGCGAAAAGAAAGTACGCCAGAGGACATCTAAGCGTGTATATGAGGACAGTCCAGAAGAGGGAGATACGGACTCGCAAGCTTTTATAGAATATGCGGACAGCCATAAAAACAAAAAGGGTGGCTTTGTGAAAGGCCGAAAATTCAAAGAAGTACATATGTCGGTGACAGCTGGAAGTGAACGCACCTCGAGCACGGCCACTTCAATAAGATTGTTTCTTCTCTTGAACACTGCCACTTTCTTTTTTCTACTCGCTATTTTATTGACTCGCTTTCACAGGGGTCGAAGCATTCACACACAGAGATGTTTTTATACCATCCTTATGATTGACTGCTTGATCTTACTGTACCTTTACTCATCCTGCTCTCAAGTACAGTGTTAACATCATGTGATTGTTCTGCTTTAAATCGGATGCTCGACATATGTCAAATGTCTCTTCACTTGAAGGAGAATGGGGATAATTTATGAATTGATTAATAATTGGCTATTCTAAAATCTGAAAGTGTGTGGTCTAAAGAACAAAAGTGATGTCAACGAGGTGAAGTTACTTCCATGCAGAGCGTCTCCTCAGGGCAATATTATTCTACTCAGTACAATGACATGGAAAGAAATCACAATCATAGACAATAAAAAAAAAAGATAAAACAATTGATCCCACGACTTCCGGCCTGCCTTGTCCCTCTCCTTCTCCTTTCCTGATTTGTGAAATACAGGACTGTCTCAGAAAATTAGAATATTGTGATAAAGTTTTTTATTTTCTGTAATGCAATTAAAAAAAACAAAAATGTCATACATTCTGGATTCATTACAAATCAGCTGAAATATTGCAAGCCTTTTATTAGTTTAATTTTTGTTTTTTTTAATTGCATTACAGAAAATAAAGAACTTTATCACAATATTCTAATTTTCTGAGACAGTCCTGTATGTTTCAAAACAAGTGTGTATGAAATAGCATCCATCAACTACTTATCCTTAAGAGTCGCATATTATCATGTTATTTATCTTTTTATTCGTCCACGTGTCTGTTTGTTTATTCATTCATTTGTTTATTTATTCATTCATTCAATGTGAGAATCCCCGTAGGCGACTAAAAACTCCGATCCACTAGATGGCGATAATAAACCATTCAATATTGTTTGCCGTCCATTAGTGAAGACCGAACAAGACAGTTGGGTAAGATGGGTGCACGGGTCGTCCGAATGTTCCGAAATTTCAATTTAGAAAACAGGGTTGTGCGAGAAATCTCGAAAGAAAAGCCGCGATCTGCACCAAGGCACAAGCTCACTCCCCCGACCACTACCGATCCAGGTGAAGGTAAGCGATTGAGGTTTACTGGTTTGAGGTCGTCGTGTTTTGTGTTAATGTGAAACTGAGAACGTGTCATTCGTTGTCAGCTGAGATTTCATCGGGTGCTGTCCACCAGAAGAACGACCCTTTATTGTTAAATTTGAAGTCGGTGTATGTGGAGTCGAAAGATAAAGCTGCAAGTCCCGTAAAGGTCAGTACTACTACTTGAACGTGTTGGCAAAAGCTGAGTAACTTTTCGACCTTCATAAAATACTTTCATACGTCTTAAACTACAAAGCTAAACTTGTGTTGTCAATATAACTGATGACCGAGATAAGATGCCGATATACAGTAATCCCTCGTTTATCGTGGATAATTGGTTCCAAAAACCACCCACGATAAGTGAAATCCGCAAAGTACAGTCACCAACAAGAAGTACTGGGCAGGCTAACGAGTTAGTGAAAGATGCTAATTCGAGATCGTGCTAAAACGGACTTCTAAAGGAATGTAAACGAACATTTGGAGCAATACTACATTGTCCTAAAGGTTAGACACGTGTTTCCTCAATTTAGAAGTTTTACTTTGACTTTTAAATTGTTTTTTAATTTGGAAAAGAAAACGCGATGTAGTGAAGCCACGATAAACGAAACGCGAAGTAGCGAGGGATCACTGTATATACAGTTGATAAATGCATGCAACGTTTAATTATATAATTTTCCATATGTCCATTCATTCACATTGTCTTTCTGTTTTCAGTCATTAAAGGAAGTGTCTGTGGACGGAGAAGCAAAGACCCGTCCGATGAAGTTCACTCTTCCTGGCGATTCACATAGCCTAGCAAATGTGGAAAACATTCCTCACGGCAAACTGACCATCATGGAGGCTCTCAAGGCTCTTAGCAGCCATCAGAGTCATCCTCAAACATGGACATCACAGAGAATTTCAGAAGAATATTCTCTGAACTTGAAAGAGACTAAATCTTTGCTTGAGTTTTTCGTTCCCTTTCAAATTCAGATTATCCCACCCCAGATTTCAAATGTTAAACAATTGAAGGCTTCATAGGAGTGGATCATGAACAAAATTGATTTGGAACAAGTTTGTGTTCAACTAGGACATTTAACTTGAATATTTATTTGAATTATTTTGATTACCTGGTATATACATCTTTTTCTGTAAAACACCTTGACACAGATGTGTCTTTTGAGACAAAAATTATGAATTGAACAAAGTACTATTGCAAGAGTGTGCAAAGAATATATAATAGTCACATTGACATGAAAGAAAAATAAATCTCTGATGTCAAATAACTCAACTATAGTGTGGTATTGTAACATGGTGAAACTTGATTTTGTTTTCAGATGGCTCACAAACTGATTTTTTTTTTTTTTACACAAAAATGAATGTAAATGTTGCAGGCAATTTTATTTATTAAAACTGACAAAATAAAGAAAAGATAAAATTAAAAAAGTGTTTTTAAAATAATGAAAACTCAATGAAACTACATTTAATTTCAATACATATTAAAAACTGTTGTAATGTAAACGGCAAAGACAAAGTCTTCTAATGTTCCCTTTCAAATTAAGATGCGCTCTTCCAAGACTGACAAATTTTATGACTTGCTTGTGTTTAGTTCTCTGTTCGCATTTAAGATCAATTCCATAGTTTCAACATTTTAATATACTGTATTTTATTAAGAAGTGTAGTAGGCGTAAGAGAAAGAAGGAGGGCGACAGAGAAGAATTATACATGTAGTGCAAGAAGAAGAAGAGGAGGAGGCAACCTCTGGGTAGCAGATCTTGAAGCTTGTGAAGAGGATGGACAATTGAAGTTGCGGAGGCCTTAACAAAAAAGGCTTTGCCACGGCTCGCGGAGATGTCTTCTGTAAAGTCTCGGCAAAACCGGTGCGGTTCATTTAAGGGATGGATGATCGTTTAGGTGTTTTAACATCTGCCTACTGTTCGTTAGCTGGGAGTGGGAAGATGAGCTGCTGAAGAACCCCGACGCTTTGCACGTTTCTTCCTTGCCTTCGACATGGCAGAATTGATCAGGTCAGTTGAAGATAATTTAGATGTGCAGGCTTAATTGGTTTCCACAGTCTTTTGATTTAATTACTTTGTTGTCTTGATTCCGCAAAAAAAAAAAAAAACGTGAAGTGGTACCTCTTAAATCGTGAAACTTCTGTTCTAGGTACGTGACATTTTTTAATCAGCAAGACCAGCTGGAATAAAAGAAGAAAACGGTGTTTCGTTAATGTGTTAAGAATAAAAGAAGTTAAAAATGACCGTTCGTTTTCCTATCCAAAACAATGGAAGGACCTATTGCTGATTGTGCGAAGCGGTGAGCGCCTGTTTAGTGTCGAGCATAGAAATAAAATCTAATAAAATATAAATAAATCAAATCTATCCTTGCAGTGCTTATTTTGCGACGGATTCCCCCATCATCGCTCGCTCTTCTGTCTACTGCTTGATTTGGCGCATCAGCCTGACTACGTCACAGAAGGAAGCGATCACAATTTCCCCATCGGAAATCATTGTATCGTTTAAAATGTACAAAAAAAAACCTATCAATCGGCACCAAAATTTACATGGACATCCCTACTTATGACTACTTCAACATATTAAAAGGATTAGACTTATTTGGCTTTTGGTTCTAAATGAAAACTGATTTTTTTCCAATTGAAATTGCTTTTTGTTAAGTATGCATTTCTGTGTATGTTGTAGGGTCGCAACAATGAAGACATGTTGTCATGAGCTTGGACCACTTGCCTCCATAGTCTTATGTCCTCACCAGTGATGATGCCTGCTCCCCTTGAGGACGACGAGTTCACACCTCTGCTGCTCCTCCTCCTCTACTGGCAGGGGACGCCAGTCTCTGCTGCCTCATTATGGGCCACCTGAAGCTTTCCGCAACGCTGCGAGACAACATCCTCATGGCGAACAATTCCCTTGGCTCCCAGGTGCCTCCAAATCCTAAACCAACAGCCGTGACCCCAGAGATCCTTAACGGCATTAGTCTACCCCTGCAGGTTTTCTTTGGCTTTGTTATGGTCGGAATTTTGCTGTTTGCTCTATTAGGGAACATGGTGGTGTGCCTGATGGTCTACCAGAGATCATCTATGCGCTCGGCTATTAACCTTCTCTTAGCGAGCCTTGCGTTTGCAGATATGATGCTTGCCATTCTCAACATGCCATTTACGTTAGTTACCGTCATGACTACTGACTGGATTTTTGGGGAGGTTTTCTGTCGGATTTCAGCCATGTTCTTTTGGCTCTTTTTAATGGAAGGAGTGGCTGTTCTGCTTATAATAAGCATAGACCGCTTTCTCATTATTGTCCAGAAGCAAGATAAGCTGAGTCCACAGAGTGCCAAAGTGCTTATACTAGTCACATGGGGAGTTGCTTTTTTTTTCTCCTTTCCTTTAGCGATTGGTTCCCCTCGCCTACAGATCCCCCCAAGGGCACCTCAGTGTGTTTTTGGCTATAGCACTCAACCAGAATACCATGCTTATGTATTGATTTTAATGCTAGTCTTCTTCTTTATACCCTTCATGGTCATGTTGTATACATTCATGGGAATTCTAAACACCATCCGTCACAACACAGCTCGTATCCACAGCCACCCGGACAGCACGTGCCTGAGCCAAGCCAGCAAACTGGGCTTGCTGAGTCTGCAGAAACCCTTTCAGATGAACATCGACGTGAGTTTTAAGACACGTGCCTTTGCCACCATCCTCATCCTCTTCTCTGCGTTTACAGTGTGCTGGGCACCGTTCACTGCCTACAGTCTCGTATCGACGTTCAATGATGATTTCTACAACAGAGACAGTTTTTTTCAAGTCAGCACATGGATGTTATGGTTGTGCTACTTAAAATCAGCCCTCAATCCTATTATTTACTACTGGAGAATCAAAAAATTCCGGGATGCTTGTCTTGATCTCATACCAAAGTACTTCAAATTTCTTCCTCAGCTGCCGGGCAACACAAAGAGGCGTATCCAACCCAGCGCTGTTTATGTTTGCGAAGGACATCGGACTGTGGTTTAAGAGAATCCCATATAAATCAATGTTATTTGACCTACATCCACACTAAACGGCACACTTTAGCCTAGCTAGCTAGCTAACGTGACCCATCGAATAGTTACTGCTGATGATTTGGCCAACTTGTGGTTGTCGAGTGTTGTCGCTAACTATTGGCCAGTTGTGTGTGTATTTTATCCAAAATTAACCATAAATAAGAAAGCTACATAAATGGAAGTTCATGTGTAATAACTACACTGATTTACAGGCACAGTGTACTTTACAAGTGTGATGGTAGATGAAACTTGCTGCAGGAAGACGAGACAAAATGAAGATTAAATATTCAAGTTTGAAAATCAGCCTACTATGGTGCCAAAATAGTATGTGAATAGTGTGGTGAACTGTAGTTATTGAATTGGGATTAGAAATGCTTATTTTATTTCCACACAAATGACATATTTGCAAAATTTCTTGTTGATGGCCTATTCCACATAGAGCATTTAGTACTTGAACGTTCCAATGAGTATCCCTTCCACAATTCACTTTTGGCTTGTTGAATGACCACTGACAGGAAGCATGCCGTGTTTTTTGCCTTATTACAGTTACTGTATATAATAACCTATACCCTCAGACTGCAGTAAAATGAAATACCGTAATCCCTCGTTTATCGCGGATAATTGGTTCCAAAAACCACCCGCGATAACAAGTACTGGGCAGGCTAACGAGTTAGCGGAAATATGCTAATTCGCGATCATGCTAAAACGCGAAAACGGACTTCTAAAGGAATGTAAACGAACATTTGGAGCAATTGTCCTAAAGGTTAGGCACGTTTCCTCAGTTTAGAAGTTTTATTTTGACTTTTAAATGTTTTTTTAATTTGGAAAAAAAAATCAGTGATGTAGTGAAGATAAAGGAAAACGCGAAGTACCGAGGGATCACTGTACTTCTAATTGAATTGCGTGATGCATTTAATAAGTGTCGTACTTTGTTTTTGATATTTTATTATGAAGGCAGGCCGTTATTAGGTTTGAACTGGCCTTCCATTTTGAAGTTCGGTGTCATGAAACAAATAGCATTGAGTTTAACTGCATAGAACAGACTTTATCTAAGGTGAATATTGCCGTTTTTATGGCTCTCTTTGGACCTCCTACACACTTTTCTTTTTTTAACTGCCTTTAGATGTGCCTGTTTAGTCTGAACGCTGCTCTATCTCATGGTGAGACTGTGCAATTGTACTGTACATTACTGTACTGTTGATTGTAATAAAGAAATGTACATTTCTACCTTGGTAAATTGTCCTAAAAGAATCGGTTGTTCACTTCTGTCATCTTACAGTGTAAGGGGTGTCAAACTAATTTTTTTCGTGGGCCACATTGTAGTCATAGCTTCTTTCGGAGGGCCATTATGACTGTCAACCCAAATAAATGTATGAGCAAGTAAAAGCTACAAAACAAACTGACAAATAACTCGTTTTCAAATCAGATGAGTAAAAACTGATCAAATATTAAAATGATATTATTAAAAGTGAAGACAATTTGCAATTCTAGTAATGACACAAGAATTTGATGCCCAATTTGTCTTCGCGGGCCACATAAAATCAAATCTTACACTCACAGGGATAATAAATTAGGGTTTATTTTGTTTTCTCCTCTAATTTCTACAATCTTGGTCTGATTCAACTCGTTGCAACTTTAAAATTCCAAAGTGCCAAAAATGCACTTTTTACCCCCCCCATTTATTATCTATGGCCGTTCAACATTCCATATTTTACATCGCTTCGGTAAGGATTTTCAAGATTGCCACGTCCCACAAATTCTACCTTTTCCCCCTTAAAAGACCCACCAAATTTTGAGACAGAGAGACCGCGTCCTTGTTTGGCGAAATCCAAAACATCTCAATTTTCCCCACCCCACTTTTCTCCCTTACGCATTTTCTTTCCAAGGCTATAATTGGACAACCCCCCCATCTGTCTGCGAATGCTATCACCATTTCCAGTGTCTCCCTCCTTCCCAACAGCAGCAGCACGGCACTGTTTCTGTGAGGAACAACACGATTTGAAACATACAACACCGGTCGGCTCCGTATGGAAAGCACCGTCGGTGCTAAAGCGAATTACTGGCGGCTTTAGATTGACAACCAAGGCTTGCAGCATGCTCTCCGTGTTCATCTCTTGTCCGTGGATTGCATTTTACCTTCATTTATGGGTTTTAGTAAACCTCGGGGACGCACTAACGGCAAAGGAAGGTAAGTTTCAAGTTGTTACTTTTAATCGTCCTATTGCATTCATCGTCTGGCCAGAGAATCGGAAACGCGTCGCACACCTTAATATATTGTATATTCTCTTTCTGTGGATTTGATGAAAAATGCAGATGTTTAATTCAATCATAAGGTTGGTGTGTGGGAACATTAACGCCGTCTGCTCCTGCACGGCTAATTTCCGGTGTTTTTTTTTTTTTTTTTTTGTCACTGCAAATAATAGTCTAGATTAAAGTGAATAAGTTAACAGGTTATTCTAACAATCGTTATTGTCAATCAAGGTGCTGTTAGCGAATCGATGGTTTTAGCATGCGTGTTGAAAACGAGTGGTCCATTTAAGGGGGTTTTCCTCCGAGGAGTCTGTCTGTTGTATGGCATTCCTTTCTCGCCTTGGATTTTGAAAGGGACTCGCAGCAGGCTCGGGTTCATACAGGTATTAAGGCCATGAAAAGCTACATGTAATTATAATAAAATGACAAATACAAAATTAAGCAGTCGATCAAGGCAAGGCAGGAGACGATCAATCGGGGATGGCTCGATTTTTTTTTTCTCCTGGGCTAAAGGGGGGCTTCACCGATAAATAGGGCTGCAGAGAAAATAAGTCACAAATATATTTTAAAATATCAAATAAATGCTGAAGGGACTCAACTCGCTTGTTCATGCAACCTTAAAATTTTGGAGTCATACATACTAGGAAAAAAAACCGGATAATTTTTTGAGTTTTTGAGTAGATTTTACTAGTTTATTTTTTGTTTTATTTTATTTTTCTAAAGTCATTCATATACTAATGCACTTTGGTGCCTGAGTGGCATGGCTCAGGTGGCCATTTCTCTTGAGTAAATTAATTGTTATTGTTTGCACAAATCTCCTTGTAAACTTAGAATTTCTGAGCGCAAAATCTAGTAAATATGACTCGATTGTTTTTTTTTTTACAGCATAGCCTTTACTTGAAAACATTTCTTATGTTCTGCATAGTGTACGTACCTACCGCAATTGCTCCTAGTGATATGTAACCACCTGCTTCTTGGTCCTTTTAGTGGTTCTGTTGGACACCAAGGCACAGCAAACAGAACTGGAATGGATTTCCTATCCTCCCAATGGGGTAAGTGTGCACATTCTGACTTGTAACATTATGAATTGGTATTGAGAACGAGAAGTAATTTTTCGACATGCATTCTAAGCTTAGCTATTATTATTATTATTATTATTATTATTATTATTATTACACCAACATTCCAAATGGGCACACATTTATTATTTTATTATTGTCAAGTTATTGTTTTCCAGGGTAAAAGCAAATATTTGCAAATGATTTGCTTTGATTCACCACAAAAATAATAAGTCTGTTTACATGTAGGACTACAAAAACTGAAAAAAAAAAGAAAAACAATCTAAAGAAGAAAAATATTTTCTGTTGAATAATTTATTAATTGTTGCACCTCCATTCTTTATTATTTTTTTTAGTGGGAAGAGATCAGCGGCTTGGATGAGAGCTACACACCCATTCGCACATACCAGGTCTGCAAAGTCATGGAGCCCAATCAGAATAACTGGCTTCGGACTAACTGGATCGAAAAGGGCAATGCGCAAAGAATTTTTGTGGAACTAAAATTTACCTTAAGGGATTGTAATAGTTTACCTGGTATGGTGGGAACTTGCAAGGAGACGTTCAACTTGTATTACCAGGAAACCGATTCGGAGGTGGGTAAGAATATGCAAGAGACCCAGTATGTTAAAATTGACACAATTGCAGCAGATGAAAGCTTCACTCAGGGCGATCTCGGTGAGAGGAAGATGAAACTCAACACTGAAGTGCGCATAATTGGCCCTCTATCCAGGCAAGGCTTTTACCTTGCCTTTCAAGATGTAGGGGCGTGCATTGCCCTGGTCTCTGTCAAAGTATATTACAAGAAGTGCTGGTCCATCATCGAGAACCTGGCCATATTTCCAGACACCACGACAGGATCGGAATTCTCCTCCCTAGTGGAGGTGGAGGGAATATGTGTGAACGATGCGGAGGAAGAGGCTGATAACTCTCCCAAGATGCACTGCAGTGCTGAAGGGGAATGGCTTGTGCCTATTGGGAAATGCATATGCAAAGCAGGATTTCATCAGAAAGGAGACGCATGTGAACGTGAGTTGATTTTCTTTTCATAATCAGGGCGAGATGTAAGCACACAGTTAAATCCCAATGTTGTACTGACTTTTCCTTTTGTCTTTTGATCAACAGCGTGTGGTCGTGGGTACTACAAAAGTTACTCCCAGGAGCTACTATGTTCTCGGTGCCCCTTGCACACCTTTACTGAGCACGAGGGGTCCCGGCGCTGTGAATGTGATGACGGCTACTACAGAGCATTCACTGACCCTCCTTCCTTCGCCTGCACAAGTAAGTCTGACCTGGTTGTTGTTCGGCATATGTAAAGGAAATGAACATGGCTGAAAATACAACATTAGGTTCCTAATGTAACAGCTATACTACCTTCCACTCTCCTTCTAAAACACAGGTGTCAAACCCAAGGCCCTGGGGCCAGATACGGCCCGCCACATCATTTTATGTGGCCCGCGAAGACAAATTGTACATCAAATTTGTGTCATTACTAGACTTGCAAATTGTCTTCACTTCATTTATTTGGGTTGACAGTCATAATGCCCCTCCGAAGAAAACTGACTACAATGCGGCCCGCGACAAAAATGAGTTTGACACCCCTGTTCTACAACATAGGTGTCAAACCTAAGGCCCGGGGGCCAGATACGGGCCGCCATATCATTCTATTTGGCCCGCGAAGACAACATTTTGCATCGAACTAGTGTCATTACTAAAATTACATTAAATTGTCTTAAAAAAATAAAAACATTGCTAGCAATTTTTATTACCATTCGTCTTTTTAAATTTTTGAAAATTTTGCATCGAATTTGTGTCATTACTAAAATTACAAATTGTCTTAAAAAAATCAAAACATTGCTAGCAATTTTTATTACCATTCGTCTTTTTATATTTTTGAAAAAAAAATACTCTAAAATATCCATCCATCCATATACTTTAATGATAATTATTATACTTTAATCTAAAATAGTCTCACACTGACTTCTTGGATGTCTACTCCTGATAGGACCTCCTTCGGCGCCACAGAATCTAGTCTACAACATCAACCAGACAACTCTTAACCTGGAGTGGAGTCCACCGGTCGACACTGGTGGCCGCAATGATGTAACATACAGGGTTCGCTGCCAGCATTGTAACTGGGAACCTGAAGAGTGTAAACCGTGTGGGCCAAATGTCGCCTACTTCCCTGAACAGTCTCAATTAGTAGACACTTACGTAACGATCGTTGATCTCTTGGCCCATGCAAACTACACTTTTGAGGTGGAGGCTGTCAATGGAGTGTCTGAGCTAAGCCGCACGCAAAGGCTGTTTGCTACAGTTCGTATCGCCACTGGACAAGCAGGTAAGGACTGATATCTAATCATTTGATCATTTCTTATTTGGTGTAAAATCAGACCAAGAGGATCTAGGAACAAAATCATGTTCTTTCAGAAGCACCATCACTGGTCAGTGAGGTCGTCAAGGAGAAAGTGCAGCAGCGCAGCGTCCAGCTTTCATGGCAGGAGCCCCGACAACTCAATGGAGCCATAACAGAATATGAAATCAAATACTATAAAAAAGTAGGTCAATTTTTCCTCTTTATTTATATTCCAATTCATATTTCTTTTACAGTGGCAAATACTGTGGCAATTTGAATGGAGTAGCAAGTTGGCCATAAAAAAAAAAAAGAAAGACGAATTATTAATGCTTTGGGTCGAGTCTACTAACTATAAACATACAACAGAGAAAAAAGATGAACACACTTAACAAAAGGTACTACAGAACGTTAACACAAACATAACAAATACTTTTTTTCAATTGTTGCCTTGACGCATTTAAAAAAATAAAAATAAAATGTATCCCCCAATTGCTTGTCTAGAATGATTCCACGCCCCACTCAGTTGAGCCCCCCACGCCACATCCGGGATCAAAAGTGTGTAACTTGAAAAACCTTTGAAATGGAAAATAGAGAGATCTTAAAATGGAAAGAAAGAAAAAAAACGATTTGAAACAACAACAACAAATAAAGATTTGAAACTGCAAAATAAGAGTGGATCTGAAAATATAAAACATGCAGCTGAAAAAATAAGACCTCAAATGTAAATGGTAGTGAAAGTGAAAATAAGATATTTTAAATAAATTATTATTATTATTATCATAATATTTTAAATCGATGGACGGATTGATGGATGGGCGGGCGGGCGTGTTGGGCGGATGGCCACCCAAAAACTTCACAGTTTATGAAATATTCTTTTTTTTGTTGCGATCATATATTGAGCACTGTGGAATTGACTGAATCCTAATTAAAAGCTTTGAAAATAAATATTGAAAAATATCTTTTAATGAAGCTAAAAACTGAAACATAGACTCTTTTGAGTTCATATTTTTATATGTGAACTTACACTGTATATTACTGCTCAAATCTTAATTTTATAGTTTATCTGACCGAATTATAAAATGTTTGATTTTATTCTTGTTTAATTTTTACTCTAGGATCAGAAGGACCGAACCTATTCTACAGTAAGGGCCAAATCCACATCAGCAACTGTCAACAATCTGAAACCCAGTACAGCCTATGTTTTCCAAATAAGAGCCTTCACACAGAAAGGATATGAAACTTTTGGGCCCAGATTAGAAATAACAACAAAGGAAGAGGCAACCGGTAAGGTCTACCATTGCACACTTTATTTCCGCTGTGTCATCAAATATGTGCATTTCCTCATTTATCCTTCGTGGAATTTTTTTTTAACTCTGAGCATTTCTATTTTTCTGCATGTTTGTCTGTTTATTTGTGCGTGTCCCTCTTATCAGCTGCAATTGTCTCCAGCGAGCCGAACCCTGTCATCATCATAGCAGTGGTAGCAGTGGCAGGAACCATAATCCTGGTGTTCATGGTGTTTGGCTTTATCATCGGGAGAAGGTATGCTCTCTCGAGCTCCACTGACTCGCCACTTTTGTGAGTCGGATTGGCTTTTCTGTCATTCACAATTCTTGTAGTCACTTCACATACACACACACATATATATATATTTATATATATATATACACAGTAATCCCTCGTTTATCGCGAATAATTGGTTCCAAAAACTACCCGCGATAAGTGAAATCCGCAAAGTACGGTCACCAACAAGAAGTACTGGGCAGGCTAACGAGATAGCGGAAGGATGCTAATCGTGCTAACACGCGAAAACAGACTCCTAAAAGAATGTAAACAAACATTTGGAGCAATACTACATTGTCCTACAGGTTAGACACATGTTTCCTCAATTTAGAAGTTTTATTTTGACTTTTAAATGTTTTTTTTTAATTTGGAAAAAAAAATCCGCGATGTAGTGAAGCCGCGATAAACGAACCGCGAAGTAGCGAGGGATGACTGTATGTGTGTGTTTATATGTGTGTATATATATATATATATATATTACAGTGCGATGCATGCGTGCAAAATATGCAGCATGAGAATATATCTTATACAGCCGTGTTGAAAATGTGGGCCAGCACACTCACTCAAAAACTGCAGCAACGATTCCCTCCGTGCACTGAAATGACCCAGATGCAAGGAAATGCAGAGTTGATTCGCGTTTTGTCCCAGATAATATGGCAAGAGTCTGTCTCGTAAATGGTTCCAAGTCATCCCATTCAAAAGCTCCAAAGTTGCATTACTGAAAATACATTGTCTTGATAACGTTTGTGTATGGCATTTTAAAAATGTTTACAAATATTTGTTAGTCCGATGGCCTTTCATTTTGCTACACCTCACAAGCACGGTTAGTCACAACAGTGCTGGTTTGCACTAGCCCTGCAGACGTGATCTTTAATAATAATCAGCCATGCAATGTGTCTCATAAATTATTCTGTGCATGGACTTCTGTCTGTAGTTTGTACTTTCATCTTAATCCTGGGTGCACCAAGTTAGAAGATCAGCTTCCTCATTGGTTTGTGTGAGCAATTAAGTTTGCACCACTTTTTAAACACGCAAACATTTTTTAAATTGGGCCCAAGAGTGGATTTTTTTTTTTTAATGAAGTATTTATGATGGCAATCTTGGCAGGTTTTTTTTTTTTTTTTTGTCTACATGGGCGTAATTATTTTCAAATATAAATTCATCGGAGACCCACCAACGTCTCTTAATGAGTTGTATTGAGTTGTACATTTTCTAAAATACAGTAAGAATTATTGTTTGCTACATTGATGTCATTAAATATGTTTATTTATTCTCTGCAAGATCTAATAGCACTCTTCTCTTCTTATTCTACTGCAGGCACTGCGGATACAGTAAAGCGGATCAAGAGGGAGACGAGGAGCTTTACTTTCAATGTGAGTGCATAAACGGTACTTGTCCATAAAAAAATAATGTTCCCAGGAGGGTAAAAAACCCAACAAAACATATAAAGCCAGACAGTTTAAAGAAGAGTGTGTGTGTGGACAGGTTCCTTGGTTTTAAGTGCTGCTTCTCAGCAAAGTTTTTTTTTTTAAACACTGATACACCACCCACTAATGAAAGCCCTGGAGACACCACTTCAGAAAGCTCCCCCAATTGAAACAGGGATGATACACTCTAGTGGCAAAGTGCTGATTTGAGAAAGAAAGGACGACTACAATGCCATAGGTGATCTGATGTTACTGCTAAATCCACTATTCTTATTCAGTTAAATTTCCAGGCACCAAAACATATATTGACCCTGCAACCAATGACGACTCAAACAGAGCTGTTCATCAATTTGCCAAGGAGCTGGATGCATCCTACGTTCAAATTGAACAGGTTATTGGAGCAGGTGAGTCCTCCCATCTCATGGATGGATGGATGGATGGAAACCATATACCGTAATTTTCGGACTATAAGCCGCACCGGACTACAGTGATCCCTCGCTACTTCGCGTTTCATTTATCGCGGCTTCACTACATCGCAGAATTCTTTTCCAAATTAAAAAAAAAACATTTAAAAGTCAAAATAAAACTTTTAAATTGAGGAAACGTGTCTAACCTTTAGGACAATGTAGTATTGCTCCAAATGTTCGTTTACATTCCTTTAGAAGTCCGTTTTCGCGTGATAGCACGATCGCGAATTTGGCATCTTTCTGCTAACTCGTTAGCCTGCCCAGTACTTCTTGTTGGTGACCGTACTTTGCGGATTTCACTAATCGCTGGTGGTTTTCGGAACCAATTATCCATGATAAACGAGGGATTACTGTATAAACCGTTCCAGCTAAAATTCGTGATTCAAGGTTCAAAATTTGCAAAAAAAAGTCACGGCATATAGTCTGAAATTTACGGTAATCAAGATAATGAGTCACAAATTATTGGTCCTTTATCTTCAACTCATACAGGACAATTCGGGGAGGTATGCAGTGGACGGCTAAAAGTACCTGGAAAGCGAGACGCTGCAGTCGCTATCAAAACATTAAAAGTGGGTCATACAGAGAAGCAGAAAAAAGACTTCCTGTGTGAGGCCATCATTATGGGACAGTTTGACCACCCCAATGTTGTGCATCTTGAGGGAGTGGTAACAAGAGGTAACGTGTGAAATGCTGCCTTACACTCTAAAAACAGTTGGGTTATTTCATTAAATCAATTTTTGGGTTGGTCATAATTTGGTTCAAATGAACTATTTTTTGGGTTAAATTTAAATAAATTTTATTTTTTGTATGTTCTTTTGTGCCAAGCAATGTACGGACTGTAATCGATACTCTTTCTGCAGGAAAACCAGTGATGATTGTTTCAGAGTTCATGGAGAACGGCTCATTAGATGCCTTCCTAAGAGTGAGTATCATGAGTATCTCAAATTCCCAGGAAGGAATAATAATTGCTTGTTTTTCCCTGCATAGATACACGACGGTCAGTTCACAGTCATTCAGTTGGTCGGGATGCTGCGGGGCGTAGCAGCAGGGATGAGATATCTTGCCGATATGGGTTACGTCCATCGAAATCTGGCTGCTCAAAAGATCCTTGTCAACAGCAATCTTGTGTGTAAAGTGTCTGACTTTGGCCTCTACAGGATAATAAATGATGATCCTGAATCTGTCTACTCAACCACCGTAAGTCAATTGAAGCAATTGCCTTCTCTAACAGTTGTCAATAGTCTTGTGATGCAAATGAAAAAATGATGCGATGAAAAAAAATGCTAGTCATTAACTCATCCACTACCATTGACGACTATAGACGTCAATTTGTAACTGGGCTAGCAGTGAATAAGTTAGATGTAGTGAAGACACGCGGGCAGTTAGAGGTTAGAGAGGACTATGCAGAAGATACTTAAAAGGCGATGTGCTGTGACGACCCCCAACGGGGAAAGTTGAAAAGAAAATATCTTTCAGCATTCATATCGTGTTGGAAAATTGTCACTCAACTATATTTTTCTGAACAGGGTGGAAAAATATCATTACGATGGACTGCTCCAGAAGCTGTCCAGTTCCATAAATTCACCTCTGCAAGTGATGTGTGGAGTTATGGTGTTGTCATGTGGGAGGTCATGTCCTTCGGAGATAGACCATATTGGGACATGTCTAATCAAGATGTGAGTAGCTTTGCAGTCAGGTCGGCATTGTAAATGAGAATCTGGCCGTGTAACACAAGCTAGATACTCAAGGCAGTTTTCAATCTCCAGGTCATAAAAGCTCTTGAGGAGAGCTACCGTCTTCCAGCGCCCATAGACTGTTCCCCGGGCTTGCATCAGCTTATGTTGGATTGTTGGAAGAAAGACCGAGGAGAGCGTCCCAAGTTTGATCAGATAGTCAGCATTCTTGACAAGATGATCCGGAACCCCAACACACTGAAGACACCAGTTGGAACTTCTACAAGGTGAAGAACATCAAACATAAAATTATTTTCATCACATTTTTAGTAACCACTGGAGTCTTATCAATTTGTTGATTTTCTCATCCCACAGACCATTTAGTCAACGCTCCACTAATAAGAGCATACCCAACTCGGTGGAAGACTGGTTGATATCCATCAAGATGGAGCGGTACAGAGACAACCTTACAGCAGCTGGCTACACTTCTCTGGAATCTGTGGCCAGAATGTCAACTGAGTAAGTAGACCAAGAGTCACCAATCTTAATCTTCGGAGTCCAGTGTTCTGCATTATGTCTTCCTGAAGGCAACACATCTAATTCAACTGATCAGGATCTTTATAAGAATTTCAGAAATACAGTAATCCTTCGTTTATCGCGGATAATTGGTTCCAAAAACCACCCACGATAAGTGAAATCCGCGAAGTACGGTCACCAACAAGAAGGACTGGGCAGGCTAACGAGTTAGCGGAAAGAAGCTAATTCGCGATCGTGCTAACACGCGAAAACGGACTTCTAAAGGAATGTAAACGAACATTTAGAGCAATACTATGTTGTCCTAAAGGTTAGACACATGTTTTCTCAATTTAGAAGTTTTATTTGGACTTTTAAATGTTTTTTTAATTTGGAAAAAAAACCGCGCGATTTAGTGAAGCCGCGATAAACGAAACGCGAAGTAGCGAGGGATCACTCTACTAATGAAAAATTGATTAACTGATGCATTGTTGTGTCTTCCAGGGATGTCATGAGGTTGGGAATTAGACAGGTGGACCATCAGAAAAAGTTGATGAGCAGCATTCAAACAATGAGATGCCAGATGTTGCATCTTCACAATACAGGTGTTCAGGTCTGATGACGGCAAATACAGAACTTTTATCAAGTGTTGACTGAAATAGGACCTGGTTTGATTCAGAATAAATGGACATCTGATATCAGATTCCCGGACCTGCACACAGCGTGAAAAAAAGATTGTGGGCACCAAGTGGAGGAAGAAATGCAAAAAAAATCAATAATAGCAATCTCTTATTTTCTTATTTTAAATGAGCTAATGAACACATATCAAATGTATTGAAAACAATGTTTTTAACTTAATGACTTAGTCACCTGCACACTATGGCAATGTTTTCTTCTTTAAAAAAAACAAAAAATTAAATGCACACTTTTTTTTTTCCCTCCCCATAATTTTTTCAAAGTGTCACAGTGCATAAAGAATTCATATTTCCTTCTTCTTGGACTCGGAAACAGGGTTTACTCAGTGTATATGGAGGAAGCCTCCAAAGGTTACATTTTCTATTGAAACAGACTATCTGAAACTTCATGTCAAACAAATTTTCAATTGAAATATTTGTTAAAATATACAACACTGATATTTTTCTAAATAGAAGTCCTTGACTCTTTTTCACAGTAGCAAGCAATATTATAAGAAATTTGCACAAAGACTTCATTGAACCAACAACAATAATATCTTGTTTTGCCATCATTTTGCCTAAATGTTGCACAGTTCTGTGTAGGGAATTTCAGCTACAAAAACTGTGCATCTCTTAAAAATTGAGAAGGGTGGATGTACTATTACTGCCTTAAAATGCTGTTTTACGTGTCACCACTATTTGGACAAACTGTTAAAATGATTTCTGTGTAGTTTGAGTGTATGTCAATCGACTTTGTTTTCTTTGTCATAGCTGAACTTTGCACTGCGAGAGCACAGGTTAAAGCGACAAATTCTGGTGTAAAAGAAGGAATGAAGTGAACAAAGCAATAATTATCAGGTTCAAATGAATTTCTAAAGGTGCTAGTTATGTGTGCTAAGAGGAGGCGCACCTCAAAGTTTCTATCTGTGTCCACCAAACATGCTGTCTGATAATCACCATAAAATTGTGGTATTAAAATTACTTGACTAAGAATTCATTCACTGCCGACCCAGTTAATATATTTGACGTCTATAACCGTCAATGGCACTGAATGAGTTAAGATTGCAAATATGTGAAATGCATTTAATTTACTCAATGTGATTTTTTTTTTTTATATGAGTATCAGAAACTAGAGATAAATGCTGTCGAACAAATGTGTTAATTTGGTACCATGACCTCAAAGCTCAAAAACAATTCCAGTTGAGTGTTTACAAAATCTTATTAAAGCAAGATGAGGTAAATTTGTTATTGCATTTCGTGGATATTTAGATTGACTCACTATGTGTAAATCAGTACCACTCATCAAAAAATAGGTCAGAGGCAACTTTGCTTTCTCCTGTTGTGGCACTCCTGCTCTCGTATGAAACATTTGAAAAAAGTGTTCAAAAGGCAGAGAAATTAACCAGATCCTTGGAGCTGTTTGTTGGATTTAGATTATTTGGTGGACAATTAATTTTCCGAATCATGCAACTTAAATATGAATTTTGGTTTCATTTTATAAAACAGTCAATTGTATTGTTTCAATAAGATCCAGTTTGCTGCTGCACATAATGTGAATTTAACAAATAAAAACATCCATCCATCCATCTTCTGTACCGCTCAGTCCCCACGGGGGTCGCGGGCGTGCTGGAGCCTATCCCAGCGTCATCGGGCAGTAGGCGGGGGACACCCTGAACCGGTTGCCAGCCAATCGCAGGGCACACAGAGACAAACAACCATTCGCACTCGCACTCACACCTAGGGACAATTTGGAGCGCTCAATCAGCCTACCAAGCATGTTTTTGGGATGTGGGAGGAAACCGGAGTGCCCGGAGAAAACCCACGCGGGCCCGGGGAGAACATGCAAACTCCACACAGGGAGGGCCGGAGGTGGAATCGAACCCGCACCCTCCTAACTGTGAGGCGGACGTGCTACCCAGTGCACCACCGAGCCGCAAATAAAAACAGTTTATTGTAAAAAAAAAAAATTGTTTGAAAATTTATTTCGCATCAAAATGATCTGGATTTGGACATCCTATTTTTTTGCTGTTCAAGATCAAATCTGTCTGATTTTCATGCCGGTTTTCAAAACAATACCCTGATCCAGATTGACAAAAAAAAAAAATCACAGTGCGTTCAAAAGAAAAAGACAATACAGAGCGGGGTCAGGCTGCAGCAGCACAAAAAAATAAAAATACAGTACCCAAAACCCTAGAGTGCATCGTGACATTAAGTGGTGTATCTCCTAAATATTTTTTTCTGGACACAAACCATTGTCTCTCAATGGTTGCTATTTTTATGAACAGTAAGAGCATTCTGTGCACACGCGCGCACACTCACGCACAAACTTTAAATATATTTATCATTGAGCACATTCAAGTAAAAAGACAGAAAGGGGTTTTCCATGTGAAACAATGCTGTATCTCTTGCCGGAATAATTACACTTAAAGTGGGCACTCTTCCTTTGAGTGCAATGCATTTGCTCCTTAATAAATGATTTATAAATATAAAGCTCATTCGCTTCTGTGACTACAGTGCAATGAACAAAAGAAGTGAAGATGGAGTAGCACACCTTTCTGGCGTCTCTCTAACCAATATTTTTCAAATGGAGTATGATGGACAAGTTTAGCCCTGAACATGGACCTGTAAATGTACAAGGGCAGGCTACACTGCAAGGATTTCAACAGTGATGGAGTAAGTGGGCTCACAGATCATCTTTAAGTCATACTTTTACCTCTTGACAACAAAAGTTGTTTTTCACCTTTTCACTGGGCTTTTCACTATTAAGTGCTGCTATTTTTATCATGCATGAAGTCTTCCCAAAAAGGCCTTTATCTGAGAAAGTGCCTAGAAAATTACTTTTGTTCCAGCCTCTGGGAAATACTTTGTTTTTTTATTTAGTAAACGAGTTTAACTTCTTACCAAAAAACTTCCACAAGCAGATTCTCTGCAGATATAGTTTTCTGCACCATAAGGCGCACTTAAAAGTCTAATTTTCTGAAAAACTAAAGGTATGCCTTTTTAATAAGGTGCGCCTATTGTGTGGATCGAATTCCAAAATCACAAGGATGTAACATGTAGGCGTAATAAATCAAGTCGTTTTTCAACTTGTAATACAAACTCTACACAGGAAGGCCGGCGCCAGAATCGTCATTTCGAATTTTAAAATGTCTTTCTTTATGATGATGACGATGATGATGAGTATTATTATTATTATTATTATTATTATTGTTATTAGGACTCGCAGATAGTTTCAAATATTCAGTTCTAGTATTTTAAAACCATGTGCACAATTCATGGGGATGATTGCTTATTTGATTTTATGAGAAATAAGTGATTATTTAAAACAATTCTGACAGTTTTGTTTGGGAAATCGTTAAAAAAAATCCATAAAAGTGTTGTTCGAATATTTTAAATATTGAGAAGCTAGCAGCCAGCAAGCCTTTCAGGTCCAGGTCTTGTACTCCTGGTCTTTGAGATGTACATGATGGGTGCAAAATCTTTTAGATGAAAGCCAGTTTCTCCGTTCATCCACTAGGTGGCGTAGTGACCGCACACCTTTATTCATTCAGTTCTGCAAAAAGATGCATATTAAAATCACTGAAGGACAAATTTAATACCAACTTTTTAAAATAAAACCTTCTAGAGACGGAACCAGACGCTATTTTTTTCTTAGGAAAGTTTACCTCTTTTGAAGGACAGAATAAAAAACTTGGGTTCTGTGTCTTGGGGAAGAAATAGAACTGCGCACTTGCACTCACTTCCTGGTGTATCATTTCCTGCGAAGAATAAAAATACACTTACCAGTCCTGCTAGACAAGTTATATCTAGCTCTTGGTAGGACAGTAAAATACCATCTTATTTCAAGGTCGTTACCGTTCATGTTTTTGTTCATGAATTTACCTCCATGTCCAGACGGCCGGTGCATGGTGAGCAAATAAGCCCCGGTATGTAGTATTAGCATCCAGGCCAGCAGCTACACTGTGTGTAAAGCCATCTAATGAACTCTAGGCCTCAGTTTACTTGTTAACTATGGTATGACTAACTACAAGTTCACCCTGTAACAGTGATGGTGAAGGTTAGTTTGTCGTAAAGTGTTTCGTCACAGTTATAGTTAGGCCTGGTCAAATTGTTTTTACGGTTGACAAGTTGCTGGTTTGCGTCTAACATATAACTCAATTGCACAATACCGGCACTGTTGTGTTTCAAATATCTGCACATAACATTAATGATTTTATTGTCTGTTCTATTATGTTTCTTCTTTAACATAAGGTAACTGACGTGAGCTAGTATGTCGCTGTCGTTACCATCCACTGACATGCTTGAGACACCTCCAGGATATCCATTTGAGGAAATTAATTATGAAGACATTGATGTAGAAGAGGTAGGCTGTGTTTATTTATGTGGTCTTATCACTGTCACAAAGTGGTGGTAATACAAGATAAACATTTTAATTTCAGGTAGTAGGCAGAGGAGCTTTTGGCGTGGTCTGCAAAGCCAAGTGGAAAGGCAAAGATGTTGCTATCAAGACCATTGAGAGTGAATCAGAAAGAAAAGCCTTCATTGTTGAGGTATTTCATTTTATAGGCTTTTTCAGTCCGTCCCTGACTGTCAATTAAAACTGGGAATTGTTATAAAGGCAGGTCTTGTTGTGGCTTAAGTGTTGTGACAATATGTTATGCTGTTACCACTTTACTACTATTTTTCTTACAGCATTCATAATAAGGATTATATCGTAATTACATTAACAACTTTAACTTGATTGAGTGTGTCCCTTTGTCTGCAGCTCCGGCAACTTTCCCGTGTAAATCACCCTAATATTGTGAAGTTGTACGGCTCCTGCAGTAATCCAGTAAGTTTTATTTTATTAAAAAAATATTATTTAGTTTGACTTTAACATGGTACAGCGTATATATATTTACAAATTGAAATAAATATTCTGATTTCTTTTAACTAATTAATTATTAATAATTACCCAAGCATCTCAACACAATACATTTTAGACCTTTGTATTGCTTCCTTTAGGTCTGCCTTGTGATGGAATATGCTGAAGGAGGGTCACTGTACAATGGTGAGTTTACACTACTGACAAGTTAGTAGCAAAACCAATTGAGTCCACTCCAACTTTCTTGCTCCCAATTTGCTGAGCCTGCTGCTCCTTTTCTTTTTTGTTTCAGTCCTGGCTGGTAAAGGAAGCTAGCAGTATACTAACAACGCAATGTTATTGTTGTTATTGTTTACTTCAACCTACTAGCTTGACCGCACCAACCGTATTAAATATATATGGAAACGCACTGCCGGAAACGCTGAGCATTATGTTGTCATTGTCAGGGTCATGACTACCCCTTTTTTTTTTTGTTTTTTTTTTGTAGTGCTGCATGGTGCTGAACCACTCCCCTGTTACTCTGCTTCTCATGCCATGAGCTGGTGTTTACAGTGTTCCCAGGGTGTTGCCTACCTCCATGGCATGAAACCAAAGGCTCTGATCCACAGGGACCTCAAGCCACCCAAGTATGCAAATTGTCGCCTCACATTGTATTTTTTAAATCACCCTCTTACCCTCATTTTTACATGGTCATATTTTACAAGTCATAACCCACCAAGCAAATTAGTTTAAGAGGTCTTAGGAACGTTACCGTAAGGTGTGATATAAAAGGGCACTATTGTTTATTAATTCCATCGACATTTCATGGACTATTTTTGACTTTTGGTTGTGAGTGTGAGTGATGAAGCTGCTTGACTCCACAAATTATCTCACTGATTAATTTACAGTATATGGTAGTTTGGCTAACATAAGAAAACTTTTGTTTTCATGCTCATTCTTTGTTCTTTTTAGTTTGCTTCTTGTGGCTGGTGGCACTGTACTCAAGATATGTGATTTTGGAACAGCCTGTGACATTCAGACTCATATGACAAATAACAAAGGAAGTGCAGCATGGATGGCTCCAGAGGTATTTGAAGGCAAGTAGAAACTATGTTAATTGTTGACATTTTCTGTTATTAATAAAACGCTGGAGCAAATTGATCCGTGACCCCTTTTGTTTTTATTTGAAAATGACCATATTTTTCTGTACTTCTAGGTAGCAATTACAGCGAGAAGTGTGACGTGTTTAGCTGGGGAATAATTCTCTGGGAGGTGGTCACACGTAGGAAGCCCTTCGATGAAATTGGGGGACCGGCCTTTCGTATTATGTGGGCTGTACATAATGGTAAGTCAGATGGATGCAGAACATTAATATAAAAATCTTTGGGCCACTCCACATATTGACTATTATAGTTTTGAATTTCACATGATTTCAGCATCAATTTAAAACATCTTTTTGCTGTTGTGGGATCATGTCATTTTTTCCCCCCCCCGCTTGGATTGTGTGTGTTCTATTTCAGGGACAAGACCACCTTTGATCAAAAATTTACCCAAACCAATTGAGAATTTGATGACCCGATGCTGGTCCAAAGACCCCTCTCAGCGGCCTTCTATGGAAGAGATTGTGAAAATCATGACTCATCTCATGAGTGTAATCTATTATGATACTATTATTATTAATCATGGATGGATGGATGGATGGATGGATGGATGGATGGATGGATGGATGGATGGATGGATGACTATTATTTCCATCTATTTTTGTAATTAACCTTGCCTCTGATGTTTGCTTGCAGTACTTTCCAGGATCCGAAGAACCCCTGCAAACTCCATATCAATATTCAGATGATGGACAGAGCAACTCTGCAACTAGGACAGGTACATAAATAACCTACAAAATTGTGTGATACACAATTTACATATACAAGTGTGAAGTTATTATTATTATTATTATTATTGTTTTTAATTTAAAAAAATTCCCCCTTGGAGAACAGGTTCAAATGTGGACAGCAGTGACACCAAAAGTGATCCAAACATTGAGCGCAGCGATTCTCAAGGAAGCAACGACACTATTAAGATCACACCACAATATGCGCCTCACTTCAAGCCAAAGGCAAAGTCATATTTAAGTCTTGATTTGGGCAAAAAATACATATATATGTATTTAACAACCAGTTATAGATGAAATAACTTTGATTTTGGTCTTTCAGGGAGATCCTTTGAGGTCACTGCCTCTTTCCAGAGGAGGTAGTTTTGAGAGTCTACCTGCTCGAACACAGGGTTTCACATCCTCTGAAAATAAACGAATGAGTGCTGACCTTTCAGAGCTGGAGCCCAAGGTGGGATTTGTATCAGCAGGTAATAGAAGTTTCATATTTGTGTTTTTTTTTTTGTTTGTCTGACTGTTTTTGTCCTTAAACGCTTTTGGAGGGACGTCTTTCTGAGGACTGATAGGAGCCAGACCTCTATGGAAGAAAACCAAATATTTAGTTGCGATGAATAGGATGCATGTTGCTCCCCCCCCCCCTGCAGAAAAGTAAACTGCCTGCCTTTCCAGTCCACTTGGCTTCCAGTACTTCATAGACTGCACGCTTGTTGTGTATACAGCTGTATGCATGTGTATATATTTTGCAGCACGCCCCCTGTATAAACGAGGCCATCGTAAAACAGCATCTTATGGCACCATTCTGGATGTTCCCAAGATCGTCTTCACAGGTATAGCTGGACTGCTGGGCCTCCTGCTAATTGGCTGGTTTTGGTCTCGGATCTTGGGTTGCTCTGCTGCTGTGACTTATTCCTCTCCTGCGTGTGACTCTTTGACATAACTGGTGATGGGTTAATTGCAGAATTCACGGGTGATAAATAGGGGTGTCTGTATATGAGCTTGTCTTTGGGTTTAACACAACAGAGCTGCCTTTTATTGCTGTGCTTTTACAAAAACAAAAACAAATTGTGAGTTGTGATTTGAGCTTTGTCCTGTCCCACCATCCATCAGTTTGAATTGTTGTCATTAGTTGCTTTTAAAGTTTTTTTTTTCTTTCATATGCCTGGATTAGCGGTAGCAGAATATGAGTAGAAACTTTGTTCTCTAGCTCGGCCTGGCTTTTGTGCACTGAAGACAAACAAATGTGGCCCTTATATCCAAGTCTTTACACCGATGACTGGTTCCTCTCATTTTTGAGAGGTTGTCAAAATTAATTACATTTTGATCAGCAACAACATCTGAAACCTAAGTATGTGACAGTACACGATCACGTCATCAATCCCTGTGTTTGTGATGGTTTGTCAAACTCAGTGACCAATGTCAAGGTTTTTGTTTTGTCATGTCCTAGATAGACACAGACTAAAAGGAATTGGAAACTTTTTTTAAGTCCACAATAGTAACAATGGTGTTGTGTTAGTGCAATTAAGGACATTTAAAAAAATCTTTAAATCTGTGACAAGTAATATTTCATATAAAACAAATCAAGACTATGTATTCAATTGTATATTACATCTTGTCATCAATTAGTCTGGGTTCATTTGCCAGACATAAAAAAAAAAAAAACACAATACATCCATAAACACTGGAATTGATATCTAGTGATACGTGCATTTGCTTGTTGTAAAGGTAAGAGTCCCCTACTACCAACAACCTCATATTTATCTGAGTTGTTCTGTCCTTGTATTTCCTACCTTATTCATAGCCACGTGTGAACCTCAGAGGCGCCGCTCTGTACAGGATTTGCCAGGAATTGGCACAGAATCCACCCAGGTAAGTCAAAAAAAATCACGGAGCTACAAAACTTTCTATGTACGGAAAAGCCATTTTCTTTTACGTCCATCAACCACGTGCCAAATAACGTTTCCAATTTCTTCATATGTGATTATGACAATATAAAATGCAAATACAGCTCAGATTATTTTTTGATGTGCTGCAGACATTTCCTGCAGTTTACACGTTGTCCACAGCAGAAATTTCCATTTCTTTTTACAATTTTATTCAGGCTGATGCCTCAGACATTCTCTTAACAGCTTTACTGTGGTTGCAATTAGTTTTTTGTCCCAGCCACAAGTAACATCATGTAATTTATATCCTCCTGCAGGGAAGTAGGAACAGTAGCCGATCTTCTAGTCCCAGTTTGAGGATGATGCCGCCTGACAAGGGAAACAGTAGAGGTTACTTCTCCCCTGATGACCCCACAGGTATTTATTATAGCTATAGGTAATAAAATTATATTTTTATAATTATGATAGGTAATAAAAATATTTAACCAGAAATATTTCACAAACTCACACTTACATAGTATAGAATTAACATAAAATGCAGTAATGACAACTTTGAATTTCTTTTTCAAAGACACCAACGGCTCAGACAATTCAATTCCAATGGCTTACCTCACCCTTGATCACCAGCTGCAGGTACACTTTTTATAATGTTGGTTTTTTTTGTATTGCAATCCCTTTATTGTACCATCACTTTCTGTAAATCCATAATACAAAAGTGCAACATAAGTGGTAACCACAGCATACAATTTATTCCAGCCCCTGGCTCCTTTCCCCAACTCAAAAGAGTCCATGGCCGTTTTTGAGCAGCACTGCAAAATGGCGCAAGAATATCTGAAAGTGCAAACAGAGATCGCCCTGCTAATCCAGAGGAAGTAAGTCAAGGAATGCTTTCAAAAAAGACGGCTATAGTATAAGAGGCAAGGTTACCCCAAAAAATTTAAAGCTGCAGTGCCCTGTCCTTAAAGTATTACATTCTTCCATTTCCCTCCCCATCTGTGAAGAAAGGAACTTATTGCTGAACTGGACCAAGATGAGAAGGACCAGCAGAACACGTCCCGTCTGGTGCAAGAACACAAAAAACTACTGGAAGAGAACAAGAGTCTGTCCACATACTACCAGAAGTGCAAAAAACAACTGGAGCTGATCCGGGTGCAGCAACAAAAGCGACAGGGGACTTTGTGATATGTGCTCGCCGACATCTGACATAAACACAAGCGCGTGTATGTGCACGCACGTAAAAAACACAAACGCCAGTGCAGTCCAGTCCCGTCGTGCTGGTGTACCCTGCGTGTCACACTGTCATGTCTGCCGCTGTCCTGCAGGAAGGTGTCTTCTGTACATATATTTGCACATAGTCACAGTGTGACTGCAGACCAAACAATCACTGCATTGGTGTGGAGTTTGCTTCTATTGCAGCTGAGTGTGACAGCATGTTGGTGAGGGCGCTTCGTGTATTTTACATGTTGCCCTCGGGGGGGCCTTCTTGGCACACCAGTCGATGTTTTTTTCATTCCTTAGCATTCTCTGGCACCCTTCTAGCAGCCGATGGTGAGATCATCCTCAAGAATGTGAGGGGGGGGCGGGGAAGAAAGGAAAACTGTTCTTCAGCGACATGAGTGTGTGCAGAATTGATGAAATGTGGAGGATAATTGGAGACTGTCTTTCGAAGTGTGTGTGTAAACCATTATGCAAATGTACACCGCAAAGTATCAGTGTAGTCATAATCAGCCTCCCCTTTTCCATCAGTGCTATTATCCCGGGCAGAGACCATGATTAATTCTTCCAGTGAGTTGAAATTAGGGATTTGGTTCAGATTGTTTCTTACTCATCTTTTACGTTCCTCAGAGGAAGAACAACTTCTGAACAATCTCTTCATGTGCACATGGATGCAAAAATAACACAATAAGCTTTCAAAGCAAATGCTGTGGATTCCACATTTAACACTTTTTTTTTTGTATTTGACCTAAGTGCTGTTTTGACTCAATGTTTTTTTTGTCTTTTCCTTTTCTTAGTCGTCATTTGGTTTATGACATTTTATGGGGTGTGGGAAGTTTAATTTTAAAGCTTTAATTTTAATATAAAGCTCATAAAGGCCCATATATGAAGGTTTTTTAGTTCACTTGTTGCCTTACAGGGGTGTCAAACTCATTTTTGTCACGGGCCGCATCATAGTCATAGTTTCCCTCAGCGGGCCATTATGACTGTCTTCTATATACATAAAGTATAGGCTACACAACAAACTAATAAATAATTTTGAAATCTAGTAAAAATAGTTCAAATATTTTAAAAAGATGAGTAGTAATAATAATTGCTAGCAATGTCTCTATTTTTTAAAAATGAAGACAATTTGTAAATTTAGTAATGACACAAGGTCAATGCAAAATTTGTCTGTCGGCCACATAACATGATGTGGCGGGCCGTTTCTGGCCCCCGGGCTTTGAGTTTGACACCTATGCCTTAGAACATGGGTAGGCAACTCCGGTCCTATGTTTTTTATGTCTCCCTGTGGCAACACACCTCATTCAGATTGTCCGATAATTAGCATTAGTGTGTTGCAATAGGGAGACGTAAAAAAATCATGGAGGACAACGGCCATCGAGGACCAGCGTTTCCTACCCATGCCTTAGAAGTGCTTGACTTGTTTTATGACCATTCGTGGAAATGACAAAAAGACAACGTAATGTACATTGGATGACACAGATTGTGACGCAATGAAATATTTTCCCCATGCTCTGCACCCAAAAATTAGGAAATTGTACTTCTAAGTACTTTGTTCAAATTCTACAAATTCATGTCCCTTCAGTATTTTTGCACAATCACAGTTTTGTCTTTCAAGCACAAGTGAGTAATCACAATTTGAAAGACTTGGCAAGTCATTTTTAAGAAATATATGTATTTTTTTCATGGGTATCTAAGAAAGTTAAAAGCTTTTTGTGTCATGATTTTTTTTTTTTTTGTCAATTTATTTTACATTCACGCAGGTCCTCAACACCTTACAATGTGTGGTTTGGGTGACAGTGAGATGTCAGAAATAAACTGAATTGTGGAAAATGTTTTAGCTGTGGAAAATAAAATGCATTATTATTGTTTATGTCAATCAAGTCCAGGTAGGGCTGCTCAATTCATCAAATTTAATCATAATCACGATCTTGGCTCCAGACGATCTCAAAATTCATATAATCGAGGACAAACGATGCATACACCATAATTCGGTACCAATTTATTATTGTAAATTGTGATTACATGCAAACAAAAGATTTGACAGTATAGAGTCTATACTCTATAATCTTTCTATACTATAGACTTTGCCTGAAAATGTAATGCTTTTCTTTCAGAAATGTGCGAGTGAAACCGTGTTAAAATGTACCAAAAAATGAAATCTATTTTTTGCTTGGCTGTGTGCTGGGCACCTCTGATCCTAGATTCGCCCCTGCTTTGAGTCTTCACAAATCAATCACGTTGCCACATTCAATATGGCGGTAAGGTTTACGTAACTATTTTGTGTCAAGATATTATCTAGTTATATGTCCATGGACAAGTACACTTAAAGCCTTTCGCGACGCCAAGTACAGTGTTGAGCTGACGATGTTGTGAATGAACGAAAACGAGTGACGTCGACGGACGAATGTCAACAATGCGGCGATCGAGAGTAGGCGTTCCAGTCGAGTGTAACCAACAGCGGGAGACAGACTTGCGCTCCGTGCAGAAACACTGCAAACGTAATCCACGTAATCATAGCAGAAACAACAGGGAAGAAAATCACGGACATGTTTTTTAGAAGGTGAGACGAATCAAACCCAATTGTAGCCACTGAAGCAAAAAGTCGAAAATTGCAGTCGGGAGGATTTAAATAGAGCAAAGCAATCCATCATGTGAAAGAACTTGATTGTGAAACGGATACGAGGATTTGATCGAGAAGGAAGAACACGGTAAGCAGCCATGCACACTTTCTGGCGTCTTTGTCACACTTCGACTACTATCTGCTGTGTAATTTTAATTTCCTTTGTTACAATCGAAACATAAGTAATCGGTGTAATGAGTTACAAACAAACAATCTAAGACACGTAAAATATAATTGGTGGAAGAACGTTACTATAATCTTGAAGGTGGTGAAATGATTGGGTTGGCTGGCTCATAACGACAAACCCGAACCACATCCTGTTGTGTATTGAGTCAGCGTTGTGTATTTTCTGCGATTGTGCATAATAGCGGATCAAGTGTATTTACTCCACGGGGGGAAACATTTAAAGACCACTGACACCCACCCCACCCCCATGTTGCAAACACACCCTAGTCACAATTTCCCAGGTTATAATACTGTTGTGATGATTAGTTGGAGTATGAATACGATATATGCAGGATTGGTTTCTTTAGAAGCCGACGATCATTTAACATGATGACAATTTTGCATACTATTATCATATTCCTTTTGCGTTCTAAAGACACTCATTTTATTCTGAGCCGATTTGGTTTATACATGGACTGCGGTTGCTCGTATTTGCTCCTACAGCCATGCGCTGTTTCTTTTTCTTCACCAAAAATAATTTCACGTGTTTTAAAGATCTAATTTAATTTTGAAAAATTTTATGCGCCTTGTATTGTTTACGTGAGTAGGTCCTGAAGGCTTAGTGAGCTAGCCCCTTTTATTGTGTGTGTGTGTGTAAAGGGGGGGGGGGGGGGTCCCTAATTTTAAATAAAAATCAACAATAAATGCAGGCGTGAAACAATCAAACATGTTCTAAATTTAAATAATATTCATCAGCATAATTAAAGATATATATTATATTGAATTACATCACAGTATTTAATAGATATTTTATAGGAATGCTATTTCTCTGCTTTGCTCTCTTATATGTTTCCCGGAAATATAACGTGCCCTAAGAAAATATTTAGCAGAATTTCTACGTTTATTTAAGTATTTGTTTAGTCCCACGATTGACTCGTTGATGAGGTAATAATACAGCATTTTAGAATCGGCGTAGACATACAGTAAGGTATGCGCCTCTTTGTCTGCTGAGCGTGCTACGTAAAGCAGCATCAGCCATCAATCTTCCACTCTCTCTCTCTCTCTCTCTCTCTCTCTCTCTCTCTCTCTCTCTCTCTCTCTCTCATACGTATATAGTTTGTTGTCGCTGGTTTTCCAAGCTTTTCTCATTTTTGTTATGTTCAAACTATAATGCAATAGAAACTGGTCGATTCGCTACATTGTTCGAATTCCAAACAAATGTTCCTTAATGGCTTCAGTTATGATGGATACGTTCCGTTCCAGAATCAAACCATTACATGATTAATCAATATGAACATATTGTATTGAGCAGGCTGACCAGAGAAACATGTTTTATTTGCATCAGAGACCAAAATGACCTAAAGTGCAGGGCCATGTCAACATTGCAGAAGATAAACCTTTTTTTTTTTTTTTTTTACTGTAATTTCAAGTGATTTACAGTAGATCTAAAATCTCTGTATACATTCACTGATCACATGAATCATATACATTTTGCATACATCTGAAAGAACACTCCTCTCAATCGTGTGTATTCTAAACTTTACTAGTATTTCTCTCTGCTTACCCATGATGCACCTCTCTTCATCTCCAGGCTGTTAAAGGCAGTGAAAGAGACCATTGTTCTGTCACTCTGAGGCAAGAACGCTGCACTTCTGACACAGGGTGGGAGAAAATCCCATTGTACCCCTGGAACATGCTTGAATCTTGGATGAATGTGGTATTCTCTCTTCATCCGTGGCAGAGAACATCAGACTGTTTGTGTTTAAATTAACGCTGAGCCTTAATAGGAAGAAAATATCTTTTGCATATATGCCCACCCCCCACCCCACATACACAGTTCAAATAGTACAGTGGAAAACGCTTCAACAAAGCAAACAAATGATAAAAAGTTTTACTTCTCATTCTCGTTGCTATTTTTCCCAGAGCATGAATCCTTCATGCATTTTCACAACAGTACAGTCAATGTGCATGAGAATATTTGATTCTCTCTACTCTCAGGTTCCAGGCTAGCTAAAATTCTAATAGCTCTGCGTCTTCCTGATCCAATGACCGTGTCTACAGCCCTATCAGTCAACTGCGAGTCTAATTTTAACCTCGCTGTAATGTATCATGTCACCCCATGCCATGTTGTTCATTTGTTTGACTCGAGGCTTTTTTTTTTTTAGGAGACTCTCGGGTAGCTCTGATAATGATGATAATTATGATAACGATGATAATTTGTGCACTAAGAAGAAAACTAGCATGTAAAATGTTTCAATATAGTACTTTGTTTGACTAAAAGCTTTTTTTTTAGGAGACTCTCGGGTAGTTCTGATAATGATGATAATTATGATAATTTGTGCACTAAGAAGAAAACTAGCATGTAAAATGTTTCAATATACTGCATAAACAAACTATTGTCCACACACACACACCAGTTTACAGCGCTGCATATTTTTCCATGTTAAAAATCAATTTTAATAGGAATAGTTTAGAACAAATATTTTTCTAAACTTTTTGCAGAGGCCATTTTTTTTTTAATATCTCAGTTAAGTACAGGGTGTCTATAAAGTACATAGTAAATATAAATGACGCTTCTGCAATTTGTGTGATAAGACCATCCAAAGAATATCCCCAAAAATAATATAAATGAATAAAATAGATAGAAAACCCAGAAAATTTGTTAATTTCGACAGGAAACACTTGGACTGAGACCCTCAGGTTGTTTTTGACACAATGCAGCAGTTAGTGACGGGCAGCCAGTATGTTGACCGCCATCTTTTCTTCTGCAATAAGCATACTAGAGTTGAATGAGCATCTCATCCGATTCAACTGTTGGAAGACTGGTATGGAAATGTTGACACAGAGTTGAGCGCAGCTCCAGAAACTTGTGGAATCCCCCGGAGAAGATCTTGGGCGGGAGACTGACTTGTAGTCTTGGAATGCACTCGGAAGAATCAGACTTATTGACTGAACTTGCTCAACCCTGATAAGCTCCTCCTCTTCCACTACTTCTCACCTTTTTTCTCGGGGTGTCAAACTGTTGTGTGCCCTTTGTGAGTGTGTGATGGAATACCACGGGAGGTGCGGAATTATTATTTCACATGGAACTAATTGATTTTCTATTGATTAGGTGTCAAACGTAAGGCCCGGGAGCCAGAGATGGCCCGCCACGTTATTTTATGTGGCCCGCAAAGACAAATTCTGCATCGACTTTATGTGTCACTACTACCGTATTTTCCGCACTATAAGGCGCAACTAAAAACCTCAAATTTTCTGAAAAGCCGACAGTGCACCTTATACAGTATATGGACCAATATTGAGGCACTACAGCAGGCGTGTCCAAATATATGGACTTATATATGGACAAAGTTTTAAAATAGGCCATTCATTGAAGGTGCGCCTTATAATCCGGTGCGCCTTATAGTGCGGAAAATACGGTAAATTAAAAAAAATTAGTTCTTTTAAAAAAAATGGAGACATTACTACCAATTTCAATTACCATTCTTTTTAAAAAAAAATATTTTAACCCGTTTGTAACTTGAAATTGTGTCATTTGACCACTAATATGAATGCAAGTTTTTATATCGTGGGCGGGATGGAAAGTCATGCCACTATTGACAGTCTTTGAATATGTAAACATTACTGACAATATCATTCAATAATTGTTTTCAAGCTAGGTTGGATGAAATGTTAAACTTGACGTAACTATTCCAGCCCACCACTTAATTCAAGCAGAGGATGACATGTCAACAAGGAATGTGGAATGTGGTGCGCCCACAGAGACACAGCATTAAACATAGTGTATGCATACAGCCAACATCTGTAGACATCTAGAAAGGGTGTAACGTGGCTAGTTTGGGGTCGTGGAATGTTGGACCTAATTTTGACGCTTTCTATTGCACAAGTCACATTTTTAATGAGAGAAAATTTTTCTCAGAATAACAAAATAATGACAGAATAAGCCTCTGCCATAAAGTGGACATTTGTGGTGATCGTAGTGATTCAGCACTCATACATTTGCCGTTTTACGTGGGCTATGCCTCTGCGTCAGCTATTTGCATAAAACTTTCCATTTGTTTTTTTTAATGCAGATTTCATGTTTTTCTTGTCTGTTTCGCATATTTTTCAGTCCCTTGTCATGTTCAATCATTGTCTCAATAACTCCAAGAAATTAGTGTTCACTTGGTCTACAAAGGATTTTTTTTTTTACTTGCATATCAAAATTTAGAAACACCAAACATGATTTTAGGCTGACGTCATGTGAAAGTCAAAATGAATCATATTGACTCATACCAGCATGGTGAGAAAAGGGGGGGGAGCTAATAAAAATATAAATGAGCAATTTCTTTTTTTTTGCAAGATTATTCAACATCATTTTAAAAACCGAAACATCAAAGTCATACTTGAATATATTTATTGAATGGATTTCATTCCCATACCAAATGACAGAGGCCAAGCAGTGAAGCAAGAGACATTTGAAACAGTCAGTCCAGTCTATAGATAACACTGTTTCTATCACATGTGCAGCGTGTTACCATATAAGACAGCAATATGACTCACCTTACTCACTGACCTACTATGTGGGAAGTCATGATTCATGCAAGCTGCATTTAAGATGGCGGGGGCCTAAAATAGTCTCAAATGTCGTCATACAAACACATGCGCGCGCACACACATGTTCCTACCTTGCTTGTTCACTCACCCACACTCAGACATTGATAGGTGCAGCGTGTTAGTAAGAAATATGATGTTACTGTAAAGAGGGGAATATTAAGATGACTGGATGCATACTGAAATCTTTTTGAGGTAATGAAAAAACGTGTGCTTGTAGCTGATTTGTTCCTGACCTGATTGACAATGTTATTTTTATTTGAGTATGGCTGTATGTTGTCACGATCTGTCACTGATTTCAGTCTTCATGTCTTGCCTTAGCCTCAAGGATTTCGATATTTTATTTGATCAATACCAGTATCGACCATATTAATCACACTGAGATTACATCACAGATGTAAAAAAAAAAAAAAAGATCCTTACCATTTTTTTGGGTGGTGGGAGCGAGAGAATCAAACCATATCAATAATTAAGATATGGGAGCCAGATAATCAAATCATGTCAATAATTAATCTAAATCAATAATTAATTATGACACAATGACAGCATCATGAAACGTGTCTTATATGTGATTTTATACAACCAAAGAATATCATTATTTAACATATGGTATTAATTTATTACTATGTCCATACTGTCAACTGAAATAATAAAGAGAAATATATGAATAAAATGTAAATATAAATAGTAATAGAAGGCATTTTGTTGTGAAGTTAGCCTATTTTGAGAACTGTCAGGACTGAATGACCTCATACAGGTGGATTTTTTTCCCCCCCCAATATAATTTATAACAACTGCCATGTTTTAATTCCCTCTAAACATTTTTCGTCCATTATTTGATTATACAGTACAATATTGAGAAGTTTACAGGTGATATGCTTGTTAAATAAACTCATCCCTTCTGTTTTCAGATTGTAAGCGGAATGTCCGTGGATGAGAGGCCTGAAGCTCCCATGTATGTGTATGAGTCAACAGTTCATTGTACCAATATCCTCCTCTGCCTTAATGACCAGCGGAAGCAGGATATCCTGTGCGATGTGACTATCCTAGTGGAAGGCAAGGAATTTCGCGGGCATCGGGCCGTGCTAGCCGCCTGCAGCGAATATTTCCTCCAGGTGTTGGTCGGCCAGACGGAGAATGGCTTTTTGGTCAGCCTTCCTGAAGAGGTATGTCCAACAAATATGAATTAATTAAGATAGCATTATTATTGTTGTTTTATCAATACCATTCAAAACCCTTTGAAAGAAATACTGTTGATTTAAGTCCCCCTCCCTTACCTCACTGTTACTGTTGTATTTAATTATTTTTGTATAAAATTATATTTCGTTCAAGACTTTTTTTTTTTTAAATGATGCCAACTGCGCTTACCGTATTTTCCGGACTATAAGGTGCACCGGACCGTAAGGCGCACCTACAATGAATGGCCCATTTTAAAACTTTGTCCTTATATAAGGCGCACCGGACTACAAGGCGCACCATTAATGCATCATGTCAGATTTTTAATCCAAATCAAATCATTCTCCATTTTATCTTTTTTATTTCAACTTCAGACGCAAGAAATTACTTTATGATCACAAAATAATGATCCATAGTCTTTTTGATTCATGATTCATAGTCTTCAGCGGGCCACTTATGATATATAAGGCGCACCGGACTATAAGGCGCACTGTCGGCTTTTGAGAAAATTTTAGGTTTTTAGGTGCGCCTTATAGTCCGGAAAATACGGTACATTTGAGAATTTTTTTTTATCTTAAAATATGTGATTTCCAATGATCACATCCTGTCATATCACCTTGACATCTACACAGATAAGGTTTATGTACTTTTATGACTAAGACACTGCTGTGGCACAAAATGACCCCCAGACGATAATATGCACATAGTTGCATATGTCTAAGGACACAAAAAGATAACGCTGCAGACTGCAGCTGATAATACTAAACTGAAAATAGACCCATTGGTATGCTGAGGTCTTGTCCTTCTTCAGAGTTGCTATTAATAAAGACGTTTGGCTACGGCATGTTGGCCAATTCCTCTCATTCAAATTATGATTATACTTTGTACGTTTCCACACTAGTTACTGCCATAATTTGACTAACTTTTCCCCAGTTTACATTCATGGGTGACTGTAATTCTATAGGTGGCAATAATTTGCTTTTTTAACAAGTTTCTTTTGATGAAATTAAGAATGAATGAATTCATTTTGTGTGGAAAGCATTTTATAGCTATTATTAGCATATTAGCATATCATAGTTAACTGTAAAATTGAGTTATTTCTGATAAACGATTGTATAAGTATCTTAAGGGTGGCTCACAAACAAATCATGATTTTTCAGTTGATGTAAATCTGTCAAATTTATAAAGTGCTTGTAGTTATTTTCAAAGTGGAATGACATTGTGGCACCACACCCAAGTACTCCAGACTGATGTCAATTTCCCTGCTATTTCGCAGGTCACTGCCAAAGGATTCGTCCCGTTGTTGCAGTTTGCCTACACTGCTAAACTGTTACTCAGCAAAGAAAACATTCAAGAGGTCATCCGCTGTGCCGAATTCCTGCGCATGCACAACCTAGAGGACTCGTGCTTTCGTTTTCTGGAAGCTCAGCTGCGTAGTGAGGACAGCTTGCTGCACTGTCACAATGTAGCTGCTGAGGGCATCAACTCGGAGAATGAAAGCATGCAGTCAGAGACCGAAAGATCATCCTCTCCGACGATACAACGTGCTGATGATCTCGCCACCTTTCAGTTCCCCGGTGAGGATCAATTAACAATGACCGGTAACTTCACAGACGGACGATTGGACTTCGATCGACGCCGAGGATCAGACCTGCCGCGATGCCCGAAGTACCGGAAATACCAATGGGCTTATAAAAAGCACAATGATGATTTGTCTTCACACACCAGTACCTCAGGTTTTCCAAGCACAATAAAAGAGGGCAACATTAGTGGGGGAGTAACGGATCCAAACAGGTTGCCTTTGACAGAAATCAAAGTTGAACAACAAGTAGAGGAAGAGGCCATCTCATTGGACATTACTGATAGCGCGTCAGCAATGGAGATGGATAACCCCGCGTCTTCAGAAATCATCAAGAGAATGAAGTCGGCATCCTGCATTCGAGCCTTACTTAAAAAAGGAGTGGACTGCTCCAATCTGCCCAGTACACCTCAGCCACTATTTGCAAACAGGCTCGTTTATCCCCAGGACAAAGTTAACTCTCAGGGAGATCACAAAAAAGACTTGAAAGGTCTTGCTGGACAATTGAGTTGGTCTTTATTATCCCCAAAGAACAATGACAATTTCAGCGCAGATCTGAAATCCTGTGACGAAACCTGCAAACAGGAAGTTGAGCTCGATCGAGGGACTGTCATATTTTCCTCCGGGGCCTGCAGTCGTCTGGGAAACCCGGCACATTCTTACCCTGGTGGGAATTCTTTTGAAACAGAGCTTCCTGAACACATACCAAAGGATCTTGGAGCTAGTCAGTCCCTTCCAAGCTCCCAGGCCTATTCTCCCAGCACCACCTCCAGCGAACCCCATCTACTGTGCCGTCCACGGTCAAACACCAGCTGTCCAGTTCCAATAAAAGTCTGCCCACGCTCACCACCTTGTGAGACACGGACAAGGACATCCAGTTCCTGTTCGTCCTACTCCTATGCAGAAGACGGCAGTGGAGGCTCCCCATGCAGCCTGCCTCAATTTGAGTTTTCTTCGTCACCTTGCTCCAACATGGCCCGCTGTCTCAATGTTGACCAGCAGGACCACAACGTAGGGGATGGAGTTTTTATCCAGGGGCAAACCAACATCAAATGTGAACAGTCCTATGGCACCAATTCCAGCGATGAGTCGGGTTCTTTTTCCGAGGGAGACAGCGAGTCCTGCACTGTACAAGAGCGTGGCCCAGAGGTAAGTGCAAATTTGGATGGTCAATAATTCATAATGAACATTTAAAATGTCATATGACCTTTGATAACCAACGTGTGTGAATTTGACAGGTGAAGCTACCTTTCCCTGTTGATCAAATCATAAATCTTCCAAGGAATGACTTCCAAACACTGGTGAAAATGCACAAACTGACCTCAGAGCAACTCGAGTTCATCCACGATGTGAGGCGAAGAAGTAAGAATCGCATCGCTGCCCAACGCTGCCGCAAAAGAAAGCTCGACTGTATCATGAACCTCGAGTGTGAGATTCGAAAACTGGTGAGTCGATCTACACTTGTATCGGAAGATCTCATGACACGTCTTCCGACTGATTTTTGAATGAAAAATAGTGGCAGCCATTTTATATTAACGAGGATACACCCCTAATCAACCATGGCATCATGGTTCAGAACATCGGTGTCAAACTCAAGGCCCGGGGGCCAGATACGGCCCGCAAAGACAAATTTTGTCCAGAATAGTCGATCCTACTGTCAGATTGGTGCGCAACTGGGAAAAAAAACAACTAAATTGCGTGTTTACCATCTGGCATTGTTATTCTCAATTTCGCAGAAAACCACAGGCCGAAACAGATCCCCACTCACAGGACCTGAGCAAGCCGCGCTCTTCGTTAAATTCGGCCCGGTTGTTTTGGCCACAATCAGCGTGAAGTCCTGTTGCACTCGAATAGTTCCCTGCTGCAACACACACATGATTCATATGATTGGATACTCGGCAAGGTCTGCAGAACCTGGTTAGCAATCCTGATTGTTTGAATCAGGTGTAGCAGCAGGAAGACAAAAAAAAAAAAAAAATGCAGGATATTGATGACTGGAATTGCCCAACCTTGGTCTCAGCACTGCGGGATTTTACGGTAAATATAATAAATGGATGTCACTTGTATAGCACTTTTCTATTTTCAGTACTAAAGGCGTTTCAGATTTACCAAGCATCAGGAGCAAACCCCCAATCCAATTTATCACTGCGCCATACCGCCCCAATAAAAAGAAAATAGAATTAAAAAAAATTGAATATGTATTGCTTTATGTAAAATATTTAAAAAAAATTTGCAAATACAGGTATGCGAAAAGGAGAAGCTGCTTACAGAGAGAAATCAACTGAAGGCTTGTATGGGGGAACTATGGGAAAACTTTTCCTGCCTGTCCCAGGAGGTGTGCAGGGATGTCCAGCTAAGTCCCGAACAGGTTCAGTCATTGCACCACTACTGCCCAGTCCTACGCCCCACCAATTCCACCGCCAGCCATCACGCCGCCTACGATCCCAAGCCTTGTAACAGACCTAACACCACCAGCATCGATCTCTGTTTGGACTCCGCCACACCTGAAACAAACATTCCTGGTTCTCCAGGCCTTTTGGAGATCAACTCGATGGAAAACGGGGAAGACAAAGGTATGGACAGCCAATACATTAGCTTGTACACAGATTCAGGGCTGACCGTGGAGAAATACGGTAATCAGACGGTAACAGTTGATTTTTGCCAGGAAATGACCGAAAAATGTACAACTGATGAGCAGCCACACAAGGACTGTACTAATTAATAGTATTTGTTTTTCATGTTTAGTGTTATTATTATTATCATCATTATTATTTTCTTTTTTATTATTACTATTATTATTATTACTATTATTACTAGTAGTAGTAGTAGTAGTAGTAGTAATATTTAATTATACTACTCTGACAAACCCTCTCTTGGGGTTGTTGATAATACCCAACTTCTGCCAGTGTTGACAAAAAATTATATATTTTTATGTATTTATGTTTTTCATGATTTCTATTTTATGAACAGTTGACACGCTGTCTTAAAAAAGCGGAAATACTGTTCATCAAGTATTCCCTTACCAAAAGTGAGAGTTGCTCACTTAAGTCTTTACAATGGTGCTATGGCCCCGGCAGCAGCTTTGAGAGTCGGGCCGGGTTCATGTCTTCATGACACCCAAAACACAAAGAGGAACCT